>NC_084850.1:62976869-63613347 GCF_033115175.1 Lepus europaeus | reverse complement strand
TAAAGATAATCCTGGAAATTCTAGCCAGTGCAGTAAGGCAAGGAAAAAGAGTAAAGGGCAAATTGAAAAGGAATAAAAAAACAGATTCCTATTTTCAGATGACATAATTATACAGGTGGAAAATATCAAGGAATCTACCAAGAAAACATTTAGAAATAGCATACACTTTTAGAAAGGCTTCAGTATACAATGTTAACACAAGAAAAATCTATTTTATTTGTATACAATAGCCACAAACATGTTAAATCTGAAATTAGAAACACAATACCATTTACAATTGCTCAAAACATCCAAGAAATATTTTGTTGTCAATGTAACAAGTCACACTAACTGTATGTCTAACAATAAAATGTTGATAAATAATCAAATACTTATATAAATAGAGAAATGTAATATGTATGTTTTTTGGAAGATTCAATAAAGTAAAAATTTAAATTTTCCCTGAAGTGATAAGTATAACAACATCACTATCAAAATCTCAGCACATAGCTTTGTAGGTACAAATAAGTTTATTCTAAAACTTACATGGAAAAACAAGCAACTAAAATAGCTAAAACTACTATGAAAAACAAAAATAAAGTTGGAAGAATCACCATACTTGATTTTAAGATCTGTATGGTTGGAGTAATCACGTGTGTGCGTTATTTTTGGAAGACAATAGAACAAGGAAACCGAATAGAGGATGGAGATGGATCTACAAAAGAAAGGCCTGCTTATTTGTTTACACAGATGCAAAATTCAATGAAGCATTATCTTTCAATAAATGATGTTTTTATAATGATCCATGTGAAAACAGAAAACCTAATGTTTATTATATATAATTATCCAAAATATAGAGAAAACAACACAAAATGAGTGACATATTTAATTGCAAAAAGACAGAAAAATAACTTTAAAATGAAACATAGGAGGAAATCTTCAGAATCTGGTGTATAATAAATGGTTCTTAGACTTAACACCAAAAGAATGATTAAGGGAGGAAATTTGTCTCAGTAAACATCACTTGATCAAATTAATCATGATCAACTTGGATTTATTAAAATGTGTACGGATGATCAAGCATATGCAAATAAATGAACACAATAAACCAGAGCAACAGAATGAAGGATAAAAAAGTTGCAGAAAAGTATCCAATAAAACTCAACATCCATTTGTTATAAAACCCTTAAACTAATTAGATACAACAAAACGTATATATGAAAAACGCACAGTCAGTTTCACATTGAATGGGGAAAAGCTGAAATTATTTTCTCTAAAATCTAGAACCAGGTAATGATGTCCACTCTCACTGCTCTTATTCAATATAGTATCAGAAGTTTTAGCCAGAGAAATTAAAAAAGAGAAAGGAATAAAAGGCATATAAACAGGAAAGAAAGAAATCACATTATCTTTTGTAGATAACATGATTCATGTTTTTCTATTTATTTATATGAAAGGCAAAGAGAAACACAGACAGAGATCTTCCATCTTTCGGTTGACTCCCCAAGTGCCTTCAATGGCTCCTAGCTGGATATAAAGCTAGGATCCTGGAACCTAATCCAGGTCTCCCATGTGGGTGGCAGGGACACAACTACTTGAGCCATCAGCTGCTGCCTCCCAGGATCTGCATTAACAGGAAGCTGGAATTAGGAGGGGAGCCAGACTCAAATCCATACACTCTGATATGGATTGCAGGCAACTGCTCTGCCAGACACTCACGCTATCATGATTCTTTATATCGAGAAAACAAAGCATCCCACCACAAGACTATTGGATCTGGCAAATTCAGTAAGTTGCAGAATACAAAGTTATCACACAAAAATTAGTAGCATTTCATACAGTAATAATGGACTTATTGAGAAAATAAATTATAAAGGCAATCCCATTCACCATAGCTGTAAGAAGTACCTTGGAATAAATCTAAGCAAGGGTGTGAAAGGCCTCTCCATTGAAAATTACAAAACACTGGTGAAAACCTTTGAAGAAGACACCAAAAAATTGGAAATATTTCACATGCTCATGTAATGGAAGAATGAATATTATTAGTAGTATCAGTATTATTAATAATACCAAAAGTAATTTACAAATTCAATACAATATCCATCAAAATAACAGTGGTATTTTTCATAGAAACAGGGAAAAGATATTGAAATGCATATGGAAGAACAAAAGACCTTGAATAGCCAAAATAACCTTGAACAAAAGAACAAACCCACAAACATCACAATACTTAATTTTAAGACATACTGTAGAACTTTTGTAAGCAAAACAGCATAGTACTGGCATAAAAATCAACGCATTGACAAGTGGAACAAAATAGAAGTCCCGAGAGAGAGAGAGAGAGAGAGAGAGAGAGAGAGAGAGAGGACAATCTCTTCAATTATATTCAAAAGTTGGGTATCAACAAATTGGAAAATCTAGAAGTGGATAGATTCCTGGACTCATACAATCTACCAAAATTGAGGTACGAAGACTTTGAAAACTGAGACAGACCAATAATCAAGATGGGGATTGAATTAATAAAGACTCTCCCAACAAAGAAAAGCTCAGGACTGGATGGTTTCACTACTGAATTCTACCACACTTTTAAAGAAGAACTACTTCCAATTATTCCCAAACTATTCAAAACAATTGAAAGGGAAGGAATGCTCCCAACTCCTTCTATGAGTTCAACATCACCTTAAATTCAAAGCCAAAAATAGACACAACAGAGAAAGAGAACCATAAACCAATATCCCTAACATATATGCAAAAATCCTCAACAAAATACTATCTAAAGGAATATAACAAAATATCAGAAAGATCATTCACCCAGACCAAATAGGATTTATGCAGGGGTGGTTCAACATATGTAAATCAATAGGTGTGATACATAGAATTGACAAATCAAAGAATAAAAATCATATGATTTATCTCAACAGATGCAAAGCATCTGATAAAATACAACATCCTTTCATGATAACAACCTTAAGCAAATTGGTTATAGAAGGAACATTCCTCAACACAATCAAATGTTAATTGCTACAATCAAGGCAATATATGACAAACCCACAGCCAGCAATCATATTGAATGGGGAAATGCTGGAAATATTTCCACTAAGATCCAGAACCAAAAATGCTCACTCTCACCATTATTATTCAATATAGTCCTGGAAATTTTACCCAAAATCATTAAACAAAAAAACGAAATCAAAGAGACACAAATGGGAAAAGAGGGAGTCAAATTATTCCTGCTTGAAAATGATATGATCTTATACACAGGGGAATCAAAAGACTGCACTAAGAGATTATTAGATCTTATAAGAGAGTTTGGCAAAGTTGCAGAATATAAAACCAACACACAAAAATCAATAGCCTTTGTATACACAAACAATGTCATGGCTGAGAAAGGACTTATAAAGTCAGTACCATTCAAAATAGCCCCCCCAAATAAATTAAATACTTTGGAATAAACTTAACCAAGAATGTGAAAGATTTTGAAAATTACAAAATTTTTAAGGAAAGAATTAACATACACATAAATGGAGATATTTTGAATGTTCATGAATTAAAGAATTAATATCATTAAGATGGCCACACTACCCAAAGAAATTTATATATTCAATACAATCCTAACCAAAACACCAAAGATGTTCTTCTCAGATCTCGAAAAACGACTGTAAAATTCATAGGAATCATAAGAAACACTGAATAGCTAAAATAATCCTAAACATCAAAAATAAAGCTGGATGCATCACAATACCAGATTTCAATACATATTACTGGGCAGTTTTAATCAAAATAGCTTGGTACTGGCACAAGAATACACATGTGGACCAATGGAACAGATTAGAGATCCCAGAAATTGATCCACATATCTAGAACCAACTAATTGGACAAACAAGCTAAAATCACTCCCTGGAGAAAGTACAATCTCTTCAACAAAAGGTGTTGGGAAAATCGAATGCCTACATGCAGAAGTATGAAATAAGATCAGTATGTTACACCCTATAAAAAATCAACTAACAATCGATCAGGAATCTAAATCTAAGACATGAAACCATCAATTTACTAGAGGAAAATATAGGGAAAACTCTGCAAGACATTGGCATAGGCAAAGACTTCTTGGAAAAGACCCCAGAAGCACAGGCAATCAAAGCGAAAATAGACAAATGGGATTACATGAAGCAAAGAAGCTTCAGCACAAAAAAAAAACCACTCAAGAAAGGAACAAGGCAACCAACAGAATGGGAGAAAAGTAGTTATGTATTATACATCTGATAAAGGATCAATACCCAAGATATTATAAGGAGTTCATGAAACTCAACAACAAGCCAAGCAATCTAGTTAAGTAATGGTCTAAAGAAAGTTCATGTTCCAACTGCTTCAGTTCTGATCCAGCTACTTGTGAACAGTCTGGGATGAGTAGTTGAGGATGGCTTAAGTGCTTGGGCTTCAGTTACCCAGGCAGGAAACTCTTGACTCCTGGCTTTGGCTTGGCTCAGCCCTGGATGGTACAGCCATCTGGGGGATGAACCAGCAAATGAAAATTCATTCTCTCTCTTTCTCTCTCTCTCTCTCTCTCCTCATTTTCAAATAAATAAATAATTTTTAAAAAAGAAATGGTCTAAGGATATGTGCAGACATTTTTAAAAGGATGAAATTCAAATGGCCAACAGATATGTGAGAAGATGCTCAGGATCACTAACCATCAGGGGGATGGAAATAAAATAAAAACCACAATGAGTTGGTGAGCATTTTGTGCTGGGTGAGGATGTGGGGAAAAATGTACCCTAAATCACTGTAGGTGGGAATGTAAACTAGTACACCAGTTATGGAAGACAGTATGGAGATTCAACAGAAATCTGAAAATAGGTTTACCATATGACCCAGCCATCCCACTCCTGGGAATTTACCCAAAGAAAATAGCTTCAGCACATGAGTTATCTGTATTCCAATGTTTACAGTAGCTCAACTCACAATAGTTAAGATGCAGAATCAACCTAGATGTCCATTAACCAATGACAGTATAAAGAAATTTTGGTACATATACAGAATGGAATACTACTCAGCCATAAAAAGAATGAAACCCTGTCTTTCACAACAAATGGATGCAATGGAAGACTATTATGCTTTGTGAAATAAGCCAAGGGCCAGCACTGTGATGTAGTAGGTTAAGCCTCGGCCTGCAGCACCAGCATCCCATATGGGTGTTGTTTCGTGTCCCACCTGCTCCACTTCCAATCCAGCTCCCTGCTAACGGCCTGGGAAAACAGTGAAAGATGGCACACATGATTGGCCCCTGTACCAATGTAGGAGACCTGGAAGAATCTCCTGTTTCCTGGCTTCAGATCAGTTCAACTCCAACCATTGCAGCCATTTAGGGGAGTGAAACAGTAGATGGAAGACCTTCCCCTCTCTCTGTAACTCTGCCTCTCAAGTAAATAAATACATAAGTCTTTTACTTTTTAAATATTTTTTTTAATTTATTTATTTGAGAGGTAGAGTTACAGACAGTGAGAGAGACACAGAGAGAGGTCTTCCATCCTTTGGTTCACTCCCCAAATGGCCACAACAGCCGGAGCTGAGCTGATCTGAAGCCAGGAGCCAGGAGCCTCTTCTAGTTCCTCCACATGGATGCAGGGGCCCAAGTGCTTGGGCCATCTTCCACTACTTTCCCAGGCCACATAAGAGAGCTGGATCAGAAGAGGAGCAGCCGGAACGAGAACCATCACCCATATGATTAACACAGGCAGAGGATTAACCTACTGCGCCACAGAAGCAGCCCCATAATTGCGCCGCGGCTCACTAGGCTAATCCTCCGCCTTGCGGCGCCGGCACACCAGGTTCTAGTCCCGGTTGGGGCACCGATCCTGTCCCGGTTGTCCCTCTTCCAGGCCAGCTCTCTGCTGTGGCCAGGGAGTGCAGTGGAGGATGGCCCAAGTGCTTGGGCCCTGCACCCCATGGGAGACCAGGAGAAGCACCTGGCTCCTGCTATCGGATCAGCGCGGTGCGCCGGCCGCAGTGCGCCTACCGCGGCGGCCATTGGAGGGTGAACCAACGGCAAAAAGGAAGACCTTTCTCTCTATCTCTCTCTCACACTGTCCACTCTGCCTGTCAAAAAAAAAAAAGTCTCAAAAAGACAAATGTCATATTTTCCCCTAGTTTGTGGTAACTAATATACCAAACACAAAAAAATAAATGTATATCAGTGAGATCAACATTTTGAGATATGATTACTGCTTATAGATCTTGTCTATATTCTTGAGGAACAGTGGTGTTTATGACTATATTTGTGGAATCCTTCATTTAGAAGAGGGTTAAGCTTTTGATTATAAAGTAAATTGAAAATATTTCCTTGTAAAAATTAAAAGAAAAATGAGAAAGGAAGGAGGAGGGAGGTTTGGGTGAGAGGCATCATTACTCTCTTAAAACTATAAATATGAAATACGTAAGATTTGTTCCATTTATATAAATAAAAATATCTCAAAAACTAAAGAAAAGAAATGGGCAAAGGACCTGAATAAACACTTCTTAGAAGAAATCGTGGGGCCGGCACGGTGGCACAGGAGGTTAATCTTCCTCCTGTAGTGCCAGCATCCCATATGGGCGCCGGTTCTAGTCCCGGCTGTTCCTCTTCCAATCCAGCTCTCTGCTGTGGCCTGGGAAAGCCGTAGAGGATGGCCCAAGTTCTTAGGCCTCTGCACCCACGTGGGAGATCAGAGGAAGCTCCTGGTTCCTGGCTTCGGATCGGCGCAGCTCCAGCCATTGCAGCCATCTGAGGAGTGAACCAGAGGATGGAAGACTTTTCTCTCTGTCTCTCTCTCTCTCACTCTTTGTAACTCTACCTCTCAAATAAATACATAAAATATTTTAAAAAAAAGAACTCATACAAATGGTTAACCAATACATGAAAAAATTAATATTATTAGTATCAGGAAAGCACAAGTGAAAACCACAATGAGTGGTTAGAAAGGGTATCATGAAAAAAACAAAACTAACAAATGCTGAGGAAGTGGAGAAAAGGAAACTCATATACGCCATTAAAAGAAATGCAAAATAGCACAGCCATTATAGTTAAGAGTATGTCATTTACTAAAAAAAAACCTACAACTAGATCTACCATCTATCTTGCTTTCAAGTAAACAAATAAATCTTTTAAAATAAATAAAGAAATAAATAGGATTGCTATATATACACAATGGAATATTATTCACCTATAAAAATTATATAATCCTAAACTTGCAGAAAATGGATGAAATAAGATCATATGATTAAGTGAAATAAACTAGACCCAGAAAGGCAATCATGAAAGACTTCACAATCTCTTTTATATGTGAAAGTTTAATAAATTGATCTTAACTTAGAACAGTGCTTGTTAAAGTTTGCGAAAAATGTGGAGAAACAGGAGAGAGGGAGGTTGGATAATGGGGCTCTAACATAGTCCCATAGTAGTAATAAATCCCAGGGTTCCACAGACGAATGGTATGAATGTAGTTCATGGTTACGTTTTATACATGGTATAGAGAATTGGAAGACAGGAACTAGTAGGCTCCAAATACATCAATGGTAAGGAAATAGAAAGGATAATTGTTTAGTTTATATGTGTATGTACTGAAATATTACACTGTATACTACAAAAATATGCAAGTATTTCAGGTTAATAATTTTTAAATAAAATGATTTCAGAATTTTCTTGAACTGTAGACACACAAACAAGAATATATGTAAAAACTGATGAAATGGGCCAGCATTGTGAGGCAAGGAGTTAAGCTGCTGTATGTAGTGCTGGAATCCTATATCAGAATACCCACACCAGTCCCAGATATTCTGCTTCCAACCCAACTTCATGCTAATTCACCTAGGAAGATGATGACCCAATTACTCAGGTCCCTGTCACCCATGTGGGAGACTCAGATGGAATTATAGACTCCCAGCTTTAGCCTAGACCAGATTCAGCCATTGCATTCTTTTGG
This sequence comes from Lepus europaeus, assembly GCF_033115175.1. NCBI lineage: Eukaryota > Metazoa > Chordata > Mammalia > Lagomorpha > Leporidae > Lepus > Lepus europaeus. The sequence continues at coordinate 63,605,413 of NC_084850.1, read as the reverse complement.
TGAGTGAACAGATGAAAGATCTCTTTCTCTGTGTGCCTCTCCATCTTTCTGTGTCTCAATGTATTTCAAATAAATAAAATCAATCTTTTAAAAATAGCTTTAAAGATTTATTTATTGAAATTCAGAGTTACAGAAAGAGAATGACACAGTGAAAGAGATCATTTATCTGTTGGTTCAGATAGCCACAATAGCCAGTACTGGGCCAGGCTGAAGTCAGGAGCCCAGAGCTTCTTCCAAGTCTCCCATATGAGTGTCAGAGGCTCAAACACTTGGGCCATATTCAGCTCTCTCTCAAGCCATCAGCAGGGTGCTGGATCAGAAGTGAAGCAGCCAGTACCCAAAAATATGTCCATATGAGATGCCCACATTGCAGGCAGTGGCTTTAGCTGCTATGCCACAATGCCATCCCCTAAAATAAATCTTTTTTTAAATTTTTTTAACTTTTATTTAATGAATATAAATTTCCAGTGTACAGCTTATGGATTACAATGGCTTCCCCCTCCCATAACTTCCCTCCCACCCGCAACCCTCCCCTCTCCCGCTCCCTCTCCCCTTCCATTTGCATCAAGATTTAGTCTAGTTAATACACAGTGTTATACCAATGTCAGTTTTCTGATTTTGATATTATACTATAGTCTTACAATTTCTTATCATTGGGAAAGCTGAATGAAGAGTGCTCAATGATTCTATATTATTTTTACAGCTTAATATGAGACTAAAACTACTCCAAATTAAATAGTTTAAAAGACGTCCTGTTGAACTGCACTGATGTCAATGAAGAAACTAGTAAAAATGTATCAGATTTTTCATATGTAAAACACTTTTACAGAAGTTATCTTAAGATTTACTATATCTTGACTTTCCACAGTATTTATTGTCACGAATGTTGATCCACAATCAAGAAATAGGTTTTTCTTTTGGTTTTGTTTGGCATAAAAATTGCTCTCTGGCTCTGGGAAGTGCAATTACAAACCTTCAGAAACCTCTCTGGAAAAAATATGTGGTCATTCTTCAGCCACTGAACTGAATCCACTGTTAGAGCCAGCTCTAAAGCAAGGCATTCAGAAAGTTTGATTGTTAAGACCAGGCCAACTCTTTACTCTGACTTGCCCACAGAAATGCACAGTATTGCTCCAATTTAAAGCCAGTAAAGAAAAATCCAGCCAGAAAAGGGAACTATTGTAGACTGCAGTTGGGAATATAAATTAGTACAGCCATTTTGGAAAATGGTAAGGAAGGTTCTCAAAAAACTGAAAATAGAAACACCATATGATCCAATCATCCCAATTCTTGGATCTGAAAAAATTGAAATCATTATGTCAAAGAGATATCTGCACCTCCATGTTCTTTTCACCACTTTTCACAATAGATAAGATATGTCTTCACATGTGGTTTGAGTTTGTCCCCCAATAATTCATGTGTTGAAAGTTTAGTCCCCAGTGTGCAATGCTGGGAGGTGATTACACCTTGAAGAGATAGAACCTAATGTAAGGTGGTTAGGGCATTAGGATCACTGCTTCAGAAGGGATTAATTTAGATTTTATGGAACTCCAGTTAGTTCATGCAAGAGTGAGTTGTTACAAAAGAGCAAAACTGGCTGCTCCCTGCTCTCTCTAACTTCCTACTTCACTATATAAACTGTTTTGCATTCACTACCACCATTGTGAGGCTGTCTGCCCTATGTCCTTATCCAGAGGCTGAACCAATCGAGCTGTTGGATCTTGGGATTTCTGCCTCCAAAACTCTAAACCAAACAAGCCTCTTTTCTTTAAACGTTATCGAGCCTCAGATATTTTTATAGCAGTGGAAAATGGAGTAAAATATTATGAATAAAATATAGATACTCAATGATGGATGAATGGATGAAGAAAATACATATATACACACAATGGTATATTACACAGCCATAAAGATGAAAGGAATTCTGTCATTCATAACAACATGGGTAAAACTAGGGAAAATTAGGCTAAGTGAAGTAAGTCAGGCTCAGAAAGACAAATATTGCATGGCTTCATGTTCATGTGTAGTCTAAATCTTGTTGCTCTCATATAAACATAAGGTAGAAAAGTGGTCCCTAGAGGCTGGGAAAGAGAAGAAAGCTGTGAAGAAAGGGAAAATAGTCACCAAAGTGTCAAAGTTTCAGTTAGATTGGATGAATCTGTTTTAGTGATCCATTGCACTACATGGTGACCACAGAATAAAAGTTTATTGTACATTTCAAAGTTCATAAAATAATAGATTTCAAATATTATAGCCAGAAAAATAGATCAGATGTTAGAGAGGTGATGGGTATGTTACTTAGCTTGATTGAATTTCTCTACAATGTATACAAGGATCAAAATATCACATCATGCATGTGCAATTACTATTTGTCAATTAAAACTAGTTTCTCAAAAGAAGATAATTAAAGTAAACTCACCTATAGACATTACCAAGGTAAATATGAAACATATTTGTGATTAATTTTAAGAAGTAATCAGATTCTTCTCAGAACATAAATAAGAAAGAAATCTCACTCTTTGGGTTGTTCATAGGTAAGTTCATAGGTTTTTGGCTAGGTGTGAAGCATATATATACATTGTCAGTGCATGTAGTAAGATTTCCCTTTCCACTACATGGTAACTTCTCCCCCTTCGTTCCCATTTCCCATTTCCCTCTATCACCTAGTATGTTTGGAAATTCCAACCTTCCTCGTTTAAAAAATGAAACAGCCAGCTGATAAACCTAACTCATAAACTCATTGACTGAATTGCCATTAGCTTAACATTTATCAAGTGGCAGGAATATTTGCATTTCAAGAAATAAGAATTTAAAATGGCTTTTAGTAACCTCTGGTAAAATATTACTAATAGTGGCATTTCTGGTTCAAGGCAGACAGAGGCAGTATAAGGAAACACATCAGACTGGGGGTGCCTCAAAATAATACGCTCAAGCAGTTGCCAATTTGGAAGTCTAATTCTAGTGTTATGTTATTGGTTTATACCCCTAGAAACTACAAGTATTATTTTCCAATCTTGAGCAGTAATTTTGATCATGTGAAAAAATGTCTCAAGCTCTAGCAGTAATTTCTTTCGCAGTCTTCCTCCCTCGCCCTAGGGCTCTACAATTCAGTAAATGTCTAGTCCCTACTAAGCACCAAGTTTGAGCTAAACTTTGCTTTTAAGGATACACAGATGATTAATTTCCCCCACCCCCAACACAGTCTCAGTATTTCATTGTATAACTAGCCTCCTCCTCATTGAATTAGATGGGGGAAGGAGAACCAACTGAGAAGAAAAAAATTCCATCCTGAGATTACAAATCTTCTGAGAAGATCCTTTTTACATACAGTTCCACCCAAACTGACTTCTGAGGAAAATCTGTGCAAGGAGTACTGCTGACCTCAGCTCTTCTGGAGATCCCCAGAGCCATGCAGCTGCTTAGTCGGCTCATACACTGTCCCAAGTTGCAGTCACTTTAGAACTACTTTGAGGGAGGAAAAACTCCACCTATACGTGTGCTCGGAGAGATTAGGCAAAGCTACTTTCAATATCCAGTATTATGGTGCCACTTGGCAACCATAATATACAGATAGGGCCATCCTGTGAGTCATGCTCATGTAGTCTACAGCTGTTAGTAACAGTTTTGTTTTTTTTTTTTTCTGGAAAAAAAATATAAGCTAGTCATACAATAAAGTCTTTATTCTTATATTTCACAGGAAAAATTTCATTGAGGCACCTTTTACTAAAAGGGAATTTAGTATGACCAACTTTTTCATATGGAAGAATTCAGTATATACTGAATATATTAATTTGCTCATATATTTATGTGGTGGTATAACTAGGTCTCACTGATCTTAAAATGGCTTGCACTAACTTCTGTAGGATTACATAAAATTTTACATATTGGAAATAAAAGTTAGCTGTTAAGTTAAAAGTTAGCTGACTTTTAACAAGAACAACGGCTCTTATTATTTCAAATAAGGAAAATGGAGGGAATCCCTTATTTAAAAAAAAAAAAGACAACAAAATGCTTGAAGCCCATTTCTGAAATGTTTCCCATGTTTTCAACTTAAAAATACACTCAAAAAAATGTTCATTGTAAATTGAGAATCGGCCCCACTGAGATTGGACAGCTGTGCTAGCTTCTACAGTTTGACGAAAATCCTTTTGTGCTATTTGAAGCCATCACATCCCACCCGAGAATGTACACATGGAAAATGTCCCAATCCAAGAAAACATGTCAAATCTCATCTTATGAAAAGATTTAGGTATTTAAATGTATTTACTATCTAATTACCACTTAATTTGGTTGACATAAACCATGGATTTAAAATTTTAACTTTATTTTACCCCACTGCTCACAGTAAAAGAAATGCATTTAATCAACCACAATCTCAATTTTAACATAGAATTGTTATGAGCAGTGTTTAATATAAGTCTGGACTCCTGGCTTTTGTCAATGCCATATTAAATTGTAGAGAAAGGAGCTTTCTATCTAGACAGCCACATTTCCTTTCACAAAGCATGCAGCAGTTTCAGTGAACATTTTAAGCACTTAAATTTATAAATAGATATTACCTCACTGGAGTCTCCATTCTTCAAAACAATATATTCCCCAAAAGGTAAGATTTTAGCAGATTCACAGTTACATTTTTCAATGGAAGTAGCAGAAAAGTTCACATTGTTTCAATTCACAGAGATTTTTAAGCTCTGTGTTTTTTTTTTTTAAATCTATAAAGAGAAAGCCAAGAACCTTACCCTTTCTACCCAGATATCCTGTAGAGAAGTGCAGGCTTGTTCAGCTACAAGAGGAAGTAACGTAGTTTATTCAGCAAAACAGGAAAAAAAACAAAATCGTTTACCTCTAATAGGAGGTAGAACTGTTCGTCAGCATCACTCAGTTGTTTAGGAAAGCATTTCCCTCAGAGGATATTGTGGGCAAAGAAAATTCAAATTTTGGCTTTGATAAATTCAGAGTTTCCATGATTTGTACACTTCTTCAATCAGGAACAGAATGTCTGACTTTAATTTGCCACGTATTACCATAGTTTTCTCAGACTATTTTGAAAGTTTAAATTTTGGACTACTTAAAATCCAGCTTAACTATCACAATTTTACTTTGTCATTTAAAAAATGAGCTGTAATGTATTCAAAATAAAAATGACTTTTTTAACAGAGAGCAATAAAAATCTATTTTTACACTGATCCCCCATTGTCTGTCCATTGTATTTTGTTCCTTACCATGGCTTCTTCCTGCTTCAATCTTGCAAGGCTGGGGGAATTCATTTTCATCATCGCTCTGAAGGGTCTTAGTTAGCTATTCCATAGCTTGCTAAACTTATAGAAGATATTATACTCCCAGACACCATTAGATATCACATGGATACAACGACTGCTGTTTCCATCTAAAGACATGAAAGGTCATATGTCTTTGCTATGGTGCTTGGAAAGAGAATGTGTCAAAAATGCACTGAGCTTCCTGCTATGCACACGCCCATCTTACTATATCATCATCTTCTTCCTTTTTTTCTTTCATGCATGCATCCATGTGAGTCAAATATAATAGCTAAGCTAGCTGTATGAAATAAATTTTTCCAATCTATATAAAAATGTTTAGGCCACATTGCTGCACTCTACCATATTGTTTGTTTCAAATGTTAAAGCATGGCAATAATAGGAACCTCATTGGGAATCAGGGCAAACCTTATTGGCTCTCCAAAATGGAATGATTTGAGGTCACCAGAAAGATTGTACTTAACATTGCCTCTCATAAAGATGACTAAAGTTACTCCTTTAGGAATTCTTTTGGTTTAAAAATTTTGCTCTGAATACACTTGTCTTGGAAAATGATAATTTTACCACATTAAATTCTTAACATCATATTGGAAATATGTTGTCTGGGTAGCCATGTGCATGGGTGGAAGAGCAGTAAGATGCCTAAAAGGGGGAAAACTTACCAGAAAGGAGCGGAAGGGATTTCAAAACAAACATGCAGGATTTCATAATCTCATCATCATTGACTCCTTTTGGTAGGATTAACCAACAGTCATTTACAAACTGTTGCCTGAAAAGATCATTAAATGCAGCAAATGAAAAGTTTTGATTCCAAAAAGTAGGTGAAATATTTAAAGTATATCTCATTAATTTCTCCCAAAAATGTTGACTTTACTATTGATGCTGTTGTAACTTGAGGATCTAAGCTTTTAAGTGGCCCTCAGGGACTTTTTTTGCTTTGGGGTATTTTTCCTTTTATATATAAAGGTTATTTTGTATCTGTTTAAAATAAAGAAGAAAATTCAAATGGTCATGATATAATCCATGGGGTCTCAAAATGTTTAACTTAGAAGAATAATGTAAACAGAGCCAGGGCCACTACATAAGGATATATAGTGGAAAACAATGAAAATTTGAAATGTGCACAGGAGTTGAAATTTAAGCCAAGCAGTGCTCTAAGCTGTTCACAGTGCTGCTTCACTTGGCAGAAAATGTCCAATTTTCTAATTCACAAATCACAAAACTATTCTAACCAGAAGACCATGTTAGAACGGAGGGGATTCCTTACTGTAATTTTATAAAGAAGCCACATAGAGTAGAGATGATCCTGATCAAATTTTTATTTTTAGACAAACTGAAGATGATATCTGGATAGATTGGTGAGGAAGTGAGTCTGAAGGCAAATAAATGAGTCATAAGTATCGTAGTAATCCAAACATGAATTGATAAGGATTTAGAGTTGGGAACTATCATGGACAGTTGTCAGCTAAGGTTAAGAAGCACTCAGCACCAGAAGGTGAGTTAGGTAATTGGAAAAGAATAGACTGAACTGTTATTCCATCAAAAGAAATTAGTCAGGAGATCAGCTGCTTTAGGAGGTGGTTATGCAAATCATATAATGGAACTGCCTAACCACATGTCTGAGAAGACGTCTAGGTTTATGCTTTCTTCACACTAGTTTCTCTGATATTCAGGGCTAAATTTAGGCTTCAAATTCCTCATTCCATATTTCTACCATAATCCCCTCCTGCTCTTCATCTAAATTAGGAGATCCTAGTTGTGATTCCCTGAACCTCCCTATGTAGGTTCATAAAACTCTTGGAACCCTGAGCAACAGTTGACAGGCTTTTACTGCTATTGTAATATTTATTTTAGGCTGGCTCACTAGGCTAATCCTCTGCCTGCGGTGCCCCGGGTTCTAGTCCCGGTTGAGGCGCTGGATTCTGTCCCAGTCGCTCCTCTTCCAGGCCAGCTCTCTGCTGTGGCCCGGGAGTGCAGTGCAGGATGGCCCAGGTCCTTGGGCCCTGCACCCGCATGGGAGACCAGGAGGAAGCACCTAGCTCCAGGCTTCGGATCGGTGCAGCACGCCGGCCACAATGCACAGGCCGGAGCGGCCACTTGGGGGGTGAACCAATGGAAAAAGGAAGACCTTTCTCTCTGTCTCTCTCTCTCTCTCATTGTCTAACTCTGCCTGTCAAAAAATATTCATTTTAAGTGCCATGTTTTAGAATTGTTTTCATTTTACTGCAAATTTCTTTTTAGGGGGGTGGGGAATTGAGCATGAGACATATATAGATGATAAAGAAATGAATATAAGATTGATAGATAGTATCATTGCAGTATTTGACAGAGAATTAAATAAATTGGAGTCATCATTTTGAGAATAAAATAAATTAACAGTTCAATTAGTCCCAGAATCACAGTTTAAGTAGTAGGGGAAGGGAATGATGGGCATCTTTTTTAAGTCTCCCATTCCATCATACAGAAGTAATTCTATGTAAGTAATATGAAAAAATTGTGATGGTGACATGAGAAGAAATAATTCCCAAACTTCTACTGTCTATTGGCTGTGAGTAAACTCAGTTTAGCAAGATGTGTGCTGAAGAAAAACAAGAAGACAAGACACTTCACTGTACTGGAGACTGCAGCAAATAGGATCGGTGGTAGTTACAGTTGGATGGAAGGAATTTGAGAGATGTCATAAAGGAAGAAGCAACAGAATTTTGTATCTCACTGGCTTGAAGGGTGAGGGAAAAGGAAGGATTCAACACACATCGTATTTGGGGCCTGGGTCACTGGATGAATGACAGCATCATAAAAGGGAAACGGCGCATCATTCATCTGTTTAATAAGTTTTTACTGAGTATCCACTACTTGCAATTCTCTGCTTATGTGCCCTCTACCCCCAAGGATTGTTTGTTTAACATATTAGGATTTATTTTCCTACTAGGATGGACTCCATTAGAAAGGAATCTTAGCACTTTTTAGAAGAGTAGATAAGAGAGAAAGAAGAAAGGAAAGCTCAAGGATAATTTACCTAATAGCCAAAAGCTATTATTTTCACAAGAATGCAATAAACACATATAAATTAAGAATTTATTTCCTCTCATTGATAAGAGCTGCTCCCGAACATCTTTATTTGAGCCCACCCTGCCCTTGCTTTCACAAATTTCTCTGATTGAGAAACAGCTCAAGAGAATCTAGTGTTGTTCACTTATTTGGGGGTGATGGAGGTAGCCTGTAGTCTCCTCTAAACAGCATTGATTCCTTCTTGACACCAATAGACAAGAACCATTGTCAGAGAAATCTGGTGTTGCATCATTGTGTTCAAGGAAATGGCTGATTAGGAGCAATTGACCTAGATTGTAGGTTGCTTGGTATATCCAGACCAGAGCAACTTAATCTGCCTCAAGCCCTGTCATATATTTCTGTGAAATTGAAATGTGAGGGTCCTGTTTCCACACTTTCTGCAGTTGTTGATGAGATGTCAATACACTTGCAGTTGTTTTTCAAATTTAAAGCATTGACTCAGACACTTTTTTTTTCTTTAAATATGTTCAAAATAATTTAAAAATGAAATTGTATTTTCCCATGGAGTGCTGAAAACTTCATATATGAGCATGGAGCAATTAATTCAGACATTTATAAATTTATTTTTGAATGGGGATTTATTTAATGTCTGCATGATAGGTCCTATTAAAACACAAAAGCTGTTAATTTTGCTTTTTCTTTGTGCCTTAAAAAATTGGCTGAGAATTTATGTCCGCACAAATTGTACCTAATTTGCAAATTAACTACACAAACACTGAACATTTCCCACATACCAGAGACATTTCAGTGGTGCATGACTGCAAAGATTAAAATGAGGTTTGGGAGGAGGCTCAAAGCCTAGCTCTGAAATTAGAATTTTGCATACATATATTATCTCATGAAATCCTTAGAGCAACTTCATAAGAGTATTATTGCTATACACATTTCACAAATAAGGAATTTGAGGTTTAGAAACTTCCTCAAACATAGGGTATTTGGCACAATGGTTAAAATGCCATTTGGGACACCTGCATCCCATATTGGAGTGCCTGGGTTTGAGTTCTGGCTGCACTTCTAATTCCATGGGAGGTAGCAGGTGATGGCTCAAGTATTTAGGTCCCTGTCACCCATGTAGGATACCTAGACTGAGTTTATGGCCCCTGGCTGTTGTGGGCATTTGGACAGTGAACCAACAGATAGAAGATTCTCTCTCTCTCTCTCCCTCTCTCTCTCCCCTTTAAAATAAAGAAAATTAAATAAATACATTTGAAAAATACTACAAACAACTTGTCCAAGATAACCTTTACACAAATAGCTTAACTAGAACTTCAAGCCATGTACCTTCAGTGACTATTCTTTCCACAAAATTACACAGTCTTTCACATGGGAAGGACACGTTGTTTTTATTTATTTTTCATCTTACATAATATTTAACATTAAACTCTTCATACCATAATCATTGCAAGTTAACAAACATATTAATATTCATCAGCTACTCGAGTAAACTCACTTTGGCACAGGAAGCCAGATTTGGTTACACATCAACTGCAAGCTTCCTTTAGCTTCTTGGTGAAAGAGTATCTCATTGCAGATGGGTAGAGGTGTGTTGGGAAATTTAAGGCCTTGTCAACAATAACAAAAGAAAGAGGACCTTCTCAGAGGGTCACCTGTAGGTGCCCTATGACAACTCTCAGGCGCATTTGTTTGAGAGGTGGGATCTAACCCATTCTCTCCTATATATTCACTTCTTGAGTCCATATTTGCTAATAAGTCCAAGCACTCTGGCAGGTGCTAGGTATTCAAAGACAACAATACAAAGTGCCTGACTCTGAATTAGTAAGTTTTCAGTGTAATTATAGTGTTCCCAGTCTACTTCTGTAAGATTCTTTTGTGATGACTCTGATCTGGAGAACCCATTGACTCACATGGAAGTTATTTTAGGGTCCTTCAAAAACTTGCCAGGGGTGCCTACAATGCCAAAGTTTGACAAATCAGTCTTTGAATTAAAAACTTTGATTTCAATAAAAATGATAAACACTTTGACAGGAATAAAATTTTAAATTGTGATCTGTGAGTTCCTTGAATGTGGAAATCCTGTTTAATTCATCTCTGTATCCCTGGCACCTACCCAGTTCTTTGTACAAAGTAAAGATACCATAAATGATGAAAGAGCCAAACAAGTCATTCATGCCTCAGCATAAATAAAAGACAAGTTTTGAGTATGAGGAAAAATAGCATATGAACACCCTTAGAGAATAAGGTGGGTAAAACTAATGTGAAGAGGAAGTTTAAGACAAAATTAGCCTGCTTTGCATTTTCCCAAGAGTTCAATTCTGGTTTTTCTAAAATATCTCAAAATTTTAAGCTCCACTAATCGTCCTTGACACTTTAACACTTTTCTCTGTGACTTTTCAGAGTCCATGTTTTGTACAATGGCCGTGAGAGGCTGGAGGAAGAACTTTCAAAGTTTCCTCAGAAGTATATATCCTAAAAGGCCACCCATGGTCAACAATGAAACATATTTTTTGGAAAACAACGAATCCATCATCTCCATGCCCCCATTCGTTCCTGGCTGTCGTTACAAGAATCTAAAAGGGTCGCTGGGTATCCAAAATAAATGAGAGAAAGTGAGTTAAGTTCCTACAATTTAGTCTAATGCTTACAATCCTGTGGCCATGGTTTAGGAGGGCTCCAGGACAGTCTATTCACAAGAAGCCAATGGATGATAAGTGTTCGTTCTGTTTGTCTTTCAGAGAAATCTACTCAGTATTTCCTCCAGAGGGAAGTCTAGAGGGGAAGCGATAATTTGGGGTTCTTATGACAGGACTTAACTTGGTTTGATCTGTTTCCACACATTTAATCTCCAAATAGATGTCAGCACATTTTGTAGACCTCTCCAAGACCCTGGTTTCTGAAATCTGTATAATTCTGATATTTAAAATGAATGTTAGTCAGGATCTTGGTTTTTGCAGGAATGTTTCTACATTAAGGGCCAAACCCTAATTCCTAATAAGAATGCTGGTCTGCGCTGAGCCTGGAAACTAACAGAGCTGCTTATAATTAATGAACTGGTAAAGGCCCTGCTGATGCTTAATGACCAGGTGTTAACATTTAAAAAGTGTTTTCAGTTTCTCTACAGAAGGGTATTGAAAATCTAAGATTTCAAGAAGCTCTTTGTTATCCTAAACAATTTTTTAAGAGCTGAGATCAAGAGAGAATAGAAAATACTGGGAGAGAGCTAAGTATATGTAAGGATCTAACATTGACTCATGGCACTGTGCATTAAAGGTAAGTTTATTTTATTCTCTGTATATTATACATCAACTTACAAGAAATCCTACTATGATGAAGAAAATAAGAAGTCAAAATTTTCTAAAGGTAAGATTTCAAGCCGGTGGAGGAATATTGAGTTGATATTTACATAATTTTGGAATAGGGAAGGTAAAACACCAAATGCCAGAAAAAATTTTTTAAAAAAAGAGCAATAGTGTTGACTACATAATTTTTTAAATTATTAATAAATGAATAAAAATAAGGAATGTACTTGCAATGAACATTGGAGTTGTATTATTAACAAGGATTACTTAAGAATTAATAGAGAAAATTTCAGCTTTTCAATAAAAGCTAAACATAAGATGTGTAGGGAATAAAGAAGAGAGAAAAAATAACAGCTGATACACACTGAGAAAATGTCCCGGCCGGCGCCGTGGCTCAACAGGCTAATCCTCCACCTGCGGCGCCAGCACACCGGGTTCTAGTCCCGGTTGGGGCACTGGATTCTGTCCCGGTAGCCCCTCTTCCAGGCCAGCTCTCTGCTGTGGCCTGGGAGTGCAGTGGAGGATGGCCCAAGTGTTTGGGCCCTGCACCCCATGGGAGACCAGGATAAGTATCTGGCTCCTGCCATCCGATCAGCGCGGTGCGCCGACCGTGCCGGCCATTGGAGGTATGAACCAACGGCAAAGGAAGACCTTTCTCTCTGTCTCTCTCTCTCACTGTCCACTCTGCCTGCCAAAAAAAAAATCACCAAATCAAAAAACAAAAAAAAGAAAGAAAATGTCCCCTCACTCAAAGATATGAAAATAAAAAGAATTAAATGAATAAATTTTGTTTCTGAAAACATGGAGTATATGTATTTTTCTCTATTTCTCCTAATAAGTACAACAAGAGAAGGGTCTGAAAGATATAAAGAAGGCAGACTGGCTAAAGAAATTAGGACTTGAGAAGCAATAGAAAAATGAGTTTTCCTGGACTTTCTTTTTGCTTCATATATTCCAGGTTTGATGCTGTAAAGATAGCAACATAAAAATATCAATAGGTATAGAGTAGAAAAATCTCAAGAAAAGCTACATTAGTTAAATAAAAGGATCAGGAAAGGGGCACTCAGCAAGGTACAAACCTTTTTGATAATAGCCCCCATACGCTAGCCAAATGCCACAGAAAGATGGTGATCCCAACTCCACACCTGCCAGCATGCACACACACAAATGAGGAACCTAGATTGACTCTGTTATCGGGTTATAACAATTTTTGTTAACGCCCATCCTCCCCACCTAGATTGATGTCAGACAACAGAGGAATCAAAGCTTTTATCCTCACTATGCAATAGTATGTTCTTTCCCACCTGTACTGTTAGTGAGGAACACAGGTTGGGCCTGGGCTTCCAATAAGATCTGAAGTAAAAAAGCATCCCCCAACCTTCGGGTTGAGGTGGAATCAGAGGAGGAGTAAGATAGAGTCATGAATTTCACCAATGATAATGAGGACAGCACCCCTCACAATATCTGTGGAGGCCACACGGGGGTATAAACAAGGCAATCATTCCCAGGTGGTAGAGTGGGGAGACTGAACTTCAGTCCTGTTTGTCAGTAGTAAAATAGTATTCCCCCTAACAGCACTGAAGTGGTGTCAGATGAGAAGATTTAGACAGGACCAGTCTCTCATAACAATACTTAAAACTTTGACATTTCATTTTAAAAGTATTTCTTATACTAATACCCAGGAAAATCACCACAAGAATGAGAAAAGAATAAAGAAGACTAATAGTGTGATAAAATAATTTCTAAAATGATCTAGAGTTGATTTTAAAGTAATTATAATTAAAATAGCAATGAATAACATAATCGATACAAGTGGAAACATAGAAAGCATCAGTAAATAAACAATCTCAGACAAAAGTGAATATAGAACAAAGAATGGAAATTTTACTGGAGTACCAGTGGTGTAGCGGTTTAGCTGCTGCTTGGTATTCCCGCATCCTGTATCAGGGTTTCTGGGTTCGAGTCTTGGCTCTACTCTCTATTTTAGCTCCCTGCCAATGCACACCCCGGAGGGCAACAGATGATGGCTCAAGTAGTTGGTCCCCTTTCACCTTCTTGGGCAACATTGAATTTTCAGCTCTTGAACCAGCAGATAAGACATTCTCTCCCTTTGTCTCTCCCCCTCCTTCTCCCAATAAATAAATACATAAATACATAAGTACATAAATAACATATGGATTTGTAGGGTGGATTTTAAAAAGACTATACCTTATATACAAGAAAATGTCTTCAAACTTAATGATGCATGTAAGCTGAACAGAAAAAGTTGTGCCGGGTAAATATTAGCAAAAGGAAATCAGGAGGGTCTAACTTCTGCAATGGCAGAATGAGGAGTGCAGTGGACATTCTTCCCAGCGAGACAACTATTGAACTCAAGAAAATTATAAACTATTTATTTGAAGTATCTGGAAATTGGAACATGCATTTAGCCTAGTGGTTAAGACACTAGTTAGGATGCCTGCATCCCATATAGGAATGGATTTGATGCCTGGCTTCAGCTCCTATCATCAGCTTCCTGCCAATGCAAAGACCCAGAGAGGCAGCAGTAATAGCTCAAGTAAGTGGGTTCCTACCATTTACATGGGAGATGTAGGTTGAGTCTCAGCTATTAGCTTTGGTCCCCAACTGTTGCAAGGGAGTGAATGAGTGGATAGGAGCTCGCTCTCTCTCCCTCTCTGTGTATATATAATCTCTCTATCCTCAAAACAAAATATCTGAAAGGGCCCTAAAGGCATACAGCAAATGGAGACATTCACTCAAGTAAATCTATTAAATCTCATAACTGTGTGTCATTCAAACAGCAAGAAAAGGAGGACTGAACTAATTCTAATAATATCAGACAACATATAATTTAAATACAAAATATTACTATACATTAAAAAGACATCTCATAATGATAAATGGCTGAATATATCAGTATGACTATCATACTGTAGTCATATATCATATGACTACTCTCCACACACACAGATTAAAAAAACAGAGGCTGGAAATACATAAAATGAACATGGTCAATTAAAGATGAAAATAGATAATCAAAAGTCATAGCTGGTAAAACTCATCTTTCACTAGGGGAAAGGACACTAGGCAGAAGATCAACAAAGATATAGAAGACTTGAACAACATTAAACTGTATCTATGGAGTATTCTGAGAGCAGAATATATACTTTTCTGAAGTTCATATGGAATGTACTTCAGGATAGAACATACATCACACCATTAAACAAGTCTGGGTAAATTTGAAAGGAGTCACACTACACAGAGTATATACTCACAGACAAAAACTGGAATGAAATTATAAAACAGTAGGACATTTGGAAAATTCACAAATATTCAAAAGCACACTCCTGAATGACTAATGGGTCAAAGAATAAATCATAAATCATAAATCACAAGGGAAATTAGAAAATACCTGGAAATGAATGAAAATTATAATAACAACAATTATTACATAACATAAAAGAAATTTAAGGATGTTAACATGAATATTAAAAATAAGGAAACTGAAAATCATTGCCTTAACTTCTTACCTTAAGAAACTAAAAATTAATAAATAAATAAAAGATCAAATATCCAAATCAAGCAGAAGGAAGAAACTGATAAAATTAGGGCAGAAATACATGAAATGTAAAATGGCAAGCAGGAGCAAAACAACAAAAGCAATGATACAGCCCCAATGTTCATTGTAAGTACATTCCTTAATTTTAGTCATTTTATTAATAATTTGAAAATTATGTAGTCAACACTATTGTTCATTAAAATGATAACGAAATCGACAAACTTTTAGTTAGACTAACCAAGAACAAAGAAAAAAGATTCAAATTATGAAATCCACAAGTGAAATAACAGTCATAATTATAGGGTTAGAATAGAATAGAATAGAAACTTCATGCCCCCAAATTAGATAACTTACAGTAAAAGAAAAAAATCCTAGAAAAATGTAAATCAAATGGACTCTACAAATTAACAGAAAACCTAAATAGACTAATAACAGTGAAAGAGATTGAAATAACAAGTGAAGTATGCCTATAAAGAAAAAAAAGCAGCAATTGATTTCACTTGATCAATTGTTTCACCAAATTTTTAAAGGAGAATTACAGGATTGTGGGAAACGCTTCCAAAAAAATGAAAAAGAACAATTTTCAGCTCAATCTATAAAAAGCACAATATTACCTTGATACCAAAACACTACAAAGATACCACAAGAAGATAAAACTACATATCAATATCCTTTAAGACTACAGATGCCAAATTTTCAATCAAAATATGAATCAACTGAATTCAGCAACACATTAAAAGGATTATAATCAAGTAGAATTTGTCTTGGGAACAGCTGATTGATTTAACAACTGACTATCAAAAAGTGTCCTTAGTCAAATGAACAGAACAAAAGGGGGAAAGCACATAATCACCTCAGTAGATGCAAATAAAGCATTTTGTATAATCCAACACACTTTGATGGAAAAATTCTAGAAATAGAAGGAAACTAGAAATAGAAGGTAACTTCTTCAACTTGATAAAGGTCTTCTATGAAAATGTACTAATGATACTTAATGTCAAGTTGAAAGACTGTATTATTTCCTTCTAAGAACAGCCCATATCCTCTTGCTGCTTCTAATTAACATTGATCTGGATGGTCTTGGCAGAGCAAATAGGCAAGGGAATGAAATAACAGTCATTCAAACTGAAAGTAATATTAAAACTCTGATTGAAAATGACTTGATCCTGCATGTTAAATACCCTGAGGCTTACACTAAAACGACTTTAATTAATAACTAAGTTTAGTAAGTTTTCAGGATATAGGATTGAGCACAAAAATAATTTCTATATACTAGAAATGAAAAATTCAAAAATAAAATCAAGAAAACAATTCCTGTTACAATAACACCAAAAATAATAAGTACTTAGAAAGAAATTAATAAAAATAAGACTTGTACATCTATAACTATGAACTATCACCAAAATAAGTCAAAGTTTTGAATAAATGGAAAGATATACTATATTGATCTATCAGAAGGGTTACCATATTTAAGAAGGCAGTGCCCTCTAAACTTATCTGCAGATTCAACACTATTCCTGTAAAACTTTCAGCAGGGTATTTTTCAGAGTTTTCAATATTAACTCAAAATTCATATGGAAATACAAAAAATAGAATAACTACAACAATTTGGAAAAAAAGAACAAAATCAGAGGATTCACATTTCTTGACTTCAACACTTACTATGAATCTACAATAATCAAGACTGATCTATATGCCCGTATGTAAGTGTGAGCATAGTTTCACAGAACATAGAATCCAGATGATTTTCATTAAGAGAGCCACAATGATTCATTAGGGGAAACAGTGCTCTTCTCATGAAACAGTTCTGGGCCAACTGTATATCCACATAAATAGAATGAAACTCAGTCATTCCCTTAAGCCACATATAAAAGTTAACTGAAAGTGAACCATATATCTAAATACAAGAGCTAAAACTTTAAAAGTTTGAAGAAAAAGTAGAAGCAAATATGTTGACTTACCATTAGGCAAGGGATTGTTACACAGATGTGACACAAAAAACCTAGGGAATAATAATAATATATTAAAATTTTGACGCACAATTTAATCTTTAGACCTTATAAAAGAGATGGCTAACATTTTTCTGTAATAGCATAGCCAAAATAAGAACTTAAATAATAATCTCATAGCTAGATTTACTTCGCCATCAGCGAAGTATACAGTAAGTAGAAAAAACCTCCCTTTCAGACCAAAGGGAAAGAAAGTTTTAAAGTGAGAATATAATTTTCCTCATGGGCATTGTCTACCTTAGAAAAACTACTACAGAACATGCCTGTGACTATAGACTTGTAGTTCAGGCCACCGAAGATTAGAGATGGGACTTGGGCACTCCCTTGACTTGCATCCTCTGGTCTGCTTTAACAAAAACCAGGAGGAAAAGAAAGCTAGGCATCAGAAGCAATGGGTGGCAGGCCTATTAATGGCTGATCTGTACAGTGATCTGCCCTCAAGGAGACCCAACAGGCCAGTCCACTGCAGTGGCTTTCAAAGTGGTAAGCCTGGGCTTCCGCAGAAGTCAGCTTGTGAAGAGCCCTGGCAGCTCTGCCAAGAGTTGGATCACTGGAAATGGACCTGCCCTGGAGTCGAAGGATGCCCAGGTCAGAGCCACAGATCTTATTGGCTCTAAGCTGAAAAGCCCTTCACTCAGCCCAACTTCCAAAGTGACCACTGCAGCTGAGGGGATGGTCAAGTAGGGTCAGCAACATTGCAGGCAGAACTGTAAATTTCTTGTTAGAGATGCCACCTGCCTTTACCTGGCCAGCTCTCCTCCCAGGCCAGCCAAGTAATGAAAGTCAACAGAGTGCCTTCCCCTAGGAGGTTCACACCTCCCTTAGGATATACCCCATGTGAAGAGATAGATAGGTCTGGGCCTCTGAATTTACAAGGCCTAAAGCCCACCAGATTATTATCAAGCCCCTTCTATCAGGTTCTATTTGCCTCTCAATCAGAAAAATTACTTGTAGCTTAGACAGCACCTTTCTTAGCTCCTCTAATAATGACTCTGTCCTTTGTTCTAGGCCCTGTCTAGCGCACTTGGGCCTCATTCCTTTGTAATCATAACCTCTACTCTACCACCAATGGCTCTACTCCCAACCTGTGTGTACTGATGGTCCTCTTCCCCACTTAATGCTGTATAATTGTTCAAACCTGGTAAATGCCACTCTTAGGATCATTGGTTACTATCCTCACTCTGTCTTTTATGACCTTGTCTAAATAGGATCAGAGTCGGTGAACTTGGAAGGCTTCCATAGCCTTGGCAACTCATGACGACAGCCTAGGATGGTTACTGGCGCCATAAACTAGAGTGTCAATTTGTTGGGTCAACAACAGGAGCCACTGTGCACTTGCTCCTCATGTGGGATCTCTGTCCTTAATGTGCTGTACATTTTGATTTAATGCTATAACTAGTACTCAAACAGTATGTTTCACTTTGTGTTTCCATGTGGGTGCAAACTGTTGAAATCTTTATTCTAAATTGATCTTCTGTATATAAAGAGAATTGAAAATGAATCTTGATGCAAACGGAAGGGGAGAGGGAGCGGGAGAGGGGAGGGTTGCGGGTGAGAGGGAAGTTATGGGAGGGGGAAGCTATTGTAATCCATAAGCTGTACACTGGAAATTTATATTCATTAAATAAAAGTTAAAAAAAATTTTTGAACTACATCAAAATCAAAATTAAATTCTTGGGCCCTGTGCTGTGGCATAGCAGGAAAAGCCTGTAGTACCAGCATCACATATGGATGCCAGTTCGAATCCCATCTGTTCCACTTCCCATCCAGCTCTCTGCTATGGCCTGGGAAAACAGTAGAAGATGGCCCATGTCCTTGGGCCCTTGTACCCACTTGGGAGACCTAGAGGAAGCTCCTGGCTCCTGGCTCTGCACACTGTGGCCAACTGGGGAGTGAACCAGCAGATGGAAGGCCTCTCTCTCTCTCTCTGCCTGTCCTTCTCTCTGTCTATGATTCTGACTTTCAAATCAATAAATAAATCTTTAAAAAAAAAATATTGTGAGGCAGGTCGAGCACCTGAGATGTCAGCATCTCATATCTAAGTGCTGGTTTGAGTCCCAACTGCTCTACTTCTAATCCAGCTTCCTACTAATGCACCTGGAAAGAAAGAAAATGTCTCAAGTACTTGAGCCCCTGCCATACAGGTGGGAGATGTAGATGGAGTTCTGGCTTCAGGCTTCAGCTTGGCTCAGCCAATGAAATTGAGTTGATTTTTAAAATAAAAATATCAAAATATCAAAAAACATTAGCCTCATTGAAACACAAAAAGGTTTACATAAATAACATCAGAAACTAATTAAGACATTCCAGCTGATACTGGAGACATGCAAAGGATCATAACAGATTACTTTGAACGAGTATGTACCAACAAATTGGATAACCTAGAAGAAATGTGTACAATCCTAGAAGCATATAACATACCAAAATTAAATCATAATGAAATAGAAAATCTGAACAGAACAATGACTAATGCGATTGAATAATAAATCAAAAACCTCCCAAGAAAGAAAATCCCAGGACTGGATGGATTCATGGCTGAATTCTACCAAACATTAAATGAGCTAATACCATTCCTTCTCAAACTCGTCCAAAAGGATTTGAAGATGAGAGAATACTTCCAAGCTCATCTAATGAGGCCAGTATTATTCTAATACCTAAAATAGATAGACGTTATAGGAAAGAAAATGAAAGGCCTATAGCTCTTATGACCACAGACACAAAAATACTCAATAAAATACTAACAAATCGGCCAGCGCCACGGCTCACTAGGCTAATCCTCCACCTGTGGCGCCAGCACTCCTGGTTCTAGTAACAGTAGGGGTGCCGGATTCTGTCCCGGTTTCTCCTCTTCCAGTCCAGCTCTCTGCTGTGGCCTAGCAAGGCAGTGAAGGATGGCTCAAGTGCTTGGGCCCTGCACCCGCGTGGGAGACCAGGAGGAAACACCTGGCTCCTGGCTTCGGATCGGCACAGCGCGCTGGCCGTAGCGGCCATTTGGGGGGTGAACCAATGGAAAAGGAAGATCTTCCTCTCTCTCTCTCTCTCTCTCTCTCTCTCTCACTGTCTAACTCTGCCTGTCAAAAAAAAATACTAATAAGTCAAATTTAACAGCACAATGACAGGTTTATATAACAAATTCTATATTGCGCACTTATTTATTTGAAAAGTGCAATAGAGAGAAAGAGAGAGATTTTCCATCCATTGGTTTGCTTTCCAAATGCCTGCAACAGGGAAGGCTGCACCAGGCCAAACCAGGAGCCTGAAATTCAATACAGATCAAATGATACATAGCATTAAAATTTTAGAATTTTTATCGGAATAAAATGAGCATAACATAAAATTCACAATATTATACACTTTATACAGTTTAGTGACTCTTAATACATTTATGATATTGATCACCACACTGTTATCTAGTAAATTAATTTTCCATTAAGAAGTCACTCATCCCCTCACTCATCCCCTTATCTCAAACCCAGCCCCAGGCAGTTAATAATCTGCTGTATATTCCTATGGGTTTCCTTTTCTGGATGTTTCATATAATTTGAATTATACAATATGTGGCATTTTGTATCTTGCTATTTACACTTAGCATAATCTTTTCATTGTAGAGCATTCCTAACCATGTATCATTATTTCACTGCTTTTTCATGGCTAAATAATATTCTGCATAGCTATACCACATTTTGTTTATCAATCATCAATTTACAGACACTTGGGTTTTTCCATCTTTTTTGACAGTTGTGAAGAGTGCTGTACAAACATCCATGTACAGATTTTTGTTTGAACACCGACTTTCATTTCTTTTAGCTATATACCTAGGAGTGGAATTGTTAAATCATATGGCAATTCTTTTTTTAAAGATTTATTTTATTTAATTGAAAGACAGAGTTACAGAGAGAGGCAGAGAGAGGGAGAGAGGTCTTCCATCTGCTGGTTCACTCCCCAGATGGCTGTAACAGCCAGAGCTTCACTGATCTGAAGCCAGGAGCCAGGAGCTTCTTCTAGGTCTCCCAAGTGGGTGCAGGGGCCCCAAGCACTTGGGCCATCTTCTACTGCTATCCCAGGCTATAGCAGAGAGCTGGATTGGAAAAAGCAGCCGGGACTAGAGCCGGTACCCATATGAGTTGCCAGTACTTCAGGCCAGGGCTTTAACCCGCTGTGCCACAGCGCCGGCCCCATATCATATGGTAATTCTGTTTTTAGCTCTTGGTAGAAACTGCGAAATAATTTTCCATATGGCAGCACCATTTTACTTTTCCATCAACAAAGTATAGGGGTTCCAATTTCTTGACATCTTCCCCAATACTAGTTATTTTCTTTACTAATGTTATTATTATACTAGTAAGTATAAAGTGGTATTTCATGGTAGTTCAGATATTTATTTTCTTGCTGACTATTGACAACAAGCATCATTTCATGTGCATTATAGGTCATTTGTGTATCTGTTTTAGAGAACTGTCTATTCAGAATTTTTGCCCATTTTTAGCGGGAATGTGTTTCTTTATACACATTATGGCTGACACTAATGATCTTTTCCTCTGAAAAAATGTTACTCCTTTGTTGAACACATTATAAAATATGTCATTGTAATGGTTAATTTTAAATGTCAATTGAACTGGGCTAAGGGATGCCCAGATGACCTGTAAAACACTGCTTCTGAGTGTGTTTGAAAGGGTGTCTTCTGAAGAGACTGGAAGCAGATAGATTAAAGACAATCAGCCTCGTTAATGTGAGTTAGCACCCGATACACTAAGGGAATGAAAACAACAAAAATGTAAAGAAAAGAAACAGTCAGGAAAGTGAAGAGGCAACCAACAGAATGGGAAAAAATATTCGCAAACTATACTACAGATAAAGGATTGATAACCAGAATCTACAAAGAAATCAAGAAAATCCACAACAACAAAACAAACAACCCACTTAAGAGATGGGCCAAGGACCTCAATAGACATTTTTCGAAAGAGGAAATCCAAATGGCCAACAGACACATGAAAAAATGTTCAAAATCACTAGCAATCAGAGAAATGCAAATCAAAACCACAATGAGGTTCCATCTCACCCCGGTGAGAATGGCTCACATTCAGAAATCGACCAACAACAGATGCTGGAGAGGATGTGGGGAAAAAGGGACACTAACCCACTGTTGGTGGGAATGCAAACTGGTTAAGCCACTATGGAAGTCAGTCTGGAGATTCCTCAGAAACCTGAACATAACCCTACCATACAACCCAGCCATTCCACTCCTTGGAATTTACCCAAAGGAAATTAATTTGGCAAATAAAAAAGCCATCTGCACATTAATGTTTATTGCAGCTCAATTCACAATAGCTAAGACCTGGAACCAACCCAAATGCCCATCAACAGTAGACTGGATAAAGAAATTATGGGACATGTACTCCATAGAATACTATACAGCAGTAAGAAACAACGAAACCCAGTCATTTGCAACAAGATGGCGTAATCTGGAAAACATCATGCTGAGTGAATTAAGCCAGTCCCAAAGAGAAAAATATCATTTGTTTTCCCTGATCGGTGACAACTGAGCGCCAAAGGGGAAACCTGTTAAGTGAAATGGACACTATAAGCAACAATGAACTGATCAGCTCCTGTCCTGACTTTAGATGTACAATGTAATACTTTATCCTTTTTAGTATTTGTTGTTGTTGTTGTTGTTCTAGTACTATTGGTTGAACTCAGTAATTAACACACAATTATTCTTAGGTGTTTAAATTTTAACTGAAAAGTGATCCCTGTTAAATCTAAGAGTGGAAAAAGAGAGGGAGGAGACGAACAATTTGGAACATGCTCAATCGGACTGGCCGCAAATGGTGGAGTTAGAAATGTGCCAGGGGATTCCAACACAATCCCATCAAGATGGCATGTACCAATGCCATCGCACTAGTCCAAGTGATCAATTTCAGCTCACAATTGATAGTTCTGATAGGTCTAAGAGTCAAAGAGATCACACAAACAAGACAAGTATCTGCTAATACTAACTGATAGAATCAAAAAGGGAGAGAAAGATCCAGCATGGGAAGTGGGATACACAGCAGACTCATAGGATGGCAGATGTCCTAAACAACACTCCGGCCTCAGAATCAGCCCTCAAGGCATTCAGATCTGGCTGAAGAGCCCATGAGAGTATAGCAGGCATGGAAAGCCAAGATATCATGGAAAAAAAAAAGACCTAAATGAATGATCTCTGTGAGTGAGATCCCAGTGGAAAGAACGGGGCCATCAAAGAAGGAGGTACCCTTCTCCGAAGGGAGGAGAGAACTTCCACTTTGACTATGACCCTATCGGAATAAGATCGAAGTCAGCGAACTCTAAAGGCTTCCATAGCCCTGGCAACTCATGACTAGAGCCTAGGGAGATTACTGACGCCATGAACAGGAGTGTCAAATTGTTAAATCAGCAACAGGAGTCACTGTGTACTTACACCCCATGTGGGATCTGTCCCTAATGTGTCGTCTAAAGCGAAGTGATGCTATAACTAGTACTGAAACAGTATTTTTATACTTTGCGTTTCTGTGTGGGCACAAACTGATGAGGTCTTTACTAATTATATACTGAATTGATCTTCTGTATATAAAGAGAATTGGAAATGAAAAAAAAAAATACCCTGGTGTTAAAATGGAAATGGCATAGAAAATTAATTAATTTGAAAAAAAAAATTATGTAGGATCTCTGTCTTTAATGTGCTGTACATTGCTATTTAATGCTATAATTAGTAATCCAATGGTAGTTTTTTCACTTTGTGTTGCTATATGGGCAAAATGTTGAAATCTTTACCTAATATATACTAAACTGATCTTCTGTATACAAAGAGAATTGAAAATGAATCTTTACATGAATGGAAGGGGAAAGGGAGCGGGAAAGGGGAGGGTTGCGGGCGGGAGGGAAGTTATGGGAGGGGGGAAGCCATTGTAACCCATGGGCTATACTTTGGAAATTTATATTCATTAAATAAAAGTAAAAAAAAAAAAAAAAAGAAAATGTAACTTGATCTCTCTGGTTGAGCTGGGACTTTCATCATTTCCTGTCTACCAAAATTATAACTCCTAAATTTTGGACCTTTGGACTTTGATGGAGATTTACATCACTAAGTCCGTTAGTCCTCATGCTTTTGAACATGGTCCAAATTACTTCAATTGTTTTCCTAGTTTTTCAATCTTCAGATGACAGATCATGAAATTTCCCAGTCTTCATAATCATATGATGAGAATAAACCCATGCCATAAACCTTTCCATCAAGTGAAAAAATATGCTTCACCATCATTTATTTATCTATCATTATTGTTATTGTTATTGTTTTGTAATAACAACATGCAAGATATAATCTCCTAGTAAATTTTAATATACAGTATGATATTGTTAACTATTGACAGTATGGTAGACAACAGACCTCCAGAATTTATTAATCTTGTATAATCTTGCCAAATCAGTAGACCATCAATACAGGGTTTCACTTCAAAACTCTCAACTCTATTCAATAGATCCACTTGTCTATCAATATGTAACTTAATTACTGCAGCTTTGTGCTTCTTTTTCAAGACTTTAAAGTTTGCAGTATTCCTTGAAATTATCTATGAATTTTATCATCAGCTTTTCTATTCCTGCAAAAAAGAAATTTTGATAGAAATTGCATTGAATTTGTGTCTGTCTTGCCTTGGGGCACATTGTCATTGTAATAATATTAGATTTTCTAATCTATTAAAATGAGATGTCTTTAAATTGCTTTCAACAATATTTGGTTGTTTTCTGCATACAATTCTTGCACTTCCTTGGTTGGATTTATTCCTAAGTATTTTTTATACTATCATAAATTTAATTGATCTTCTAATTTCTTTTTAAGACTGTTACTGGTGTATAGGAAAATAAATATTTTTTGTGTTTTCCTGAAACTTTACTGGATTCATTCATTAATTATTTTTTAAAGATTTATTTTTTGAATGGCAAAGCAACAGAGAAAAGGGGTGAAAGACAGGAAGAGAGAGAGAGGGAGAGAGGGAGATAGAGACAGAGAGACAAAAGACAGAGAGACATAGACAGAGAGACAGAAAGACTGATCTTCCATCTGTGTGTTCACTCTCTAACTTGCCATAACAGAAAATCTGTGCTCGGCTGCAGCCAGGACCCAGGAACTTCCTCCTGATGTTTCACATGGATGTCAGGAACCCAAATGCTTGGGCCATCTTCCATCACCTTCCCAGGTGCATTAGCAGGTAGCTAAGTTGGAAGTGCAGCAGCCAGTTTACAAACCAGAACTCCAATATTGGATGTCAGTGTTGCAGGTGGTGGCTTAACCCATTGCACTGCAATACTAGATCCTCATTTATTAATTCTGATAGTTTCCTCTAGGCTCTGTAACATTTATCATATTTAAGACCACATCATCTGCAAAGAGATATGGTTTTGTTACAAGATGGATGTATCAGAGATTCTGGTGCCCATGTAAGAAAAGAATTTCAGATGTAAGACAGATTGCTGGTCAATCAACTAGCAAAGTTTAAGGAAGCTAGTTCTTCTCAAGAACCTCCTTTACCACCCCTGTTTGCTTTTGGACTTGTAATCAGACTCAAATACCATAAGGGCCCTAAAAGATTTGAAACAAAGTGTGGTCCATGGGGATGTGTGCTACACTCCAAAAAAACAAAATCTACTTGAGTTTCTAATTTATTAAAGTAAAAATTCAAGGAACATGTATGGTAATGTCTATTTGGAGTGTGAATAATGGTGGAAGAACCATTAGTACATAAGTTTAGATATGGCTGCCATTTTTTTAAAGATTTATTTTATTTACTTGGGAGAGTTACAGAAAGAGTGAAACACAGAGAGAAAGCTCTTCTACCCGTTGGTTCATTCCCCAAATGGCCACAATGGCCAGAGCTGAGCTGAACTGAAGCCAGAAACGAGGAGCTGCTTCTGGGTCTCCCACATGAGTGCAGGGGCCCAAGCATCTGGGCCATCCTCCACTGCTTTCTTAGGCCATAGCAGGAAGCTGAATCAGAAGAGGAGCAGCTGGGACACAAACTGGTGCCCATATGGGATGCAGGTGCCACAGGCCAGGGCTTTATCTTGCTGTGCCACAGTGCAGGCCCCTTTAGTTGCCATTTATTGATGTAAACCCACTATGCAGAAAAACAACTCTGTTTATTGTTATGGACACACTACAAAGACAAAGAACTCTATCAGGTTGAATGAAATATGGATAAAAGATGGTTCACCATGAGCAAACTGGAAATGTTCAATCTCTGTGGTCCTAACATAGAGAAGACATTCAGAGTAGATTTGAAATTTAAGACTTATTCATCCACATCAGAAGGATTCAGATTTACCTTTCAACAATACTTTGACATAAACATTTGTGAGGAGGCCCTACCATTCTTGAAGAGTTCTGAGATTTCTCTTCTCCATAAGCCAGACATTAAATTGAAAACCACAGCCACTTCCAATTGGAAAACCTAAATACAATGGGAATACGGTAATGTACCACATAATGATATTTTAGTCAATGACAGACCACATATATAATGATATTCTCATAAGATTATATTGCCTGGTGATGTCATAGCCATCTTAGTTTGTGTAAGTACAGTCTGTGATGTTTACACAAAGATGAAATCATCTAACTACACATTTCTCATAATGTCTTACTGTTTTTAAGTGATGCATGACTGTAATTGGATTCTAGGATAGCAGGAGCCAAGTGGCATCATTCAACTACCAAAGCAAGGCGGATGCAGTAACCATAATGGACAGCAGAGTCAAAGCAGCAAATAAAATAGTCTGATTTGCACAAACCTATGGCCTTAGCTAATTAAGCACCATGTTTCTAGAAGTGAAATAGATGGAAGCATATGAAATTCTTCCTTGATCTGTATAAGCAGAAAAACTCAGGCTCAAATAAACTAAACTTTAACTCAAATCTTAAAAATAGTCATAGCCCCTCAGTCAATTTCCAGACTTGAGCCACTTAAAAAACACAGAAGCCCTTAAGTAAAGGGAAGGCTGGGTCCCCATGGAGGACCTCTATATGCCACAGAAAATGTGTACTGTAAATATTTCTTCCAAACCTCCTACAAATGAGTCAATATCATTTTATTCGGGTAACTGTTATTCATCACTGGGTCTGAACTGACATTGATTTCAGGAGACCCAAAAAGTCATTGTGGCTCACCAGTTAGAGTAAATCCTTACGGGGTCACATGACCATTGAAGCTTTAGCTCAGGTCTGTCTCAAAAAGGACCCACTGAGTCCCTGAACCCTCTTGTAGTTGTTTCTTAATTCCAGAATGCACAATTGGAATAGACACACTCAGAAGGTAGGAGATTTCTACCTTGATTCTAGGATCTATAAGACTATTATGATAGGAAAGGTAAAATGAAAGCCATTAGAATTGCCTCCACTTAGAAATTAGTAAATACAGTATTCCTCAAGGAATTGCAGAGACTAATGTCACTATCAAGATTCTGAAATTCCGAGCAGGTGACTCCATGCACCCCACTCAACTCTTTTATCTCTTTTATTTGACCAGTGCAGAACACAGATGCATCTCGGAGGATAACAGTGGATTACTGTAAGCTTAGCCAAGTGTTGACTTCAATTGCATCTGTTGTAGCAGATGTGTTTTCATTGCTTGAGAAAAGCAACTCATTCCCTGGTGGCAAGTGTACAGTTATTGGTATATCAAATGCCCTTTTTTCTCCATTCTGCCTATGAGACCCATCAGAAACAGCTGGTTTTCAGCTAGCAAGGTCATCAACATTGCTTAACTGTACTTCTTTGGGACTTACCAACTTTCCAGCTTTATGTCATACTTTAGTTCACAGAGATCTTAATCACCTTTCCCTTCCACAAGATGTCATACTGGTTCATTACATTGATAAGTATACGATGGTTCACTCTATTGAGAAAGAAATAACAATTACTCTAGACTTATTGATAAGAGATGCATCTATCAGATGGTACTTCAATAATTTTTAGGAGCCCAGTAATGTGGAGTATATCAATATTTCTCCTCTTTTTTTAAAGATTTATTTATTTATTTATCTATTTAATAGGTAGAGTTACAGACAGTGAGAGGGAGAGACACAGAGAGAGGTATTCCATCCACTGGTTCTCTCCCCAAATGGCAGCAATGGCCAGAGCTGGGCTGATCTGAAACTAGGAGCAAGGAGTTTCTTCTGGGTCCCCCACACAAGTGCAGGGGCCCAAACACTTGGGCCATCTTCCACTGCTTTCCCAGGCCATAACAGAGCTGAATTGGAAGAGGAGCAGCCAGGACCAGAACTGGCACCCATATGGGATGCCAGTTCCATAAGCAGAGAATTAACCTGCTATTTCACAGTGCAGACCCCCAATATTTGTCTGCTAAGGTGAATAATAAGTTGTTGCATCTGACCCCTCCTATAACCTAGAAAGAGGCAGAAAATCTAGTGGTCCTGTTTAGATCCTTGAAATTAATATGTTCATCCTTTGGGTGTATTCTACCATGCCATTTACTAAGTGATATGAAAAGCTAACAGTTTTAAGTGGGGCCTAGAACAAAAACAAAGCCTCTGCAAAAGGTCCATGCTGGTATTTAAGCTGCTCTGCTGCTTGGGGGAAGTCATTAGTAGACAAGAATGTTGTTTAGACCTTTTGGCAAGCCACCATAGATGAATTGCAGTGCAAGTATTTAGAATTTTGGGGCAATACTCTGTTGCCATCAACTGATAACTATTTTTCATTTGAGAATTGGCCTACTATTGAGCATTAGTACAAATAGTGCTTCATTCATTGGCCACCAAGTGACTATATGACCTGAACTGCTTATCATGAACTGGGTGTTAGCTAATCCACCAAGCTAAAAAGTTGGGTGTATGCAGCAACATTCCATAATTAAATGAAAATGGTATTCAATGGTACTTCAAAAAAGTTTATAGAAAGGGTAAACTAAAAGATAATGTACATTTCTGTGAATATTTTTGATACTCTCCTCTATATGATTGGGCTCAAATAAGCCCTGAAGCCTACTTGAGAAGAAGTATCCTAAGTGCCCATTGTCTTCACTTTTTCTACAGTGTCTTTCAGCTTGCACCTATCACCCACAAGTCATCATTTAATAGAGGAAGAAAAGACTTGGGCCTGCTTTACAGATGATGTTGCAGGCACAAATATCATTTGTTCTCCCTGATGGGTGACAACTAACTGAGCACCTAAAAGGAAACCTGTTGAAGTGAAATGGACACTATGAGAAACAATGACTTGATCAGCCCTTGTCCTGACTGTCGAAGAACAACTTATTACCATTTCATGGGCTGTAGCCAATGATTTGGCTAAATGGTCAGCAATTTGGACAAAACATGATTATTTGAAAATTAGTGGCAAAGAAACTTGGAGAAAGAGATATATAGGTAGATCTCTCTGGACAAAATATATGAGGTTTTATGTATCATATGAATACTCACCAAACGTAACATTAACAGACAAGGATTTTAATAATCAAGTGAATAAGGAGATCTGTTTGTGGATACCTGTCTGCTCTTTTCCCAGCCACCTCTATTTTCACTCAATAAACTCATGAAAATTAGGCCAGGAACGAAATTTTGGCACACTCCCTCAAGTAATAAAACCACAACCAGCTAAAGGGTTTGATGAAAGTGACAGTACTATAATAAGTAGAAGAAATTACTTATAAATATCATCTACAACTATGTGATCAATTACAGAGATAAGAATTGTAATTGTCATGAGCATTTCTTCCATATTTTATTATGGATAATGTTTGTGCAACATGTATATATGTGTATATGTATATAATATGTAAATATATATGCTAAGAAATATGATTTATTTTTGTTTCTCTCATATTCCCTTGCAATATAAGATACATTGGCTTTATATCAATATTTAACTATTACAAATTATACATCATAGTACTTAAATTACGGAACATTGAAAGAAAAGTAAACTTCAGTGGAGGACTTTACCACATTTTCTGGGGAAGTGATTAGCGTGCTTTTGCCTGTATGCAGGAGAATAGTATCATGTTATACAGAACTATGATTTTGTTATTATCCCTATTTATAGATTAAGTATGACTTAAAGGGCACCGTATGGATGCCAATTAGACAATGGACCCACATATGTTGGTTAATTTATGTGTCAACTTGATTGAGTTAAGAGGTTTCCCAGACACTTGATGAAAGAAAGGTCTATTTCTGGATATGTCTGTAAGGGTGTTTCTAGAAGAGATTAGCATTTGAATTTATAGACTGATTAAAGAGCTGACCTCATCAAGGTGGGTATGTACTATCCAATCAATTGAGGACCTGAGAATGAAACAAAATGTAGGTGGAAGGTTTTATTGTTTTTGTTTCTCTAGAGAACCCTAACACAATTGCAGTACTTACTATACATGTTCCCCTGATTTTTAACACTTTCCAACTTTATAACACAAGACATCATCCTCCTTCAACATCTCACCAACAACACTCATGCTCCTATGCTTGGATAGGTCAAAGCTACAGAATTCTTAAACCCCTTTAACTACACAAAATTTTTCACTAAATACATTGCTGTTTCTTCATTCTCTGATCACTTCATATAAATATAGGAAAATAGAAGGATCATGTATGTGTGTGTGTTTGTGTACTTGAATATATTTGAGGGGTCTTCAAAAAGTTCATGGAAAATACATATTATGAAAAATTATATACAGATTTCAAACCAAAATTTTTGTTTTAATTCAATTTTCCATGAACTTTTTGAAATATATATGAGCTACTGTACTTTCCTAGACTGTTTGATCTAGAGACCCCTAAATAATGTTGAGAATTTATGCTGGACATCATGAAAGAGGTAGAGTGGATAGTAGAGAAGGCATATGATGATCTGAGACTGTGAAAATGCAATGTCCTGCAAGATTTGCCTCATATCTGAAAGAATGCAAAGTTCCACTTTTGTTAGAGATGATGGAAGGTAAGAAACTGCATACCAAAGATCTTTTAGGCCAAAAGTTTACTGATGTAACTTAACATAGTCACTGCCAAATGTAATTATACCAACAAATCCAAGTTTATTCTTAGCAGTTGTCAGAAAGAAAAAATAGAGAAGCTAGGTACCTGACTTTATGCAGTACATTCATGAAAGACTATTTTCCAGTTGATGTTCCAGTCTTGAAATGAGCTATTAATTAAGGTGCTCATGTGTGAAGAGAGTATAAAGGATCATCTTAAAAGAAGATTTCCTTTGACAAGTCTCTCTGATTAGTCTAGTGAGCAGATATCATTTTAATAAATAGTTCTTAAACCCCAGAGGGAAAAAATGATTATGAACTTTTCAAGTGTCTTCTTTAGCATGATCTTTCATGGTTTATTCTTGTTTTTCATTAATCTACTTTCTCTAATGGAAGTATCTTCTTTTCTTTTTTTTTTTACTTAGAAATAACATTCCTTTATAATTACAAAAGTTATTCAATTTCAGTGAGAAAATACTATTCAGACAGATATAAGTAGTAAGAAAGGTAAAAAGAAAGAAGAGAGATGTTGGTTCACATGCCAAATATGTGCAACAGCCTGGGCTGGGACAGGCTGAAGTCGTCTGCATCTCCTTATGGGTCTCCCATGCGGATGACAGGAACCCAACTACTTGGGCCATCACCTGTTGCCTCCCACATGTGTTAGCAAGCAGCTTGATCAGAAGCATGGAATAGCCATGACTCAAACCAGGCACTCTGATATGGGATGCAGGCATTCCAGGCAGGGGTTTAATCTGCTGTACTACAATCCCCTCCCCAGTCACCCAAGGCTTTAATGGCTTTTCTCTTAACATTATTAAAGTTTCAACATAAATGTCACTTCATTGAATCTTTCTTTGACCACCTACTGTTAGGTTAGTTTCCTCTAGGTATTTTGTTTTATATGAGTCCTTTAATTTCCATTACTGCACCTCATACAACTAATAACTAGTTTTCTCTCTCTTCTTCCCACTGGATGACAGCAGGGATTTCATGTATCTTGTTTCCTTATGTATAAAAAGTGTCTAGGAAGCACTTAGAAAACATTAAGTGTTTGGGGTCGGTGCTGTGGCACAGTGGGTTAAAGCCCTGGTCTGAAGAGCCAGCATCCCATATTGGCGCCGGTTCTAGTTTCGGCTGCTCCTCTTTCAGTCCAGCTCTCTGCTATGGCCTGGAATAGCAGTAGAGGATGGCCCAAGTCCTTGGGCCCCTGCACCCACTTGGGAGACCTGGAAGAAGCTCCTGGTCCTTGCTTCGGATTGGCACAGCTCCAGCCGTTGTGGCCGTCTGGGTAGTGAACCGATGGATGGAAGACCTCTCTCTCTGTCTCTACTTCTCTCTGTAACTCTGTCTTTCAAATAAATAAAATGAATCTTTTTTAAAAAAATTAAGTGTTCAATAGAGATCTATTAAATGAATAAATATATTTTTATCATTTTATTTAGAATATTAATCTATTTTATATAGCTCATCTTCATTGTATATATGACTATATTCAAGTAAAATCCAACTTTTAATTTTACTTCAATCAAAATTTTAACATGTTTTCTTACATTATTGCAATACTTATAACTTTAATGGCTACAACATATCAGATAGATATAGTACCATTTTATACAATCACTACTCCATTACTGGTCATTTACACTGCCTGCAATTGTTTGCCACTATTGTCACCAACATTTCTTTTTAAAATTTAATGCACAAAGAGATTCCTCATAACACAAGTTCTAAGACAAAGTACATGATCATTTTTAAAGTTCTTGATATGCTTTGTCAAATTGCTTTCCTAATAAAGAGTTATATTTTTTTCATTGCAGTAAAATATTTGCAAGACTGTTCTCCCACACATCGTGAGTACATAAAACCACTTCCACATGTGATTTTAGAAAGCTGAAATTCATAGGTGGGGCACTTGAAATTCTCACTGTTAGTCATTACTTTGTTTGCTTCATAGTCTCCAAGAGCTCTATTTTAAGTGTCCATTTATCATGAGTAGTAACCCTTGATGTTCTCAGGAGGCATTAATATGTTATCATAGATTATTTTGTTAATTTGAAGAATTTACATCACAGACCTGTTTAATAGGAGATAGATCAGGGAAATTTTTGTATGTACATGTATATTGGAGGATATGGAGTAGAAAATACCTAGATTTCAATGAAGTCCTTCAAAACCAAAGATTCTATTTGGTTTTATGCCCTAACAGGTCTAGAAAAATGCCTCTCACTTGTTATACTCTCAGCAAATATGGGTGAACAGTAAGACAAACTGTAGAGCAAATTAGAGAGTCCTTCCATAGCTATCATTCATTTAATCTTCACAACAGTGTAGTGAGATAAATATTGGTAGTTTTTCTTCATATTTGAGAAAACAGAGGCTAAAAAAATCCAGTGGGACGAGTCCAAATGACTTGCCTGAGATCAAACAACCAGAACTTAGGAGAACCAAGACTAGACACTATATTGTTTTACTCCAAAGCCATGCTTCTAGTCCACTCTCCTGATTGTCTGAGGGAGTAAACAAAAGAACGAGAAGACAGAGAGTGTCAAGACAGCAAAGACAAACAAGGCAACCTTTGTGCACCCAGACTGGGGAACTGAAACAAATGCTTAGCTAGGTAGAAGGCAGAAAAAAAGCAAGGTAAGGTTAAGACTGATTTCTTCCCAGGCTTTCCTTCTCCCCTTCTCACTTTGTAATATCAGTTTAAAGCTTATTATTCTAATGTGCCTCTCTTATGGTTTGCATGTGTGTTTTCCATCACAGGAAGGATTTGGCCTCTGTCTGTTGGTCTGTGGTTGGAAGGAATCTGTGTCCATGGCATCTTTAGATATATGTCAAAAATCCAAGTATAGCCACACTGCATATCAGGAACTAGTGATTCATTGCTGTGGCTTGCAGATGACATAGAAAGAAGTTCAGCAATACTTGTTTAAAGTAAGTTTGATTTTTCCAAAGAAAAACATAGGCTAAATTCCTTTTTCTCAAATGCTTCATGTGTCTTGAGCAGCAAGAAAAAAGATTTTTCTTAAATGTAGTGAAATGAGGACATGCATTTTTGGTGGTCCAATAATTGTATTTTGAAAGTCTTTATATTTACACTTCCAGGAGACACATTTCTCAGTTTTAAAAATTTGCTAGATGTTTCAGAAAATGTACCCATGTTTCAATGCATTTTCTAATTTTGCCATCTTGCCCTTGAGCTTAAACAGAGACTGTCTGCAGAGACTGTTAGTCAATATTTCTTCTTCTCCCAACCTGAGTATGACTGAACATGTGCAATGAAAGTTGAAATCTACTACTTTCTATAGGCCAAGCATTGATAAGCTGTTAAGTGGCTAAAAAAAATACTAATGGTCATTTTTTTTTTCTGGGATGTAACATTCACACACATTCCATTTCTGATCAAATGACCTATGTGTTTTTTCTCATATTTGATCATTTGATAACAGCCAGTTAAAACACCTAGGTCATTAAAGTTTGTTTGTCCTTGAAAGGGAGAGAAAGAGAGAGAATGAATCACACATCTGTTTGTTCGTTCCCCCAAATGTCTGAAATAGCCAGGGCTTGGCCAGGCTGAAGTCAAGAGCTGGGAATTCCTCCAGGGTCTACTACATGGGTGGCAGGGATAAGCACTTGGGCAATCTTCTGTTGTCTCCTAGGGGCTCATCAACAAGAAGCTGCATCAGATTCAGAGGTGATACTCAATCACAGGCACTTGCAGTGGCCCATCCCACTGTGCCGCAATACCCACCACCAACTAGATACTTATTGCTTTTTTGAACCATCCCTCAAAGATTGACAGGTGTATGGATTTATTCCATGATTTTAATTTTCAATTTGAAGGGTACAGGATAGAAGAACTGATCTTGTTAAAATCATTTATAATCGAAAAAAAATATTTTGAGCTTCCTTACATTCCTAAAATTGCAATTAAATAAATTTCACCATAAAATTACTGCTTAAATATAAGAGTACTTTTAAAAGTTTGTGGAAAATGGAATTTAAAAATAACTTTTTAGTGCAAAGATATTTTGAAATATATACATCATTATTATAATGTAGATTTTCATGAGCTTTCTGAAGACCCCTTGTATTACCTTGTATAACCTTGTATGGTAATAGTGTCATATTAATGTGTTGCTGAATTATGCTAGCCAACTAAATAGATTTTTGACTATAAATGACAATTTATTATTATATGTTTCTTAATAATTACATAATTGCATTACACAATAAATTCAAAGTTTACCTCTGTTTCTAGATTTTAGGAGTACTTATGAGAAATGGAAATTGTGCATTTGTTGAATTTTTTTAAATAAACCAAGAATAATTGCTTTTGGTGGCATAGCATTTAACACTTTTCTTAATTAACTATGCAGTCAACTGTTTACAATGTCTATTCTTACTTGTTTTGATAATTATTTTAAACAGAAAATTATCCATTTCAATG
Organism: Lepus europaeus; assembly: GCF_033115175.1. Taxonomy (NCBI): domain Eukaryota; kingdom Metazoa; phylum Chordata; class Mammalia; order Lagomorpha; family Leporidae; genus Lepus; species Lepus europaeus. Next base: position 63,569,787 of record NC_084850.1, on the reverse strand, counting down.
AGATAATCATTATTTTTAGATTTTTATCTCATGTTGTTTATTTTGTGTCCTTTCTATTTTCTGCTACTTACATTCTTCATAATTATAATTTTGACCATGTAATGCTCTATGAATAATTACTCTTTTTTGCATCTAAAGCTGTCTTTATGATCTAGCATTTAATAAGCTTTTATAAATATTCCATCATGTTTATAAATATTCCATCCTTTTTTACATGATTTAATGTCTACCAACTATCTGTTATGTATTACTGATTTCTTTTTGAAGTTTTATTTGTTTGTATTTTATTTGAAAAGCAGATCAAGAGAGAGAAAGAGAATTTTCCATCTGCTAGTTCACTCCCCTAATACCCATAACATCTGGGGCTGGGCCAGACTAAAACCAGGGGCAGGAACTCCATCTGGCTGTCCATGTGGGTGGCAGGAACCCAAGTACTTGAACCATCACTACCTGACTCCCAGAGTGGGCACTGGCAAGAAGCTGGATCAGAAGTGGAGCAGCCAGGACTCCAATCAGCCACCCCAATATGGAATGCAGGCACTCCAACTGACATCTTAACTGCCACACTAAATACTTGCCCTTTATTTTTTTAATCTGTTTCCAAAAATTTATTTGTTCTGAAGAAATTGTATTTTTCATCAATACCTAATTACCAACTCACACTTTCTAAATTTTCTGATTGAAAATAGTTTGTTGTGGCACAGCCAGTTAAACTGCTGCCTGAAATGCCAGCATCCCATATGAGTCCCAGTTTGAGTCACAGACATTCAGCTTCAGATCCAGCGCTTGGCTGATGTGCCTGGGAAAGCAGTGGAAGATGGTCTCTATGTGCTTGGGTCCCTGCCATTCATGTGAAATACCAAGATGGAGTTCATGTTTCCTGGCTTCAGCCTGGCCCAGCCCTGCCAGTTGCAGACATTTGGGGAGTGATTCACCAGATAGAAGATGTCTTTCTGTTTGTCCCTCTCTCTCCGTCACTTTTTCTTTCAGATAAGTAAATAAATATTAAGAAAATAATTTGTTTACCAAAGAAATTCTGGAAAATCAGAAAAATATAAATTGAAAATTAGCAATTACTCATAGTTATATATCCAAAAAGTGACTAAATTTAAGATTTTAGTGTGTGTTTTCAAGTTCTTCCTTTACAAAAAAATGTTTACTTATCGCTGAGGCTATCTACCTCATCATATATTAATTTACTATAATTCCTAGGACTATGCTGCATAAGAGATTGGTAAATATTCAGAAAGAGAAGTGTGATAAAATTTATTTCTAAATTAGATCTAATTTTTACAACTTTATTGTAAATTGACAAATTATAGTTGTACATATTTTAAAAGGAAGTTTTAGAATGTTGAAAATGTTAAGGACACCCATATGCAATTATCACAACATTCTATTTGTATGGCTTTGTTGGATGAAAAGGAAAGCCACCTAAAAATGAGAACATTATCTATAAAATTCATTCTGTTCAGTAACATATAGACAAATAATATAGTAATTAAGCACCTGAGCTCTGCACTCAGATTTCTAGAATGAAAAATCTTGACACTAGTATTTCTTAGCTGTATATTCTTGGTAAGTTACTTAACCTTTTCATAGGTTGGTTTGTTTTTGCCTTGAAATTGTGGTAATTATAATACCTACATCATGGGGTTGTTGTGAGAATTAAATATGACAATCCATGTAAAGTCCCTCATACAGTTAGACTAGGATGCTAGGACATGTGTAGTATATTTGTGATTATCCATGTGATGTTTATGGAATTATCTATATAATCCAAACCTCAGAATGAATGTGTAAACAATGCTGTGTACTCATCAAAAGGTTTTTGGCTATATTTTATGTCCAATCAGTTTCTCAAGACCTGTTACATATAAGCTTTTTTAAATTTCCATTATTTCTAAAATGCACATTGAGTCACACATGAGTTCAAATTCTATAAGGGCTTCCATATTCTGGGCCTCTAAATTTTCTAACCTCATTAATTATTTATCCTCTTTGCATTTCTAGTTAAACTAAAGGGTATAGTACTGCTCACCTCTTTCCACTCTTGGTATAGGAGGGACTCCAACAAGAATGCTGACACTTCCTCTATATTTAGTGCCAATTTGAAATGCTCCTATCATGCTAGTCACAGTGGAAATGCAATTTCACAGGTAATGAAAATCCACCCTCTAAAAGATCGGGGACTAGATCTATGCTAACAGCTCTTAAAATTTGGCTACTCTCTGTCTTTCTCCTTAGTACTCATTTTGAAATTCAGTTTCTGTAAAGCCAATTGTTTTGCATTTTTTTTCAATTCTACACTTTCAAAATGATGCACATATAATTTACTTGGACAAAGCAATACATTGATGAAAATAGAAGGTGTTTTTGCCGGCGTCATGGCTCAATAGGCTAATAATCCGCCTGCGGTGCCAGCACTCTGGGTTCTAATCCCGGTCAGGACGCTGGATTCTGTCCCAGTTGCTCCTCTTCCAGTCCAGCTCTCTGCTGTGGCCTGGGAGTGCAGTGGAGGATGGCCCAAGTCCTTGGGCCCTGCACCCGCACGGGAGACCAGGAGGAAGCACCTGGCTCCTAGCTTCGGATCGGCACAGCGCGCCGGCCGTAACGCAATGGCCGTAGCGGCCACTTGGGGGATGAACCAATGGAAAAAGGAAGACCTTTTTCTCTGTCTCTCTCTCTCACTGTCCAACTCTGTCAAAAAATAAAAAAGGAAAAAAATATTTAAAATTTTCTAAAGGTAAATTACACATATTTTGCACGTAAGGTCAGATTTATTGTAAAACTTATATCCCTCCTATTTTCACTAAATTATCTCCCATTCCTACCAAAGCTTTCAGAAGATTAAGAAACCTTTCATCAGTGTTAGGATATGCTGAATGGTTTCTGAGTTTTGACAGTTGCCGTGTAGATTCTTGGGGAAAATGCAGGGCTTTATTTTTGACTTTTTGAAAAAGCCAACAGTAGGATATGTCCTTTGCTGTCCTCTTTGTCTCACATCACATCCCTGTGGCAAGTATAGGGATAGTTGTTACTTATTACAATACCATAAAGCAGCCTTGCTGATTTCTGGAGTTGCCATCTCATCATTTCAACCACTGTCATCTTTCTCCCTCACGTTACGTAAGGTTCCCCGGCTTAGAAAACATCTAAGATGTTTTCTCTCTCTCACCATATCAGGGATTTGTATGTCAGAGAAAAACTCAGAGTCTTCTCAAATGGTGGTCAAAGTGAAAGACACATCATTTTATTTGCTCATTAATTCACAAATCCTGTGCTTGACGCAACATTTCTTTACAATCATTTGAAAGGAGACGATATAAAATATGACGCCTGATAGCTGAGGTTCCTTTTCTCCACAAGCACAGCAGGATTAGGGTCAAAGCCATCTTCTTAGAGTGGGGCTTTCCATACAGTCATTCTGATAATGCTGAGATGAAATCCAAGCACATCTGGACACCCTCTTTAGGCAGTGCTTCCAGATTCATGTTACTAATATGTAAGAAAACCAGTTTTATTACTTTATAATTAAACTTCCCCCAAATCCTGATTCTTTTAAAAAAATCTTCATTTTTTTTGGTTGTTTCTTATTCCTCTTTCATAGCCATGCTGTTGAAATCGATATTCTGAGGACTGCCACTTTTCTTCTCCTTCCTGCACATCAAACATCTATTCTATTTAAACTGAGGACATGAAAGATGACAGTGTTGAACTGAGTTAATAAATGCCAACTTGACCAGCTGAGGGACTGTTTGTATTCCAATCCTCCAGAATGATGCTGAAGTCATACCCATAACTTTTGGAAACACCAAGATAAGATTGCAAAGAGACAAACAATCCATTTTTCCTATTTATTCATGAATTGATGATTATATTTTTTCTAATGTAATTCAGTGAGTTCCGCTCACAGAAAAGCATCTTAAAGTCTCTTAAACACAAGTTTGCTTAGAGTGATTTTTTTGTTTAATTATTTGAAAGACAGAGATATAGATATATAGTCAAACAAAGATCTCCCAATTGCTGGCTTACAACAGCCAGGACTGGAGCAGGCTGCGGCCAGGAACTGGAAACTCAATCCAGGTCTCCCACATGGGTGGCAGGAACCAACCACTTAAGCAATCACTGCTGTCTCCTAGGGTGTGCATTAGTAGTAAGCTGGAATTGGAACGGAACTGGACCTTGAGCCCAGGCACTCTGATGGTGAGATGTGGTGTCCCAATCAGTGTCTTAACCACATGCCAAACACCCATCCCTATTGCTCAGCTTTATAGCTTTATTTCTTTCATCTACATATGGGGATTGTATAGCCTGCATTAAGCTTTAAAATATAGTTTTTTGGGGGGAAATAATGAACTGTTTGTGCCTCCTATACTCCTTATTTCAAAACTCTGCAGACTGGGACAGTAATAGAACAATGTGTCCATTTATCACTTGAGAACTTGTAGCTTGAAACCTGATACCACAATCCTACAATTCACGGATGTTTCAGATAATACAATTTCTGTTTAAATGGTCTTGGTTTCATGTGGCTTAGCTTTATTCTGTGTCTTCACCATTGGAGTCAAATTTAGTATCAACCTAACACAAGCAACAGTTCAAATAGAGGGAATAACTTAAGCATATGTGGTGTGTACCAGACACATTTTGGCTCACTACTGTTTTTTTTTTTCTTTACGCAAGTTATTTAATCTCTCTGAGCTTCCATTTATTCATTTGCTTTGGAAAATTCTACAGGTTTATTCAAAGTCCCAAGACAAATGCTATGAAAGAAACTTAAAAGTGGCAATACAGAACACAATAAACATATGATAGATTTTCAATGAATGTATATCCATGGTCTTCCTTCAATAGAAGGTTTGTGATCCTGAAATTTATGCATACATTTCTTCAAGACTGGAGATTTTTACTCCAATTTATAAATTAAGGTCTTAAAAGGAAAGGGATTTAATTCATATGCTAGAAACAGATCCTTGTATTTACTGTATCTTAACAAGATATTTACTGTAGAAGTGTTTAATATTAAAGTATCCAAGTTCTATTTGCTTAGAAACATCTGTGAAAACTTGATCTATGACTCTTCAGTAAGAAAGTGCCTTGAATTTAAAAAGGAAACAGGTAAATGCTATCTTCCCCTCCTCTCTCATATTTTCACTAAGCATCCACCATCTCCCTCCTGTGATCATAACTATCATACAAGAAAACATTTATCTCTATTGTTTCCAAGTTCAATTAAAGAAGTTGGTAATTCTGGTCTTCGGAAAAAGCCAAGGAACAGAGATAAACAAAGTCATGATTTAAGAGTTATTTTATTTTTAACCAATCATTGATGAGCCACTCTCTTTGCTCATGAGGCGGGAACGCGTCACAGAGCTACCATGCCGAGATAGTTGATCACGAAACTCTGAGGCTGTGAAGTAATAGAGAATTGGATCCAAAAGGCAGCAAAGACTTGCAAGGCACAGACAGAAAGGGTGGAAATAGAGCGTGCTTTGGATAATGGAACAATTGCTAATGATGGTTTCCTTTACCATAATGTAAAAAATGAAGTTAATATGGTAGGGAATGAAACAGATGAAGAAGACTGCAGCACACATGAAAACCATCCTCAATGCTTTTGGCCTCTCGTTGATCCCTTGAAAAGCCACTGGTGGCTGTCGCAAGGATATAGTTGTTTTCCAGGTACACCATGCAATGATTACCACTGGGATTACAAACCCTGCAAGCTCAGCAACTGAAATTAATCCAACCAAAGCCACTGCATTCATTTGCTTGTAACCAAGATCAGCAAAGCAGGAGACACTGTTGTTGGCCAAGTTTGTGCTTCTTAAGATGGGAAACGGCAAGCAGGCAGTCCCCACGACGACCCAGATGGCAACACTGATGCCCACATCGTACCTACGCTTCCAGTCTCTGGCCCTGAAGGGCTTGAGGAGAAAGAAGCACCTCTGAAGACTGATGCACGTCAGGAAGAAAATGCTGGCATACATGTTGAGATACTTCAGGTAGAAGCACAGCAGGCAAACGGCCCTCTGGAAAGGCCAGTGGTGGCTGATGTAATAGTAAATCCGGAGGGGCAAGGACAGCACGTGAGCAAGGTCAGCCACGGAGAGGTTGATCATGAAAATGATGGCTTTATTTCTCCTTCCGATGAAGCGGCACAGAACCCACAGAGCCACACTGTTGGCCAGAAGACCAGGTATGAATATCAGGATATAGGTGGTTGCATACAAGGAGTAGTGAAATGTTACATTGGTAACATTGCAGTCAGTCTCAGCATTACTGGTACCATTGCTACCCATCTTGAGTATTTCAGTATATTCATCAAGGTAAGCTGTAGATTTATGACACCTGCCAAAAGCAAAGGAATAAAGAGTATAATGGTTAACTATTTCTTTATCCAGCATCCATTTCTCTATTTTATACTTACCGAAGCAGAATATTATAATTAAAAGAGCCTTGCATACAGGTGAAAAAGCTGGAGTTCAAGGACTCTATATCATTGATCCAAGATCACCCAATGAATCAGCTGGGAAAACATGGAACTGTCCCAAAAAACTCACTACCAAATTTTCTAAGTTACGTCTTGAAAGCAAGGATATCTTGAACTAGTATATTTTTCTCACCATAGAAAGTGTATCATTTGAGTAAACTTTTTTTGCTTCCAAATTTATTTTGCTCAAAACCTTGGTTAGCAGGATACACAGCAGACTCATAGAATGGCAGATGTCCTAAATAGCACTCTGGCCTCAGAATCAGCCCTTAAGGCATTCAGATCTGGCTGAAGAGCCCATGGGAGTATTTTAGGCATGGAAAGCCAAGACACTCTGGAAAAAAAAAAAACCTAAATGAAATGAAAGATCTCTGTGAGTGAGATCCCAGTAGAAAGAATGGGCCATCAAAGAAGGAGGTACCTTTCTCTGAAGGGAGGAGAGACTTCCACTTTGACTATGACCTTGTCTAAATAAGATCGAAGTCAGCAAACTCAAAAGGCTTCCATAGCCTTGGAGACTCATGACTAGAGCATAGGGAGATTACTGATGCCATAAACAAGAGTGTTAAATTGTTAAGTCAACAATAGGAGTCACTGTGTACTTACTCCTTATGTGGGATCTCTGTCCTTAATGTGTTGTCCAATATGAATTAATGCTATAACTAGTACTGAAACAGTATTTTACACTTTATGTTCTGTGTGGGTGCAAACTGATGAAATCTTTACTTAATATATACTGAATCGATCTTCTGTATATAAAGATAATTGAAAATGAATCTTGATGTGAATGGAATGGGAGAGGGAGCGGAGATGGGAGGGTTGTGGGTGGGAGGGAAGTTGAGTGGGGGAAAAGCCATTGTAATCCATAAACTGTACTTTGGAAATTTATATTTACTAAATAAATTTTTTTTAATTTTTTGACAGGCAGAGTGGACAGTGAGAGAGAGAGAGAGAGAGACAGAGAAAATGGTCTTCCTTTGTCATTGGTTCACCCTCCAATGGCTGCTGCGGCCGGTGCACTGCACTGATCCAAAGGCAGGAGCCAGGTGCTTATCCTGGTCTCCCATGCGGGTTCAGGGCCCAAGCACTTGGGCCATCCTCCACTGCACTCCCAGGCCACAGCAGAGAGCTGGCCTAGAAGAGGGGCAACCGGGACAGAATCTGGTGCCCCGACCGGGACTAGAACCCAGTGTGCCGGCAGGCGCCGCAAGGCAGAGGATTAGCCTATTGAGCCATGGCACCAGCCTAAATAAAAGTTAAAAAAAAAAAAACTTGGTTAGAGTGATTATTGTTCACTTAATCCCAGTTGCGATGTTAGAAGTTCAGCTTCATTTTTTGGGTCCCTTTGCTTCTCCTTTGCTACTTTGCCCATGAGGTACTGGCTTCCTACCTTGGCACCCCAGTACTTGGAAAATATTCCTGTCCCTTGAGCCTTCACCCCTAGTGTCATCGCTGATTTTCAGAACCAGGAAACATGGACTGTTTGTTATTATATCACAGTAGCTTGTGACTCTAAGGTTCTCCTGAAGTTTGTCTCTCCCTTGACTTGGGCCTCATTCGAAACCTATATGAAGTACTTCAATAGAATATTAATTTAAAGTTGATTAAGGGTACTCTCTCTCATGTAATCTTGGAAGGGAAAAGGTAAATTTTCCCCATAAGATGGATTCTGGATTTGTGTGGTATCATTAGCTTTGGAGATTATCCAGTGGTTACAGTGAACATTGCTTAGAGTATTAGCAACAAACGGCCACAAAAAAAAATTGTGGAAGCACTCTAAGATTTAATGTGGTTTTATTCATTGAAGTAATTATTATAAAGGAAGAATTTTTGAAACAACTTAATAATATTTAATGATTTAGTATGTATTTTTTACATATTATATTAGAACATCGGGAGGGTAGTATTTAGGGCTTCACAAGGACTGTGCATGGAATTATGCAGGCTTCTAGCAGGCAAGAACAGTAAGAGAGAAATAGGCTGATTACTTTAAATATCTTCTAGAATTTCTCACTAGGAAAGACTTTCGGAAATCATGTATTTCAGACGCCATTCAATAAAAGTAGAAGGCAGACCCAAGGAGAAGATTTTATTATGGCCACATGGCTAAAAAATGAAAGCCATGAGATTTCAGATGGGTGGACAAGATGTATAATCTCCACACAAACACCAATCTCCTCATTTTTGTATTACAGGAATGTTTATTGAATTTAAAGCTAGAAGTAGAAGAAATAAAGTGAGAAAGTAATTGTTTTTTACTATTTTTATTTTGTTTTGTTTTGTTGTAATTACAAAGGAGTAACCTCCTTTTAGATTATTCTTTTTCAGTAGCAGGATGTCTTTCTATAACATGTTTAGTCTTGCTCTAATAAAAAGAGATGTGATAAAAGAACAGAACCCCAAGTGATGAGTTCACAGGTGAAAAACCATTGATTTGGGGCCAGCCTTGTGGTACAATAGGTAACGCCACCATGTGCAGCATTGGCATTCCATATGGGCACCAGTTCAAGTCCCTGCTGCTCTATCTCTGATTCAGCTCCCTGCTAGTGTGCCTAAGAAAGCAGTGGAAAATGGCCCCTGACACCCACATGGGAGACCTCTAGTGGAATTCCAGGCTCCTGGCCACAACCTGGCCCAACTATGGCCCTTGCACATATTTGGGAACTGAGCCAGCAAGTGGAAATGTGCCCTCTCTCTCGCTCTCTCTCTCGTTCTCTTTGTGTGTGTGTGTGTGTGTCCTTCTTTTTCATTAACTCTGCTTTTCAAATAAATAAATAAATGTTTTTTAAAGTGCTGGTGTAGTAAGCTGTTATTTCTCTAAAGTGTACTTTAATTTTCCTTCCTCTTCTATTTTATCCTCCTTCCTTGGCCTATGATCTGTGGTATGCCTCAAAGAGTCACAGTCATCTTGCCTGGGTATGTATGACTTAGAGTGGAGGAATGCTCACAGGAAATGATTATCATACTATAACCATCACAAATGTGCCCTGTAATCTTCAATGGGAGTTTTCACATGTATTACCTGACTTACTTCTCATAACCATCCTAAGAAGTAGGAATTATTACTCTCAAAAAGTCAATGAGGAAACTAAGGTTTAGAGTGATTCAGTAAATTGACTAAATTGACTAAAATAACAAAACTAGAAAGTGGTAAAGGTCAGATATACCGTAATGCCTGGATTGTTCCAAAGTATATACTGTTTCCACTATGCCACTTGCCTTCCTTGAATAGGAAGGACTACTTAGTGGAATGCAGCCAGTTTAACTGTCATTTGTTGGACATGTGAAGAACACACGGTTGGCAGAGCCTTTTTAATTCCATAGTAGTACCTTATGATATTTTTTAAATATTTATTTATTTACTTGAAAGTCAGAGTTACACACAGAGAGAAGGTGAGGCAGAGAGAGAGAGAGAGAGAGAGAGAGAGGTCTTCCATCCAATGGTTCACTCCCCAGTTGGCTGCAACAACCAGAGCTGCACCCATCTGAATCCAGGAGCCAGGAGCTTCCTCCGGGTCTCCCACGCGGGTGCAGGGGTCCAAGGACTTGGGTCATCTTCTACTGCTTTCCCAGGCCATAACAGAGAGCTGGATAGGAAGTGGAACAGCCAGGCCTCAAACCAGTGCCCATAAGGGATGCCAGCACTGCAGGCTGTAGCTTTACCCGCTACGCCACAGTGCCCACCCCATACCTTATGATCTTATAACACTAGTATTCACTCAGGCTGTCAGGATAAAACCAAATACTGTCCACATACACATTGACCATCCCTCCCCAGCACCGATTTTGACTTCAGAATTGGCACTGCCTCTATTCTCATCTATTATTAATGCAGAGGCTGTGAGCCAGCAAATGAAGAGGCATTACAATTTCAAAAACTAAAAGCAGCTCACATCCTCTCAAATCATTCTTCCACTTTTGCACTTAACAGACATGACTGTTTGTTTTGGCTTCCTAGGTGTAGAAAGTTTCACTTACTAAAGGAACATGTTCTGTTTGCACCTCCGTGTTAAATAAGAGCCTGATTATGTGAGAACAGCAAACTAGAGGTCACATTCACACCTTTGTTTTTATTGTTGGTTTTTATACCTCTGCAATTCACAGTTCCTTGTGAGCCTACAGATTTGCATACTGTACTTTCAAAAACTTCTCTATTCCAGATTTGAGGGAAAGTAGGAAGGAATTTTCCCCAAATCTTATTAGTGACAATTACATGTAAAATCTCCATGGCAGCTAAAGGCAGAGGGAATTTATTTTGGGTTAGGCAGAAATACAGATTCTCCTAGGAGGCAATGTTTAGCTTACCATGGACAATTTGTGTTACTTCTGAAACTTAAGAAAGGAGAACAGTCTAAGAAACCACTAACAGGAAAATATTGGGTGGAAGAATTAAAGCCAGACTGCATTCCTTTTCTCTCTCTGTCTCCATCTCTCTCTTTCTCTTTCATACCTCTAACACTGGCTCTATTGTTGATTATTTCTGGATGATTTGTCTCTCTTGTGTTGTCAATCTCTCTCCTTTTCAATGCAAACATATTTGTTTTCTGTCTCATATATACAAGGATGTGAGATTGGAGAGTCACTCTTGAATCTGTGCTATCTTCTCAATCAGTTTCATGACTGGCCCTTCACACATTCAAGCTGTAAATAATTGCTGAGTCATTCCTTTTCCTGTTAACTAGATTTTCCCCCATATCCAATCATTAAACCAAGCGATTCTCTCTTTTTAGTATATGTGCTTCCTAAGTGAGCATGGTGATATCCTCTTTTAAAAAGCTCTCCAATCCATCTCCACCCCTATCAATATCCTAATCCAGGCCACTAATACCACTGATCTGAACCACTGTGATAGTTGCCTTATGGTAATTCCTTCATTCCAGTCTTTCTCCCTGTGATCTATTCCCTAAATCATGCCTAACACTAACATTAAATATGGTTGCAATTTATTGAAGGCTGCCATTTATTTATAGGCTAAACAGAAGCACTGATTGCTTCCATATTACAAATGAAATTGAGTTTCAAAGAGCTTAAATAAGTCATTCTGAAATCATAATAGCTGTACAGGGTAGATAGAGGTAATGCATTAGAATTAGAACTCATGCTTGTCTCTGAAGATTCTTACTTCTATCATGGCACTTATTACACTTACTAAAAATTTTCTTAACATATTTTTCTCTTGAATTAAATTTTGCATGCCTTCAGAGCAGGAACTGCATTGTCTCACCCTTACTAACCCTTTCCACACTGTGATCCAGATAATCTTTTTTTGATACATCATGCCATTTTCCTGCTTAAAATCCCTTGCTAATTCTCTATTGCTTTTTTCACTAAGTCCAAACTTCTCACTGTGGCCTAAAGGCCACATATATATTCTGATTCCTCTATCCTTAAATATTATTTCTTTCCATTCTATCCCTCATTCTCTATATTTTACTACTTTCAGATGTTTTAAGTTGTTAGTACAAACCAAAATTTTGTTCTGACAAAGGATTCTGCATGTTATTCCCTCTGCCAAGGATTCTCTTCTCACAAACTTTCACCAGTCTGGTTCCTTTTAATTGCAGCTTGCAAGTCAAAGGGAACTTTACTACCAACTCTATCTATATCACTACATACTCTCATACTCTGTTATTTTTTATAGCACATACATTTGCAATTTATGTGTTTATTCACTTGTTTATTGGCTATTTCAACCACTATACTGTTAACTAAATTAGTGCCATAAAAGATGTTTTGTTCATCATATAGCCAGAATCTAGCCTGCTACATACTAACCATGCAATGAATACTTGTACAATTACATTGAATTACATACACAGTAGTTCAATACTCTTATTTAGAAGCATTCAGCAAAAATGAAAACCTTGAAGTATCAACTTAATCCATTTCTGTTGCCTGCTGTTCCCTCTAAAATGTTGTTTTCTGATGTGAGCTTTTTTTTTTTTTTTTAAATTTTTGACAGGCAGAGTGGACAGTAGAGGGAGATAGAGAAAGGTCTTCCTTTTTGCCGTTGGTTCACCCTCCAATGGCCGCCGCGGTAGGCACACTGCGGCCGGCGCACCGCGCTGTTCCGATGGCAGGAGCCAGGTGCTTCTCCTGGTCTCCCATGGGGTGCAGGGCCCAAGCACTTGGGCCATCCTCCACTGCACTCCCGGGCCACAGCAGAGAGCTGGCCTGGAAGAGGGGCAACCGGGACAGGATCGGTGCCCCGACCTGGACTTGAACCCGGTGTGCTGGCGCCGCAAGGCGGAGGATTAGCGTGTTAAGCCACGGCGCCGGCCTGATGTGAGCTTTTTAACATACACTTGCCCTTTCTAATTCAGGAAATTCATGCATGTAGAGAAGTCTGAGGAAAGTGCAAAGGAATCAATTTAAAAATCACAAGTGGTCAGCCATAGCCTATGGATATAAACAAGCACAGCGCAGGATCTCAGGTTATCACCAACACTAGCATTTGGATCATAGGAAGAGGGCAGTTCTTGTGATTTAATTCCAAAGGCATCTCATTTTTTTTTGGTGGTGGCAGTGCTTGTCACTACTAAGAGTGCAACTGTCTCATCTCATCAACAAATGATTTCATACTTACCTACACAGGGGACCTGGAATGGGAAGCTACACCTGTAGTCCCCAAAGCTCTTTTTACTTAGAAAGTAACATCAAAGGAAAATAGCTCAATTTACTTTTTTCCATGGCTTCTTGAGGACTCTTGATACCATGGGGCATATCAATAAATTATCATGTATTTAATAAGTTCCAACCTGTGGTCCCCTTGTTGGGATCTGTGGAGAATATAGAATCATCCACCATAGCATCTGTCCATGATAAACTTCTTTTGTTTTTAGGAAAACATTAAGAAATTTCCAATACCACACTAGTGCAAAACAAAAAAAAAAATAGGTGAAAGGCATAGAAGATTAAAGGCCCTAATGTTAGCCTAGTGAGGTAAATAGGATACGTACCAATAACTACTCTAGCATAGCTTTAGATGATAAAAACATTTAATCAAGAAAACCTCAGCACCTTGTTCAAGGTCACAGTTAGGCTGTGGTGGAAGCAGTATAAAAAGCCAATTTGGGGGCCGGTGCTGTGGCCTAGCGGGTAAAGCCACCGCCTATCACGCCAGCATCCCATATGGGCTCTGTTTGGAGCCCCAGCTGCTCCACTCCCGATCCAGCTCTCTGCTATGGCTTGGGAAAGCAGTGGAAGATGGCCCAAGTCCTTGGGCCTCTGCACCCACTTGGGAGACACAGAAGAAGCTCCTGGCTCCTGCCTTTGGATTGGCGCAGCTCTGGCCATTGCAGCCAATTAGGGAGTGAACCAGCTGATGGAAGACCTCTCTCTCTCTCTCTCTGCCTCGCCTTCTCCTTCTGTGCAACTCTGAGTTTCAAATAAATAAAATAAATATTTTTAAAAAGCCAGTTTTATAAACTTCTTATTCAGTGATCTTCCTATCCTATCAGATGGCCCTTATCGAACTCCAAGAGAATTTCCAATCACAGATGCCATTTGTACTGTACCATCTGCATTCTCTTCCTGATTCCCATAGGCATAGAGTTGGAAATAAAAATAATGATGGTGGCCAAGGAAGAGACAAAATTAACCTTACTTTGCCTGAATTATCCATCAATCTATAAAAATACTAGTAGCCCTTCAAATTATGGTCAATCTTCATCTCTTTAAGAAATTCTTATTGAATAATCAGTCTGTATTGATTATTATCAATATCATTCTTCTGAGGCATAACAATTCATGATGTTATGGAGCAAGCAAATATTCTGCTATGTGTGTACCCTATCTGCTGATTGCTAAGGATGGTGAAGTGATTTGCAGTCCCTAGGGAGAGATAGATCTATGAATAAGTAACTGGGGTTGGTGGTGCAGCAGTTAACACACTGGAATGCCCACATTCTCTATTGGAGTTCCAGGGTTTCGCTTCCCACTCCACTTCCAATCCAGTTTCCTGCTAATGCACACCCTGGGAGATAACAAGTGGTATCTGAAGAACTTGGGTACCTGCCACACATGTGGGAGACCTGGATGGAGTTACTGGCTCCTGGCTTCAGCCTGACACAAATCTGGTTATTGCAACTATTTGAAGAGTGAACCAGTGAATGGGTGATATTTTCTCTCTCTCTCTCTCTCTCTCTCTCTCTCTCTCTCTCTCTCTCTCGCTTTTAAACAAAAATAAATAAAACATTAACAAGAATAACTACCATAAGAATTTTTAAAACTTACTGTGAAAGAGGTAATAAAGAAATTGTCCGGGAAGCAGAAGTAAAGCCTGCCCAGAAGAGGAATATTGGAAGTGCAATTTGAAGGGTAATGGAGAATCTGAAAAGAAATGATTTATCACCACACTTGTGTTTTAGAAGGATCACTCTTGTAGCAATGTGGAAAATGGATTGGAAAGATGGACACATGCAGTTCAAATCAGTTGGAAGTAAGCATTGTGACCAACAGTCCAGGTTGGCCTTGACTGATCATTTCCTGGAACACAGGATTTTCAGTAGTAAAACCATGACAATCCAAAGCAAATAGGATAGCTGTTCGTTCACCTTACTGCTGCAACCATGAAGGTGATACAAAATGATCTCTGGACTTGGCATGGAGAGAAGATAATAATTTTTTAAAGATTTATTTATGTGTCGGAAAAACAGACTGACAAATAAGAAGAGGAAGAAGGAGAGAGGGAGAAGAAGAGGGAGAGGGGGAGGGGGAGGGGGAGGGGAGGGAGAGGGAGAAAGTGAAAATTCCACAACAGCCAGACCTGGACCAGACTGAAACCAGAAGCCAGGAGCTCCATCTAGTTCTCCCACATTGGTGGCAGGGGCCCAAGCACTTGGGCCATCTTTCATTAAAAAAGTGTGGAAAAGATATCCTAATTTTTGTACTTTCTCCAAAACATTTTCAAATACGGCACTCACCTTACAATCTGAACCAATTAATCCCTTCCTTATTTCAGCTTTCCAAATCTGTGCTTTCTGCGTAGCTGCATTATGTTCTGACCCTTCAAAAGTTTTTTTTTCTCTAACATTTTAATCACTGAGGTATGTTACAAATTGCACCCTGCTGACTTACACCACACTCCCAGAGATCTTAAATGTCTGAACCTCTTTCATTTTTCCCTGTTTTCGCTTAACATCCTCCCCACCTTACTTCCTCTTCTACCCCGCGTAGGTTAGTCTAACCACTCTCATGCAAGAACCCACAACTTCCTTGTCCTCCATTCTGCTGCACCATCCTGGCAAGCCTCTAATTCCAGATCACGTCCACAGCCCACTTTCTTTCTCACTACTCAAATGGCTGAATTTCCATATTAAAAATATCAGAGTTGAGGCAGGCATTTGACAGGGCAACTCAGAAGCTGTTTAGGATGCCTTCATCCCATATCAGAGTGCCTGTGAGTGCCAGGTCTGCTCCTCATTGCAGCTTCCTGCTAATGTGCACCCTGCAAGTTAGCAGATGACTACTAAAATAGTTGGACCTCTGACACCTGTGTGAGAAACCCAATTGAATTCCAAGCTCTTGGTTTCAGCCTGGTATAGCCTCAGCTGTTGAAGGTGTTTAGAAGTAAACTGGAAGATGGGAGAATGATTCTCTCTCTCTCTCAAAATAAATAATAAATGAATAAAATTATAAAACTAAGAAAAATGCCAGTCTATTTGCAATGCTACAACTAGAATTAATGATCTCTAGCCTAAAATGTTTTACTATTGCCTATTTTCATGTGCACCTGATTAGTACCTTCTCCTATTTCCAATGGGACTATTCAGCACCTTCCCAATTCTACTGAACCTTTCTCCTCTCTCCCCTGCTCTCTTATCTCCCATCTTTGTCAACAGTTGTCTTGCCCATTACCTCACAGATTGAAGTTCTTGGACGAAAAATAACTCAATTTAACCTATTGTCCCCTCCAACACAATCTTTTCTACAACTGTACTCTTCTCACTTTCAACACAGCTACCCTTCCTATTGCTCAAGATGAATTCCCACACTCTTCTTACCTCTCTCAAGATACTCTTTAATTAATCGTCTCTTTTCTCTCCTGGACCATCATGCTATCCTGACTCTCAGGTTGGTCTTTGTCATTAAGTCTCCTTAACCTCCAAAATGTTTCTCCTCTTATCTATGCACCTTATTCTAGTTCTTTGTCCCCTTCCTTATTTTCTTAAGTAAACTCCTTAACGTAGTTGCTCACACAATTCTTCCCTTTTCTCACTTCTATTCTTTTATTTATCAATGTATTTCCAGGTGATATACATATACGCACAACTTTACTCCACTCCATAATTATATGGTTGAGAGCCTTCAGAGGACAGAGAAAAGAGCAGAAATCTCAATGCCTCCAATATCAGTTTACTGAAGTAATCTCTTGGCATATTCAGTTTATAGTGTTCTGACTAGGGTACACATTGCCATGTAAGAACAGTTTATTATAATTATACCCCTTTACAGATTAGAAAATGATGTATCATCAGGATTAAATGGCTCTCTCAAAGTCCAAGAGTTGTTATTATTTTAGTTGTAATAAGGCTCTTCGTACAGGAAGAAAGCTGAAATTCTCCTTATCCAAACTACTGGTTGCAGTGAATGAAAGATATTTTAAAGTGGCATTTGTGTGAATAAGACTTTCCCTCAAAAATGAAGAAACCATTGTCCCCATTTCTAATCCTAGCAATTCTATGTACATATACTATGCATATATGTTAATTATTGCACACCAGGTGTCAGAGTGGGGTTATATCTGAGCCAAGGATCTTTATGGAGTTTTGATTATGAGCCCAAATCATAATAGATCTGTGAATAGAAGTACTGAAAAAATTAATTTCTTTATAACAACAGTGAGTTGAACGGGGCAAGAACTGTAGGATAGGAAAGACTCAAATGTAATAGAATATATTGAAAAAAGTGCTGGATTTGAAGCTAAGAGACTTGAATTCAAGTAACTGTTCAAATAGCGTTTCTTTGTGTGACTCTGATAAACCCTTTATATTCCTCATTGTTAAAATAAGATGATTTGAACTAGATGATCTTCAACTATCTTCTGTCTCAAACTTGGCATGATTTTATGAGCATTGTCCCTCTCCATCTCTCCCTCTAGCTCATAGCACCAGCAATGCCATGGACACCACTAATACAACTACCATCCCCTCAACCAGCATGACGATTTTTATTTTACAAAACATTTTATACATCTATAAGTGTATTTTTAAAATTCATAAAAAATGAATTCAAAATATAAGCTTATTTTGGTGAAAAATATTTTACATGTATGTATAGCTTTTTCATAATACACATTTTCCATTACTTTTTTGAAGACCCTATGTGTGTGTGTGTATAAATGAGGGTACATCAAAAAGTTTGCAGAAACGGAATTAAAAGAAAAGTTTCTTTTGGTGAAAAAAATTGAAACCATGCATATATTTTCATAATGTGTTTTTCATGAAGTTTTTGTAGACTTAATGTGTAGGGGTGTGTGTGTGTGTGTGTGTGATTGCCATTAAACAATATTAAAAATAGCATGTATTATCAATGAACACATCAAGGCATACCATCCTTGTTTTACAGATTAGGAAAATCAGGCTCAAAGAAGTGATCTCATTTACACGTGGATGCACTGGAGCTTATACTTTTCTGGGTTTAGAAAATTGTTGAAAACTATAGTTAAGAGAGACAATTACAAGGTGTAGAACAATTATTCTTAAAGTGGAAGGGTAGAAAATGTGTTACTTGAAAAAAAGCATACTCTATTATAATTAATTTGGAAAACAATCATTTTAAAAACAAAATTATTGCTCCTATAATACAAACTGCTTGAAAGTTAGCAAATGATAGAATCAGGAGTGTGGAGCTTAGGTTCTTAGGTTTGGGAGCAAGGTGACTGTTCTTTCCCTAAAAAACATCCTTACAAGTTTTGACCCTTTAAATCCTTTCCATCTTTTGACCTCTCACCATTAGGTCACTAATACCACTAAATAAACATATTTATCAAGTTTACTTCTCTTATTTGTTGATAGGGCCAGTCTGTGGCTTCTTATCTTGGGAGGAGACATTAAACAGAAAAAGAAACTTACTGATGGGAATCCCTCCCACTCTCCAGGGGACAACTTTTCCAGGGCATTTGGGAACTTAATTTGTTTTTGGCTTTTCTTACCAGTTCCAAGTAAATTACCCAAGCCAGTCTGATCTTCATAACCATGATGTTCTTCATTCAATCACTTACATTCAGAGTCAAAGTATAGCAACTAGAATTGGAGATGCTGCTGTTTCCTGAATTAATTCAGATTAACTCCAAGTAACCCTGCTTGATGTCAGAGCACAAAAATTTGGATATATTTTGCAAGTCTAGACATAATTTCTGTTAATTATAGAAAATGATATTTATTTTATACTTAAAATGAATTAAAGCAACTGGATAACTCATGAACTAATAATTTGAAATTCATTGAATAAATCTTTATTGAAGTTTTGATGTTTTAGGAGGAAAGACAAATTCAGCATCATTTATAGGTGAAAAGAATTATGCTCTTAGTAGAATCATGTCTCTCCTTTGGAGATCATTGGGAAGATCAAATGAAAAATTATGTGAAAGTATCCATTTTCTTGCCTGATGGACAGTAAGTATTAAATAAATGTGAGTTCCTTTCCTCTTTACTAGTTCATAGCATAATCTTCCAGAGATTGGTTTAAAAAATTCCCCCAAAAAGCATAGTTATTAAACATGGCTAGAAGGTCCCTAAGTACTAATTCTTAAGGTGGGAGTGTGCAAAACATATGCTCCTTAAAATATTCCCTACTATAATAAATTTAATTGGAAAGCAAAATTATTGTCCCTATAATGCAAACTACTGAAATTACAAATCCTTAATATATTTTTAGATATTGGACTCAGAATACTCAGTGTGATGGAACACATCTTTCTATACGCCAGGGTCTGATTCCTAGGGAGGCAATTCTGCAATAATCTTGTAGTGAAATTTGTATTTTTCTCAA
This sequence comes from Lepus europaeus, assembly GCF_033115175.1. Classification (NCBI taxonomy): domain Eukaryota; kingdom Metazoa; phylum Chordata; class Mammalia; order Lagomorpha; family Leporidae; genus Lepus; species Lepus europaeus. The sequence goes on along the minus strand of NC_084850.1, from coordinate 63,550,298 downwards.
AAGGAGCCTTGGCTTTAAAACTTTGAGAAATGTTGATTAAGCATCATTGTCATTGTGGAAATCAGATTTCAGAAACCATTTCCTTGTTTGTGTTTCAGCATTTAGGTAAAAATGTAAAATTTTAATTTAAATCTCAAAAGTGTAAAATACTTTGCACTCTAAAGGTTGAAGCTCTTATGTAATATATTATGAAAGAAATATAATGGCCATTGGGAAAAGTTATTGGATTCTTTTGGAGACCTGAACTCCATTTTCAGAAGATCCTATCTAGTTAAAATCTTCTGCCATGGTCCCAATATTCACCACTTCATGACATATGACTCTCCTCAGGTACCTGGCAGCTAAGGATCAAATAATTTTATTGTTAGGAAGGAAATTAGAGACCCTCAATTCTAGGCCCTTTCCCATTATTAGAAGTGAGATTATTGAGAATCATTGCAATAAAGTCACTTGCCCAGAGCCACACTGTGAGTCATAGGCAGAACTTGAACTATAATCCAGACTTCTTCACTTCTTGTATACTGGTCTATCTACTTCATCATTCTGCCAATGAAGGCAAGTTTTGAAATCAAGCATAACTTCCTTGACATCTGTCTCTCTGATTATTGGAACTCTTAAAGAGTAGTTTCACAATAGCTGTGTTCTCTTTGCTAGCAGCATGGCCTGCCTCTTAGGACTCCAAATATCTCACCTCAAATAAAACTAGCTACCAAGAAAAACCCAAAACCACACAGAAATCTGCTCATTTTTTTAGTTAATTTTTGTATCTCTTACTGCAAGAACCCAGGTAGTCTTGTGTAACTTGAACTCAACATCTTTCCTAGTTTAGCCCAAAAAAAGGAAATGCATTTAAGCTACAAACATTTATTCAACAGGAACCACTACAAAAAAAAAATTTCCCTGTAGTATGACCTGATTCCCAGTATAGGTGATACCATTTTCTACTTTGTGAGCATATCGCATAGTTTCAGAAGTGAATAACTTTACTGTGTTGCAATTGCTGACATAAAGTCCTAGATTAAAAGAAATGACAATGACTCATCACATCCCCCTGACCAACCAAAATAGAAATATTCGTACAAGGATCCTTGGAACCGAGACTACTCCCCATAAAAGCACAACAAAGTCTGTTATTCTATCTAGACTGAACCTGCTGCTAATTGACTTGGCAGAGTCCACCTTTAGGGACTCCAATTGCAAGTCTCGTTTTGTCTCGGTCATCTCAGCCCAGAGCTAGAGAGGTACTGCAACTCATATTGATATCAATAATTACTAAAAAAGCTTCACTTTTGGGCTCTGATATCCGTATAATTAACCTGGGGTCAAAAAGTAGTTTTCAAAAAATCAAGGGACCCCTCTGAGCAGACTCTGTAATCATCTAAGATAGTCTATACTTTCCTAATCTAAAACCAAATGGGGAAACAAATACATTTGTAACTATTGTCTGGTAGATGACCTTTACATTAGGGGAAAGGGAACATGAGTTCCTTGTGCTAGTTGCAGCTCTGCCACTAAGTAGCTTGATGACCACAAGTACCTTCACGTCATTGGCTCTCAGTTTTTTTTCCCATATGAATTCTGAAAGTTTTGGTCTCTGAACACACTTTGAGCTCCAAAATCCATGATCTGATTTTCTTTTCTCTTTCTGGGAAAAATTTACCATTGATCTCAATATCTTTAAATGCTAAACTTACCAAAGCAAGGATTTTATACCCATACATCTTCCTTTGCTATTTAACTAAGTAAGATATACAGAGCAGAAATTCAAATCCTTTTTTATTGCCTTAATATTGTGAGTTGTACCAATGACTATCGATGTATGCTCTTTTAATTTTGTGCCCTCTTCTTGGTCCCTGGTCTACAAAGAGCTCTCAGCAAAAACAGGCTACATCAAAGACTCCATGATCCTGGAATAATGGTGAGGACTGACAGCATTCACCCTATCTTTGGATGCTGGTCAGACTCAAGGGCAGTCATTGTTGCTACTGCTATAAGAAGTCTGAGATGAGAAACTGGGGAAAATTTCAATTCAGATAATGGCCCGCACATTGCTCTCTGTCTTGATCTGTATTCTCCCACCAAACCTCCCACAAGAAACCACCAATTCTGGTAAATAGGTAGGCTCTAACTTACCTTGGAGTTCAGCTGGAATAAGCACTCTTCTTTCTTTGCATGAATCTAGAGGTAAAAAAGCTTAGCTCTGAGTGACACAGATCCTGCTGATAACTGAAAAAAATTGTTGTTGAAAGAGGAAGTTGACTACATTTGTTGTCTCACCACAGAAACCTTATTTGCACGGACTGAAGGTAAGTCCCTTGAGCAAATGACGCTGCTCTTGCTTTATTTCTTTTTCATTTCATTGGTGCAGAGAAATTCAAAGAGCAGAGTGTCAAGGGCTATGCGCACTCAAATAATGACTGTATGTCAGCCTTCCTAAATTTTCTCCATACTGTCTGTTTACACAACAGCCCACATGCCTATCTATCTCACTAGATTCCAGTAGGTTCCATGGGAAGATGGGATTTTCAGTCAAAATCTGAAGAGCATTTACCTAAGAACTATAGCATTTGCCTAAGAACAGGATAGCTGCAGCTCCTTTAAATCAGAATTTTTAGAAGACTGTGTGAAAAGAGATATATGACTAATTACACAGTGAGTATACATAAAAATCAAATTAAACCAGTAGGAAAATATAGTTTTTTTGAGATAATAAGATCAGATAGGAATCTTAGGTCTTCCTAGGAAACACAGAATATAGTAATGAATAATGTCCTCAACATTAGCTATTATTCCTAATCTATTGCTAGTCTAGGAAAGACCAGACAAAATCCTTTGAAATACCAAATCATAATTTTTTTCCAGAGAAGACACAATCCACCAATCAAAGTAAACTTTCAGAAGAAGAGAAGAATTCAGAACTATGGGCAAAAAGAGACAACTGAGTACTTTAAAAAATTTTTTTGTGTATTTGAATGAGTTACAGAGAAAGAGGGAGATATACACACACAGAGGGGAGAGAGGAAGAGAGAGAGAGAGAGAGAGAGAGAGAGAGAGAGAGAATTTTCTATGCCTTGGTTTACTCTCAAATGGCTCCAAAGCCCAGGGCTAGACCAGGCCACAGCCAGGAGCCTGGAACTCTATCCAGGTCTCTACACAGGTGACAGGGACCCAGGCACTTGAGCCATCTTCTGCTGCTTTCACAGACAGATTAGCAGGCAGATGGATCAAAATTGGAGTGGCTGGGATTTTAACTGGCGCTCAAATGGGATGGCCTGTGATACAGACAGTGGCTTAATCTGCTGTGCCACAATACCAGCCCAACTGAGTACTTTTTATTCTTATGAATAGGATAATTATTGATTTCAAGTAGTAATGATTCCTAGACCATCAGTCATATCCAATACATAGAAGACTCTCTCCTGGAAATTGCAGGTGACTGTTAAATTATAAGCTTTTTTGGTTTGTATACCGCTTTGCTTCTTCCAATTAACATCAAAACTACTTGAGTTGATTTTTTTTGCATAAATTGGGAAATTTATCCCCTATCTTCATTTGCTTCCTTTTTTGGGGCCAATGACAGAAGAGACTACTTGCATGCAAGAGAGAAATGAGGTAAGCTGACAGGCTTTGTCTAGTAATGTTAAGGTGTTGTTTGTGAAATAAATGTGAGATGTGGTGATGACAGCTCATTATCAGGAAAGGGTTCCTTTTCTCCCTTACCCCCAAAAGTTTGGCATCAAAGCTCAACAGTTCTTGAAATTGCTTTGTTCAGAGAATAATCATACCCCAGAAAAACTGGCTTACATTGCCCAAACTCACAGGGGACAGATTTGTACCAGAAAGCCAATTTAATAATTTATGGAAAGAAACAGAACTGCCAAATGCACTGAGATGTGTGTTGGCCTGTCACTGTATTCTCTTTTCAGTAGGGATGCCAAGTCAGAAAACTAAATTAACAACAGATTAGGGCTGGATAAATACATGAAATCAGAATTAGGAAGGGGACTGCAAGGTTAAGCTTGTTTCATTTGACATACATCAGCCAGGATGAGAACACTCTCTCTTTGCCAGTCCTCACAAGTCATGGATTTTTCATCAAACAGCCCAAGCTTAGTTTCCAATACTTCTCTTGATGTCCTTGCGATTTACATTGGACATTTCTGAGTGTTTGGTGTGGCTCCACCTAATTCTTTAATTGTTCTGGTTCTAGGAGAGCTTCTTCCTTAATCAGACTTAATCATGAATCAAAATGCTACACTTTGACCTAACTCACAGTACTTGTTTTTCTCCTTTGTGTATGATATTACCCAGAAAGCTCTTTCCAACTCCAGGCTCTGAGTTCAGAATGTGCTCTTTTCACACCAGAGAGTTTGAGGCTGCTTTGTACACTTTGCTTGTCAGAACTACTGTCAAGCTTGGCTGAGACTATGGTCCCCAGTTGTATGATTTTCCTTTAGGCCCATAGACATTGTACATACTGACCAAAATTTTAATACACTGTAAGGAGACTCTGCAATCAAAACTGTTTATTTATTTACTCATGCATTCATTGAACATTTTATAAATTTACCCCTTCCCTCACTTTTTAATTCAATAATTATTTATGAAAGAGCCTTGTCCTAGACTAGTTCAGAATACAGAAATGAGTCAAACATAATCTCTACTCTCAAACAGTTTTCAGTATTAATAAGATGATAATACTTGAATATAACTGCTTAACTTACTAGCCTAGAAATGAAAGGCTTGGGAAAAGAGCACTCTAGATGGAGGGAACAGCTTAAGGAGAGGTTGTCCTGTTGTTAATTTGAATTGTGTTTCTGAGATTTCAGCAGTTATTGGAGCTATTCCATAGGATTGTTTGAAGAATTGAGATGATATCTGTGAGTTGCCTAGAATGGTGATGGAAAACAGAAATATTGAGCAATTCTTCTTCATTAAATCTAATACAGAAAGAATTGGTGTCACAGCTTATTCTATCCTTTATTTATTTATTTATTTACTTGCTTTTTGATCCCACTATTGCTCCAAAAAAGATTAAAGAGGATTTAAAAGGACACATAGTACAGCAAGATAATATAAATTAAAAAGATATTTAATACAATAAAGAAAGATGTAACAAAGGTAAAGGTTTTTTTTTAAGTTTACAATATAACATTATAGGTTTCTTGTAGACAGTAGAGTTACTAGAGTGAAGCAAACATATTTCATGATCTTCATATCTCACATCTCACTTTTCTTCTGTCAGAAAGGTAACTAAATTCTACTTAGTTAACAAAAATCCTTAATACAATAAAATTGTAATAACTGCAATCCTGGTATTATATATTGGATTTCTAGACTTGTTAATCCTCCATATCTTCTCGAAGTCGGCGAACCCTAAAGGCTTCCATAGCCTCGGCAACTCATGACTAGAGCCTAGGGAGATTACTGACGCCATGAACAGGAGTGTCAAATTGTTAAATCAACATCAGGAGTCACTGTGTACTTACGTCCCATGTGGGATCTGTCCTTAATGGGTTGTCCAATGTGAAGTAATGCTATAGCTAGTACTCAAACAGTATTTTTACACTTTGTGTTTCTGTGTGGGTGCAAACTGATGAAATCTTTACTTAGTATATACTGAATCGATCTTCTGTATATAAAGATAATTGAAAATGAAAAAACAAAAAACTTGGTGTTAAATTGGAAATTGCATACAAAATTAATCAATTTTTAAAAAATATCATGTAGGATCTCTGTCCTTAATGTGCTGTACATTGTGATTTAATGCTATAACTAGTACTCAAACAGTATTTTTCACTTTGTGTTGCTATGTGAGGGCAAACTGTTGAAATCTTTACTTAATATATACTAAACTGATCTTTTGTATATAAAGATAATTGAAAATGAATCTTGATGTGAATGGAAGGGGAGAGGGAGCGGGAAAGGGGAGGGTTGCAGGTGGAAGGAAGTTATTGGGGGGGGGGGAAAGCCATTGTAATCCATAAGCTGTACTTTGGAAATTTATATTCATTAAATAAAATCTTTAAAAAAAATCCTCTGTATCTTCTGTTTTGTAACTTTTGACATACATCGTTTTCATCCCCCACACCCATATCTGGCCATGATAAACACTGTTCTATTCTCTGTCTCTGGATATTTTAACTTGTTTTTGTAGTTCTACTTACTATATTTGAAGGACTAACTTTAAAAAAAATTAATGAAAATGACAATTTCCTCATCAAGATCACATGAACATAAACAGTAAAACAAAGTCCTTTGGGGAGGGTAAATGGAGGTAGAACAGGCTTCTTTTTTTTTTTTTTTTTTTGGACAGGCAAAGTGGATAGTGAGAGAGAGACAGAGAGAAAGGTCTTCCTTTTTGTCATTGGTTCACCCTCCAATGGCCGCTGCGGCAGGCGCATTGTGCTGATCCAAAGCCAGGAGCCAGGTGCTTCTCCTGGTCTCCCATGGGGTGCAGGGCCCAAGGACTTGGGCCATCCTCCACTGCCTTCCCCGGGCCATAGCAGAGAGCTGGCCTGGAAGAGGGGCAACCGGGATAGAATCTGGCGCCTCAACCGGGACTAGAACCTGGTGTGCCGGTGCCGCAAGGCAGAGGATTAGCCTGTTAAGCCACGGCGCCGGCCTAGAACAGGCTTCTAAGGTACTGACAGCCTCCTTTTTATTGTGGGTGATTGATATCTCTTGAAGGATAGGCTATTTTGATTTGTTGATTCCCCAACTGTCTTTCCTTTGTAGATGTCCTTAGGTTTAGTGTTGGGATGACAATTTGAAATTCAACAGAAATCATCTGAAAGTGATGGGACAAAGGTGCAGGAGTGGAAAGGAGAAATGAAAGCTTAGGTTTCTTCATTCTCACTGATATGATAGGCTGCAGCCTTGTACTTGGAGACATTTGCTGGGGAGACAGTTGGGAAGTCTTGCCAGCAAAGGGTCATTGGAAAGAAAGATGGGGAGTCTTCACAAGTAGGGTGGCTGCTGGGACTCTGCTTTGGGTTGATGGTCTTTTCTTTCAGTATATGTTTCAGTGCTCCTTCTGGACCAAAGATTGGCAAGAAAAGTCCAGTGAATTCTTGGGACTTCTTTTCCCATTTCTGAATGAGGTCAATGCTTTCTTCCTCCACCTTCTGAACAAATTATTTTGATTTTTCCTCCACATCTTTTACCTTCTTCTCTATTTCATCAACCCACTCCTGCAAGTGTTGTGTTTTTTTTCTCATTGATAAAGTTGACATTGAGCTCCTTTGCTGTGTAGTCTCTCCGTAGGTTCTGTCTCACATACACATCATAGTTGCAGACAATTCTGGTGTTGATGTCTGATGTGGATACAACTTTTTTTTTTCTTCCAGCTGGGGTGTTTTTTTTTTAATTAAACTTTTATTTAATGAATATAAATTTCCAAAGTACAGCTTATGGGTTATAATGGCTTCCCCCCTCCCAAAACTTCCCTCCCACCCACAACCCTCCCCTTTCCCGCTCCCTCTCCCCTTCCAATCACATCATGATTCATTTTCAATTCTCTTTATATACAGAAGATCAGTTTAGTATATATTAGGTAACGATTTCAACAGTTTGCCCCCATATAGCAACACAAAGTGAAAAAAAAAATACTGTTGGAGTACTAGTTATAGCATTAAAGAAGAGTGTACAGCACATTAAAGACAGAGATCCTAGAAGATAATTTTTTAAAATTAATTAATTTTCTATGCCATTTCCAATTTAACACCAGGTTGTTTTTTTTTTCATTTCCAATTATCTTTATATACAGAAGATCGATTCAGTATATAATTAGTAAAGATCTCATCAGTTTGTAGCCACACAGAAACACAAAGTGTAAAAATACTGTTTCAGTACTAGTTATAGCATCACTGCACATTAGACAACACATTAAGGACAGATCTCACATGGGATATAAGTACACAGTGACTTCTGTTGCTGACTTAACAATTTGACACTCCTGTTCATGACGTCAGTAATCTCCCTAGGCTCTAGTCATGAGTTGCCAGGGCTATGGAAGCCTTTAGAGTTCGCTGACTTTGATCTTATTCCGATAGGGTCATAGTCAAAGTGGAAGTTCTCTCCTCCCTTCAGAGAAAGGTACCTCCTTCTTTGATGGCCCTGTTCTTTCCACTGGGATCTCACTCACAGAGATCTTTCATTTAGGTCTTCTTCTTTTTTTCTTTTCCATGGTATCTTGGCTTTCCATGCCTACAATACTCTCATGGGCTCTTCATCCAGATCCACTTTTGTCCTCTGTGTTGAAGCAAACATGACTGCCTTCTAGATGTGCTTATAAAAATCATTACTCCTGGGGCCAGCGCTGTGGCTTAGCAGGTAAAGCCACCGCCTGCGTGCTGGCATCCCATATGGGCGTTGGTTTGAGACCTGGCTGCTCCACTTCTGATCCAGTTCTTTGCTATGGCCTGGGAAAGTAGTAGAAGATGGCCGAAGTCCTTGGGCCCCTGCACCCTCATAGGAGACCTGGAAAAAGTTCCTGGCTCCTGGCTCCTGGCTTCTGATCAGTGCAGCTCTGGCTGTTGCAGCCAATTGGGGAGTGAACTAGTGGATGGAAGATCTCTCTTCTTCTTCTTCTTCTTCTTCTTCTTCTTCTTCTTCTTCTTCTTCTTCTTCTTCTTCCTGTGTAACTTTGACTTTCAAATAAATAAATAAAGCTTTAAAAAATCATTACTCCCAGCAGAAGAATAAAGGATATAGTTATGGGCTACAAAATCAGTCCTGTGTTCTGCCAGGAACTGGAGTGTCAGGGTTCAAGGGGCATTTCTCACCACCTCATCCATGTAGCAGCAGTGTTACACTGTGTTGTAGTGCTCATTTTCATTCATCACCATGAAGCCTTTGAGGTTGTGCATTAGCTCAAAGGGTTGTTTGCTTCTATCAGAGCCTGGGCATGACCAGAATGAAATAAATCAAATATTCCATTTGCATAAAATCTCATAAGCCGTTCACAAGGAGTTCCCCTGTTGCCTTCTTCCATGGTTAGCTGGCATAGGGCTTTAGTAAAGTTAACATCAATTTCATCATAAAAAGGAGCTGGCTGCCATAAGCCAACTGGACAGCTTTGTACTTTTGAAGGAATTCCATCCATCTCCCTCTATTACCCCATTGGCTACTGTGCCACTTTCCTCCTCTTCCTTTCATTGACTTTGACTGAATGCAACACATCCATTTTTTTTTTTTTGCAACATATCCACTTTCACAGGAACACACCCTGGTCACAGATATTCCATAAGAATAATCAAGCAGGGTATGCTCCCCAGCCCCTGTCCCATTACATTTCTGCCGGGTTCCCTGCATATTTGAATTTTTAAAGAAACAGATTTCACAGGTGTAGGCTCTGAGGCATAGCAGATAAAGCTGCCACCTGCAGTGCTGGCATCCCATATGGATGCTGGTTCAAGTCCCGGCTGCTCCACTTCCAATCCAGCTCTCTACTGTGGCCTGGGAAAGTGGTAGAAGATGGCCCAAGTGCTTGGGTCCCTGCACCCTCATGGGAGACCCAGAAGAAGCTCCTGGCTCCTGGCTTCAGATCGATCCAACTCTAGTCGTTGCCCCCCATCTGGGGAGTGAACAAGCAGATGGAAGACACCTCCCCACTCTCTCTGCCTCTCTGTAACTCTTTCAGATAAAGAAATCTTTTAAAAAATAAAGAGAATAGATTTCATATACCATACAATATTTTTCCTGTGAGTGGCTTATGTCATTTAGCATAAAATTCTTCAGTTCTATGTAGTAGCAAATGGCAGGATCTCCTTTTTGAGGAATAGTATTACAATGCGTTTTTCTGGATTGGCCTTTTTGTGATTCAATTTTTATGTCTCTGTGCATCTCTCTTTATGATTTTAAATATTTTACTTAATATTATCTTGCTATACTATGCTTTCTTTTAATAATCTTGAATCCTTTTTGTCACAGTGGTGGAATCAAAATTGAATATGAATTAGTTTAGATAAAATGTCTTTTAGAGTTTCCCATGTCTGATTACATATTCACATATTCCTGTGCATTTTTAAAACAAACCATTCAATAAATATTTGATAAACTACAATAATTTATTTGATGCTGAATAGAAGGGGTGGGATTCAGATGCATAAAATGTGTTCTTTATTCCTTTAAGAATCTATAGTTCAAGTGACTGGTTGAAGACTTACAAAAGAACTAGAAAACTTTGCATAGTGTATGATTTACTATTTTTTTAACTTTTATTTAATAAATATAAATTTCCAAAGTACAGCTTATGGATTACAATGGCTTCCCCCCCATAACTTCCCTCCCACCCGCAACCCTCCCAACTCCCACTCCCTCTCCCATTCCATTCACATCAAGATTCATTTTCGATTCTCTTTACATACAGAAGATCAATTTAGTATATATTAAGTAAAGATTTCATCAGTTTGCACCTACACAGAAACACAAAGTGCAAAATACTGTTTGAGTACTAGTTATAGCATTAATTCACATTGTACAACATATTAAGGACAGAGATCCTACATGAGGAGTAAGTGCAGAGTGACTCCTGTTGTTGACTTAACAATTGACACTCTTGTTTATGGCATCTGTAATCACCCTAGGCTCTTGTTACGAGTTGCCAAGGCTATGGAAGCCTTTTGATTATTAAACTATGCAGACGTTAAGAAGAATCTACCAAGGCTGAGCCTGTTGGAAATATTGGTAGTCCTGGCTCAATAAGCAAGTTTTGGTTTTATGCAGTGTTTTATTTGAAAGTCAGATTCACAGACAGAGAGGGAGAGGGAGAGGGAGAGAGAATCTTCCATTTCCTGGTTCACTCCAAAAATGGCTGCAGCATCTGGGGCTGGGCCAGGCTGAGCCAGGAGCCCCAGGCTTCTTCCCAGGCTCTCACTTGGGTGGCAGGGGTCCAAGAATTTCAACAATTTTCTGCTACTTTTCCCAAACTATTGGTAGGGAGCTGCATCACAAGTGAAGCAGCCAGGACTCAAACCCATCCTATATGCGATGATAGCATCTCAGACAGCAGCTTTACTCCCTACGCCACAACACCAGCCCCTGATATTGCCTTTTTTTAAAAAAAAATTAAATTTATACACTTATTTAGGCCTGGAAATGTAAAGAAATTAGCAATTCAAATCTGTAGTTTTATGGATAATATTGTTTAAGATGTGGCTAAAGTAAGTAGCTAAGTTTTAAGAATTGTGATTATTTAAGTAAGAGTATCTGACTCCAGAGTCTAAACTTTCCTTCCATTCCTTAAAAGATCACTGAGACAATAGTGCACAGAATGAATTAAAAAGGAGGGAGAAATAGGAAGTTGTGAGCCCTTTTGGGGGATACACCAATAATTCAAATTTAAATTAATTAGAGCATGGATTAGGGCAACGGTACTAAAAATGAAGACAGAGGGTAACTTCAAGAGCTAGTTTTCATAAAAGAGTCCTTAAAACTGCAATCAGTAAAATGAAAGAGGAAATGAATCTTCAAGAATAGGAATAAATCAATCTTTGAAGGGGCTCATTTTTGCATGTTTTCCATTAAAACTTTCTTGAGTTGTACACTAAGTATCTTCATACAGTAACAAAACACACTTTGTAACTGCATGAGAGGTTCATTTTCCTGAACCCTAGAGGCTTGTTTTTGAAACAGGTGTCAGCACATGGGCACTTCTTGAGGAAGGGAAATGATTGGTATTACAGGATGTGGATTTCTCAAGAATTTTTCAAAAAGAGATGTCAATCATTAAAATAGCTGGTCATTTTGGGTCTACATTCTGTGAATTAATCAGAATGATGAAATGTCAAAGCCATAAAAATTGAGCAAGAAGTGAAGGACACGACAAAGAAAGGTTTATCTTGTCACAGTTTCTTATTTCAGACATCTTACATAAGATTTGCTGACTACATACACATCACCAGGACTGGTAAAATGGGGGGATAAAAGAAGAATATTTCTGCTCCACCTTCCTTAATAGTTTTTTGTTGTTGCTCAACTTTCTCCCCACAGATATTATGCTTTTACAGAATCTCTGGGTTCCTTTTGTTACAAAACCATGTGGTCTGAGTATGTCCTTCATGGCAAGAAGGAAGGAATTTTAGGAAAAGAACAGCACTGCTGACACAAAGAATGTATTCTAAATGTCTTAAATTTCAGACACTGATAAATAGCAGATGACTCCTCAAATCAGCATTGCTCAAGTGGGTATTTCTCTGATCAGTAAGCTTTTTGGCATCAGACCACTTTATACTCTTTGAAATTATTAAGGATACTAAAAACTCTTGCTAATGTACAGTAAAGTATATCTTTTGTTATTTGCCATAATAGGCTAGAGTCTAAAAGTATTTTTGAACTATTCATTCATTGTTTCCCTAAAAATAGATCCATTATATGTTAATAAGTATATTTTAGTGGTCACTATAAGCTAGGGGGCTAGAAGAGCCTGATAAAGAGTGGTTAGGTAATAAATACCAAAAAACAGACAGGAGAAATTAGTTGTAGTGTTCTATAGCACGATAGGGTAACTGTTGTCTATAACTTCTTACCATATAATATACCCTATATTTCAAAATACATGGAAATTAATACAATCTTTCCTAAAACATAAAAATGATATATGCTTGAAGAGATGGAAATGTTAATTGACCAGATTTGATCATTACACACCATATACATGTAACAAATCATCATACAGTCACATAGATATATACAAATATCACCTTAAAAACATAGAAAGGGGAAAATAGCAGCTTGCACATCACAAAAATTAAAAACTTATATGCACCAAAGGACTTTATCAAGCTTGAGAGAGAAAATAATTGCAAATCACATACATGATAATAGTTTTTATATTCAGGGACTGGTGTTGGGATGCACCACATTAAGCTACTGCTTGTGAAACCACCATTTCATATCATAGTGTCAGTTGGAGTGCTGGCTCCTCCATTTCTGATTCAGCTTCCTGCTAATGCATCTTGGAAGGCAACGGAAAGATTGTCCAAGTACTCAAGCTATGGCCATTCTTGGGAAGACAAGGATGGAATTCCTGGCTCCTGGCTTTGGCCTTGTATAGCTCTTGTTGCGGTAACCATTTACAGAATGAACCAGTGGATGGAAGGATGGAAAATTCTCTCTCTCGCTCTCTCTCTCTCTCTCTCTCTGTCTCTCTCTCTCGCTTACTTGCTCCTTCCCTCTGTGTGTGTTCATGTGTGTGTATGTGTGTGTGTGTCTTCCTCTCTGTCACTCATCTTTTCCAACAAATGAATAAATAATTATTTGATGTACAGAATATTTTAAGAGCTCCTACAACTCAGGACTAAAAAGGCAAATAACCTAATTTAAAGCTGGTAAGATGACTTGAATGGACATTTCATCAAAGAATATATACAAATGGCCAGTAAACATAGGAAAAATGGGCAACATCATTACTTTTTTAGTGAATTGTGAAACCACAATGAGATATCACTTCACACTCATTAGGATAACTATAGTAGATAAAACAGAAAACAGCAACTATTGGTGAAGATATAAAGCTATTGGAACCCTTGTACTTGCTTTTGGGAATGTCAAATCATATAGCTTCTATGAAAAACAGTTTGTCAGCTCTTCAAAAACTTAAACAGAATACGACCCAGCAATTCTCCTAGTTATATACCCAAAATAATTGAAAACAAGGAATCTAATGGATACATGTATAGCAATGATCAGACCAGTAATATTGATAATATTTAAAAGCTGGAAACAATGTAACTGTCCATCAACAGATACATGGGTTAAAATGTGATATATATATATATATATATATTTATGTACATATTTTTACATATATGTACATATATGCGAATATTACTCAGCCATGAAAAGGAATTGACTCTGATGGATGCTACAATATGGATGAACATTGAAAGCATCATGCTAAGTAAAATAAGCTAGACACTAAAGGACAAATATTATGATTCCACCCACATGAAATACTTAGACAAATTCAGAGACAGAAAACAGATGAGAGATTACCAGGAGCTGAGTAGAGTGGAGGGAATAAGGAGTTAGTGCTTAGTGGGTACAGAGCTTCTGCTTGGGATGACGAAAATATTCTAGAAATAACGATGATATCCGTACAATTATTTCTTTATGATAAATTTCTTTAATTAGAATTGATATGTCAAATGGATATAATAAAATACTGAGCAATATTCAAATGTAAATTTTACATTATTAATGAAGTTTATCATTTTTCCACTTAAAACATTTTATGACATAAACTACTTTAAAAAATACTGACAATAGCGACATTGTTTTACATCTCTGCAAACATTGTTAATATCTGCTTTATAAAAGGTTTACTTTTTATTTACTTATTTTAAAAGCAGAGTGACAATGAGAGAGGGAGATTCACAGACACAGACAGAGGGAGAGGGAGAGAGAGGGAGATCTTTTATCTACTAGTTCACTCCCCAATGGCTGCAACAGCCAGAGCTAGGCCAGGCAAAAGCCAGGAGCCTGGAACTCTATCCTGGGCCATCATCTAAAATTTTCCCATGCGTGTTAGCAGGAGCTGGATCAGAAGCAGAGCAGGCAGCACCAGAAGTGATGCTCCTATAAAGAATTCCACTGTCATAGGTGGCAGCTAAATCTGCTGCACCACAATACTGGCCCCTAAATACTGGCCTCTACTAATAGAAAATATCTGGATTTTGATATCTACTTTGCTTTCAATTTGTTATAATATGTTGTTTTTGTTGTAATATAGGGGAAAATCTATTCTCACATGGATATATAGTTGAAACAGGAGGATTATTTTGACAGTTTTTTTTCAGAAAAGTATGTAAGTTCTTCTTTGATACAACACCAAAACTAGAAAAATAGATTATTTTTACAGGATAACTATACTGCATGTTCTGAAAATACAGCAAGGAACGTTTCCTACTCCATTTTATTAAAATGTGTTGGTATATCTTGTACCTTGAGTAGGTATTTTAATAATGCATTATTCATAGAACATGCATTGAACTTTTGTAAAATGTTGATTAACTGAGTCATGTAACTGTTCATATTTTAATACAGTATCAAAATGCATCACATTTCTAACTATCACCACTAATGTTCTTAGAAAACTCTAAGTTATAGGGAGCTCTGAAGCTCATGGTAATAGATGCATATCTTCTGAAGTTCAATTTTTATTTGAATTATCATTAACAACAAATATTTGTCAGTTATTTTTCTAGTCAGTGACAGGCTTGCTTTGATCATTTGCAAAAAACATCTGCCAAAAATCTAAATACATATGATCATAAAAATTTTTGTCCTTCTTTTTAGTAAAAGTTATAGCTCATTGAAAATATTTGTTCTAGTCCAATGCAAAGCTTTAGAAGTTTACAAAGACTTCCCTCTGAAATAACCATCATATTTCAGTATGCAGTGAAGTACATTATACATGCCTCCCATTTTGTCACAATAGAACCTGTAAAAGATGGAGTTGAGGTCATGATTTAATAAAATGGTGGACTAAGGACTTTTGAAAGTACTCTCTCTAAAAAAGCAATAAACACTGGAATTTGCTAAAAATCAACATTTTTATGAATCTAGAAATTAGTTAAAGGCTTGCAACAATCCAATGAGCCTTTAAAACTGGGAAATTAGTTGAACTTTGGTGAGAAAAGTGTTCTTGTGGTGTTTTAACTTGTTCTATTCCTTTTATCCTCACTGGAGCCCTGAAGTTAACCTTTCACAAATAGTTTATACCCATAGTGAAAACCAGCAGCTTCTGAAACACTGGATGGGTTAGAAAGAGGTTGAAGGCTTTCTAAAGTGCAATTGCTAGATAATTGTCTTTATTGGACCTATATAAAAATTTCATGAAAAATACCAGTAACAAGATGTGTTTGAACTGACTCAGAGATCTTTCTTTCCAAATAGGATTTACCTTGGGGACATTTGCAATATATTGTCAATAATTGAGATTACAGGTACCTGAAGTGGTAAATAACAATTAGGGCACACAATAATCTAGCCAAAATGTTTAAAATGAAAATCCAAGTAGCAAAGAGTCCATACTGGGATTTGAAGGTCTGCAGCCTAGTTCTAACAATCTAGAAGACTGCAGCCATTTGTAGAACTAGGTGCATAACCAGTACTCTGCACATGCTCAAGAAACACCTGAAAACATGCTCAGCTCTCACTTCTCATCAAACTTAAGACTGCACAAGGAGGAAGTGAAGGGTGAGAAAGGTTTGAAATGGTCAGGTTGAGTGTTGAAACTATGCCACAACATGCACACAGTTCCTCTTTAAAAAGCATAGGAGATCTATTGTTCCAGGCAACCTCTCCCCAATCATTGTATGTCATGAAAATAACTGAGCAGACATTAGAGCCAACACACAACAAAGAATTTAAAGAACTTTCATTAAAATTTCAATATATTAGTTATAATAAAAGTTGCTAACCAAATAAATAGCAACTTCAACCAGCAACAACAACAAACCCTGAGAGAAAGTAACTCAATTTTTAGTATACTCAGGTTATATAATAGTAGTAGTTTATAACAAAAAACTATCGGAAATGTGAAAAACGAAGAAACTATGGCATAAGTAAAAGAAAACATAAAGCAATTAATAGAAAATCTTCCCAAGAAGCCCAGAGAGTAGACTTACTAAAAAGAGAACTTAAATGTTCAAAGATGTCAAAGAATTAAACTGTGAAAATAACATCTCAAGCCGGCGCCGTGGCTCAACAGGCTAATCCTCCACCTAGCGGCGCCGGCACACCCGGTCAGGGCACTGGATTCTGTCCCGGTTGCCCCTCTTCCAGGCCAGCTCTCTGCTATGGCCCGGGAGTGCAGTGGAGGATGGCCCAAGTCCTTGGGCCCTGCACACCATGGGAGACCAGGATAAGTACCTGGCTCCTGCCTTCGGATCAGTGCGGTGCGCTGGCCGCAGCGCACCAGCCGCGGCAGCCATTGGAGGGTGAACCAACGGCAAAGGAAGACCTTTCTCTCTGTCTCTCTCTCTCTCTCACTGTCCACTCTGCCTGTCAAAAATAAAAAAAATAAAAAAGAAAAAGAAAATAACATTAAAAAGAAGATACCAATAGCGACACAAATGTTTCAAGAGAGTGGAATAGAAATCCTGAAATTTAAAGTACAAACATGAAATAAAATCCAATACAAAAATAAAGAATCAGATTAAATTATGCAGGAAAAATCTGAATACTTAAAGATAGAATAATTGAGATTGTTTAATAACCTAAGCAACAGAAAAAAAGAATGAAAAATGAATACAACTCCAGATTTGTGAGACATGTCAAGCAAACCAATGAATGCTCAGTGCGGTCTCCAGAAGTGGAGGAGAGAAAGGGACAGAAAAAGTATCCGAAGGAATATTCAAAGAAAAAAAGGGCTGAAAACATTAATTTGGTGAAAACTTTCAAATGTTATAAAAGTAAATTATTACACATATACATGAATCTCAATAAACTACAAATTTGATAAATTCAAAAATATTCACACCTAGACACAACATAATTAAACTGTGAAAAGTGAAAACAAAGAGAGTTTTGAAAATATCAACTTCTGATCAGAAACCATGGAAACAAGAGTCAATAAAATATGAAACAACAAACTGCAACATGTTAAAAAGAGTTGAAATCACACAGAGTATGTTATGGATTCAAAGGCACCCCCCCATTCTTATGTTGAAATGTAAGGACAGTACCTCCCAATGGAGATAAATTCTTTAAAGAAGAGATTTGGGGTAGGCTCTAATACAATCTAATGGGTGCTCTTATAATGAGAGGAAACAGGGATAAATATGCCATCTTTCTATTTTTTTAAAAAAATAATATATTTTCATTTAAAAGTCACAGAAGGGGGGGGGGGCAGAGAGAGAATCTTCCATCCCATCCCTTGGTTAACTCCCCAGATGCCCACAAAAAACAAGGACTGGGGTCATGCTGAAGCCAGGAGCCTGGAACTTGATTCAAGTCTCCCATGGAAATGGCAAGGACCAACCTACTTGAGCAATCAGTTACTGGCACCCAGGTGCATATTAGTAGGAAGCTGAAATCAGAAGCAGAGTATGTAAAGTGTCACTTTAAAAACTGCATAAAATGCTTTCCCCTTACTCTAGTTTTGCCACAGTACACACACACACATACACACACATTCAATAAAAAGTAAACATAAGGCATCCAGATTGCAAAGGAAGAGATAAAACTATTTTTAATTGCATTTCATATGATACTGCATATAAGTAATTCCTAGGAATCTACTGAATAATGATGTGAACTGATAAATAAATAAAGTTTACAGGTATAATCACAATAGTTTAAAACATTCAACAGTATTTCCATAGTAGTTCAGTTTAGAAAGCATCAGCATCTGGCTATTTGTATTTCATCCTTTGAATATTGCCTGTTCAAGTCCTTTGAGTCCTTTGCCTATTTCTTACCTGGACATTAATACATTATCAGTTGGACAAACTGAATGAAAAAATTCTTCCTTTTCCAAATCTCACTACAATGCAAGAATAATGAATATGGTGCAGTACTGGCAAGGAAATAGACATATAGATTGAAGGGACAAAAATGAAAGACTAGAAAAAAATCCTGTGTGTGTCAAAATTTACTCTTGACAACGTTGTCAAAAAAATCAATGAGGAAAGAATAGTTTTTTCAACAAATGTTACTCTGAAACTATATCTACATACAAAATATGTAGAAAATAATTCACATTATTCACAAAATTAAATAGAATCACATCACAGATATAAATGAAAGAATTAAAACGGGGAATACTTTGGAGGAAGACATGGTAATGTATGATTTTGACCTTGGATTAAGCAAAAGTTTCTTAAATATGAGCAACAAAGGAAAACATATGCTTTCGAAATTTTGGAAAATTTTGGCCTTCAAATGACATCATAAAGAAATAGAAAAATAACTCATAGAAAGAGAAAATACTTGCAAATCATAGACCTGCTAGTGTTTTTCTGTTCAGAATTTATAAAAAAAAAACTATCAAAACTCAAAAAGACAAACCCCTAATAATATTAATTTATCCAACGAAGGTATACAATCCATCAACAAACACATAAAAACCCTCAATAATAACAGTAATTTTCTATCAATAGTGATTAGGAAAACACACCAAAAATGCAATGAGATAATATTTTACATCCATAAGAACAGCCATAATTAAAAGTATTAGATAATTACATACATTGAGTACATGAAAAAAAGTAGAATCATTACACTGTAGGTGGGAATGTAATTTGGTACATCAGCTTTGGAAAATAGCTTGACTGTTCCTCAAATGGTTAAATACAGTTACCATATGATCCAGAAATTTTACTACTAGAAGAATGAAAACGTATGCCCACATGTTCATAATAGCATTGTTCATGATAACCCCAATGGAAAAAAAATGTCAATGAATAGATGAATAGACAAATAAAATATGGTACATCCATACAATGGAATATTACTCTTATTTTAAGATTTTATTTATTTATTTGAGAGGCAGAACTACAAAGAGAGGGAGAGACAGAGAGAAAGGTCTTCCATTTTCCAGTTCATTCCCGAAATGGCTGCAATGGCTGGAGTTGGGCTAATTTGAAGCCAGGAGCCAGGAGCTTCTTCTGGGTCTCCCACATGGGTGCAGGGGACCAAGCACTTGGGTCAATCTTCTACTGCTCTCCCAAGCCACAGATGAGAGCTAGATTGGAAGAGGAGAAGGTAGGACATGAACTGGTGCCCATATGGGATGCCGGCACTGAAAGTGGAAGCTTAGCCTACTACACCACAGCACTGGTCCCAGAATATAACTCTTAAAAACCAGATCCTGATACATGTGACCATATCAATGAAACTTGAAAACATACTAAAAAGTGAAAGAAGTCAGACCCAGACACAAATTATTCTGTTTATATGAAATACCCTGAATAATCAAATCTATGACAGAAAGTTGACTAGAGATGGCCTAGGGCTGTAGCAGAGCACAGGGGAGGATGGGGCATCACTGCTAATGGATATAATTCTAAAGTATACTATTCAATGCTTTGTAATACATTTATCATAATATGTAACCACCACTACTACTTAATTCCTGAAAATTAGCATCAGTCAATTTCATATCACATGATATGTCACAGGTGGCAAGAGCTTGAACTCGCCAGGTAAAGTAGAATCAAATTATACTATATGATACTTTAGTTCATCAATTGTAACCCAAAAGCATGAAAATACAAGAATGATACATATTATTTTATTGTTTTTTAAATTATCAGTGATCACCTATTCCTTCACCACAGAGAATTTTAGAAGACCATGTCCATGAGGCAGTATTCCAGGATTTTTGAGGGAATACAAAGATGAATATGACACTCATTGATTTCAAGTGCCACCCCCACTATTTTCTATTGGATAAGTAACCAATAGTTATTCATTAGCTCTAGTTTCTTCATTTGTAAAATGGTAGTTAATAGATAGTCACTTGAGACTTTTGGAAAGAATTAGGCAAGATCATGTATTGAAACTACTTATCACAATACATGATTCACCATAAATACTCAGTAAACAGTAGTGTCTGCTACTCCAACAACTCATATTGTATTGGGGAAGAACATTCGTGGAGATGAACAATAATGTAAGTTAGCATGCAAAATATGTTTCAAAAGAAATATGAACAAAATGAGAAAATAGTTCAGATTATAGATATCATTTCAGATGGGCAAAATTAGAAAAAAAAGTTTTATATAGGAGGTAATAAAGATCTTTGAATGATTGATGGAATTTTTTAAGATCTTTAAAAAATTTTTTGAAAGGTAGAGTTACAGAGAGAAAAAGAGGCCAAAACCAGGACCCTTGAATGCCATCTGAGTCTCCCACTAGGGTGTAGGGACCCAATTACTTGAGCCATCCTCCACTGCTTTCCCAGGCTTGTTAACTGGGAGCAGGAATAGAAATGGAGCATCTGAGATTGGAACCTGTGCCCATACAGGATGCTAGAGTCAGAGGTAGCAGCTTATCAATGGAATTTTAAAACACAGAGAAGTGTGTATGAGGGTACTTCAAAAGTTCATGAAAAATAGAATTATGACGCTCACCTCCACCACAAGAAAGAATGAAAACAACAAAGGAAAAATGTCATTCCTAGGATACTGACTGAAGAAAAATTGCAATAAAGAAGTGATGGGAATTGTAAACAGCACAGAGACTCAGAAAGCCAGGACAGAGATAGCAACAAAGCACAATGCAGCTCATACACTGACTCCTTGGGCAGGGCAACTCCATTTTACTGGGAAATGGTAGTCAGGAAACACTACAACCCCCACCATCACCACAGAACAGCAGCACCAACTACAGGAGAATTCCACAGGCATCACTGGCTTTGAATCCAGCATAGGAAGTTGACTGGGGTTTGGGCCATTGCTTTGTTCCAAAAAGGGAACTCATATCACCTTCGACCACCAAATCTACTACTCCCAAGACCCAAGCAACTGCAACACAGCCACTACTAAACTCCATTCTGTCATGGAACAGAAAGCAGCTTCAATATCAGCAGAGTCAGGGCACTTCACAAGGCAGAGAACAGGTTCCTCCGCATCCTAAAGCTGTGGGATTGCTCAGCACAAAACACAGAACCACACTTGCTTGCTCTGAATGAACAAGGAAAGTCCCCCTCTGTTTTGGGGGGTTTGGAACCAACAGGAGCCTATACACAAACCCAGAGGACCACATAACAAGAAGTCCCTTTTTTTTTTTTTTTTGACAGGCAGAGTGGATAGTGAGAGAGAGACAGAGAGAAAGGTCTTCCTTTGCTGTTGGTTCACCCTCCAATGGCTGCTGTGGCCAGTGCATTGTGCTGATCCGAAGCCAGGAGCCAGGTGCTTCTCCTGGTCTCCCATGCGGGTGCATGGCCCAAGCACTTGGGCCATCCTCCACTGCCTTCCCGGGCCACAGCAGAGAGCTGGCCTGGAAGAGGGGCAACCGGGATAGAATCCGGCGCCCCAACCAGGACTAGAACCTGGTGTGCCGGTGCCACAAGGCGGAGGATTAGCCTGTTAAGCCACGGCGCTGGCCAAGAAGTCCCTTTCTTCATCTCTTGGCACCAAGTTCTGGGTGTCTACAGTATAAGCCCCATGATCACCCTCATAGCCCTGTGAGAACTGAAGGTAATTATTTCATTTCCTGCATCTCTGGGACTGTGGTTGTTGGAATTAGAATCGCTGCAATGGCTCACACTAATGAGTGAGACCTGGAGAACCCTATCTGCATTCATCTTCTCAGGCTGGTGTTTGCTAACTAAATATCCACAGCATAACTTTCACTCATCCTGTGAGAGCTGAGTAAGGAACTCAGCTCACTTTGTAGCTCTGAGATGGTCGTTATTGATTTTAAAAGTCCTAGGGACATCTGTGCTCCCCATGGGGCTGGAGAAGGACCAGTCTTCATTCCTCTGTGAAATGACTACAACTTGTAGTGCACAATCCTCAGTATAACCTGTGGTCATGGTGTGGGACTTGGCAAAGCCACATTCCAAGTCCTGCAGCTCTTGAGGCTGGAACTGTTGGAACTATATTCCACAGAGCCACTTGAGTTCACCCCCAAGGGACTGGGTAAGGATCCCACAGCATCCTTCAGTCCTGGGTCTGTGACTGTTCTGTATGTTCTCAGAACACCTGTGCTCACCCTCTGAGGACTGAAGAAGGACATATCTGCATTAAAGTTCTCCATATTTAAACATGTTAGTATACAATCCCCAACATAATTTGCAATCACCCTGTGGGACTTCAGTAAGGTACCTTCTGAATCCTGCAGCTCTGCAGCTCTGGGCCTGGGATTCCTGGAACTATATTCCACAGAGCTACCTGCATTTACCTGATGGGACCTGAGATGTACCACATATACATTCCACTGCTCCAGATTTATGCCTGCCAGTGTCTACAGTCTCCAGCAACAGGAGACCTGGGTAAAGAGACATTTATAATCCTGCAGGTTAGGTTCTGTGATGGTTGGCTACATAAATACCAGGATCACCTCTATTTGCCCTATGGGACCTGAGGAAGGCTCTATCTCCATTTCATTACTACAAGTCATGGTTTCCAGTACACAATCACCAGCACAATCTACAATTTTTCTATGGCATATCGAGAAGGTAACCATTTTTTCGTGCAGTTATGAGACTGGGATTGTTATAATTATATTCCTCAAAATCATCTGAACATACACTTTGGAGGAGAACCTGCCTACATTCCACTGCTCCAGGATCATGCCTGCCAGTGCATCATACCAATAATAACTTGTAGTCACACCACGGGACCTGAACAGAGTCCCCTTTATATCCCCCAGTACTAGCACTGGGACTTTTGATGATATAAGCTCAAGCACCAAATATGTCCACCAAGCAGGAACTAGGGAAGTTCCCATCAACATTAAACAGTTTCAGGGCCACAGCTATTGTAGCCACAAGCACAAGAATAACACAGGTTTATTTCATTACACAAGTGAATAACCCCCACTGTATCCCAAAGCACTAAGAACATGGCTACTACCGTCACATATTCCAGTATAATTCACACCCAGATCTCTGGAGACTAAAGACTCACACATTTGAAATCCAATATCCTTTTCAAAGCCATACTACTACCTCTATGAACTGCTGAAGACTAGACAACTATGATATTCACAGACAGGCTGGTGTTCATTACATCCAAAGAAAGCACTGACAGTTTACATTTCCTTGCTCATATAGAAGCAAAGTGAAAGAAATTACCCAACTGACAGCACAAACTCCATCTGAATCAAAAACCATTTTTCAACTAAAGCAACTCCATTAAAAAGGAACTTTTGGCAACATAGGGACAAAGAAATTGAGAAGATGCAAGGAAGCATGAGATCAAAAAAAAACAACAAAACAGTTCCCTATAAATACATTCTGACTTGAAGGAAAAACATGAAATGTCAGAAAATGAATTCAAAATGATATCCTAAGAAACTTTAGTGAGATGTAAGAGAATACAGATAGATGATTCAAAGAAATTAAGAAAACAATGCATTATATGAATGAGAAATTCAACAAAGAAATAGCCATCGTTAAAAGGAATCAATTTTAAATTCAGGAGCTGAAAACATCAGCCAAGGAAATAATATAATTGAGAGCCTCAACAACAGAACAGACCAAACAAAATAATATTTTTCTCATCTTGTGGACAAGGCTTTTAGAGTAACTGAGTCAGACAAAACACAGAGAATAACTAAAATGAATAAAGAAAGCCAACAAGACATATGGAGCATCATTGAGCAAGCAAACATTGGCATTCTAGGAATACCTGAGGCAGAAGAGAAGTAAAGGGGAACTAAGAGTCTACTGAGTGAAACAGTAGTTGAAAGCTTCTCTTTGGGCCGGCACTGCAGTGCAATGGGTTAAAACTCCAGCCTATAGCTCCAGCATCCCATATGGGCACTGGTTCTAATCCCAGATGCTCCACTTCCAATCCAGCTCTCTGCTATGATCTGGGAAAGCAGTAGAAGATGGCTCAGTTCCTTGGGCCCCTGCACCCACGTGTGAGATCTGAAAGAAACTCTTGGCTCCTGGCTTTGGATCAGCTCATCTCTGGCCATTGTGGTCATTTGGGGAGTGAACCAGTGGATGGAAGACCTCTCTCTCTCTCTCTCTCTTTCTCTCTCTCTCTTTCTGGCTCTACCAGTCTCTGTAACTCTGTCTTTCAATAAACAAAATAATTTTTTAAAAAAAGGAAAGCTCCCCACGTTTTTGAAAGTGATATGGACATCCTGATACAAGAAATTCAAATGACTCCAATCAGAGGCTGGTGTTGTAGCTCAGTAGGTTATACTTTGAAGGAGGGAAGGGATAGCCACACTGTGGCATAAAGGGTTAAGCCACTGCCTGCAGCGTTGCCATCACATATGGGTGCTGGTTTAAGTTACAGCTGCTCCACTTCCAATCCAGCTCCCTGATAAAGGGCCTGGGAAAGTGATGGAAGATGGCCCAACTGCATGGGCCCCTGCACCCACCTGGGAAGTCATGAAGAAGCTCTTGCTTACTGGCTTTGGATAGCCCCAGCCCTGGTCATCATAGCCATTTAGAGAGTGAAACAGTGGAGGGAAGCTATCTCTTTCTGTATCTCTTTCTCTTCCTCTCTAACTCCAACTTTCAAATAAATAAATAAATCTTTTAAAAAAGAAAACTGTGTTTGGGGCTGGCTTTGTGGTGTAGCATGTTAAACCACTGCCTGTAGTGCTAGCATCCCTTATGGGCACCAGTTCAAGTCCTGGCTGCTTCACTTCTGATCCAGCTCCCTGCAGAAAGCAGCAGAGAATGGCCCAAAGTATTTGTGTCCCTACATTCATGTGCGAGACCCAGATGAAGTTCCTGGCTCCTGACTTTGGTGTGGCCCAGCCCCAGCCACTACAGCCATTTGAGGAGTTAAGAAGTAAGCCAGAAGATGGAAGACTTTCTTTCTTTCTTCCTTCCTTTCTTTCTTTCTTTCTTTCTCTCTCTCTCTCTCTCTCTCTCTCTCTCTCTCTCTCTCTCTCTTCCTCTCCCCCCTAGTTCTCACTTGCTCTGTCACTCTGCACTTTAAATTAATAAATAACTTTTTCAAAACAGAATTAACTAGAATAAAGCAAAGAAGTCTTTTTCAAAGGCATGTTATAGTGAAATTGTTAAAGTTAAAGAGAAGGCAAGAATCCTAAAGACATTAGAAGCAAAGTGTCAAGTTACATGTATAAGAAGATCCAAAGACAAGGCAAGAATCCTAAAGGCATCCAACCTTATTATTACAAAAAACTACCAGAACATAAATAATAAGAGAGTCAGAAAGAAACAGAGACTATACAACACAATCAGTGAACAATAGAAAAGTGATAGGAGATAGTTCTTATCTATGAGTATTAACCTTGAATTTAAATGGATTAAATTCCCTCGTCAAGATATATATGTGGGCAGAATGAATTAAAAAACAAGGCCCAACAACATGCTGTTTGCAAGAAACTCACTTCATAGGTATGTATGCACATAAACTGAAAGTGAAGGATTGGAACAATATATATCATACAAATAGAAATAAAAGGTGAGCTACAATCTGTATAGATAAAACAGACTTTAAACCAAAATCTGTGAAAAGATACAAAGAAAAATTATATTTTAATCAGGGGATTGATTCAGCAAGAAAATATGACAGTTATAAACATATACACACTCAGGGCCGGTGTAGTGGTGCAGTGGGTTAATGCCCTGGCCTGAAGGGCCAGCATCTCATATGGGTGCCACTTCTAGTCCCAGCTGCTCCTCTTCCAATCCAGCTCTCTGTTATGGCCTAGGAAAGCAGTAGAAGATGGCCCAAGTCCTTGGGCCCCTGCACCCGCGTGGGAAACCTGGAAGAAGCTCTTGGCTCCTGGCTTCAGATGGCACAGCTCTGGCTGTTGCGGCCATCTGGGAGTGAACCAGCAGATGGAAGACCTCTCTCTCTGTCTCTACTGTAACTCTTTCTTTCAAATAAATAAAATAAATTAAAAAAATATGCACCCAACACCACATAACCCACATATAAAATATATATTATTAAAACTAAAAGGATAGACTTCAATTTGCTTTTTGGTAAGGGAATTCAACACCCACACTCACATCAATGTACACATTATATACACAGAAATTCATCACAGACACATCTGATTTGAAAAATACTATAGAACAAATATACCTAATAAACATTTACCAACAATTTCATCCAACTACTACTGAAAACACAGGCTTCTCAGCACCTCGTATTTTAAGCCAGAAATCAAGTCTCAGAAATTTTTTTTCTAGTTCCATTATTTAGATCATAGATGCTTTTATTTTATTTTTTTATTATTTAATAAATGTGAATTTACAAAGTGCAACTTTTGTATTGTTGTGGCTTCCCCCCCAATCTCCCTCCCTCCCGCGGCCCTCCCCTCTCCTACTCCCTCTCCCATCCCGCCCTTCATCGAGTTTCATTTTCAATTACCTTCATATACAGAAGTTCAACTTAGTTATATACTAAGCAAGGATTTCAATAGGCTGCCCTCACACAACCGCACAAGGTATAGGGTATTGTTTGACTAGTAGTGTTGCTTTTAAGTTTCATAGTAAAACACATTAAGGACAGAGATTCTATGTGGGGAGCCTGAACCCAGTGACTCCCATTGTTGATTTAACAATTGGGACTCTTATTTATGACGTCAGCAATCACCCGAGGCTCTTGTCATGAGCTGTCTAGGCTATGGAAGCCCCTTGAGTTCACCAACTCAAGTCTCAGAAAATTTTAAAGACTGAAATTAAAAGAAAAACAGGGAGATTCCATGATGGCTAAATAGGGAAAAGACATACTGATTTTGACAACGGGAATATAACAGAAGAAAAATGGAGGAGCTGCATGCCTAAGGAAGAGTAGCAGAGATGTTTGCAGTGGAAATCTTATAGAAAAAAGAGATGCTGTGGAGCAGTATGGACAGTACAAACACACAAGAGTGAGTAGGGATACCACCAATGACTACCGTAACTGGGGGCTGGAGGACATGCCAGCTTCTGAGAGCAAGGTGAGAGGAGACAGCAGCAACCCATGTCACTGGTGGTACTGGCTGAAAGAGAAACTTGTGGACTACACTGACTTTGAGTCCAGCGTGGAGCCTTAGATGTGGTAAGGGTACCCACCTATCCCTGTGAAGAAAGAGCACATTTCTTTCTTCCTATCCACCCCCCATAAGGGTGCCCAGTGACCAGCAGGGAGAAAGTACCATCTTAACGTCTAGAAAGGGAGAAATCTGTGTTCCTCGCTGACTTTAAGTTTTGCCTGGAGCATTGGCAGGAGGCTGGGCATCCACTTATGACTGTGAGTCACTCCCATACCCGCACTTTATCAGACTCTCTGAGTATCAAACTGCCCAGGTGGAGCACCCACAGCAGCTGATTCTGGGAACATCTCTGCTCTCTCCATGGATGTGAACAGGGCAGGCTCATGGGACTGAGAGTGGATCCCCCACAACCTGTGACCATGCGAGCCCTGTGCACTATGACTGTGGGAATTCTGAGACTGCACAATAAGGTGTAGGGTGTAGCTGAGTCTCTGGGCAATCACTGTGTCTAGCTTTAAGGCTCAGAGTGCCCTGACAGCCTGGGGTGCATCATTGCAGAGGGTTCTGTGCTCACACTGAAGATCACACAGATCTTCGTGTGCTTCATGTGCCTGTGTGAATGGGGGTTGTACCCAGGCATTGATCACCCGGGAAGAGAGGAGGTGAGACTGTGATTAAGTCAGAAGATGTGACCAAACCCACACCCCTGCTGGCAATAGAGGAGAACTACTACTCCCAACTTGGGTGTCACCATAGACCCTCACCCCAACACTGAACACTGACCAGAGCTCCATTGCCCAACTCAACACACATCTCTAGATATCTAATGAAGGAAGAGACACTCCACCAAGCTACAGAGAAATAGTTCAAATACAAAAGCCATCAGAGGAGAAAGCCAACAAGTATTTGTATAAATGCCTAAAAATAAACAAAAAATATAAGAAACAAGAAAATGAAGATGATATTATTCCCCAGAAGGAACATAATAACACTTCAATATTAGAATGTGAAGATGAAGAGATTGATGAAATGCTGAAATTGAATTCAAAAGAATCATAAAAAGATTACTCAAAAACAGAGAAAGAAATTCATGATATAAAGAAATACATACAGGATATGGATGAAAAAGTTTTGCAAAACAGAGATATTGAAGAGAAATCAAACTGAAATATTAGAAATAAAAAATTTGGGAACGACACTGTGATGTAGCAGGTAAAACCACCACCTGCAGTACTGGCATCTCATATGGGTACTGGTTCGAGTCCCAGCTGCTCCACTTCGAATCCAGCTCTCTGCTATAACCTGGGAAAGCAGTAGAATATGGCCCAATTCCTTGGGCTACTGCACCCATGTGGGAGACGTGGAGGAAGATCCTGGCTCCTGGCTTCAGATCAGCCCAGCTCTGGCCATTGCTGCCATTTGGGAAGTGAACCAGCAGATGGAAGATCTCTCTCTCTCTCTCTCTCTCTCTCCCTCTCTCTACCTCTCTCTCCCTCTCTCTCTCATTCAATGCTATCTCCATCAAATATCAATAGCATTTTTCTCAGGTTGAGGAAAAAATGCTAAAATTTACAAGGAAGCACAAAAGACCACAAATAACTAGAGCAACTTTCAAACAACAAAAACAAAACCATAGGCATCACAATATCAGACTTCAAGACATGTATACGGCAATTACAGTCACAACAGCCTGGTACTGGCAGAAAATCAGACATGTATATCAGTGGAACAGCATAGAAACCTCAAAAATTAACCTAAACATCTACAATCAACTAATCTTTGACAAACAAGCTGAAATTAATACCTGAAGAAAGAACAGTCTCTTCAACAAATCATGCTAGGGAAATTGGATCTACACATGCAGAAGTATGAATCAAGACCCCTACCTTATATCATTTAAAAAATCAACTAAAATTTGATCTAAATCTACAACCTGACACCATCAAATTACTAGAGAAAAGCATTGTTGGAATCTTATCAAGATATTGGCATAGGCAAAGACTTCTTGAAAAAGACCCCAGAAGCAATAAAAGCAAACAGACAAATGGGATTACATTAAGCTAAGAAGATTCTGCATGGCAAAGGAAACACTCAACAAAGTTAAGAGGCAATAGACTGGGAGAAAAATTTTTTAATTATACAATCGGTTGAGGATTAATATCCAGAATCTATAAAGAGCTCAAGAAAGTGAACAACAACAAAACAAACAATCCAGTTAAGAACTGGACTAAAGATTTGAACAGGCAATTTTCAAATGATGAAATTCAAATGGCCAACAGACACATGAACTAATGCTCTGAAATCACTAGCCTTCAGGGAAATGCAAATCAAAACCACAATGAGGTTTCACCTCACCCCAGTTAGAATGGATATAACCCAAAATTAAAAAAATAATAAATGCTGGGGAGGATATGGGGAACAAGTTTCCCTAATCCAGTGTCAGTGGGACTGTAAACAATTACAATCATTATGGAAGACAGTATGGAGATTCCTAAGATATCTGAAAATAGATCTGCCATATGACCTAGCTATCCTCCTCCTGGGAATTTATCCAAAGGAAATGAAATACGCATATGAAAGTGTTATTTGTACCTTTCACTTTTATTCCAGCTCAATTAATAATTGCTAAGATATGGAGTCAACTCAGATGTTAATCAACTGTTGACTGGATAAATACAATGTGGTATATATACACTATGGAATACTACTCAGCTGTAAAAAAAGAATGAAATCCCATCATTTGCAACAAAATGGATGCAACTAAAAGCCATTATGTTTAGTGAAATAAGTCAGTCTCAAAAAAAATCATATATTTTCCCTGATAAGTGGCAGTAAATACAGAATACCAAAATATGTATAGGAGGCTGGTGCCGCAGCTCACTTGGCTAATCCTCTGCCTGCGGCACCGGCATCCCAGTTTCTAGTCCTGGTTGGGGCACCAGATTCTGTCCCGGGTTACCTGGTTCCTGGCTTCGGATCGGTGCAATGCGCCAGCCATAGCAGCTATTTGGGGGGTGAACCAATGGAAAGGAAGACCTTTCTCTCTGTCTCTCTCTCTCTCTCTCACTTTCTAATTCTGCCTGTCAAAAAATATGTATAGGAATAAAATCATCTTTTTGGATATGATTATTGTTTTAGCCTTTGTTTATACTCCTGTGGAACTGTTGTCTTCCTACTTTTTACTTGCTGACCATTATGATTATGGCAAATTAAGCCTGTGAATATAGACTGGATCAAAATTATGTCTTTGCAAAAACTGATGAAGAGAGAGGAGGCTGGGAAGTAGATGGTAAGAGAAGGAGAGTGAAGGAAGTGTGGTTATCTTCTTGGAAATGTATCTGTCAAATGTAATATTTAAAGAGTAAATGGTGTTAGAAAAACAAAAAAAAGATTGAAATAATAACAGACATCTTCTCAATGGAACAAAATAAGAAATCAACAACAAGAACAACAGAAACTTTAGAATCATAGGTAAGTTAAACAACATGCTTCTGAAGACCAATGTATCAACTGAGAGAAATTAAAAAAGAAATAAAAAATTTCTTGGAACAACTGAAAGTGAAATTACTTACCAAAATCTGTGAGACATAGCAAAAGCAGCTTTAAGAGGAACATTTTAGCAGTAACTGTACAGATTTAAAACATACAAATATTTCAAATAAACAGTCTAATAATGCACCTTAAGGACTCATAAAGTCATGAGAAAACTAAATTAAAAATTACTGGAAGGCAGGAAATAATAAAAATCAAGGAAGAAATCAATGAAACTGAAACTAAAGAAGCAATGCAAAAGATAACCACACAAAAGATGCTTTTTTCAAGCCATAAACAAAATAGACAAACCTTAGACTAATAAAGAAAAAAGAAAATTTCAACTAAATATAATTAGAAATGAGAAAGGAGGCCTTACAACTGATAACATACAAACACAAATGAGTTTAAGAAACTACTATGAACAACCACATAATAACATATTGAAAAACCATGGAGAAAGGGATAAATTCCTGGATAAATACAACTTACAAAAATTAAAACTAGAAAATGTAGGAAACTTAAGTAGACCAATAACAACCAACTAGATTGAAACACTGATTAAAAACCTCAAACCAAAGAAAATTCAGGGCTGATGTCTTTACAACTGAATATACAACATATTTAAAGAGGAGATAACTCCCATACTTTTCAAAATATTGAAAAGGATAGTACTCTGAAAACTGTTTTTATCAGGCCAGAATTACTTTGATAGCAAAATTGATTAAAGATGCAACACAGAAAGAAAACTACAAATATTCTAAATGAACATAGATGCAAAAATTATCAACAAAACATTAGCAAATCAAATCCAGCACTGCATCAAAAAGATCATATATCATTATCAAGTAGAACTTATTCCAGGAAAGCAAGTATTTTTCTTTTTTCTTTTTTTTTCTTTTTTTGACAGGCAGAGTGGACAGTAGAGGGAGACAGAGAGAAAGGTCTTCCTTTTTGCCGTTGGTTCACCCTCCAATGGCCGCCACGGTAGGCGCGCTGCAGCCGGCGCACCGCGCTGTTCCGATGGCAGGAGCCAGGTGCTTCTCCTGGTCTCCCATGGGGTGCAGGGCCCAAGCACTTGGGCCATCCTCCACTGCACTCCCTGGCCACAGCAGAGAGCTGGCCTGGAAGAGGGGCAACCAGGATAGAATTGGTGCCCCGACCGGGACTAGAACCCGGTTTGCCGGCGCCGCAAGGCGGACGATTAGCCTGTTAAGCCACGGCGCCGGCCCGCAAGTATTTTTCAACATTCACCAGAATGAAGGACAAAATTTTATCATTGGGGCCAGCACCTTGGCTCAGTGGGTTAAGCTGCTGTCTGCAGTGCCAGCATTCCGCATGGGTGCTGACTGGATCCCCAGGAGATAGATTCCAATCCAGCTCCCTGCAAATGTGCTTGAGAGAGCAGCAGAAGATGGCCCAAGTGCTTGTGCCTCTGTAAGTACATGGGAGACCTGGATGAAGCTCTGGCTCCTGGCTCCTAGCTCCTGGCTTCAGCCTGGCCCAGTCTTGGCCATTGTGGCCACTTGGGGAGTAAACCAGCAGATAAAATACTCTCCCTCTCTCGCCCTCCCTCCATGTAACTCTTTCTTATAAAATATACTGGATAGGGAAAAATTGAAGCCTTTCCCCTCAGATCTGAAACAAAACAATGATGTCCATTTTTACCACTCTTATTCAATATAATTTTGGATGTATTAGCAAGAACAATTATGGAAGAGGAAAAAATAAAGGGCATTTAAATTGGAAAGGCAAAAGTCAAAATATTCATGTTTACAAATGAAGTCATCTTGTGCAAGAAAATCATAAACACTACACAAAAAGCTATTAGAATGAATAAACTCATTCACTAATGTTGCAAATCCAGTGTACACAAAACCGGGAACATTTTTAGCCAGTAATATCCATGTTCAAGTCAAAATCAAGAAAGAAATTATGTTCACAATAACCATAAAAATTAAATGTTTAGGAATAAATTTAACCAAGAAACTAAAACATCACTACAATGAAATTATAAAACATTGATGAAAGAAATCAAAGACACAAAATGTAAATTTCTTTCATGTTCAGAGAATGGTAGAATTAATCTTATTTAAAAGGCCAGACTACCTAAAGCAATACACAGATTCAATGCAATCTCTATCAAAATATTAATGGCATTCTTTACAGAACTAGGAAAAACAATTCTAAAATTCATATGAAACCACAAAAAAACGGAGCAAGCATAGCGATCCTGAGCAAAGAAAATAAATCTGTAAATATCACAATACCTGATTTCAAAGCATACTCTAAAGCTGTAATAATTTAAACAGTATAGTATTGGCATGAAAACCTACACATAGAACAGGATAGAGGACTGAGAATTTAAACCACATACATACAGCCAACTGATTTTTTATAAAGCTGCCAAGAATATACATTGGATAACAGATAATCTTGCCTGTATGTGTTCCTTCCTTTCTTCGTTCTTCCTTTCCTTGCTTCCATCCTTCCTTCCTTTTAAGGATAGCCTTTTTTCTTCAATAAATGGCTTGGGCAATACTGGGTGTGCATATGTGGTAAAACTAAATTAGAGCCCTACCTCTCACCAAATACAAAAATCAACTCAAGGGCCCGGTGCTGCAGCATAGTGCATAAAGCCACCGCCTACAGTGCCAGCATCCCATATGGATGTTGGTTCAAGTCTTAGCCACTCCACTTCCAAACAAGCTCTAGGCTATGGCCTGGGAAAGCAGAAGACAGCCCAAGTCCTTGGGCCCCTGCACCCATGTGGAAGACCTGGAAGAAGCTCTTGGCTCCTGGTTTTGGATCAGCCCAGCTTCAGCCATTTGGCCATTTGTGGAGTGAACCAGCAGATGATCTCTCTCTCTCTCTTTCTCTCTCTCTCTCTCTCTCTCTCTCTCTCTCTCTCTCTCTCTCCCCTCCTGCCTCTCTGCAACTCTCTGTCTTTCAAACAAATAAAACTTAAAAAAAGACAGACATTGTCTTTATAAAAGCATCAGCTCAAAATGGACCAGTGACATAAATGTAACTTGTGAAACTGTGAAATTGCTATAAGAATCCAGGGGAAATACTAAAAGACATTGATGTAGACAATATTATTTTGAGTAAAATTTATTCCAGCTAAATTCTTACAGAGAAAATTCAAAACAAATTCATTCATGCCTCTGACTGAGGAAATTAAAGATATTCATTGTGAAATATGTCAAAAATGTTATTTTCTTCTTAACAAGGGAAACTGTTTAATGAGAATCTAACCAACTGGAATTTTACTAGAATCTTTTGGACCTAGGGAAAGAATAAAACCCAACTTCAACCCCCAATAACATTCCTGGCTCATCCAAGAGAGAAAAAGCTGAGATGCATTCATGAAGATAACAGTGCAAAGGCATCAGATCACTAAAAGACAGAGACATAATCATAGGACACATAGAAGGATTCTCCCAATCCAATGCCTTCCACACATTATTATCATCACATCAACAGAGTTCCTGCATAATAATAGAAATACAACTCAAAAAGGGCATATCTTCTTTCCTTAGTGAAAATTCTATATTTATAACTGTTTACCAAATGATATAGCATACACATCATTTTTATACTTACCCTGTATATTAACTACCATATATAAGAGAAAACACCTGGTATTTGTCTCTTTGGGTCTGGTTTATTAAAAATATGAAACAAAGGACAGTCAGGACTATGGGGGTACTACTAATGTGTTGTTCTTAATTTGGATGTTGGTTATGAGCATCATCAGAGTATTTTTGTATGTATACTTTATTTTAATAAACTGTTTTTTAAAAAGAAAAAAAAAGTCTAGGGAATCCTGAAAACAACAAGGAATATTAAAATGACACCAGAGGAAATTTTAGCTTCTGATATTCTGGCTACAGCAAGTAGTAAAAAAATAATAAAAATAAACATAAAACCTCACATTCAAAGTCTACTTGCCTTAGTTCCTTCTACTCATGACATGGTGTCCAACTTTGTCAAAAAAAAAGTAAAATGTACTAAATACAATCATACATGATTTGAAAAAAGAAAGACAAAATTGAGACATGACAGAGATATTGAAATGACAAGATTGGGAATTTAAAACACAGTAATTAATATTATAAGGGAAGTAATAGAAAAAGCAGATGACTTTCAAGAATAGATAAACAATGTAAGAAGAGAAAAATATTGAGAAAGAAAATGTAGAAATCAAAAACACTGTAGCAGGCACAAGTGTTTGGACCCCTGCCACCTATGTGGGAGACCCAAATGGAGTTCCTGGCTCTGCCTGACCCAGCCTTGGCTCTTGTGGGCATTTGAAGAGTGAACCACCAGATATAAGATTCTCTCTCTCTCTCTCTCTCTCTCTCTCTTTCTTTGTGCCTCTCCCTCTTTGTCACTCTGACTTTCAAATAAATAGGTAAATCTTTTGAAAATTAATAAAGATAAGTCAAATAGAAAACAGAAAAACCTAAGGCCATAAGTTGCTTTTGACAATTCTTGCAAGTGACAAACTCATAGTTACTCTAGGAAAAAAATGAGAGCATATTCAATTATATAAAATTAAAGTGAAAGTAAAAAACATAGAATAAATGTCTCAGAAATAAAATGAATCACATCGACCTATGTGAAAAGTTATATCCCAATGAATTGAGTAACCTAGGGATAATTGATACATTCCTAAAAAAATAAAACCTGCTAAGACTGAGTCAAGAAGAAATAGAAGGCCTACAGAGATCCATAATAAATATAGAAATTGAGGGGCTGGTATTATAATGCAGTGGGTTATACCACTGTTTGTGTTGGCAGTATCCCATATCTAAGTGCTGGTTTGAGTTCCAGATGCTCCACTTCTGATCCAGCTCACTACCAGTGCACCTGGAAAAGCAGCAGAGGATGGCTCAAGGGCTTGCTTCCCTGGCCACCCACATGGGAGACCTGGATGGAATTCTGGGCTCCTGGCTTAGGCTTAGCATAACCCTGACTAGTTCTGATCTCTTTCTCTCTGTGTCTCTCCCTCTTTCTCTCTGATGTTCTTTCTTTCAAATAAATATATAAATAAAATATAGAAACTGAAGAAGTAATCCAAAATCTCCAAAAGCAGAAAGGCCCAGGATTAAATGACTTCATGACTGAATTCTACAGAACAATCAAAGGAAAACTAATAGCAATACTCCTTAACCTCTTTAAAAGAGAGAGAGAGAGAGAAAGCGCTATAGGAAATACGGAAATACTTACTGCTGGCACCGTGGCTCAACAGGCTAATCCTCCGCCTTGTGGCGCTGGCACACCGGGTTCTAGTCCCGGTTGGGGCGCCGGATTCTATCCCGGTTGTCACTCTTCCAGGCCAGCTCTCTGCTGTGGCCCGGGAGTGCAGTGGAGGATGGCCCAAGTGCTTGGGCCCTGCACCCCATGGGAGACCAAGAGAAGCACCTGGCTCCTGCCATCGGATCAGCGCAGTGCGCCGGGTGCAGCACACCGGCCGCGGCAGCCATCGGAGGGTGAACCAACGGCAAAGGAAGACCTTTCTCTCTGTCTCTCTCTCTCACTGTCCACTCTGCCTGTCAAAAAAAAAAAAAAAAAGGAAATAGTTACTGACATATTCTGTGATAACAGCATCACCTTGATCTCTAAACCAGATAAAGACATCACAAAAAAAAAAAAAACTACAAGCCAATATTTCAGGTGAATATTAATGCAGAAATACTAAAAAAAAAAAAAAATCACCCATCCCATGTGGGTGCCGGTTCCAGTTTTACCCACTTCTGATTCAGCTCTCTGCTACGGCCTGGGAAAGCAGTGGAAGATGGCCCAAGTCCTTGAGCCCCAGCACCACTTGGAAGACCCAGAGGAAGCTCCTGGCTCCTGGCTTCAGATCCACCCAGCTCTGGCCACTGTGACTATTTGGGGAGTGAACCAGCGGATGGAAGACTTCTCTCTCTCTGCCTCTGCTTCTCTATAACTCTCTGCCTTTCAAATACAGAAATAAATAAATCTTTTTTAAAAAATTCAACAACCCGACCAGCGCCATGGCTCAATAGGCTAATCCTCCACCTGCGGCGCCGGCACCCCGGGTTCTAGTCCCGGTCGGGGCACCGGATTCTGTCCTGGTTGCTCCTCTTCCAGTCCAGTTCTCTGCTGTGGCCCAGGAGTGCAGTGCAGGATGGCCCAAATGCTTGGGCCCTGCACCCACATGGGACACCAGGAGAAGCACCTGGCTCCTGGCTTCGGATCAGCGCGGTGCGCCGGCCACAGCGCGCTGGCCGCAGCTGTCATTGGGGTGTGAACCAACGGAAAAAGGAAGACCTTTCTCTCTGTCTCTCTCTCTCACTGTCCACTCTGCCTGTCAAAAAAAAAAAAAGTTCAACAACCCATCAAAAAGATCTTACATAATGAAAAAAAGGGACTTACCTCTGTCATGCAGTTAGTTTCGCATATGCAAATCAACCAATATGATGCAGCACATTAACAAATGAAAGATATCATCACACAATCATCTCACCTTCTGTAGGAAAAAGTATTCAACAATTTTATTGACAAAAATGTTCAATAGTTTAGGTATAGAAAGAATTTCCTTAAGATAATGAAGATGCTTATGAAAAACCCAAACCTAATATTATAATCAAAGGGGAAAGCTGAACATGTATCCATTAAGATCCAGTTCAAAATAAGGATACCTATATTCTCAACTTATACCAATCATAGTACTGAGAGTACTAGCAAAATCAATTACTGAAGTTAAATAAAATGCATCAAATTACAAAATTAAAAAATGATTTGTTTGCAGATGACAATATCTTATATGTAAAAACCACAAAGATTCCAAACAAAAGCTTTTAGATTAATACATGAATTTAGTGAAGATAGAGAATATAAAATCAACATAAAAGAATCAGTAGCACTCTTTTACACAAATGGTGACCTAACTGAAAAAGAAATCATGATAACACCCACAAGGACGGTAGAATCAAGAAAAATAAAATATGTAAGAATAATTTTTTCCCCAGGAACTGAAAGATCTGTAGAGGATGCCAATTAAAGGAATTGAAGGATAATAAATGTAAAAGATATCCTATATTCATGAACCACAATATCTAATATTGTTAAAATGCTCATATTTAGCTAACAAAATATATGTATTCAGCACAATCGCTATCAAAACAATATCATTCTTCTCAGAATTAAAAAAGAAATATAACAATAACTTTTTTGTATGCTAATGATGAGCTCACAGATAGAAAAATCAAAGCCGGCGCCGCGGCTCACTAGGCTAATCCTCCGCCTTGCGGCGCCGGCACACCGGGTTCTAGTCCTGGTTGGGGCGCCGGATTCTATCCCGGTTGCCCCTCTTCCAGGCCAGCTCTCTGCTGTGGCCAGGGAGTGCAGTGGAGGATGGCCCAAGTGCTTGGGCCCTGCACCCCATGGGAGACCAAGAGAAGCACCTGGCTCCTGCCATCGGATCAGTGCGGTGAACCAGCCGCAGCGCGCCTACCGCGGTGGCCATTGGAGGGTGAATCAACGGCAAAAGGAAGGCCTTTCTCTCTGTCTCTCTCTCACTGTCCACTCTGCCTGTCAAAAAAAAAAGAAAGAAAAAGAAAGAAAAATCAAAAAAGAAATTCCACTCACAATAGCCACAAAAGAAAACACAAAGAAATGAAAGACCTCTACAGTGAAAATTATCAAACCTTGATGAAAAAAATCATCAAGGAAACAAAAATGGGAAGATATTCCTTGCTCGTGGATCAGAAGGATCGAATTCATTAAAATGTCTATATTACATAAAGAAATCTACAAATTCAATGCAATCCCTATCAAAATGACAAGGACATTCTTTACAGAATTACAAAAAGCTATCTTAAAATTAATATGAAATCACAAAATATCCACAATAGCCAAAGCAATCATGAACAAGAAAAATCAATCTGGAAGCACCACAATCTCTGACTTCAACGTATACAACAAAGGTATTTAATTGAAAGCAGCTAGGTACTGGCATAAAAAGTTATACATAGACCAATTGGACAGAATAGAGAGCCCAGAAACTTACCCGCGTACATACAGCCACCTGATATTTGACAAAAGTGCTCAAACCATAAATGGAGTAAGGATAATCTCTTCAACAAATGGTGCTGGCAAAACTGGATGTATATATGTAGAAGCATGAAATTAGATCCATACCTCTTGCCATATACAAAAGTCAACTTAAGGTGGATCAAAGACCAAAATTTAGGACCTGAAACTATGAAGCTGCTAGAAGAAAACATAGGAGAATCACTCTCAGACTTTGGTGTAGTGGACAACTTCTTGGACAAGACCCCTAAAGCACAGGCAACAAAAGCAAAACTAAACAAATGAGACTATAGCAAACTCAGAAGCTTTTGTACCACAAAAGAAATGATCAATAGAGTGAAGAGATATCCAACAGAATGGGAAAATGTATTTGCAAACCACTTATCTGACAAAAGATTAACATCCTGAATGTATCGGCAACTTTAAAAATTCAACGAAAAAAACAACCTATCCATTTGAGAAATGGGCAAAGGACTTCAAGACAGTTCTTAAAAGAAGAAATACAAATGGCCAATAAATATATGAAGAAAATGCTCAAAATCACTAACTATCAGGTAAATGCAAATCAAAACCACAATGCGATATCACCTCAGCCCTGTCAGAATAGCTAAAATCCAAAACACAGAGAGTAGCAAATGCTGATAAGGATGTGGACACAGGGGAACACTGATATGCTATTAGTGGGAGTGTAAATTAGTGCAGTCACTGTGGAAAATAGTGTGGAGATTTCTTTTAAAAACTAGAAATAAACTTGCTATATGATCCAGCAATCCCATTACAGGATATACACCAGAAAGTCTTGAACACAATGAACCAAAGAGATAATTGCACCACCATGTTTATAGCGGCATTTTTCAAAATAGCCATAATTTGGAAACAACCAAGGTACCTATTATCAGATGAATGGATAAAGAACATGTGGTGTATATACACAATAGAATATTATTCAGCAATAAAATGAAATTCTACCATTTATAGCAATAATGGACAAAACTGGAGGACATAATGTTGAGTGAAATAAGCCAGACCCCTAGATAGACAAATACTGCATGTTTTCCCTTATATGTGGGAGCTATAATAGGAAGGAAGGAAGGAAGGAAGGAAGGAAGGAAGGAAGGAAGGAAGGAAGGAAGGAAGAAGAAGAAAAAGAAGGAGAAGAAGGGAAGGAGAAGGAGAAGGAGAAGAAGGAGGAGGAGGAGGAGGGAAGGAAGGAAGGAAGGAAGGAAGGAGGAGGGAGGGAGAGAGGAAGAACAAAGAAACATCTTTGTGTATCAGTATTGCTGCAAATACAGTGTTGTAAGACTTTGGTACCTTTGTCAAAGGTTAAAGATGTTATACTGCTATAGTTTCAAAGATCTGCAATTACTTTAAAATTTGCTTTTTAAAAGTGAAATGGTCATTTTACCATTCAATTATTGTTTATAGCTGTTGTATATATTCTCATGAAACTAGGATCTTTTTGCATTTTACTTGTTAAACTTCTTATTTGGTGATGTATTAAGCCTTTTTACTGTAATGTAAGTTTAAAATATGTTATCTCAAAAACTAAGAAAAAAGGCAAAAGGAAGGAGGGTGGAAGGGTAGGAGACAGAAAGGCAGAGGAATGAGAGGACTGGAAGGAAGAGGGAATATCATTATTTTAAAAAAAAAGATTTATTTATTTATTTATTTATTTATTTAAAAGGCAGAGTTACAGAGAGAGAGAGAGCAGAGAGAGAGAGATCTTCCATCTGCTGTTTCACTCCTCAAATGGCTGCTATAGCTGGAGCTGGGCCGATCCAAAGCCAGGAGCCTATGCTTCCTATGCTCTAGTCATGAGTTGCCAAGGCTATGGAAGACTTTTGAGTTCGCCGACTTCGATCTTATTCCAACAGGGTCATAGTCAAAGTGGAAGTTCTCTCCTCCCTTCAGAGAAAGGTACCTCCTTCTTTGATGGCCCCGTTCTTTCCACTGGGATCTCACTCACAGAGATCTTTCATTTAGGTCTTCTTTTTTTTTCTAGAGTGTCTTGGCTTTCCATGCCTAAAATACTCTCAAGGGCTCTTCAGCCATATCCGAATGCCTTAAGGGCTGATTCTGAGGCCAGAGTGCTATTTAGGACATCTGCCATTCTATGAATCTGCTGTGTATCCTGCTTCCCATGTTGGATCATTCTCTCCCTTTTTGAAAAACAAAAAAGCCCAATTGAGGTAGAAAAACGAAACATGACACTTCTTGATTTTAAATATTATTGTAGAACTATAGTAAATAAAAGAGTATGATGCTAACATAGAAATAGACACATAGGTGAGTGGAACAAAAGTAGAGGAATGAGAAATGCATTAAAACATACATGAAACCCCTGTGCAATTATATTCGATATGTATTTTCAAGAACCTTTTGAACACTCTTGTATATATGCTTTCAAAAATACTTTGCACAAAAAATAAACCCACCTTCTAATTCCATTTTTCACTTTGCCTTTAAAGTACAATGATGTAGGTCAACTAATTTTTGACAAGGATACCAATGAAATGTAATACCAAAAAATGATAGTCTCTTCAAGAAGTAGTGCTGGGCCAGCTGGATTTTCACATGCAAAAAAATGAAATTAAATACCTATCTTATCTCATACACAATAATCACAATGTATGAAAATCCTAAATGTAGCATTAGTACATATGGAGAAATCTCCTAGACATTCACATGTGCAATAAATTTTTGGATATCATACCAAAAGTTCAAAACACATAAATAAAATAAAGTAAAAATAAACAAATAAGACTCCGTAAATCTAAAAAGCTTTTGCACAGCAAAGGAAACAATGAAGAAAATGAAGAGTGCCTTTGAACTGGAAAGATATAGTCATAAACTACATAGGAGTATCTGATAAGTGGTTAATATCCAAAATTGATAAAAAATTAATAAAATTCAATAGTGGAAAAAATTGATTTTTAAAACTTGACAATTACCCAAAGAAGATTTAAAAATGGCCAACAAGGGGTGGGGAGCATTTGGTCCACTTGGGACGCCCATATCCTACACTGGAGTGCCTGGGTATGAGTCTTGGCTCTTTTCCCAATTCCAGCTTTCTACTGATGCCTATCCTGGGAGGCATCCAAAGAGTTTTATCCCTTCTATCCATGTGTGAGACCTGGATTGAGTTCACATCTGCAGGTCTATCCCAGCCAACACTCTTGTGGGCATTTAGGGGATGAACCAGGAAATCGGAGATCTCTGCTTTCAAATAAGTAAAATTAGTGTAAAAGTGGTTAACAGGCGTGTGAAGCAGTGCTCAACATCATTAGTCATAAGGGAAATGCAAATCACGGACACTATATGATACCACCTCACTAACTAGTCTAGCTATGATTACATGGATCAAAAGATAATAGTGTTGATGAGGGTAACTCTTGTGCACTGTTAGTAAAGATTGTATATTGGCGGCCGGCGCCACGGCTCACTTGGCTAATCCTCTACCTGTGGCTCCGGTACCCCGGGTTCTAGTTCTGGTTGGGGCGCCGGATTCTGTCCTGGTTGCTCCTCTTCCAGTCAAGCTCTCTGCTGTGGCCCAGGAGTACAGTGGAGGATGGCCCAGGTCCTTGGGCCCTGCACCCGCATGAGAGACACCTGGCTCCTGGCTTCGGATTGGCACAGCGCACCGGCCATAGCAGCCATTTTGGAGGTGAACCAACCGAAGAAAGACCTTTCTCTCTATCTCTCTTTCTCTCTCACTGTCTATCTCTGCCTGTCAAGAAAAAATAATGTATATTGGCATACTGGTTATGGGAGAGTGAAGTTTATAAATTAAAAACAGAACTACATTGTGTCCCAATAATCCCTCTTTGGGTATGTACCCAAAGTAAATGCAATTATGAGCTTATAAATATATCTGCACTCTCATGTTCATAGCAGCATTAT
The DNA here is from genome assembly GCF_033115175.1 of Lepus europaeus. Lineage (NCBI taxonomy): Eukaryota > Metazoa > Chordata > Mammalia > Lagomorpha > Leporidae > Lepus > Lepus europaeus. Next base: position 63,507,203 of record NC_084850.1, on the reverse strand, counting down.
TCACAAGAGCCAAGAAATGAAAACAATCAAAGTGTCCCCATCAGTGAATGAACAGATAAAGAAACTGCACTAAAATAAAATGAGACCTTGCTGTTTGTCACAATGTGGATGGGTCTGGAGGATATTACGCTAAGTAAAATAAACCAGACATAGCAAAAAATATTGTATGAGCTTCCTTATATGTGGAATCAAAAATATCAAATATACAGAGAACAAAACAGTGCTTAGAAGTGGCATGGGATGGTGGGAAGCAAATGGAAAGATGTTGAGATGATATGAAGTAGTAAATTTGTAGCACAAACAAGTCTACAGAACTAAAGAACAGCATGGTAATAAAATTGTATTTTGTTTGACATTCGTGCTAAATTAGTAGATTTTAGCTGTTATTGCTGAAAAAAACCTGCAAATATATATTAATTTGCTTTACTATAGAAATCTTTTTACGATCTGTATGTATTCCATAACAGCAAGTTGTATACCTTAATCTATACAAGAAATTTATTTTTTTAAAAGGAGATTATTCCAATTAGAAGTGAATTCTTAGAAACCAGCTTCCAGGCATTATTGAAACAAATGCTGAAATCCCTCCTCTCATTATAGATGGTGTTGGAGTCTCAAGTCTTTTCATCTTCTTTTGACTGCTGTTTTGCTTTCTCTGCTTCTGAATAATAAAGAAAGATCCAATGTTTACTATTTAATCAATAGTTAATATCTACACAGTAAAATTATTCAAACTTCAAAAAGGTATTGAAAACAATTGGGAACCATCTAATAGCTTCTTAATCTCAGACTTAAAGATGAATGTAAACTGTAGTCTTTTGAAATGTGCAAGTGTTTGATTCATGCCATTGGAAAAATCCCTGCCTTGATGTCATTGTTTAATGGGGCCAACTTGTAAAGTTTGTAGCCTTAAAGAAATACCCACGCTAAAAGTTTGATCTGGTACAACCCAATCACATGAAGGAACTGAGTTTGGAGTTAGTCCTAGTATTAGGGTGGAAACAGAGTTGAAAGCTTTCCAAAGGAAAGAGCCAAAACACACCAAGATTATCTTCTGTAGGAATTACTAGGCTGAACTCTGATCAAAAGCGTCAATGATGAGAAAGAGGAAAAATTGCCCTCAAGCAAGGCTCTGATACTAATTAGTAAACATAGGAGAGTTAAGATTCTGTTCATTAGGCTCTCAACAGGATTTGTTTTTTAGGAGTCAGGTTATCTAGCATAATTATTTTTGCAGGAAAATGGATGTTTGATGCTCCTTTCTGAACTTTATCTTGCAAATGTTTGTACAAAAATTATCTTCATAGTTGTGCTTATTAACCTGAGACATCTCCACATTCCCAACGGCTCTGCATTTTTTCCTTTTCTAGCAAACTTTTGCTTTTGCCTTAAGATTTCCCTGAGGAATTAACAGGTCTTTTCATTTTGTACAGTTTTGCAGCATGGATCAAACATTAGCTCACTGTGCTAATGTGTGAAGAGAAAAAATTACTTATAGCAGGAAGCTTTAAAGACCAAATATACATTTTCTCTAAGTTTGAATAGGGTGTGTGTGTATTGATCTCAATTGATATAAAGAAAGTAAATCCGGGGCCAGCACTGTGGTGCAGCGTGTTAAAGCCCTGGCCTGCACTTCTGGAACCCCATATGGGCTCCAATTCGAATCCCAGCTGCTCCACTTCTGGTCCAGCTCTCTGCTATGGCCTGGGAAAGTAGTGGAAGATGGCCCAAGTTCTTGGGCCCCTGAACCCACATGGGAGACCTGGAAGAAGCTCCTGGCTCCTAATTTTGATCGACTCAGCTCCAGCCATTGTAGCCACTTGGGGAGTGGACCAGTGCATGGAAGACCTCGCTCTGTCTCTGCCTCTCTGCAACTCTGCCTTTCAAATGAATAAATTTTTTTTAAAAAGTCAGTTGAATTCTCACAAATATTAATCAGTTTTTTTAAGGTTTATTGATTTATTTGAAAGTCAGAGTTACACAGAGAAAGGAGAGGCAGACAGAGAGAGAGAGAGAGGTCTTCCATCTACTGGTTCACTTCCCAAATGGCAGCAATGGCCAGAGCTGTGCCAATCCGAAGCCAGGAGCCAGAAGCTTCTTATGGGTCTCCTACATGGAGGCAGGGACCCAAGGACTTGGGTCATCTTCTGCTGCTTTCCCAGGCCATAGCAGAGAGCTGGATCAGAAGTGGAGCAGCCAGGACTCGAACTGGTGCCCATATGGGATGCCAGCACTTTAGGCAAAGGTGTTAACCTGCTGCACCAGAGCGCCGGCTCTCAATCAGTTTTTTTAAAGAAAAAAAATTCCTACTTTTTCTTGAAAAAATACAAATGTATAACTTGGAAAAATAACTAGAATAGGAGCTAGGACCATGAAAAGAATGTTTACCAGCAGGTTCATTTGTTACTTTGGATCTAGAACTTGTTTTTGTTTTTTGATAGTGACAAGAATAATGCAATACTAGGAAAGTTCTGTAAGATGCTGTCAGTTTTACTTTAAGTTGAGAATTTGGTGTTTCTGTATTTTGTTTTCAATACAATTTCTTAAGTGTTTTTGGAAAAAAAGGAAATTTCTCTGGGTAGGCTTGATTTAATCTGGTTACAACTCTCAAAAATATGTTTAGGAAGTCCTGGAGTTCAAATATTGTTTTTCAGACCTGACATAAGTAAGAAACCATATTGAAGTTGGCATTGTGGTGCAAAAGGTTAAGCCACTGCTTGCAACACAGATATCCTGTGTCATAGTGCAAGCTTGAGTTCTGGATGCTCCACTTTGGATACAACTTCCTCCTAAACCTTCCTGGCAAGGCAGTGGAGGATGGTCCAAGTACTTGAACCCCTGCGGTCCACCCGGGATACCAGGATGGAAACCCTGGCTCCTGGCCCAGACATGGATGTTCCTATTTGGGAAGTGAATCATGGATGGAATTTCTCTCTCTCTCTCTCTCTCTCTCTCTCTCTCTCTTTCAAATAAATAAATAAATATCTTTTCATTGGATAAAAATCCCAGGAGTGGAATGGCTAGGTCATATGGTAGATCTATTTTCAGATTTCTGAGGAATCCCCACACTGCCTTCTATAATGGTTGCACTAATTTACATAGCAACCAATAGTGAATTAGGATACCTACTTCTCCACATCCTCGCCAGCATTTATTAATTTTTTTTTAATTTTTGGATGATAGCCTTTCTAACTGAGGTGAGGTAAAACCTCATTGTGGTTTTTATTTATATTTCCCTGGTGGCTAGTGATCCTGAGCATCTTTTCATGTGTCTGTTGGCCATTTGTATTTTACCATTTGAAAAAATGCCTGTCATTTCCTTGACTCATTTCTTAACTAAATTGGTTGTTTTGTTGTTATTGAGTTCCTTGAGCACCTTATATATCTTGGATATTTATCCTTTATCAGATGTAAAATTTGCAAGTATTTCTCCCATTCTGATGGTTCTCTCTTTACTTTGTTTGAGTGTACTTGAACCCTTGCTACCCACGTGGGAGACTAGGATATTGATCTTGGCTCCTGGTTTGAGCCTGGCCCAGACATGGATGTTGCCATGTGGGAAGTGAATCAGCAGATGGAAGATATTCCACCACCTCAGTCTCTGTCACTCTGCCTTTCAAATAAATAAATGAGCAAAGCCTTTAAAAACCAAAGAAATCAAACTGGGGAGGCACACATAGCAAGGTTGTCTCTAAGAATTGAGGCCAGATGCTAGCAAGAAAAGAAGTTCCTCTGTCCTCCACCTGCAACGGGGGGGATTCTGCCAATAACTTGAGGAATATTGGAAACTATCATTATCCATTTGAACCTCTGATAAGCTAAAGCCTGAGGAAACCCTATAGCAGAGAATTTAGATGATGTATTTACAGACTTCTGACCTGTAGAAATGAGACAATAAACGTGTGTGGTTTTAAGCTATTTAATTTCTTACACAGAATGCAAAACTGATAAAGACCTGAGGGAAAATTTGTGCAAAGGCTGCCACTCTGAGAAAATACTCTGTACTTCTTAGTTCTAGGACCAGCTCAAGGACAAATTTATTAGTCCTATCTTGTACTCTCCTAGACTTTTAAACTTGGAAATTCATACAGCCAGATCATGGGATCAGATGTAAGAAGACGAGAAAACAATTCTACCAAGTAACAATACAAGTATGATAGGATAACCAAAAACACCCCAAAACATATTTTTCCTAGGCAAACAATATAAACCCAGAGTGTAAAGTATTCAAGATAATGGGGCTGGCGCTGTGGTATAGCAGATAAACCCGCCACCTGCAGTGCCAGCATCCCATATGAGCACCAGTTCGAGACCTGGCTGCTTCACTTCCAATCCAGCTCTCTGCTATGGCCTGGGAAAGCTGTAGAAGATGGCCCAAGTCCTTCGACCCCTGCACCCACGTGGGGGACCCAGAAGAAGCTCCTGGCTCCTGGCTTTGGATCAGCATGGCTCCAGCCATTGCAGCCATCTGAGGAGTGAGGTGTGAACCAGCAGATGGAAGATCTCTCTCTCTCTCTCTCTCTCTCTCTGCCTCTCTGTAACTCTGCCTTTCAAATAAACAAATCTTTAAAAAAATAAAGTAGTCAAGATAATATAGGAACCCAATGCAAAGTGAAATTTCTTCCCAGCTAAGGGCAAGTAGCATATTGAATAGGTAGAGGTACAATATGTCTCATACATACGCACTATTACTCATTAGTAACTACTAAGTCATGAGAGTTTTAGCTGAATATTGTTAAAGCCTCCATTTCTGCCAATATTATTCAGCCTAATACCACTAGGATCACATCTGTCTTTGAACAGCTTAAGTTTATTAGTAGATGCAGCAATGAAGAACACACATCACAGAGAACTACGAGATATTTCTAGTAACAGGCTATTATAAAATATTTATAGAATTTGGAGATTTATTAGAAGGCTTGGTGAGAGTTTAAGGAAACAAGCCCTTGCTCTCTATTGGATGCTATCAGGGAGTGAGACATCCATCACTTCTACCATCAGGCATCTTAGTAAATCTTTTCCAGGAAGGCCGGTGCTGTGGCATAGAAGGCTAAGCCTCCACCTGCAGTACCAGCATCCCACACAGGCACCAGTTCGTATTCCAGCTTTTCCTCTTCCAATCCAGCTCTCTGCTTATGGCCTGGGAAAGCAGCAGTAGATGGCTCAATTGCTTGGACCTCTGCCCCTGCATGGGAGACCCGGAGCAGGGTCCTGGCTCCTGACTTCAGATTGGCCAAGCTCCAGCCATTGTGGCCATTTGGGGAGTGACACAGTGGATGGAAGACCATTCTCTCTGTCTCTCCTTCTCTCTGTCTGTACCTCTACCTCTCAAATAAGCAAAACCTTTAAAAAATAAAATAAATAAAAATATTTTCCAGAGGAGAGAAGATAAGAGTGAAACTGAAGACACAATTGGTAAATAAGCAGAAATCATCCATAATAGTTGGGAGAAGACAATGTTTGGCATTTTGTGGAAAGGATAATGTTTGTGTTTTTTATGTGTTCATACATCATTATGGACTAGTTGTGTTTTTGTCTTGATCCATCATAATCACAGAGTACTTTATCTGGAATTGGTATTCTATAATAATGTTCATGTTCAACATGAAAATATGGCTTAGCTGGAAATACCAGGCCAGCCAGGATGTCATGAGCTGCTTTTTATTTATTTTCTCAAAATAAGAACTACAGTAGCCTCCTTATCAGTTCAGAGTACTATGACTTGATGTACAATGTTTTGCTGATTCCAGAGTAGACTTCATTAAAGTTTATGGTTTTTATTATAATCATTGAGAATATACTATTTTTAAATATACAAAGCACTTACATAGTCATTTATTAATATCACATATTATAAACTGTATAAATATGCACACTGTACTTTTATATGACCGGCAGTACATAGGTGTGCTTACATCAACATCACCACAAACATTTGAGTAATGCATACAAAGGCTGTGGTATCTTTCCCACTTCTTAATTCTGAGAATATACTATCTTTAAAAATTTCTGTTCACTAGTCTTGTCCAGTTTTTGGCCTGACCCACAACAAACAGGGCTAGCCCAAACCAAAACCAAGAGCCCAGAACTCCAATTGAGTCTCCCTTATGAGTGGCAAGTTTCCAAGCACTTGAGCCATTGTTCACTGCCTTCATCATTCACAGCTTCCATTAGCAGGAATCCGTATCCGAAGCAGAGTAGCTGGAACTCAAGTTTTCCCTCCAATATGGGATACAGGTGTCCCAAGCAGCAGATTAACTCACTGCACCAAAACATCTGCCCCAAACTCCTTCATTTTAAGGTTGAATAATAGTCTATTTTACACACAAGAACACATACACATTTTCTTTATCCATTCGTCCATCCGTGGATGCTTAGGTTGTTTCCATGTCTTGGTTATTCTGAATAATATTCAAGGAGTTATGAAACCACCTAATTTTTGTGACTATTTTCTAGCAGAGCTGAAAGAAAAGTGATATAAAAGGCCAGGATACATGGAAACATTGTGAACAAAGACTACTTCCTTGGAAAAGGTATTGATGCAATGAGGAAGACAAAATCAACAATAGAGAAACTGGTTTTGCACCATTAATTGGGATAGTGTAGCTATAGAACACATGAATAAAGAGGTTGAAGTCCAACAACAGACCAGGGAGGGAGGAAAAAGACTATTTAGATGGAAATAGAAGTGGCCTTGCCACTGTCTTCTGAAAATGGACACAAACTGCAAGTGAAATCCAGGATCTCTAGATTCACACAGCTTAGCCAACAGTCTTTCAGAGGCAATATACTCCTATGTGGGATATTGCCAGAGCAAATGTTCAAGACATTCTACTCTGGTGCACACATCAGTGTGAGCCTCTGCAAGGCACTCATAAGGGGTAGATATAGCTCCCAAACTAACATTCAGTGACATCTTTATTGATTACCAGTCACATAAAGGTGATTCTTCAGTACCTACTCAGCACATTTTTCTTAAAGAGCCAAGTAGTAAATATTGTCAGCTTTGTGAGTCTCTTTCACAGTTGTCCTCAGTTCTGCCAGTGTAGCACCAAAGTATCCACAGAAAGTATGTACAATATACATGTGGCTCTGTCCCAATTAATCTTTATGAACACTGAAACTTCAAATCATGTTCGTGCCTCAGCTCAACTACTGCATTATTCTCCTAATGTCTCACAGTACCACATGACATACATAGAAGCAGCTTCAGTTTCTTTAAGTTCAGTTTTGATCATGCCCTTTTTCTTGCTAAGAAACTGGCAATGATTCATCAGTGTGCAATAGTTCTTTCTTAAACTCCTTGACTTAGCTCTCAAAGACTTCATTATTTTGACTCTACTTTTCTAGCCTCCTTTCTGCCCACATAACTAAAGTTACACTGTGTCTAGGAAGGACAGTAGTATCACTATTCTCCAAGCAAAATAAATTTTTCTGTGTCCAAGCCTTTGTGTGTCACTTTAACCTTCTGGAGCCCACTTCTCTCTTCTGCCAGTAAAAATTAAACCCATCTTTCTATCTAGGCTCTGTCCAAATTTCACCTCTTAATGACATCCTCTGAATCTCCTTTCACTTACTTTTTTGGATGGAACTTTTCCATTTTCTTCACCTGCAAAGCATTTAGGTATTTGTATTCTGTTGGACATTTTAATTCTGTGAGGGAGTCTTTTAAAAGTTCATTGAAAGTCAGTGTTACAAAAAAATCTATGAGTGGATTTAAATAAATTTTGCACCAAAATAAACTTCTTTTGATTCCATTTCTCCACAAACTTTTTTTGAAGTGTTCTCATATGTGTATTTGTGTGTTATCTACTACACCCCCTCCCTCATTAGATTGCAAATTCTGGCCATAAATATGGTAGGTGCTCAAAAATTCTATTGGATTGAATTTAACCTGGTGGTCATTGAGTTAGGATCCATTTATTATGGCAGTGTAAATCTTCCATTTGTATTTCCTGAATATGGAAGAAGAAACAAATATAAAATGTCTGGATATCTTTGTAGTAAGGGCACTTTGACTTGGAAAAGTAAAGTCTCATCTATTTTCTTATAATCATTCCAAATTTAGAGAACATCATGGGAGTGAATTGAATTGAAAAGATAAAAGTCCCAAATTCCCAAAGTGTGTTTTAAAGATTCTATTATATTTTTCTTTTTTGAAATCAAATAGTCTTAATCCTGTTTTCACATTTTTACAGCAACTGCCATGCCTCTATTCACCAGAGGTTTCCTCTATCTGTCTAGGGGAAAGCACAAGAGATAAATGATCTGGGCTGCAATTCCAGTTCTGTTGTAAAATACAGATAATAAGCCTTGCCTAAGAGATTTTTTTCAAGAATTGAGAGCAAGATTACATGCAAAAGAAATGGTTTTGAAAGAGAACAAAACAAGTCAGGTATTGTTAGATGGTTCACTGATCTTCAATAAAAATATTAGATCATTATAACCCATTAAAAGTCATAGCTAGATTAAATCACGGAAAATCTCTCTTTTTCTTCCTTGGTTGAAGAAAAATGTATAGATCCCAGAACAGTTGATCTAATCAAGGAATCTTAGCAACCAAAAGTAAACAAGAATAAACAATTCAATTGCTAAGTGATTAACCTGCCAAAAATCAGTCTGGCTTGTAAACCTGGATCTAGCTTTATTCCAAGTGTTTTCCCTTGCTCTTTGCATTTCAGCCTAATGATATTTTAGAGTATACAGAAACAGGAAGCCAGTAATGCTTTTGCTGAAGTCATCCTTGGTCCTTTTCCTTGATCAGATCTCTTGCAGCTGTGGGGTAACTTATACCAGATTGTCATGCGGGAAAATATGCTTACTGATTCAAGAAGTTACCATAGAACTTGGCAGCTTCACATTAATTTTTCAATAATTCAATCATTTATCTCATCACCCTGATATGGATTAAGTTTGTTGCACAAAATGTAGAGAATTTCGCAATTTATTCAGAATCCTCAAAAGTCATAGAGAAAGCAAAGAGGCTAACACTTCAAATTGGTTATATATGCTAGCTTTGTCAAGATACTAAATTGTAACTCAAAGGAGACGCAAGTTAGCTAATACTAAAATATTCAGTACATTTCAAATATTTGATCTAGACATGTTCCAGAATGGAAGATTTATTCAATCATATTTTTAATAAGGAATCATTACAGGCTGCTGTCTTCTAAAGTCTTCAAAAATGTTATCCTCACTCTAAAAAGGTGTGAGTGAAATTGAATTTTCAAAAGATAGACAAAATATTACATCACAAATGCAACCCAGTAAAAAAAAAAAACATGTAGATGAGGATGTGAGGAATCATCTATTTTCATATGATGCTTTGAAGAGCAATTTGGCAATTTCTAGAAATATTTTAACTGCATGTATGCATTCACACAAAAATCTACTTTTTAAAAATTTTTAAAGGAAAAAATGAAGCTATTTTAATTAGTCTTTCCCTTTTTCCTTTACATTTTCATGTTTTACTCATGAAGAAATAGTTACCAAGAGAATTATGATTTGTCCAAGGTCACATTGTGAATTTCATGAAAGACCTTAATCTCATCGTGCTCAACCTTCCAACCTTCCACATCACATTCGTTGACTGTGTAACCTGGTCTGCAGAGTCTCTCATTAGGATCAAATATGCACAAGAAGCCAGAGATGCTGAAAATGCTAAGGGGTATATTTTATTACCTGAGAGATTCATTATAGATCAAGACTTCCAAAATCTCTATCTCCAACCAAGAGCTCTTTTCTGGACTTCAAATTTATTTCACAAATGCCTGTTAAATACAGCTATTTCAATGTCTCACACATATTCAAGTTCAGTATGTCCAACACTGAACTTGATATTTTCTCCTCAAACCCTCTTCTCTCCCTGTGTTCAATAGCATTTCCATATATATGGTTTCTCAGGCTAAAAATGTAAATGTCATCCTTGATTTCTCTGTTCCTTTTAATCCTAATACTCAATCAATCATTTTTGGTGATTATCTCTCCAAAAAGTCTCTTGAATTAATCCACTCTTAACTATCTCCATAAAAGCCACTCTATTGTGGGTTACCAGCATTCAGCCTGACTACCATCCGGAGAGTATCCAACATAAAAGCCTGATGATTTTATTCAATACCCAGTCTCTGACAAAACAGTCCCCAGTTGCTTCAGCATAAATCTGTACTTCCTGATGGTTTTATTTTTAGCTTTATTCATCTTATATTTTAATCTTTTTATGTTTAAAAATTATTACTATAAAATAACAGACCTCATAAATTTCATAGGTACAATTCCAAGAAGACAATCATACTTTCCTCCCCACCTCAATCTCCCTCCTGCTTTCCTTTCTTTACTTTAATTTTTGTAAGCAATTTTAGTCCACTCCACAATCACAGGCTTAATACATCACTAACCATAATCTTAAACAAGTTAAAAAAATAGAAAAACAGTTCCACAGGAGTATTAACAAGGGATTAATACAAGGAATGAGGCCGGCGCCGTGGCTTAACAGGCTAATCCTCCGTCTTGAGGGGCCGGCACACCGGGTTCTAGTCCCGGTTGGGGCGCCGGATTCTATCCCGGTTGTCCCTCTTCCAGGCCAGCTCTCTGCTATGGCCCAGGAAGGCAGAGGAGGATGGCCCAAGTCCTTGGGCCCTGCACCCGCATGGGAGATCAGGAGAAGCACCTGGCTCCTGCCATCGGATCAGCGCGGTGCGCCGGCCGCAGCGGCCATTGGAGGGTGAACCAACGGCAAAGGAAGACCTTTCTCTCTGTCTCTCTCTCTCTCACTATCCACTCTGTCTGTCAAAAAAAAATACAAGGAATGAAAGGCATCTTGAGATTTTAAATGAAAGAAATTCAGACAGAAAGGAAGGGACAAAGAAAGATATCGTCCATCCACTGGTTCACTCCCCAGGTGGCTACAATGGCTGGAGTTGGACCAGGCCAAAACCAGGAGCCAGGAGCTTCTTCTAGGTCTCCAACATGGTAGCTGGAGCTCAAGTACTTGAGCCATCATCTGCTGCTTTACCCAGGTCACTAGCCGGGAGTTTTAAATCCATATTTAACTAACAAGATTCTTTATAGCTCAGACCTATAGAACCTGTCCAGTTTCATCTCTTAACAGTTCCTATCTTGTACTCTCACCTCCACCTATATAATAGGGCATTTTTTTCCAGTTCTTAGGCTGGGTTAGCTGTATCTCTGTGCCCTTTAGGCAACTGTAATATTCCATAGTACAAAACTATTTTGCAAAAACCTGTTCATCATCCTCTTCCCTGTGAGAATTTACAGTTGCATAGGAACAGGAACGATCACTTACCTTGGTATACTCAGCATCTGGCTTAATATATGAAGGACACCTTGATAAATAGTTGTTGAATGAATGAGCTTAAGTTTGTACAATCAGAGCATAAGGTAAAGTTGATGGCATTTCAATTCAAGGCTAGCTAATGTTTTCATTCAACAATTATTCAAAAAACAATTATCTAAAAACTGAATATGATTCCCCTACCTTTGCTTTGGTTATGGGTATAACTATTTAAGGGTGGAAACAGTCTGATTAAAGAAACACATTTTGAAGAAACTGTAATCTCAAAAAGAACTGTTAATTTTCAGTGATTAATTCACAACTTATTGCAGATAAATTCAAACTGCTTCTTCCTTCTCTTTGATCCAGGTCAGAGTCTTTGTGCATTTCTTTCTGAATTGGTTGTGCTTGGAAGACTCTTTTCCCTGGAATAAGTCACTATCTCTTCCGAGGGTGTTCCATCATTCTACCACTTTCTTCTAGTCTCAAGTCTCTCAGGTATTCTATCCTAATCATTGATAAAATTTAGACCATTTCTAATGGAAAATCACCTTTGATTTGAGAGCCAGGCCTTTCTTTTTAAGGAAACATTTGATGACAGTGTTTTGTGTATGTTTTATTTTTAAAAAAAAAGAATTACTTTTATTTATTTGAAAGACAGAGTTACGGAGGGTGGGGGTGGGGGTGGGTGGGGAAATAGGTGGAGATAGAAAAGATCTTCCATCTGCTGGTTCACTTCCTTAATGGCCGAAAAGGCCAAGCCTGGGCCATGCTGAAGCCAGGGGCCAGGAGCTTCATCCAAATCTCCCACTTGGGTGAAGGGGCCCAAGGACTTATGCCATCTTCCACTGCTTTCCCAGGCCATTAGCAGGAAGCTGGATCAGAAGTGGATCAGCCAGAACTCAATCCGATGCCTATATGGGATGCCAGCATTGCAGGTGAAGGCTTAACCCATTGTGTCACATCTCCAACCCCCAAGGCAAATCTTCAGGCAGTCATCCAGGAAGGATGAGGGAATCACATTTTCATTAGTCTTGACAGATGTGGAACCAATCACTCTTAAACATCAATGATTCATGGCTTTTCATTTGTTTTCTATTCAAATTTGTAACTTTACCAGGAGATTCATAGGCATTGATTTTGAAGAAAAAAAAAGTCTCACTAAAAGTCACACATACAGAGCACAGATAAACCCTGTTTACTGACTATATAGCATTGGACAAATTACTTAAGTTAAAAGCGTTATCAGTTTCTCTATATGTAAAATGGAGATTTTTTTAACAACACCTCACTTAAAGGATTATAATAACTAAATAAAACAATGGATATACAAAGTACATGCTCAGCAGATCATCATGATCATCATTATCCCCTTCATCATTTTGCTATATGTATATATATGAAAATTTTGTCTTTAATATTTCTATCTTCCTCATTCACCATGCCAAAGCAACCTTCAAGTTTTGTTAACTCTATTTTCAAAATGTCCCTCTAATTCATCTTTTCTTCTATTCTCACTGTTACAATATATTTTCAGCCCTTCACCCATTCTTTTTATTTCAACAGCTTCATAAATATTTACCTCTCCCATCAATATCACCCATATTATTAAAATGCAAGTCAGATCATGTTACTATCTTGATTAAAATCACGTTGGTGGCTTCCTATTTACTACTAACTCAGATCCAAATTCTTTAAGTTGACTCTGGATCTCCTCTGTATTCTTGCTGTCCCAAATTTCAAATTTCATCTTAGCTTAACTTTCCCCAGCTATAGTGAGGAACTCGGTTTCTGAGCATGCCTCTGGACATTTGTTCAACAGACACACAGTAAGAACTCAGCGTTTAATTCAGACAAACAGAAGGTAAACTGAAGCACTGAACTGAATTTTTAAGTTGGTAATATCAAGTGCCTGGTGTTGGCACTGTGACATGGTAGGTTAGGCCTCTGCCTGTGGTACCATCACCCCATAGAGGCATGCTGGTTCAACTCCCTGCTAACGGCCTGGGAAAGCAATGAACGATGGTCTAAGTGCTTGGGCCCCTGCATCCACGTGGGAGACCCAGAAGAAGCTCCTGACTCCTTGCTTCAGATCAGCCCAGAGTGCACCAGTGTGAACCAGTGCAGCCAGAGTGAACCAGCAGGCAGTGAACCAGTGGATGAAAGACCTCTCTCTGTGTCTTTCCCTCTCTCTATAACACTGCCTTTCTAATAAATAAATACATCTTTAAAAAAAATTCCTGAAACTCAATAAACTGTGAAATAGAAAACACCTTTAGGAGGCTGATATAATAAAATTTGGAGTTATCCTTGTCCCCATCCATCTTGAATGCTCCTGTCCCTGTCTATTTTCTACTTCTTCCCCTCTGAGCAGAAGGATGAAGACTACTTTCCTCTGTGAGAATTTTTTTTACATTTTTCATACGAATTACTCAGGCCTAAAGAACTTAGTTACACTTCATGGAAAATTCTTCAAGTATGCTTTATATTATAGATCATATTTATGATACTCCTTAGACTATGAACTTATTGCGGGCAGGGATAATGTAGAGCCCAAAAAAATATCTAGAGTTGATCTCCTTGTATAATTAGTAGGAACAGACATCCCTTTTACACATACATGTACATCCAACACATGTATGAACGAATAGATATGCGTATGACCACTTGTTGTTCAACTGTGTGAGAAGGAAGAAGTGTTTGTAGAGGAAATTTGTAGGGAAAGAAATCAGAGGAATTGAGTGTTATGTCAGACTTGGTAATGGAAAAAGGGCCCCGAACAACACAATATGAAATGGTCTGAGGATTATCTATTTTCCATGCTAAATATCATACCCTCACATGATTTCTGGTAGGCTTTGGTGATGATAACTGCATTCAGAGGCAAATGATAACTGAAGCAGTAGACTTCATGGGGTTTGAAGTCTGAATTGCATGGTACAGTCATTTCTCTTTTTTTCTCTGGATTTTCCTATTAAATACAAAACCCTTATCAACATCAAGCAGGCTATGGTGTTTCAGCTAGAGAAAATAATAGGGTTTCTCAGTCATTGCATCTTTTCATTTTGATCTAATAATATCCCACTGCTTTCTTTGTGGCACTGATTATAAGCTGGACTACTAGCTTCAGAGGCCAGGTTGACAGAAACTACAGGCTGTAGAGCAAGCAACACTGTCTCATTATGGATCAACAGCTGGGAAATGGAGAAACAATTCAGTAGAAAATAGAGAAGCAGTTCATAGGTTTTCTTGAAGTACTGAACTCTAAGAAGATGCTCTCCAGAGCTAAATCTTTGGGTGCTTTCCAAAGTGTAAATAAAACTCAGGCCAGTGTGGGGGAGTTCCTCAGTGCAGTCCCCAGACAGAAATGGCTGCCTAATGAAGGTCAGGTGCTGGGCTAGGCTGTGAGTCAAATCAGTTCCACAGAGGAATCAAATTCAATTGGCCAGTCCAAACTTAACATGATGGGGGTTGGGGTAAGTCAGAAAGAGGTCACCAAATTCCCATCAAGGGCCATGGTAGGCCATAGAAAGGGATCTTAGAGCAGAATGTTACTGGGTCAGCACTAACCAAATGAAGCTTATGAATTATAATTCATTTTCATGCTGGGAACTTTAGTTCTGATTTTCTTTAGAAGTATGAGGAATGTATGAGGAATAAGATTTGTGCCCTAATCTTGGTCACTAGAGTGGACTAGACTTTGGTATGCCATAAATATAAGGAGACATTAGTTGTTATAAACATCCGTGGTGGGCAAGTATTTGTTACAGTGATTAAGCCCCTGCTGGGATACCTGTACCCTGTATTTCAGTACTGGGTTCCAATCCTGGGTCCAATTCCAGTTTTCTGCTAATGTATGTCCTGGGAGGCAACAGGTGATGGCCCAAGCCCTTCAGTACTCACTATTCACATGGGTGTCCTAGATTAAATTCTGGATTCCTGATTTCATCCTTGCCCTGTCCTGGCTATTGTGAAGACTCTCAACAGGCGTATAGGAGATTCTCTCTCTCTCTCTCTCTCCCCCCTTCCCTCCCTTCCTGTCTCCCTATCCTTCTCCTTTTCTCTCTTCAAATAAATCAAATTATAGTTAAGAAAGAAAAGCTAAAACAGTGCTTCTGTTTCAGACATGGAGTTTTCACTTCTATTAGAAACATTACAGATTTGTTTCCTAATCTCTACTGAGGAAAAAAAGTTCTCTGAGATCTAAATCTTTGTTTTATACATGATTTTCTTTAAAAAAATAAAATTTACTTCTAAATCTCACATCAGCCAAATTACTGAATAGCACACTTGCTTTTCATTTTTCTCCTTGTTCAGGCTAAAGGTCTTTGTACTGACATAAACATCTTACAGAATTCTCTTACTCCCACTGGAACTGATTTATGTGTAAGAAGAAAAGGATGAGTAAAGGTCGTTGGACACATCCATTGCCTAAATGAAACTTAGATTCTAACATTCTGGCCTAGGATAATGGTGAGCTGACCATCTCTGAGGTTAGAGCTTCTTGGACCTTGCGTTCAAGGGAGCATAAATTATCAGTGACACTTTTTTGAGGAATATGATAGGGAAACATGTGCTGGCCAAGAAGAATGCATAAACTTTGAAAAACAGATACTTGAGGGGCCAGTGTTGTGCTGCAATGGGTTAAGCTGTTACTTGCAAAACTGGCATCCCATATTGGAGTGCTGGTTTGAGTCCTAGCTACTCTGCTTCTGATCCAGTTCCCTGCTAATGTGCCTGGGAAGGCAGCGAATAATCATCCGAATACTTGGGCTCTTGCTATCCATGTAGGAGACCAGGTTAGAGATCATGGCTCCTGGATTTGACCTGGCCCAACCCTGGCTATTGCAGACATTTGAGGAATGAACTAGTGGATGAAAGATTGATCCTCTCTCTCTCTCTCTCTCTCTCTCTCTCTCTCTCTCTCTCTGTGTGTGTGTGCCTCATTCTGACTTTTAAATAAATGTTTTAAGAGTGATATATATATATATATATATATATATATATAGAGAGAGAGAGAGAGAGAGAGAGGCATACATAAAGGAAAGGAGGAGCATGGAAGAGGAAGAAATTACATTTATAACAATAATAGTATATAATAATAAAACAAGGGAGGTAGTAAATAAATTAAATGTAAAACAGTAGAATGAGTAGTCAAATGGGTAATTTTCTGCATGCTTTATAACCTACTTGGAATTGTGACTACTTGAAACCAGTTGTTTTCTGGATAAAATAATTGGCTGTAACAGGTCCCATGTGCTCTAGAGTGGAATGCCACTGGACTTTTGTCCTCATGGATAACTGGTTAGAGTTGCCATTGTGATAGTAGAAACTCTTCCAGTGCCATTCACATTAACCTTCTTTAGATCGAGGAGCTGAGTATCCTCACATCTAGAGAAAATTATACTCATAGAAAATTCTGGAGTGTTGTCTTCTGCCACATGCCACGCTGGAGACCTGGCTCTGATGAAACAAGGCAGAGGAATCCCTCAGTTATACAGAAGAATATTTACAATCCAAACAAACAAAGTAAATGTAGTAGAGCACTAGACTGATGTGACTTCTGTCTGTGGTACCTAAGACCAAGAATGTAGAAAGCTTCTTGTCACTGGGTTAGCTAACCATTATTTAGGAGAGGGTGTAAAGTTCATCCATACAGGCTTTGACAAAATAATTCTACTCCACTGTCTCCACAAAACCCAAATTTTATCTTTCATCAGCCAACCTCAACCTAATGGCAATCTATTTGTTACAATTTAAGAGAGAAAACAATAGAAAACTGAAAAAAAAAAAACATTTCACTAGCTTTTCTTCACTCCAGGGCTACACACTTAGCGAAAGTAGCACCGCAGCTCACTAGGCTAATCCTCTGCCTGCGGCGCCGGCACACCGGGTTCTAGTCCCAGTCAGGGCGCCGGATTCTGTCCCGGTTGCTCCTCTTCCAGTCCAGCTCTCTGCTGTGGCCTGGGAAGGAAGTGGAGGGTGGCCCAAGTGCTTGGGCCCTGCACCCGCATGGGAGACCTGGCTCCTGGCTTCCGAGCCACGCAGCTCACCTGCCGCAACGCGCCGGCCATAGAGGACACTTGGGGGGTGAACCAATGGAAAAAGGAAGACCTTTCTCTCTCTCTCTCTCTCTCTCTCTCTCTCTCTCTCTCTCTCTGTCTACTCTGCCTGTCAAAAAAAAAAAAAAAACAAAGTAGCACCTGTATTGTAAGAGTTTGAGAGCTAATCACATGGCAGCTAAGAGGCAGTAAAGCAAAAGTTAAATGTGTTCATAGAGAAACAGAAGAACTTTAAAAATGTGGAATTTCATTTTAAGTCATTGCATTGCTTTTTGCATTGTGGCTGATTACACATAGTAGATTTTTGCAAAACAGCATTATTTCAATTGATATTCAATGGAGATGTCTGTTGGGCATTGCTTAAAACCTCCATACAATATGGCACCTGGTGGATGTTCAAGAGGTGAGTCTGCGGCTGCTGCGGTTAAGCTACGTAAGATCAGACCACCGGCAGGGATAGGTCCACTTTAGTTCTGGACACGTGGACAGTACGTGATCCCTATACTTTGCTTAAGATGCCCCTGTGCATGGTCCACCTGTGCCTGTGTGACCTTTTCACTGATTGGCTCCCCTACTGTGCATGTCCTTCATAAGCTTTATAAGCCTGTGTGCTTCCTCAATAAAGCAGTTCCTGCTTCAACAGAACTCACGGGTGCTTGCTGTGGTGTGCTTGACCCATAGACCTTACCTCTCCCATTCGCCTTGTTGGGGAGTGTCTGCACTGGCCCCTGCTGGTTAGGGGCCAGTCTTGGGCTTGAAACCCCAACAGATGTCCTTCTCTTCACTCCTCCCTGTAAAGTGCCCTGGGGTCCCTTCATTTACACAACTCTTTTTTACTTGATTAAATTTGACATAATTGTCTTGATATTTATACCATGCAGATGAGTGACAGGTTTCAATGTGCTAGAAATAAATTTACGTTTCCCAAAGTAGCACGCATGAAAAGAGAGATGAAATATTACAAATGATGGTGAATGAATGGGAATGTTTGTGGTGATTGGAAAAACAATGAATCAAATATTCCTACTATAATTACTTCACCAAATGTAACAGTGAGCAACAAATAGAGTTTGCCTTAGGATCTGATCATAAAGGACAATCTAGAATGCCAGACCAAATTTAGGCTTTACTCAAATACTACTAGGCTATAAAATAGGATGAAATTCTGTCTTTAACAACAACGTGGATGCAATTGGAGACCATTATTCTTAGTGAAATAAGCCAGTCCCACAATACAAATATCACATGTTTTCTCTGATAGGTAGTAATAGAGTACAAAAATATAATGCATATGAGTGAAACTAACATTTTGAGATTTGATTATTGTTTATAGCCCTTGTCTATACTCCGGAGGAACACTGGTCTTTCTACTTACTATTGGTTGAATTCTGTATTTAGCGGAGAATTAAGATTGTGATTATAAAGTAAATTGAAAGTATGTCATTGCAAAAATTAAAAATAAAAGGAAGGAAAGAGGGGGTTTGAGGGAGATATAAAGGGATGGAGTGAAGTAGGGTTATCTTCTTAGAATTGTACATATTAAATATATGAAATATGTTCCCTTTATATTAATAATTTTTTTAAATTCTCTGAAAAGGAAAAAATATGTGAAATACATAAAATTTGTTGCTTTTATATAAATATTTTTATAGAGACCTACTGAAAGTTTTTGAGCAGAATATGACTTGAAAGAGCAATATTTTGGGGAACAGTCATCATGAAATTAGGGATTTTTGGAATAGCTGAGAAGGAGAAGATGTGGAAGGCAGAGATATTGGAGAAGTCATTGCAATAAGCCGGGCAAGAGACAACAGGAGACTGAATTAAAGTGGTGACTGTCGGAATGTATTAGAGGAAATTCACTCACACAAATTTTATAATGAAAAGAATTATAACAAGACCTGTGGCTTGCAATGCTTCCACTTTTCTGAACATACAAGCATTGATAACCCCTCACAGATGAGGACCATGACATAATTACCTAGGACTCAGATAACATATTGCCCTACAAGAAGAGTGCTAGGTGAATACTGACAGTTCAAAATAACTGGAAGGAGGTGGAAAATCCCCCATTTTGTGCTAGAATTTCTAGCTTAAGTTATTAAAGCAATTTATTTTTGGAGAGAGATAAAAATGAGTCATTAGAGTAGCTTATGGTATATATATTCAAAGGAAAGGTTGATTTAGGAAACAGATGAAGTAACATATTAATGGTCTGTTATCTGATGTGTCTCAGTACACATAGCCCTTTCAAATTGGGTTAGGGCCCTGGTCTGCAGTGCCAGCATCCCATGTGGCGAGTTCCAGCTACTCCACTTCTGATCCAGCTCCCTGCTGGTGCACCTGGGAAGGCAATGGAGAATGGCCTAATTCCTTGAGCCCCTGCACCCCTGT
Source organism: Lepus europaeus (assembly GCF_033115175.1). Taxonomy (NCBI): domain Eukaryota; kingdom Metazoa; phylum Chordata; class Mammalia; order Lagomorpha; family Leporidae; genus Lepus; species Lepus europaeus. Next base: position 63,487,457 of record NC_084850.1, on the reverse strand, counting down.
GGGAGACCTAGAGGAGGCTCCTGGCTCCTGCTTTCAGCCTGGCCCAGCCCTGGTTGTGGCGGCCATTTGGGGGCTGAAACAGTGGATGGAAGATCTCTTTCTCTTTCTCTCTCTGTCTCTGTCTCTGTCTCTATCTTTCTCTGTAACTCTGCCTTTCTAATAAACAAAAATGAATCTTTTTTAAAAAAGAACATATAGAAAACCCGTGAAGTTGGAGGTTGCCATTATTTCATGATTACTCTATTTGCTAAAGAATTCCAGATAATTTGCTGAGCCATGTATCCATTTTCATCATGTGAATTATCTGTTTTGGAGGCCTGCAAGGAACTTAATTCCAGTTAGTAAGATTGAAAGATAACAGCAACAGGTTTGAGCTCAAGCTAATAGCAGAAGAAATCATCATCTGAGTATGTGCGAATACATATTATCAAGTATGCAATCATGTTAACTGAAGTCACAGTTGGAAATAGGTGGGGAATGGTCCAGTAGAAATGGTTTGCTAACTCCCAGCATCATTCCCTATCCGTCGGACTGTACTGACCAAAGTATTTAATGGATCCTTCCATTCTACTAGTTCCATTTATTCATCTTTTCTAATTTCAGAAACAATCATTTGAATTAAATGGTATAACAATGTTTCACATTTTGATCTAGTCTAAAAATTAATAGCTTGATCAGACTAATGAATGGAATGTTCGCATCCTCAATTATTAGCCAATATAGGTGCATCCCAAAGCCCCTCCTGAAATGGGAAAACCCAGGCAGCCATATCCATATTCTCCAAGGGAGGCAATGGGTAGGAATTCACAATTGAGAGAATTGCATTTCTGATCCACTGATCACACCAGCCTTGATTGAGCTCTCTGGGCGAGATGAAGGTCAATGTAGCAGTTTTTGTCCCAAATTATAACCAGTGATCTAGTAAACTGCCATCAGCCCTATTATTACCAATAAGTAATCACAATGCATTAAAAAATTACTTGCAATCCTGCAGAATTAGGCATAAGTTGTTGTAAAATAAAAAAAAAAAACAAACCTGTTTGTCAGAATTGGCAGTGTAAAGAAGGCAGCACTTTTATGTTCAATTCATATTTGTCTTGCACATTATAAATATATTTTTATTTTTAGTAATTTAGGGGAGGGTGGGAGATAATGCCCTTGGCATAATTCACAAAAGCAGCTGTGACAACCTCCAATCATTTTACTTCATTTCAAAACTATTTCCAATCACAAGGAACGATTTCTTTAAAATACACTTGTACATTTCACCTGTGGATGTCTATCACTTCATCCTCAGTATGTTCCCAAATGTGTGCTGGCATTGAAAGGACGAACATTATACTGGTGGGTTTTTCTACTAATTATTTTTGAAGCATTATTTTTTCCCAACACAAAAGAGCTTTTTTCCTCAGTTTTACAAAAATTGAAATCCTATGTGTATTCAATAGTAAATAGACAAATTTTATTTTTTATTTCCACTTGAAGAGTTACATTTCTTATAAAAGTTTACAAATAACGGTTTTTGTTTTGATTTTTTCAGTATAAAAAAGTTGCCTTGATGGCATATTATGATGTAATGCTAACTGCTTTTAGGATAGTTAAATGTCAGTATTGAAACCTAATCTCTAGGTGCTGTCTTGTAGATATGAACGAGTGTTCACCAAGCATGTATTTTGTATTTTGTTGCATTGTACACTGCAACTAATAAGCCAAGGAATCTACATATATTAGGTGCGTGTACTGTTTCTAAAAACTACAAACTAAGAATGATAAATTATCAATATAGTTTAGTATTTGCTAATTTTACTACACTCTTTTGTTATGTATATGTAGGGAAGTCATAGGGATTATAAATTTAATTTGAGTAAAGTTTAAAACCATATATTTTATGATAAAGGGCCTTTAACTTAAGATGGCCAAAGCACTGATATTATATATTTGCTGTAAAGAGAATTATAAGAGTTTTATATTTCTGATATTAAAAGTTACTTAATAAAGACTTGTTTCCATTAAATAAATAAATAAATAAATGATATAACAAAACACCAAGACAGAAATGGAACCCAGATAGACAAATTACATCCAAGGAGTCAAATCAGTTGTAAACACAAAACCAATTGAAAAAAAAAAAAAAACTTTCCCCCTAAATCCAAATATAAGTGTTGTGGGGGAGCATTTTTCATTTTGGATCATATGTTCTTCCTTTTCATCATTATCAACTGGGCCAGTGTTAGTGACAATGTTCTTAGATGCTCTCTTTTCATTGGGACAAGATTCAATCTATAATCCACTGTGAAAATTAGTTCAGCTGGAAGTGTGACTAATCTAAGACTTCCTCTGTCTAAATGAGTTATTCAAAATTGATTTTAGGAATATCTATAATAGGTAAAACTTGAATATATGTATATGATGATATGTAAAAATGGTCAATATCATTAACCATGAGAAAAATGCAAATGGAAATCACAATGAGATACCAATTTATACCCATTAAAATTACAATATATATTTTTTAAAAAAGTCTATCAGCCATATAATACTTTATTGGACTTCTTTTTTAAAAGATTTATTTGTTTGAAGGCAGAGTTACAGAGAGGCAGAGGCAGAGAGAGAGGTCTTTCAACCACTGGTTCACTCCCCAGATGGCTGCAATGGCCGGAACTGCACAGATCCAAAGGCAGGAGCCAGGTGTCTCCTCCAAGTCTCCCATGTGAATGCAGGGACCCAGGGACTTGAGTAATCTTGTACTGCTTTCCCAGGGCACAGCAGATAGCTGGATCAGAAGTGGAGCAGTCAGAACGCGAACTGGCACCCATAAGTGATGCAGGCACTGCAGGAGGCGGCTTTACCCGCCACACCATAGCTCAGGCCCCTACAATATATATTTTTGAAGAAGAGAAATTAACAAATGTTGTGCAAAATGTAGAAAAAATGGAGCCCTTATACACTACGAGTAGGAATGTAAAATTATATGGCCACAATGGGAAGCACTTTGTTAGTTCCTCAAAATGTTATACCTTGGTTATGATATTACTCAGAAATTCTACTATATCTATACACAAGAAAATGTAAAGCATATTCACACAGAAAATTTCATAAAAAGTTAATACCAGCATTATTCACAAAACCAAAAAGTAGAAACAACCAAAAATTTCATAAATTAATGAATGGATAAATATAGTATATTATTCAACCAGGAAAAGTAATAAAGTACTGATACATGGTACAACATGGATGACTATTTAAAACATTATGCTAAGTGAAAAGTGCAAGTAAACAAATACCACTGTATTAGTCATGCTTTTCCAGAAAAACAGAACCAATGAATGCATACAGGTATGAAGAAGGTTGGAGAGAGAAAAAGAGAGATTGATCCTGAGGAATTGTCTCATTGATTGTGGACACTCCATAAGGCCAAAATTTGCGGCATAGGCCAGCAGGTTGGAGATCCAAGAAAGAGTTACTGTTATAAAATACTTACTGTGATAAAATTCTATTCTGCTCAGTGGAGAATAATCTTTGTTCTACTAAAGTCTTAATAGATTGGATAAGTCCCAACCAAATAATGGAGGTTAACATACTTTACTAAAAGCTACCAATTTTAATGTTAATATAATTCTTCCCAAAAAATCTTCACAGAAACATTCAGAATAATGGTTGACAAAATATCTGGGCACTGTGGCCCACTCAAGTTGACATAGAAAATCAACTATTGCAATCAGCTATTAAATGATTCTGCTTACATTAAAGATACATAATATGCACTACATAGAGACAGATTAAACTAGTGGTTTCCTCGGAACAAGAAAGAATATGAGAATTAGGAAATGATGCTTCTGCTGATGGGTATGGGGTTTTGCTTGGGAGTGTTAAAAATGTTTTCAAGTGATTGTGACACACAGCTGAATATATTAAAACCCATCGGATATAACACCTACAATTTGTATGCTGTGTGATTTATATTTCAATGATATGAAATAATGAAGCAGAATGTACCTCATGGTTTATAGCCTTGCTGTTCTTCACATAGGATGTCCAGCCAATTAACTCACCTCTTAAAAAGCCCTTGTTAGGAAAACACATTTGCTTCCATCTTTTTTTTTTTTTTTTGACAGGCAGAGTGGACAGTGAGAGAGACAGAGAGAAAGGTCTTCCTTTTCCGTTGGCTCACCCTCCAATGGCCGCTGCGGCCGGCGCGTTGCGGCCAGCACAGCGCGCTGATCCGAAGCCAGGAGCCAGATGCTTCCTCCTGGTCTCCCATGCGGGTGCAGGGCCCAAGCACTTGGACCATCCTCCACTGCCTTCCCGGGCCACAGCAGAGAGCTGGCCTGGAAGAGGGGCAGCCGGGACAGAATCCGGCACCCCAACCAGGACTAGAACCCGGTGTGCTGGCGCCACAGGCAGAGGATTAGCCTATTGAGCCGTGGCACCGGCCTTCCATTTTTGTAACTTAGAGAAATATCATCATCTACAAACAACCTCTTTAAATTAGAAACAAAAATACTACAAAATGGTAATAGTAGTAACAGGAGAGCTATTGATTTAGCTAATACTTACTGCATACCATGTGCAAAGCACAACACTCAGTACATTAAGTTATTCAATTCTCACTACAGTTCAATAAGTTAGACATTATTATTACTATTTCCACTTTATAAATAGGCACACTGCAACTCCTAGAAATCAAGTAGGATGTCCATGATCACAAAGTTAATAACAGAGCGTAAATAGAATCCAAAAAAGGTCAATTTGATTCCAAAAGCTTCACGTTTTAAAAATATACTTTCATACATTTAAAAATACATGCTTTCCTACCACCACTTTTCAAACTTGTAACACCAAGTTTAAAGAGAAAAATTGCTTTTCTTGATTCTTCTAATAAAGAATACCCCCTTTCCCAACTCTTATCCTTTACCACCTTTGGAATCTACTTCAAAATACACTCCCCCTAAGAAAACTTCTATAATCATTCCTAACAACTCCTTCCTTTTTTTAACCTTCATCTGATGTGTGTGTGTGTGTGTATATATGTATATATGTATATGTAGGTGTTACATATATGTGCCTTATCTCCCTAAATATTTATTGAGGTAATATTCTGAGTTCTATGAATGAAGCTTATAGAAAATAAAAAGACAAATTATTTATGTACCCTGAGTGCATGCAAACAAAATGTACAGCTAAACATAGCCACATTTTTATATAAAAATGTTGCCAACACTACCATATAAGATACAGTTAAATGCCAAATAGTTACAAGCTGCAGTTACTAAAGGAATTCAGAGAACTATAATAGCCAGTAAGTTCCCTTAGATGAGATGTGATGTGAACTATGTCATGAAAGATGAATGTGATTTAGATAAGAAAGAAGCTGAGAGACAATTCAAAGTCAGGAGACAAGATCAATGACATAAGGTTGAGAAATATTTAAGGAATATTTGGATAGGAGCATAGATAATGCACAAAATAAATCTTTTGAATTGTTTGAAGATCAGTATAAGCTTAAGTCAAGAAATGTCATAGTGAAAGGCCTTGAATACTTGGATAAACAGTTTAGACTTGATTCTGTATACAAGTTGTCTGAGATCTTCTAAGGACTCATGACTCTATCAAAAATGCATTCCAAATGTATTCCTTTATTTATTAATAATATTCACATACTAGTATACTAATATACTGTATATGTGAGAAACATACACAAAATACAATTTTAAGACAATAATGTTAAGCAAATAAAATAGAAGTTCTAACTTTTTCATCTCTGCATATATTATCTTGCATATTCCCTGTATTCACTCCCCTTTGATAACATTATTATAAGATATAGGGAGAGTTTTCTCAAAATATTGACAGTATCAGGGAGTACACAACATTGCTGGTAGGAAAAGAGAGACAGGGAGTGTGCTTTAATCCAAGAATGAGTAATAATGAGTTCTTGAATAAGGATAATGGCACTGGGAGTGGAAAGGGACATGTGTGAAAGATACTACTAAAAGTGAATTCACAGCATTGTTAAGTAATATAGGCATAAAAATATGAGAAATAATATATGAAGACATTGGAATCTCTACCTGGAAAGCACAAGCCCTAGAATTCCAGGATTTCAGGAGGGAGTACTGGGACTGAAGGGAAAATGAATTCCATTAGATAAGTTATTTTGGCATAGATATAAAATATCCAGCTGGGAAACTTTTAGAATAATATTCTCTAATCTGCTATTTTGTCTACACCCAACACCTTATTAGTGAAATCTGGAGGTCTCACACACTAGGAAGCCGTTGCAGCCATTCATTTTTGGAGTGAACCAGCGGAAGTAAGGTCTCTCTCTCTCTCTCTCTCTCTCTCTCTGTGTGTGTATGTGTGTGTGTGTGCATCTGCCTTTCAAATAAATAATAAATTTTAAAAAAATGAATTTTTAAATTGTTAATATATCTAAATGTACATTACTCAAAAGAAGACATACAAGTGGTCAACAAGTACATGAAAGAATGTTCAGTATCACTAGCCATCAGAGAAATGCAAATCAAAATCACATTGAGATATCACCCTTGCTCCAGTTAGATTGGCTATTATCAAGAAGACAAAAGATAAGTGCTACTGAGGTTGTAGAGAAAAGGGAACTGTACACTGTTGATGGAAATGTAAATTGGTAGAGTCACTGTAGAAAACAGCATGGAATTTCCTCAAAAAACTGAAAATAAACTACTAGATGATCCAGCAATCCCACTCCTGGGTATCGTTCCAAGGGAAATGAAATCCATCTGCACTCACATGTTTGTGGCAGCAATATTCACAGTAGACAATAAATAGAAACAACCTAACTGTCCATCTACTGATGAGTGGATAAAGAAAATGTGGAATATATACACAATGGAATATTACTTACCCATAAAAGGGTAAAACCTTGTCATTTGCAAAAACATTGATGGAGCTGGTGGTCATTATTTTAAGTGAAATTAACCAAGCAGAGAAATACAAATATCACATTATCTCACTCATTTGAAGTATAAACATATAGGTGATTTCACAGAAGTTAAAAATATACGGGTCATCATTACCAGAGGCTGAAGAAGGATGTGAGGTGGGAAAGATGGGGAAAGGTTAATTTATGGGTACTAAGTTTTATCTAGATAGGAGAAAGTTCTGAGGTTCTATTGCACAATAGGGTTAAGATATATGATATTAATGTACTGTGTATTTCTCTATGAAATAAACCTAGGAAACAAGATTTATGAGTGCTTTCACCATAAAGAATGCTAAATGCCTGAATGGATAAATGTATTACCTGGATTGGACAGTATACAATGTGTACACATAATGAAACATCACCTAGTACCCAATGCATATGTACATTTTTTGCATGTAAATTTTTTAATAGAAAGATTTTTCAAAAGATGTAGTGGGAAGAGAGGCCAGGGTATTTGTGGTAGAAAGGGTGAACAAAGAAAATCCTAAAATGTTAGAGATTTAGGGAGTGTCTTGGGAATGTCTATTAGTCCAGATTGAATATAATGTAGAGTGTGTGATTAAGAGTTGTGTGGGAACAGTCAGAGCAACTCTATGAAAGCCATATGGAGAAAGGGCTGGCACTGTGGCACAGCAAGTTAAACTGCCACTTGGGATGTCAGCATCCCTTATCAGGGCACTGATGAGTCCTGGCTGTTCCTCTTTGGATCCGGCTGCCTACTAATGTGCCTGAAAAAGTAACAGAAGATGGCCTAAATATCTGGGCCCCTGACATCCATGCGGGAGACTTGGATGGAGTTTCTGGCTCCTGACTTTGGCCTGGCCTAATCTCAGCTGTTGCAGCCATTTGAGAGTGAACCAGTGGATAGAAAACTCTCCCTCTGGGGCCGGCGCTGTGGCACAGTAGGTTAATCCTCCACCTGTGGCACCGGCATCCCATATGGGTGCCAGTTCTAGTCCTGGCTGCTCCTCTTCCAATCCAGCTCTCTTGTTGTCACCTGGGAAAGCAGTAGAAGATGGCCCAAGTCCTTGGGCCTCTGCATCCATGTGGGAGACCAGGAAGAAGCACCTGGCTCCTGGGTTCGGATCGGTGTAGCTCCGGCCGTTGCGGCTACTGGGGAGTGAACCAACAGAAGGAAGACCTCTCTCTCTGTCTCTCACTATCACTGTCTGTAACTCTACCTCTCAAATAAATAAAATCTTTAAAAAAAAGTTTTTTTAAAAAAAGAAAACTCTCCCTCTCCCCCTCCACCTCCACCTCCCTCCCCCTCCTCCTCCCCCAGGGGATAGAAAACTTTCTCCCTTTCCCCCTCCCTCTCCCTCTTTCACCTTGCCTTTTAAATAAATAAATCATAAAAAAAACATTGAGAAGACTCCAGAATGTTTGAGAAGACTCTAAAATGTTTAAAATGAAGTGTGAATGCAATGAGAAGCTGCTCAGTATTATAGAATGAGTGAAATTGAAGAGCTCAAGATTTTGTTAGACGCACAACAGGAATTCAGGGCACAAGATGATGCTGACCTTGACTATTTTGGCTGGATCTACCCATTTCTATAGCCTTGGAAGATCCTGTAGAAGAAAACAGACGACCATTCCCACTTACCCACCTTGATCTTTATAGTATTTGGTTTTTTAAAAACCCCCATTTCACCTCATGGGAGTGGGAAGACATCTAAATGTGCCAGTGGATATTGTTGAATTAAATGTACTGATGTTAATATTGAAACTGTAATAGAACAAGAAGAACAACCATTAGAGATGTTTTATTATGGATATTATTCAGTTAGAAGTTTTAAAAATTAAAGTCTAGTCAAGGTGAAATTTAATCTGATAGGCTTAATTATTCAATCAAGGCATAAGAAATGATGCATTATGAGTAATGCTTGTTTTTACATTGTTTTTATTGAAAAGAATACATGTCATGTAAAACTTAACTTCCTAACCATTTTTACATGTACAGATCAGTATCATTAAGTACATTCATATTGTTGTTTGACCATTGCCACTTTGCATCTACAGAACACTTTTGTCATCCTAAACTGAAACTCTGAACTTAATAAACCCTAACTCCCTAAATCCCCTCTCTCCACCCCTGAAAACCAGAATTCTATTTGTTGTTTGCATATTTTGACAATTCCAGGAACCTCATGTGGGAGGATAATATAACATTTGTCATTTTATGTCTAGTTTATTTCACTTAGAATAATATATTCAAGGTTTATTCATTTGTAGCATGTATCATGTTTTCTTTCTTGTTAAGGCTGAATAATATTCCATTGTATGTGCAAAGGTATTTCAGAATATTCATGGAAATGGAATTAAAAGATAAATTTATTTTGCTGCAAAAAAATTAGAAATCCTTGCAAATGAGATATTTTAAAAATGTTCATGAAAAATGTGTTATGAAATAAAATGGATTAATCTCAAAAATTTTTGCACAGAAATTTATTATTTAATTTCATTTTTCTATGAACTTTCGAAGGTACCCTTGTATATTCCACCATTTGTTTACTCAATCAAGGGACAATTGGATTGCTTCTAGCTTTGGGCTGTTGTCAATAATGCTGCTATGAACATTGGTATCCAAATATCTACTGACTCTGCACTCAATTCTTTTGAGTATACTATTCTGAAGTGGAATGGCCACATCACATGATTATTTCATGTCATGGAATTATTTTGATATGAAAGGAGAGTTAGTTTTCAAGAAGTTATTCAACAATCTAAAATATATAGGAAGTAGTAGACTTCACAGAGCATGCTAAGCCTTTATTTGGCCTAAGGAAGATCCAGCCTCTTTACTGACCCCTAGTAATTCAATCCTTTTATCCTATAGTTGGAAGATATCCTGATTTAAAGTGAGGCTAACAGAGGGACCAGGCCAGAGTTGAAGGGGGAAAAGGCAAGCTCTGTGGTTCTCTTTCAGTTGCCCCAGGAGGACCCTGAGTGTAGACAGTGATGAATGTCTGTGGGTTAGAGCACCAATGAACCTGTGTCTGAGACTTGCATAAGCAGAGCAAGAGATACCGTTCATGGTTTCTTTGGCAATCAAAGGGCTCTAGGGATGGAGATTTGTGTCCTGTTGTGGATGGAGCAACACCAAAGGAGTAGGACATTGGTAAAAAGACTTCAAATCACCCTCTTCATTTTAGCTCAACTTCCAGTAAATTCGTGCATGCAAGAACGCCTTCCCAGAATCTGAGCCACAATAATCTTCCTCTCTGATATTTAGAATCACCTGAATTACCACCAAGAAACTGGAACTCTCTGGGCCAATGAGAAGCAGTTATGGGTTTTTTTCCAAATACTAAATTTACCCAGAGACAAAAATTATCTACAGAAACCTAGGAATTCAAACACAATTTGCCCTGCTCCCTCTCCCCACAAAGCTCAATTTAACACAATCTTTCCAAAAGTAAAGCAAACCAGCTTAACTGTCCCTTTTATAATTGTCTTGGAAAGGAAAAGTAGATTTTTGATTTGAGTTGGTGCAAATGAGCATGGCTTTTAAAAACATGCTATTCTTCCTGAAATTCTTCCACTAGGCTTTATTGTTGTGGTTTAAGGCACACTGTATCTACAAGTTGTTTGAGGAACAAATAAATCCTACTCAATCGTTACCCTTTCATTCCTCTGGTGTGTTCCATGGACTTCTTTTTTCCCCCTTCTGTCTTCAGACAGGTTCAGGGCTACTTTATCTAAAAAAGTGTAACAAAATCTCTGCATTCATACTGTCGAATCACTCCTTTCCTTCCTAACTTTCTCAAATCACACTTCTCCTAGAACCCTCCCTATCATTCTCCTGCCCTACCATTCCATCCCATTTGCCAACCTGTTCTCTTCAAAGGCTCTAATAACTTTCCATTACCAAAGCCTTTAGTATGGATTCTACTCTCAATCTCCAGGTCTTTTTTAATTTTAATTTTTAACACTTTTGATATTGTCCATTGAGTCAATAAATATATATTCAGTGTCCTTTATGTGCTAGACATTCTCTTCTCTTCTAAAGATGTTTTTTCCATTATTTCTTTGTTTCATTTTTCTCCCTTCCTCTCTTCTTCCTTGCCTCCCTTCTTCCCTCTGTTTTCTTTTCTTCTTTTTCTCCTCATTCTCTTTTTTTATTCCCCTCCTTTTTCTTCTTTTTTTTCTCTCTCCCCAACCCTTCCTGTCTCTGCAGGGAGGTTGCACCATTGCATTAATCATGCTTGCATCTGTAAATCCTTGCAAGATATCCCTATTTAGAAGCCTAGTCAACAAATCTAAGTAGAATCAATATCTTCTCTCCAGCTACAAAGCTGAATCCATATTCTCATATTCATTCCTGTTCACATACACTCATGATTTTTTTTAATTTTCTTATTTTAATTTTAATTAGTTTTTTTAACAGATTCAATGTGATTTGTAGATTCTAAGATTCTAAGAACATAATGATATGCCCTCCTCCCCTCCCTTCATCTCATAATTTCTCCTACTCCTCACATTTTAAAATTTCAGGCTGCTCTTTTAAATTTGTTCCTTCCCTGCCAGCAACATGACAGCCCTGTATGTTCTCACCCCTTCTTGTGAAATGCCTCTTAGGTTTGTCTCTTGCTCTCCTTTTTCATTGTCTCTTCAATTCCCTAGTCTTTCCTGAAATAAGCCCACGCCTGAAATATGTGTAGCAAACTTTTGGCTGTACTTCCTGGCCTCAGGCATTGTTTCCTGCATTCCTCTTACATTATCAATCACTAGCTGATGGATTTTCTGTAAACTTAGCATTCACCAGTTCACTTCTTTTTAAACATTTTTAATTTATATAAGGTGAAAAAATTTCATATATTTCATACATACAGATTTAGGAGCATGGTGATACTTTCCACCCTACCCTCCCTCCCACCCATGCTCTCACCTTCCCTCTTCCTTCTTTTCTTATTTTTTTTCTTTTAATTTTTACGGTGACATACTTTCAACTTATTTTATAATCATAATCTTAACTCTCCACTAAGTAAAGAATTCAACAAATAGTAAGAAGAAACAAACACTTCCTCAACAGTAGAGACAAGGACTGTGCCTATAATGCCTCTTTATCACCTACCATGCTGAATGCCAATTCTTTTATCTGCCTTTTCAAGACTAACTCAAGCTGTTCCACTCATCTATCCAATATCATTCCCTTACTTCCATCCAACAGCTGTCTTTCCTTACAGTAAGCTTCATCTTCCTGCTGTGGATACATTCCCTGTCCATTTTCTTTGACTCTTTGTTCACATTGCCGCTTCAATCTTGAATATCCACAATCCTCTTCTGTACCTATCCCTGAAATTTCTCCCTACGTACTGTACTGAAAACCATATTAGGTGCTGCATTCTCCGTACAAACATAGCTGCCCTGAATATCACTTCTCTTTTATTTAGTGTGTGCCACCCAATTTCCTAAATTCTCATACTTTGTTCAGTTACTAACTCAGGAATCTAAGCAAAGCACCTGTGAAATACTTGTTGACTCAATTCTTTGAACAACTAACACAGTGTCTAGGACACAAAATGTGTTCTGTAAATATTTGCTTGGTAAATAGAAAAATTCTCAAGTACATAGCTGGATATATAGTTTGTTCAATAAAGACTTAGACACTTACTAAAAAGTATCTGACAACATGATGCCTAAGAAATACCAGATTATCAGAGTCAAGCTTTCTGGCTTCTATAGAAATGAATGTTTTGCAGTGCCTAGCACAGAAAAGTGTAGTCAGCATTCAGAAATTACTCCAGTTATATAAAAATATAATTGATGTACAAAAAACTTCACATTTAATGCATTCAATTTGATGAGTTTGAGCATATGCATACACCTGTGATACCATCACGACAATCGAACTAATAGACATATACAACACTTCCAAAAGTTTCCTTTTGTTTCTTTTTTGGTGTGTGTTCATGTTAAGAACACAATATTGGGGCTGGCGCTGTGGTGTAGTAGGCAAAGCCAACCCTTGCAGTTATGGCTTCCCATATGGGTGCTGGTTTGAGTCCCGACCACTCCACTTCCAATCCAGCTCTCTGCTATGGCCTGCGAAAGCAGTGGAATATGGCCCAAGTGCTTGGGCCCCTGCATCCATGTGGGAGACTTGGAGTAGGCTCCAGGATCCTGACTTTGGATTGGTCTAGCTCTGGCTGTTGCAGCCATTTGGGGAGTGAACTAGCAGATAGTGTGTCTCTGCCTCTCTGTAACTCTGCCTTACAAATAAATACATAAATCTTTTAAAAAAAAAAAACTGTAATTCTTTAAAAAAAAAGAGCGCAATATGAAATCCATCCTCTAATGAATTCTAAGCATGTGATACTATATTATTAGCTACTAAATTGTACAACAGATCTCTAGAACTTACTCATCTTGCATAATTAAACCTTTATATCCATTGAACAACAATTCTTCATTTCCCCCTTGCTGTAGCTCTTGATACCTACCATTCTAATTTTTACTCCTATGAGTTTGATTATTTAAGATACTACATAAAAGTGGAATTGTGCAGTATACAACTGTTCAAAAAGTTCACAAACAATGCAGATTAAAAAAAACTGTGCACAGCTTTCAAGAATTTTTACACCAAAATAAACCTATTTTTTAACAACATTGTCCTTCAACTTTTTGAAGTCCCTTCATGCTTGCTTTTCTGTCACTGGTTCATTTCAGTGGCATGTCTTCCAAGTTCATCTGCATTGTCAAAAATGATATAATTTCCTTTTAAAATGTTGAGTAATATGTTATTCTAAGTATATGTCGTATTTTCTTTATCCTTTCATCTGTTTATGAAATGTGGGTTGTTCTATATTTTGGCTATTGTGAATAATGCTACAATGAACACAGTAGTGAAGATAATTCTTTTATTTTCTGATTTCATTTGGTTTGGTTATATAAGTATATGCAGAAAGGAATTACTGAACCATATGGTCATTCCATTTTTAATTTTTTGAGAAATTCCCATATTGTTTTCCATAGTGGTTACATCATTTTACATTCTCACCAACAGAATATGGGAGTTCCAATTTCACTACAACCTTGACATTATTTGTTATCTCTTGTTTTTTGAGAATAGTCGTACTGACAGTTATGAGATAATATCTTATTGTGGTTTGAACTTGCATTTCCTTGATGATTAGTAATACTGAGAACATTTTCATATATCTGGTTGTCATTTGTGTCTTTGTAGAAATATCTACTCAAGTCATTTACCAACTTTTAATTGGATTATTTGTTCTTGTTGTTTAACATTGAATTGTAGTAGTTTCCTGCATGCTTTGGAGAAAAACCCCTACTTATAGAAAAGGTTTGCAAACATTTTCTCCCATTCTGTGGATTGCCTTTTCATTCTATTAACACACACTGGATTCAAACATGAGGAAAAACAAAGTATTTTGATTTTCCTTACTGCACCAAAGTGTGATCACTTCATAAAGTAGTCATTTCCTTGTGTTAAAATGCTTTTTTGATACCTTGTTCTCATTTCACTTGTTTGGTTCACTTTCTGTACCTTCATTTTACATGCCCCTGCTGCCAGTATAAGTAAAATATACACCACTTCTTGGGGAAAAAGGTGATTTCACAAATATGTTCCCCACCAACATTAATATTGTTCAAATTTTCACCATTAGACATTCATTCACTTGGAACCTAACAAGCTTTTTTTATTTCATGAAACTCTGAAATTTCAAGTGTGTGAAATTACTTCTCTCTAACAGACAAAAAATAAGTGAAGTTCTCTTTGCAAAAGATTTATGTCTGAAGAAAACAAGACACAGGATTTATGAGAAGAAAAACATCCCTGAGGAAGAAAGGCAAACACAGATTGGAAATTATGAGCTATAATCCATCCATCATTATCCCCATCCTTTGATAATACACTTACTGATAATTATTATTTTCAATAGATTCCATTTTATTTCTTCCTTATAACCCTTCTTCTATATCTTTTATATACACTAGATGGCAGTGCAATGACAGAAGAAAAAGTAGAATCTAGAATCTGTAAAGGAGTGTGCAGAGATCACATCTGCCAGCATCTTCTCTTAACAAATGAAGAAACTGAGGCCCATTAGGTAGGCAACGTATCCAAAGTCAAAGCTAGTTACTGCCAGCTCCCAGTCAATTACTCACCCATCTGTTCCAACTTCTTTATTCTCTTCAGTCTCTCAGTCCCTACTCCACTCTCGTATTTTCACTTTCTTGCTCACCCAGTTCAGTCTCCTTACCCTTCGGCTCTGCAATCTCATTCCGGTTTCTACAGTGTAACTACCTAAAATGCTTCTGGGGGAATCATCTAAAAGCACAAACTTTCACCTTTGGATATACAGTGTTCAAATTTTCCTGGACACTCAGTAGTAAGCAGGGATCCTCTTAGTTGTATCAATTGCCTTTTTTTTTCTTCACAGTGGAAAGCACTAAGGACTCCTCAAGTCCCTCATCTACAAACAGTCTGATCTCATACAGAGAAAAACAAAGCTATCACGACAGAATATTTCACCCTCTACGCTCGCTCTTGTTTATCTATAACTTCACCTACCTCACCTTCCCCCGATCTCAAAGAAATAGCTTTCTTGCTATTCACAGCTGTGCTTTTTATTTTTCTCCCTTTAATTGTAAGCCAGAAATTGACCCTTATTTCATTCATATTCTAAAGCTTTCCCTTCTTCTCAATTTTTAATTCTTTCTTTTCACATACATTGTGGCCTATAATCACAATAAAGTTTCTTTAACCATTAAAACCTCTTTCTTCCTAAATATAATGTTAACATATATAAAACAGAGTATTTATAATGTAACAAGTATATTTTAAGTGATTTTCATAACCTAACTAATTTAATCCTCACAATAACTTTGCTAGGTAATCAAATAATTTTAAAATTGTTTTCCACAGATAGGTCAAGCACCTTGCCCAAGATCACATAGCTAATAAATAGCATAGCTGGTCCTGAACTGTAGACAATCAGAAAACAAAATCTATGTCAATAATTGCTATTATGTCCTGCTAAATTGAAATAGTCAACCAATGTATATCTGGTCCATGTTCCTTCTCTTACGTTCAAACTTTACCAAAGAACAATTTCTTTTTCCTGTCTTCACTTTCCTATGGCCTTTTCACTACTAGTCCACTGTAATCAGGCACACACCCCTAATCACTCCACCAGAACTATTCTGGCAACTCATTGTTTAACTATATTACACACTTTCCTATCTTTCTCCCATTGGGTGTTTCTTTAAATTCAGTGTTATTACTCATTCTCTTCTTAGTCCTCTGCCCTTCCTTCATTTCCTGGAGTCTTTTTCAAACTTGCTCATATCTCTCTGCCAGTCTCCTTGAACTTTTTTTCCTTACTCTACCCATCTCACAAATGTCAGCATTCCCTAGTGTGCCATTCTCTGTGTTCTCTCAACAGTAAATTCTGAATTTATATCTAAGCTCCATCATTAACTGACTTTTTTTAACCCTGAATAAATCACTTCACTCATCAGAGTGATGTGAAAAATAAATTATACAATGCATGTAAAGTACTTTCCATAGTATCTAGCACATAGTAATTATTCAAGGTATTAGTTTTTGTTGTTATCATCATCATCATCATCATCATCATCATCACTATTATTATCTCATTTGTGGTCCTAGGTTCTACCAATTCCTTATGTTGATTATTTCAATAGATAGGTGATAGATAGATAGATAGTTCTTCCCCTTGATTTCCATTACCATATTGTTGTATCTGATTATCTCATAGCATTTTGAAACTCAACAAGTCTAAAATACCATACATGATCTTTGCTACCTTTTGAAAAGTCTGGCCTTTCTCTTGTATTGCAGATATTTATAAATGGCAGCCACTGATTTAAACCAAAAACTTCAGAAACGTTCAACCTCTTCTGTTGCTGACCAAGTATGTATACAAATTCTACATAACTCTTGTACTTCAGATCCATGCTAACTGCCCCTCTTTAACAAGTATTGTCAGTGCAGAACTGCCTGATTGAACTCAAATGTATTCTTCTCAGTAGGACAACTCTTCTCAAGTTAGAGAATTATTAGCTCAGGAATCACTCCAACTAAAATATATGATAGTCTCCAGCTTTATTGTTTGAAAGTCTGAGCTTTCAGGTCAATATTATTTATAATCATCAGACAGGATTTAAGCCCAATTACCCTACTACCAAGCGATATGATACTCTGCAACCTGTTGCAGAGAAATCCACTAGAAACAACACAAGGCTATTTGCAATTTCAAATTGAAATCTCCTTGTCCTTAGAATACTTGGAGGGAATTTCTTTTGTTATGAGTTAGCTTTATTTTCATACCCAATGCTACAAAATCACAAAGAGTTGTCCATCGTACAAGGCCATTTCATACCTCCGTGCACAGAAGTAAGAATTCATATTGCAAACTGAGGAAACGTGAGGACTCATTTTCTACAGTGGAGTCTTTTTTTTCCCTTTTAAGGAAAGTTCTGAGAAGAGAGTTTAGTTCAAATATGTACGTATATCACTCAGCAAGAGCACTGTGCTAAATTAGGCTGTAAGAATATGATGTCAGGTATAGAAATATGATTTTGATGGGAGTTCTATCCTGGAGAAAGTCACATGTCTAGTAAGGGAGCTGATAAATGTTAACATGTGATGAATAATGAAAAATGAATGCATCTTCTAAACAATATGGCCAATCAGAACTAAGCACTGTAGGACAGGGCACTAAAATGTTTAGGTTCTTTGAAGAAATGGAAAGTCGGACAGAGGAGCTGGCACTGCAGTATAGTAGGCTAAGCCTCCGCCTGCAGTGCCAGTATCCCATATATGCCCCAGTTCGTGTCCCGGCTGCTCCTCCTCTGGTCTAGCTCTCTGCTTGTGGCCTGAGAAAGCAGTGGAAGATGGCCTAAGTGCTTGGGCCCCTGCACCCACGTAGGAAATCTGGAAGAAGCAAATAATTTGTAGATTGGCATACATATACATATCATATACATATCATATCCTTGCAGGAATTTATGATTCAAAGAAAGATCAATGACCATAACTGAAAGTCTCAAGACAGAAATTGCCAAGATCATTTCTCCCAGCCTGACTTGACTTTCTTACCTTCTACCAAATTGTTGCCCCAGCATCTGCTACAGCATGTACCATGAATAACAAAGCCACACATGTTCTATGCTTGTTGCTTTGCCAATATTGTCAATATGCTGGGAAAGGGAGCCAGTTAGGGGGCGAGAAGTAAACAGTAGGAAGAAGCACCATGACTCTAATTTCTACTTTGACACATACCACAGAAGTCATTAAACTTCTCCAGACTCCACCTTTCCTCCTAAAATAATAAGGATAGTAGAATGGAGATAAAATTTCCATCTGCCTACTTTATAGGATAGTTTTCCGGATGCAGTGAGTTGATAAGGACAGAGCTCAAGCTTGGAAGCCATCCATCCTAGATTTGAATCACAGTTCTGACTTTGCTTATCTGATTGGCCTTTGGCAGATTAACCATCTGCACCTATACTTTCTATTATAATATGTGTATAATATTCCTTACTTAGTAAAGCTTGGGGTTTTGATGAACTAGTATGTATAAAGAACCTATCACAGAGTGTCTGTGTAATTGCCGCTCCATAATAGTGCTCAACCCTCCACTTCTGCCTCTCCCTGGAACCTGCTCAAAGGTATAATAGCTGCATTGCACTTGATTCAAAATAAGAGTTAGCTCTTATGCTCCCAATCTTAAATGTTTACATATTTTATGTGTAGAGTGTGATTCCATTATAGGTCTAGGGAAGAATGAAGTAGATTTGGAGTAAAATTTCATAGAATCCTAAACATGTAGAGTTAAAACAAGAGCGAATTAAAATTTGTGAGATAATTACTATTGCTATGCCCATTTTACGGATGAGGAAACAGAGCCTACATGTGGTTAAGTGATTTCTTTCCCAAGCTGATACAGCCAGTAAGTGAGCAGAGCAGTGTTAAAACCAATACATGCACGACCTCTAACCTTTTAGGACTTATGGGTCAAATATTACAATTTTCCACCTTGAAGGGGCACCTCCTCTATGATATGTCTCAAATCGGATTTATGACTCCCTAAAGAGTGCCTGGTGTTGTTCTGATGTGCTTATTCTCTCTTTCTTGTTTCTTCCACTCATTTTTCCTTTGCCCATTCTTTGGATAAGTCTCTGGTGGAAAACTCAAGCTGAGTTGTTTAAGCCACCTCTACTCATACCTTAGGTTTAACTCTATATTGGGCTAGGTAAGGCATCATTTTTCAAGATTAAAATATGAGCCAAGGCTACAATGTGGCTCTTTGATTATCAGTCACACATGAGAATCATTAGTTTGTACTATACTGTCACTGAGACAGAAGCAGTACCCATTATGTGCTAGGTTTCCCCTCTTAGGACAACAAAAGTATTGCAGTAAAGTAATGAAGATTTCATTCCTCACCCCCATTCAACTATTTTACATGAAAATCTAAAAAAAAAAAAAAAAGAGTCTAAGAATCTGGCCAACCCATCCCAAATTCCTGCAAACGCTTTGTTTTGTGCTCAAAACTAGAAACAAAGCGCAGATGGCTTTCACTACAAACAGTTCTCCCATCTGCACTTTTCCAGGTCATAATTTGGCTCATAATTGTTGGAGGTACTACCTCCAACTGACAAAGCAGAGGCGTCACTTCCAGACAGAGAGTCACTTCCAGAAATCATGGCGACCTCTACTGATCATGATTATGCTACCTTCAGTTGCTCAAAGATACTGTTGCCTAAATATCACTTGAGACCTTTTCCTGTCTTGAGGAGTCCATATATATCCACACTGAGACTTGTCTTGAAACTTGTGTAGGTGAAACAGCTAGAAAGGAGAGGTCAGGGAAAAAAAAAAAAAGTCGGCTCATTTGGTTAATGACACTTATGACCTTGGTCTCATTAACTCCATATTCTGAATGCTGACCTAGAAAAGCCAGAACTTCATAAAGGATGGAGAAATTCTTAATCTCTAAAAAATGCATCAGGTAATTCTTACAATTTGTGGGGATATTGTCACCATGGGCAACTGGAACAAAATGACGCCAAGCCAAGGCAGATAAACTCACTGACGTATCTCACTAGAACTCTGGAATGTCAAATTGGGAAGACGGTTGAAGGATTACCTATTCCAAGCCCCTTATTTTACAGATGAGGAACTATTTTCCACATTCTATTTAGTGACAGCACCAGGACAAGCCCCTTAGTTCATACTTCAGTATATCACATATGTTCCATTGCAAGACAATGATTCTTTGTTCTCAAAGGACAGAGAGTGATTTAGAAATATACATTAGGTCTAACTGTGCCTCGAAGGAGACAAAGGTATTATAGGGGCCAGTGAGTAGGCACGCTGCCTCAAGGATCCTGAGGAAGTTTGTATTTCATTGTCCCAAATCTTATGTGAAGTGACTTACATGTCACTTGAGGACAAATGTTTTGGGCTAACTCCAAGTCTAAGATTGTTTTATAAGCAAGAGCAAGTAAATTTTAGAAGGAAAGAGGAAATATAGGCAATTCAAAGCAGAATGCATGCATACAAGGGGTTTTAAAAAAACTTAATTTAAAATGCATAGTACAGAAATACTATGTATAGGTTTCAAAAATATTGCACCAAAATAAACCAGTTTTAAGAGTCTATTTATTGGGGCCGGCGCTGTGGCTCACTTGGTTAATCCTCTGCCTGCAGCTCTGGCATCCCATATGGGCACTGGGTTCTAGTCCCGGTTGCTCCTCTTCCAGTCCAGCTCTCTGCTCTGGCCCGGGAGGGCAGTGGAGGATGACCTAAGTGCTTGGGCCCCTGCATCCACATGGGAGACCAGGAGGAAGCACCTGGCTCCTGGCATCGGACTGGCGTAGTTCCAGCCGTAGCAGCCATTCAAGGGGTGAACCAACGGAAGGAAGACCTTTCTCTCTGTCTCTTTCTCTCAATGTCTAACTCTATCTGTCAAATAAAAAAGTCTATTTATTATTTTATTTGAAATGCAAAATGACAGAGAGAGGGGAGACACACACAAAGATACAGAGAGAGAGAGAAAGAGAGAGAGAGAGAGAGAGAGAGAGATCAATCTTCCATTCACTGGTACATTGCAATAGCTAGGGCTGGGCCAGAGTGAAACCAGAAGCCATGAATACCATTTGAGTCCTCCACATGGGTGGCAGGAACAAAAGTACTTGGGACATCATCTGCTGCCTCCTATGCACATTAGCAGGAAGTAAGTATTGATCCAGGCCCTCTGATACAGGATGCAGGATTCCCAAGTAAGTACTTAACTTTCTGTACCACAATAACCGCCCCAAATCTTATTTTGTAACTCCGTTTTAAATGTTATACAAACCTTTTTGAATTTTAAAAGTTTCACAAACCTTTGCAAATACCCCTCTTATATAATCAGTCTCACAACTTGCCCCAGAAATATCTCAGGCCATGAACATCTTTGTTGTTCCATGAGTCAGGCAACCAAAACAGACAATGTCTTAACTATGTCAAGTGCCATCAAAGAAGAATACTAACCTTACTCATGTATTTTAAAAATTCTCTCCTAGCCTGTTGTCAGAGACTGATGCATATAAACCACATACTTACACTGACAGCATATTTTATTAGTCCAAAATTATTTCATTAGAAAATATCTACCTTGCAAAGTCTGTATTACTTGATAAAACCCTAGCTCCTCAATAATTCACATCCAATGGCATTACTTTTTTTTCCTTGAAGCCTACTTGTCACTACAAATCGCCATCCTTTTTGAAGGTACAAATTACATTTAAGCTTGACAAGAGGTATCAGTAAGAGGTGAGGCAGGAGATGTTAAAGGGATTTTAAACTTTAGAAAGGCAAAAATCCTGATAACAGTTATACCCCTCAGTGCCTATCCCAGAGATTGGCACACAGTTGATGCTCTATAAATATATTGTGCTTATTAATTAACTAAAATGTATCAGTGTGGTCTAGGAAGGGAGTAAGTAAGAGAGTAATCAATCTAAGGTTTTGAGGTTTTTTAAAAAAATATTTATTTTATTTATTTGAAAGGCAGAGTTACAGAGAGCGGAAGAGACAGAGAGAGAGGTCTTCCATCTGCTGGTTCACTCCCCAGATGGCCCCAACGGACGGAGCTGTGCCGATCCAAAGCCAGGAGCCAGGAGCTTCCTCTGGGTCTCCCACGCTGGTGCAAGGGCCCAAGGACCTGGGCCGTCTTCTAATGCTCTCTCAGGCCATAGCAGAGAGATGGATTGGAAGTGGAGCAGCCGGGACTAGAACCGGCGCCCATATGGGATGCTGGCACTTCAGGCCAGGGCTTTAACCCTCTGTGCCACAGCGCCGGCCCCAAAGGTTTTGAGTTTTGACAAATGGAAGTGCCATTGCCAAAACCAGGGAAGTCAACAGGAGGAATTTAGAGACACAGCGGAAGAGTGATCAGTCCCATCTTCAGAAATGCTGGTTTGCAACAATAGCACGATTTCCCTAGTTCACACTTGGGCATGCCACATGATGCTTAACATGAATGTTTAGCATATGAATTCATGCTTAACACATGAATGTTAAATTCTTTGTAACAATGAGACTTGCTGAGTCTATTTGGGACAAGAGACAGAAATGGGATTTGTCCACATGAGTTATAATCAAACTGAAAGTAAATGTCTCATTCAAATGAGAGAATTATTAGAATTGGAGCCAGAAAGCTTTCAACTGATGAGAGAGAAATATAGAGAAGAACATACACAGAAGACCAAGAAAGAGTAATCATAGAAGTAAAAGGAAAATTCAAGATTGTTTTTGGTTATAGAAATCAAGTCAGAAAATGATATTAAGAATTTCAAGAGGATCAGCCCTGTGGCCCAGAGGATTAAAGCCCAGGCCTGCAATACTGGCATCCCTTATGGGTGCTGATTTGAATTCCAGCTGCTCCACTTCTGATCCATCTCCCTGCTAATGCACCTGGAAAAGTATTGCAGAATGGCCGAATTCCTTGAGCCCCTGCACCACACCCATGTGGGAGACCCAGAAGAAGCTCCTGGCACCTGGTTTCACATCGGCTCAGCTCCCGGCCTTGGCAGCCATTTGGGGAGTGAACCAGTGATGGGAAGACTCTCTCTCTCTCTCCCCTCCCCCCATAACTCTTTCAAATAAATAAATACATTTTTAAAAAAAAAGATTTTCAAGAACAGATACAAAGGCACTAAATAGATATACCGGATTGCACTATAGCACCACTGAGCTCCAAAAGCATTACTGGGAGAAAATATGGAAAAAACATCATGTGTAAAAAACATCAACTCGGCCAGCGCTGCGGCTCAATAGGCTAATCCTCTGCCTGCAGCACCGGCACACCGGGTTCTAGTCCCGGTTACCTCTCTTCCAGGCCAGCTCTCTGCTGTGGCCCGGGAAGGCAGTGGAGGATGGCCCAAGTGCTTGGGCCCTGCACCCCATAGAAGACCAGGATAAGCACCTGGCTCCTGCCTTCAGATCAGCGCGGTGCACCGGCCGCAGCGCACCTGCCACGGCCATTGGAGGGTGAACCAATGGTAAAGGAAGACCTTTCTCTCTGTCTCTCTCTCTCTCACTGTCCACTCTGCCTGTCAAAAAAAAAAAAAAAAGCAAAAAAAAAAGAAAAAAAAAATCAACTCTGGAGCCAGACTGCCGGAGTTTGAGGCCAGCTGTACTGCTTGCTATTTGTGTGACTTTGAGCAAGTTGCTTGACCTCTATATGACTATATTTCTTCATTTTTGAAATTGGTGTGGTAATAGTATCTACTCCATGGGATTATTATGGGGGTTAAATTAATTAAGATATATAGGTAAACATCATTTACGATTTCTATGTGGGCAAGTGAGGAAATGGAAGTAATGAGTATTTCGGGGAGTGAGGAAATGGTAACAATGAATATTTTGGCAATGAAAGAATGAAGGGAACAAAAAAATGCAAGCGGACACAAGGAAACTTTCAGAAATGAAGACTATATTTATTATCTTGATTATGGTGTTAGCATCATGGATATATACATATATCCAAACTTATCAATTGAACATATTAAATATATGCAGTTATTTTTTATCAAATATACCTCATAAATGCAATAAGAAATGACGAAGGCACCTAGCAAACAGGAGAGGGAAGCCAGAAAAGTGAAACGTTTTACCAGATGTGGAGTAACTGAGCATGTGCAGACAGTAGAAACCAAGAAGTCAGGGTTCAGGGGAGGAGTGGAGTCGAATAGAGGATGAGATTAAAGATGGAGCTCAATAGATTATTCAGGATAAGAAGGAAGAGTGGGGATAGAAGGGGCAACAGTGCTAGAGTTATTTGAACTTCCATTGAAAAAGCGTACAACACATGGTCTCAATTGTCCCAGAAAAAAAATAATAAAAATAGTCAGCTATCAAAGGAGAGGGACTGGGACTGGGTGCCCAGAGTCTTTGAACAAGTAGATGGCTATAGTGAAGCAGGTGTACACTACAGAAGCAAAGGGACTTACTGCTACCTAGTACACCAAATTTATAAGAAGTAGTCTCTCATCCATTCATTTTTGGCTTCAGTGGAGCTCTGTATTTGCATGCCCAGAAATAAAAATGACTCTTCAACTGCCGGGAATTCATACAAAAGGACGCTCTTTATAATGTTTCTCTGTAATGTAATTCATTGCATATGTCAAAGAGAATCCCAAGCCAGTCCAAGAAGACTCAATTAGAACCGTATGGCTCAAGCAGTAAGGAACATTTGGCACATTTTCTAAGTGAAATGCAGGTGTGTTAATTACCCTTCTAGGACCTGCGCCAGTGTGGGCAATTCCTAGAGGAATACTTGGGAGAACATTACAAAAGTTCACTGTTTCAAAAGAAGTCAACTTGTTTTTTTAAATTTCCTGATTGCTCGTTGATTGTTGCTATTCTTCTTCATTCTCTAAATCACATTTTTCTACCTGGGTCATCTCCTTCCACTCAACTCTAGACAAAAAGAAAACAAATACACATTTCTATGTCAACAGTTGTATGGAAATCTACATAATATGCTTGGGTGGGTGTGGAAATACACTGCAAATATCTCTTTCATGGATGGCTTTTCCTTAGACCACACCAACATGCAACGGCAAGATTAGATCACAGCTTGTTCACACACTAATTTTCATTTAATATAAGGCAGTGATTATCATCCCATAGTTTAATTTCACCCCATGAAAGGTATCTATCTGTTTGTTCAATGTCAATGCCCTACTCAAAAGCATTCAGTGGCCTCTATGCACATGAACTTTGGCCTTGCAATCAGGTTCCTTCATAATCTGGCCCCAAACCATTTTTAAGCTTGTCTCCAACTGCCCTTCTCATTATGTACACTACCCATTACAATCTGCAGTATTCAATATTTTCCCTACATTCTCCAAACTTGTATCTCTGGCTGTTTCCTCTTCTTTAAATCTCAGTCTTACCCCTCCATATCCAAAAATCTGCTTTTAGATGAATCTGTGACATAGTTTTATTGTCATCATCTACATAAAGCTTTCTCATCCTCCACAAGCTGATTTTGAGATCCCTCTGCTTCTCACCATTTCTCCCTCTCTCTCCAGAACACTTTAGCCATATTTCTAGCACATTCTTTTTTCTTTGCATAAAATGGTTCTTCATATGGGTGCCTTAAGAAAGCTCCTTGAGGACAAGAAACTACTGGTGAAACGAATGACCAAGTCCAGAGACTAAAGTTCAATCTAATAGCTTTCAAACTTTTTATTTTTGTAAAGAAGCAATTTTTCAAACTAAATATTATATACAAACCAAGTATATAAAATTGATACAAATTCTCACTATAGCTGAAGTGGAGGATGGAGGAGAGGACAGAGCCTTATCCACTATCTCCTTCCCAGTGATCTACATAGCATCTTTTGAGATACCTATCCAAAATCTTCATACCCAATCTGAATACAGTTTTAGAAATAGTGGCCTTATCTGTGAACTTTACTATATATCTGTTTATTTTATTTTATTATTTTTTTTAATAAAGAGGGGTTTTAAATGCTATGCAGTCATTAGTTGAAAATTTTTTAGGACTCTGCCTGCCCTGTAACTATCTAAATATGACCTGGCAGGAAATATAGAAACTCTCGCATGTATTCAAGTAAAGTAGGTTAGCTTAAGAAAGGGTCTCTGTTGCTTTTGCGTTCACAGTTGTGACTCTGTTTTTTAAGAATGTAACTTGTTTTTAGATTATACTTGCATCTGTGACTTCATCACCAGTCCCATTGACATAGGGGCTCTGATTCAGGCAACATGACACCATGTCACCTGCAACAGAATCCTGTATTGGCATCCCTTCCTCTCCTCTGTGCTATTCCTACGCCTTTCTCTGTATTTCCATACTGCCTGTTTTCAGTGAAGAGAAATGCATTGAAGATTAGGTCGCTCCTATCTATCCAGCTTCAGGATTTTATGTTGTTTTATACACAGTTATTTCAGGATAGAAACTGGCTTTATTGCCAAGTTCTTTTTTAAACATATTTTAACTCCCATATGAGCAAACTGTCCAACTTAAGTTTTTCATAAGATTCAACTTTTCTTACGGTCGAATTTGTCTCTTGCAATGATGTGATAAGTTGCCAACTAATTGAGATTACTTTAAAATGTTTTGTTCATAATCTTGTTTTATAATTAAAATTTACATTCAATGTGTGTGTGGGGTTTTTGTTTTTTTTTTTTTTGACTCTTAATGTAAGGTGGATATTTCTGTCATTTTACATGGTTTCTTAATGAGATTTTTATATATAAAAAAAAAGAAATAGTGGCCTGATTCATAAAAAATTTAATTGCTTTACACATAGGCCCAACTTTGTAGGTCCCACTGTATAAATCAATCTACAAAAACAAAAGAAAGAAATCCTTAACTGATATCCCTCATTATCTAGTATTCTCTCCTTCGAATGTCTCCAAAGTTCCCGTGAAAACATGTCACCAAAAATTCCTGTAGCAAATTAACTGCTTTTGCTACCTCAATTGTCTCCTCATACATACAATTGCTCAAAACATAACTTTTAGAGTTATTCTTGACTTTGCCCTCTCCTTTATTTCCTATACTTACTCATCAACAAATACTTTTGATTCTACCTCCTAAATACCTCTCAAATCTGTTTTTATCCTTCCTTGTCCATGATAATCACCCCAGTTCATATCACTCTTGGCTCGTGTGCAATGGTGGCTTCCTAATTTCTCTCTGTGGTTACATTCATGACTTTATCCAACCTATTCTATAAAATGTAGTAGAGGAAATATTTCTAAAACATGAATTTGAAATCATTCCTTGTCTTAGGATGTGCTGGTGTTTCACTACTATAATAAATGCAGCATCCAAACTTCCTGACATAAGTTACATGACAGTATATAACCTGGCCCTTGCTTCCAAGTCCCATATGTTGGCACTTCCCACTTCATACTATTTGTTCTGGTTCATGAGACTACTTCAATTTCTTGGATGTGTCATGATCTCTTTCACCTCAGGACCTTTGCATATACTATTTCCTCTGCCTAAACTCTCCTCCTTTCTCCAGACCTCAGTCGTTTACTTCTAAATAATCCCTAACTCTTCCTTTAGAACTTAAACTTAGTTTTTTCAAAGATAATTTTCTTGATCACAATACTTCCATCATGCCTTGTTTTGCTTAGGTGATCCTCCTACCTTCTACCATAACACTCATAAATAATTAGTCACCATTTAACTCATTGGCTTACAAGTGATTATTGTTATTTCTGCATCTTCCACCTAAATATAAACTATGAAATTAGAGACCATACTTATCTTTTTCACAGTTCTAACTCCAGCAAAAAGCAAGGTACAGACATGTAGTTTTGGCACATAGCAGGTATAAAACAAACTTTTGTTGCACGGATGAAGAAATTAGTGGGCATTTAGTCATGATGGAAACCAAAAGTGTGGGATTTAATAAAAGGAGTGGAGGATGGATGGCAATAGTCTCAGGTACTACATGAAGGGGAACAACCTGGAGTAGCATAAATCTTCAAAATTTAGTTCTTCAAATTAAACTACCTTTCTGCATTGCTTTAATTTTTACTAATGTACTGATAGAGCCAATAACAATGAAGTCCTACTTCTGCTATAATGCAATCTAGATTTATTTGATCCCAGAAACAGAGTTTTGACAAAAAATAATGTATTTTCCACATTTAGTTGTTACCACATTTACCAGACCCAAGCTTGTGCTTATTTGATTGTTCAATGCCTTCCTGCCACTGAATAAAACTCAGGGACGTCATAAAATAAAGCAGCAAGTTTGTGAATAATTGAGATCTTTTGGGACTACTTAGATCCTATATGGCACATGCATATATCAACCTCAAAACTGGGCAGCCTATGTCTGCATAAAGAATGGAAATTATCAGTGAAAGAAAACAGTCTACTTTGTATGATTGTTTCTCAGCTGGGTAAAGTATACAAGGTATGACTGTAGTGGCTTGTTACTAGGTCCAAGGAAGAGATTTATGCAAAATAAGCCTTTATCAATTAACCCAAGGTTGTCAACTGTCAAATCTGCTTGGTGCTAAGTGCTGGGGAGGACATAGAAGGTTAGCCTCATCCATGGTTACAATAATTGCATTGGGAATACAGCATCAACAGAGAAATCTATTAACAAGTCTGATGAGAGTTCTGATTATGTACGCAATGGCTCATTGAGTGGGATAAGATATAAGCAACATTAGAGTGTGCCTAAGACTTTTGTGATAAAGCAGAGCCTTATTTAAGTCTTTAATCCTGTATTGGGCTGTATTGAAAAGAAAGAAAAGTAGGAAGAAAGAGGAAACATTTGAGGGGGCAGAAAAGAAGCTCCAAAAACTGAGGCTGAAGGAACAGTAACATTGTGCAGCTTGGAACTGCAGCTGTAATTACAAGCAGGTTTCTGCTTGGAAATAGCAGGATTCCTCACTGTGTTACCACAAGCTTTGGTTCAGCTCATTTCTCCCATGTTTGCAGATCCAAGTATTTGTCAGTAAGGCTCTGAAAAGCAGTGATGGACAAGCTTGGAATATCCATTAGTATGCTTTGTAGATACAATGGTCCCACTGCCACAAAAGACTCAGGTTAGAGACAATGAACAGACTCTGAAGTCATCTGAGGAACAGTACCACCTGCCTCACCAACAGTCTACATATAATGCTAGTCAGCACCAAGGTGTGAGGAATTTTTCTATTCTGAATGACCAGCACAACAGATTTTTCACAGAGATTGTTTGGGTAGTCAGAAAACAATTTCATGGTTTCTCTAGGTAATGGGAATCTACGCCCAGAGTGAGCAGGCTTGCTTGAGATGGTATGATGATGGAGTAAAAGAAAGGGAACCAATAATTATTGTGTGCCTTCTCCAGGCCAGATTCTGTGTTCCCTCCTTCACTAACCACTATTTCATTAAATCATCTTAAAACTGTAAAGAGTATAATGATGTCCCAATTTTTGCTGCTTGTTGAAATAAAAGCTGGGAGAGATTGAACAACTTGCCCAAGATGAAATCGCTATTAAGTTTCAGGTCAGAAACCCAAAATAAATTCAAATCTATTTGCTGAAGAGCACAAAGATGACCAACTCATACTGATTTACCCTGAACTGTTCTGCTTTTATAATTAGAAGCCCTGTGTTCTGAAAATCTCCTGAAGGCCAGGTTAGCCAGGGTGGTTGGTCACCCTAAGAGAGAGAGAGAAAATCATTTAGTAACCCTTGAGCAAGTCACATAACTTCCCTAAACCTCAGTTTTCTCTTCCATAAAATACTGATAATAACCTCTCCTCTAAATAACTCAACCAGGCTGTTGTGAAAATTCAGTGAATCACAGGTGTAGAAGGACTTGAATATATAAAGAACTAGATGGGAGCTGACTCTGTGGCACAGTGGGTTAAGCTGCCATCTGACACCAGCCTCCCATATGAGTTCAGGTTCCAGTCCTAGATGCTCTGCTTCCAATCCAGCTCCCTGCTAATGTGCCTGGGAGAGAAACTGAAGGCTGTATAAAAACTTGAGCCTCTGCCACCCACACAGGAGACCTGGAAGGAATTCCAATCTCCTGGCTTTGGCCTGGCCGCCATTGAAGCCCTTTGGGGAATGAATCAGTGGATAGAAGATTCATTCATCCTCTCTCTCTCTCTCTCTCTCTCTCTCTCTCTCTCTCTCTCTCATCTCTAACTCTGCTTTTCAAGTAAATAAATCTTAAAAAAAAGAACTAGACAATTGAAAAGGATTCATGTTCTCCTTTCTACCTTATTCTCTTATCAGATACAATTAAAAAACAGTGAATTTTTAAAAAATTCTGAAAGACAGAGAAAGAAAGAAAAACAGAGAAAGAAAGAGAATGAGAGAGACAGAGAGAGAGAGACCCCTCTCATTAAATTGTTGACATTGGGGGTGGGCGTAGTGGTGCAGCACATGTAGCTGTTGCTTGGGATGTTAGCATTCCATACTTAAATGCCTGCTATCGAGTCCCACCTCTGCTTCCAATTCAGCTTCCTGCTCTTGTGCCTGGGAGACACCATATGATGGCCCAAGTGCTTGGGTTCCTGACACCCACGACATGGGAAACTTGGATGGATTTCTTGGCTCCTGACTTTCAAGTTGGCACAGTTATGTTTGTCATGGGCATTTGGAGAGTAAACCAGTAGGTGGAATATTCTCTCTCTCTCTCTCTCTCTCTCTCTCTCTCTCTCTCTCTCAAATAAATAAATGAATAAATAAATAAAACAATTTTTTAAAAAAGCTGGTATTAGAATCTAATGGATACTTTATAAGCTGGATGTTGGATCAGATTTTGTTCATATGAATGGAAATATGTTATTTAGAAAAACATGTTATATTTGGGGAAACATGAAACCCACAATAAGGAAAATCTACTAAATGTCATTTATGATGCCATCTCAGCTTTACTATTGTTCTTTTCTGGATATCTTATTAACATGCAGAACAAATGAACAGAGAGCAGTATATTAGATTTGAACACTTTAACCAAAGCAACTAGGCTGATTGGTTAGAATTACTTTAGCAACTTATCAGAGATCGATAACTCCATTTCATAGTGGTTAGTTAGTCATCAATTTGTTAATCCAGTAACAATAAGTAAGTAACAAAGGACTAACTTCCAAGTTTCTTAAGGTAGGGCCAATTTCTTATTTATGTCTCTATCCTTCTGTTTCTACTATGTGACTGTCATAAATTTGAAGCTCAATTAAATAAATAGTGATTGTGAATGAATGAACGACTTGAAGCATGGACTAATGACATTATATATATATATATATATATATGCAAATTCAGAGCGGTTCTATGTATAGTAACAAGAATGATTGGATATATACGTTGATTTGAGGAACTCTTGGTAGGCTGCCTACCCTGAAATACCCACTCTCTTCATTGAAGCAACTTTTACACCAGTTGTGTCACTATGAGAAAACTTTGCAAATGTCCTCTTTCGTGTCTAATAATCATATTTTTCTGGAGGTGTGTATTAAAATGCAAACTTCTTTAATATTTTGCCATAAATTCATGCTGGTAGGAAAAAATTACTGGTTTGCATAACTATTCTGGTCCTGGGCCATATATTATAAGGTATTTATTTTTACTCCAGTACATCCCTTGACAAAATTATATTCACATAATAAGATCTTAAATATTAAACAGAATTGGATGTTAAAAGGACCCTAAGAGTAGCTGAATTCATCTACTTTTAGAAAGGAAACTGAAACCCTAAGAAAGAAAGTGAGTTAGCCAAGGACTTCAGTAACTCAAACAAGGCATATATGTGGGTAGAAAAACTGGATGACATGAAATGTTACATACATTACTACTATAACTTTTACTAGTCAACAACAATGAATGAAAAGTAGGTTTAGAATGAAAAGTAGGTTCGTTTGACAATCAGTTCAGTTCTCCAACTGCTGTACTACATGGCTGTTCTTGTATAAATGGGCAAGATTCCTAGATGCCCATTATTCCTAGGGATAAGATTGAACATTGACCTTAAACTTAAATGCCACAATCTCTTTTCTCCAGTAAACTATAGCCTTAGGTGGCTAGTAGGCTGTAATATGATCCGGTCCCATGATTGCATCATTTCTTCCCAAGTTATAGGCCTCTCACCCCTACAATAGTTGGAGGGTTGGTTGTATTTTTGGTTGTGGTTGTTTGTTTGCACATCATTTATAATCAGAAGCCCCTAAGCCATTGTGACTTGAGAATATAAGACTGAACACTTTTGACATAAATTGGAGCAGAAGGATGGCTTTATTCTATTGATATATAAACTGATTTTATTAAGAAAATCTTATACAGCACAACCCACCCTGTCTCTACAGCACACACTCACTCTGCCTCTTTCCCTCTGGGTATACACACAAAAAGCAAAAAGCATGGAAATTCCTGGAATAGGGGAACTCTGTCACTGCTAATGTGCAAGTACCCAGGGATACCTTCAATAGGATGCTGGCTACCCCTTTTGAAGAAAATATCCCTGCAACAATAACAACTCCCTCAGAACGACCTCATGGAACAGTCAACTAAGCCTGAGTCTTCAAATCCACTTAAACAGAAAACCCACTGTCTCCAACACTCTGTAGCAGTCCATGATTTTTCACACCCTGCTTACAAAGGACCCAGATTTAGACCAGTATACACAAAACCCTGAGTCAGTTAACCTAGCCCCTTGCCAACCCAAGGAGTATCCCTCCCTACTATTGTTTTTTAAAATATGAATGCTTTGGGAAAATCTATAGGCTCTTAAGTGGAGGATGAGAAAAAAAGAAAGGAAGAAGCTATGAAAAGCAGGAACAGCCTAAGGGAGTTGACTGGGGCCCACTCTCAGGCGGATTGCTTCTGGTGATACCCTGAACCAAAAATACCTTCTCTCACACTGCTCCATTGTTGCTGTGTTTTCACTTCATTTTGTCACACAGTCAGAAAGTCTACCAATTGAAAAATCCCATGACTTAACAAAGCACCCTCTTGCAGTTACTTCTAAGAAGGCTCAAGAACCATTCCTCATTTACTCATACTTTTGAATGCTTTAAATCACATTGTTCTCCTCCAAATTGTTTCTTCACTGAGCTCTACCACCCTGAGGGCAGAAGTGGGAGTGGAAATTTGAAATTCAGGAAGGGAGGAGGTGAGATTCTGGAATATAGAAATCCAAGCATGGAAAATATATGCTCACCCTGTGGAGAGACCCTAAGTAGCAAAATGACACTGAATATCTCAAGAATTGGGCAGGGAGTCATGGGAGAAGACTGCAAAAGGGGACAACAGCAAGGAGCAACTTCATGCACTGCAAACAGGTTGACCAAGGCCAGCCCTTCCATCAAAACGAGATAAAAATATATCTCCTTGTCTATTTAAGTGTATCTTTACCCCTACTCAACACCAAATGATCAACACTAACCCTAAAGTAAATTGACCTAGACTGATTGCCTGATAAAGGTCATAAAATACTATTCTTAAATCATTTCTAAGTTTCAAGTATCTAATTAAAATATGCAATGACCTTTGAGAACTTAGCTTGTATTCTATTTGGGACTTCCATTCTGGGCCCTACTTCTCCCATCTCATTTTAGTTCCTCAACTAATTTAATTTGCAATACCATTCTTCTGTCTTTCAGTGGGGTAAGCTGAAATACAGCCATTTGATATATATTTCACTGTATTTTAAGATTGTTTACACACTTCTCTGGTACTTGCTTTGGAATTAGAGTTGAAATGTCCCTTTCTTTCACTTCTCTTAAAATTTGTTTTTGTTAAATCTTTGCCATTAATATGAAAAAGTATGATTTGCTCTTTCTGCACTAATAACTTTGCTATGGGATGCTTAAAATCTATCACAATAAATATTAGTAAACCATTCTCATGTTTGGGATCTATTTTATTGTTCTATTGGGAAGTAGTTTGGCAGAAAAATATCAGTGAACTGGAGACTTAATAAGACTTTGATTCTAGGCCTGACTCTCCTACTAAGGAACTTCCTTATTTTTGCCAAGTTGCCTAATTTCTGTGAATCTCAGGTTCCTCATTTGTAAAAATTGGCATAACAATCTCTATTTTATCATTTTCCTAGGTTTGCTTGAGATAGTCAAAAGAGATAACTTCCCCAAAAGAATTTATTATTATCAATATAAAGTATGAGTATTATGAGTTGTCATCAACTTCTAAAGTGGCTGCATTCCAAAAGTCTGTTACTGTGTTTTAGTGATACAAATCTAATACTAAGGTGGATGGGGATAGGAACCCCTGCCCTGCGTATCCCCACAGGGATGTTACAATGATCAAATGAGATAATGGGTCTCAAAATGCTTAGTAAACCCTAAAGTACTACTGCAAATAACAGGGGGGGTTCAGTTCTGTTTTGTGAGTTTTCAGTTCAGTATTTATTTTAGTTTCAGTGATAAAGGCAAAAGCCAAAGTATATAAACTGATTATCTAGATTCTGGAGAGCATTATCCTATGTAAATCAGTCTCTTGGTGGTGATTAGGGCCCTAATCCAGCTCATCAACCCTCTGCTCTTCTCACTCCACATACTCTCACTGTGTGATTTCATCACACATATAGTTTCAGCCACCACCTATATGCTGATGATTACCAAATATTTATCTCCAACTCCTATCTCTTCCTTGAGTTTCAAATCCATATCTCCAACTGTCTACAGGGGTTCTCCACCTGGATAGCCTACAGGCAATTTAACCTTAACAAGTCCAAAACTGAAGTCTTTCTTTTCCAACTTCCTTTCTCTTGCCATTCCAACTCCTTCCCTACCACACCAAAAACATGCTCTTTCTGAATGTCTCAGTGCAGTGAATTACAACCCCACTTTTTCTCTTTTTTCCTAAGAAGTCATCACTAAATCTTACAGCTTCCAAATCCACAATATATGCCATTGCTATCTCCTCTCTTTAATTCAGATTCTCAATCTTCCACCTTGCTTTCAGAATGATCTGAACAGCCCACTCCTCTGTGCATGTGCCTTCACTGTCTTCTCCTTAAAACAGCATTCCAGGCCTTTTCCTGCCCAGCTCCGTAGCTTTATGCTGCTTCAGTTTTCGAAGTAAATCATGTGGCTGCATACATCTATTTCATATATTTTACACCTTACATCTGTTGTTCCCTCTGTTTGGAATGCCCTTTTCTACTTATTTATCTGGCCAATGCCTGTTCATCCTTTCAGATTCAGCTCTTTTTTATTTTATTTATTTGACAGAGTGAGACAGTGAGAGAGAGAGAGAGAGACAGAGAGAAAGGTCTTCCTTCCGTTGCTTCACCCCCCAAATGGCTGCCACAGCCGGAGCTACACCAATCCAAAGCCAGGAGCCAGGTGGTTCTTCCTGGTATCTGACGCGGGTGCAGGCGCCCAAGTACTTGGGCCATCCTCCACTGCCTTCCCGGGCCACAGCAGAGAGCTGGACTGGAAGAGGAGCAACCGGGACTAGAACCCGGCACCCATATGGGATGCCAGTGCCGCAGGCAGAGGATTAACCAAGTGAGCCACTTAAAGATTCAGCTTTAACTTTACCTCCTCTGTAAACCTTTCTTGGCTCTTGATCCTTAAGGTAGAGGGCTACCATGAAACATGGAAGGTTTTACCATCTTTTCTTGGTTTGCATCTCCCATGAAACTGTGAACTCCTTGAAACAAAATTCTTTTGCTTACCATTTACTCCTAGGGCCTAACACAGTATCTGAAGCAAAGTACATGCCTGGTGAATATCTGTTGCATTAATTTGTAATTAAAATAATTAACATATGACATTGTTTCAATAGGAACGTACCTTCTAAATTCCAACTTTAATTTTCTTCAAGTTTTTTTTAATTATATGAAAGGTAAAGTTACAGAGAAAGAAGGAGAGAGAGAAAGAGAGAGAGAGAGAGAGAGAATCTTCCATCCTGGTTCACCATGCTACAGCAGATAGTAACTTCCTTCTCTTTTATAGTGAGAGGTAGGAGGAGGAAGGGTTGGAGCATAGTCGGGGAGGGGGGAGTGTCACTATGTTCCTAAATCTGTATATATGAAATATATGAAACTTGTATACCTTAAATAATTTTTTTTTAAAAACGGAAAGTCAAAAGAAAGAACAGTATTATGATCAAGCACCTGGCATTGCCATTTATCTGGATTAAAGACTTTCAACTACCATTTATTAGCAGTGTATTTAAAAAAAATTGTTTATTTTCTTTTGTATCAGAAAAAAAGGAGAGAGATGTGTTCCATCTGCTGATTCATTCCCCCAGATGCCCTCAAGAGCAGGGCTGTGTCAAGCTGAAGCCAGGAATTCAGAACTCAATCCTAATTTCTCATGCCATTGGCAGGGTCCACGTACTTTAAATATCATCTGCTGCCACCCAGGGTGTACATTGGCAGTATACTGGGTCAAAAGCATAGTACCCAGGACTCAAACCAGGCACTCCAATATCAGATGCCAGCATCCCCAAGAGTTGAGTGAACTGGTATGCCTAAATGTACCCCTAACATGCAACTTTTGTGGGTAGTCATTTAACTTCTCTAAACTTCAAATTTTTCTTTAATAAAATGTGGGGAAATAGTATCTCATAGCTGTATTGTTGAGGATTGAATAAAGAGGAGAGTCTTATAGAAGCCAAAATTTTGACATTTGTCAACTGGACCAACTATCATTTATATAGCCATCATTTAATTTAAAAAAAAAACTTAAAATTTGGAGATGAAAAATATATGTACATTATCCCAGATTTTAAATATTAAAGAATTTTTTTCTTTTTTCTGTTTCATTTTTCTTTTTATTTTTATAAAGGATTTACTTATTTGAGAGGTAGAGTTACAGACAGAAAGAGAGGGGAAGAGAGAAAGGTCTTCCATCTCCAGGTTCACTTCCCAAATGGCCACAATGGCCCGGGGATAGACTGATTGAAGTCAGGAGCCAGGAGACTCCTCCAGGTCTCCCATGAGGGTGTAGGGACCCAAGTACTTGGGCCATCATCTACTGCTTTCCCAAGCCATAGCAGAGAGCTGGATTGGAAGAGGAGCCATGGAGACTCAAACCAGTGCCCATATAGGATACGGATGCCACTGGTGGAAGCCTAGCTTACTACGCCACAGCACCGGCCCCCTTAATTTTTCTTTTTAACAGTTTTGCTGCGGCCGGCACTGTGGTGTAGCGGGTAAAGCCACCACCTGCAGCACCCAGCACCAGTTTCCCATATGGGCGCCGGTTCAAGTCCTGGCTGCTCCACTTCCTATCCAGCTCTCTGCTATGGTCTGGGAAAGCTTAAGCTGGCCCAAATCCTTGGGCCCCTCCACCCGCATGGGAGACCTGGAAGAAGCTCCAGACTCCTGGCTTCAGATTGGTGCAGCTCCAGCCATTGCAGCCAATTGGGAAGTGAACCAGCGGATGGAAGACATCTCTCTCTCTCTCCCTGCCTCTCCTTTCTCTGTGTAACTCTGACATTCAAATAAATAAATAAATCTGAAAAAAATAAAAAGAGTTTTGCTGAGTATAATTCATACACAAATAACTGTACACATTTAATAGGTACAATTTGAGGAGTCTAGACATGTATACACTGTTATCACCACAATCAATGTGGTGGATAAATTCAACATCTCCTATAAGTTTTGCTGTGTCCCTTTTTTGTTTTGTTTTGTTTGTGGTAAGAACTCTTGACATTAGATCTACTCTCAACAAATTTTGAAGTGTACAATACCACATTGTTAAAGATGCTATATAAGTACAACATAGTAAAAATACATATTATTAACTATACTACAACTATGCTGTATGAGTACAGCAGATATCTATAACTTATTCATTTAGTTCTGCTGAAGTTTAATAGCCATTGACCAATAATCCTTTACTTTCCCCACCCTGTAGCCCCTGGAAACTACTATTATTTTCTCTGCTTCTATGGGTTTCAGTATTATTGACACCTCATATAAACACACTCATGCATTATTTGGCCTTTTGTGACTGGCTTATTTCATTTAGTATAAGATCCTCCACATTCATCTATGTTGTTTCAAATAGCAGGATTTCCTTCTTTTTTAAACTGAATAATATTCCATTGTATGTATAAACCACATTTTCCTTGTTCATTTATCTTTTGATAGACTTTCAGGTTATTTTCATACCTTCACTACTGTGAACAATGTTGCCATAAACATGGGAGTGCAGATACCTCTTCGAGATCCTGACGTCACTTCTTTTGGATAAATAATCAGAAGTGCATTTGGTGGGTCATATAGTAGTTCTATTTTCAGTTCTTTAAGGAAACTCTGTATTGTTTTCTACCAGTGTTATACAAGAGTTCCAATTTCTTCATAACCTCAAAAACACTCTCTTTTTATGTATAATAGCTGTGCTAAGAGGTGTAAGGTGAGGTAATAATCTCATTGTAATTTTGATTTACATGTTCCTGAGACTCAAAATTGATATGTTGAACATATTTTCATATATCTTATGACCATTTGTATGCCAGACCGGGGGGGGGGGAGAGAAAGAGAGAGAGAGAGAGAGAATTATAAGAGTTACTTAATATAAATACACAACCGATCAAAAAGATAGGGTATGTGTCGAAGGGATTTCACAAATAAGACCAGTGTAAGCAAATAATGAAGGATAGAATTAAAAGGGAGAGAATGATCCCGCGGGGGAAGCAGGACACACAGCAGACTCATAGAATGGCAAACGCCCAAAAGAGCACTCCGGCCTCAGAATCAACCCTTGGGACATTCGGATCTGGCTAAAAGGTCCATGACAGTCTCACAGGCATGGAAAGCCATGACACAGTGGCAAAAAACAATCTAAATGAAAGATGCTGGTGAACAAGACCCCAGCAGAAGGAACAGGCCATCAAGGAGAGAGGCGCCTTTCTCTGAAGGGAGGAAGGAACCTCCACTGTGACACGGCCTTGACTAAACAAGTTCAGAGTCGGTGAACTCAAGGGGCTTCCATAGCCTAGACAACTCATAGCAAGAGTCTTGGGTGATTGCTGACGTCATAAATAAGAGTGCCAATTGTTAAATCAACAACGGGAGTCACTGGGTACATGCTCCCCATGTAGGATCTCTGTCCTTAATGTGTTTTACTATGAAACTTAAAAACAACACTACTAGTCGAACAATACCCTATACCTTGTGCAGTTGTGTGAGTGCAGCCTGTTGAAATCCTTGCTTAGTATATACTAAGTTGATCTTCAGTATATGAAGGTAATTGAAAATGAAACTCGATGAAGGGCGGGATGGGAGAGGGAGTGGGAGAGGGGAGGGACACAGGAGGGAGGGAGGTTGGGGGGGGAAGCCACAACAATACAAAAGTTGCACTTTGTAAATTCACATTTACTAAATTAAAAAAAAAACTATATAACAAACAAAAAAAAGAACTTAGTACTTTACCCTTTTAGTATTTTTTTATGTTCTACTTAAAACTATTGGTTGAACTCTGTAATTAATACACAATTATTCTTAGGTGTTTAATTAATGCTATAACTAGTACTCAAATAGTATTTTACACTTTGTGTTTCTGTGTGGGTGCAAACTGTTGAAATCTTTACTTAATATATGCTAAATTGATATTCTGTATATAAAGATAATTGAAAATTAATCTTGATGTGAATGGAAGAGGAGAGGGGATGGAAGAGGGGAGTGTTGTGGGTGGAAGTTATGGAGGGGGGAAGCTATTGTAATCCATAAGCTGTATGTCGGAAATTTATGTTCATTAAATAAAATTTTTAAAAAAAGAGTTACTTAAATATTTTGAAAATTAACTGCTTATCAGATACTTAAGATACTTGGATGCTAAATATTTTCTCCAATTATGTTTGTTGCCTTTTCACTCTGTTAATTGTTTCCTTTCCTGTGTGCAGAAGCTTTTAATTAGATGTAATCTAATTTGTATATTTTGCCTTTGTTATCTGTATTTTTATGTCATACTGAAGAAACTGTTGCCAAAATCCTTATGAAGAAAGAGTTTTTCCCCTATGTTTCTTTTAGCAGTCTTTCAGTTTCAGGTCTTCTGTTTGGCCTTTAATACATTTTGAGTTGACTTTTGTGTAGAGGGTAAAGTAGATTTAAATTTTTAACATGTTGAATATCAGGTTTTCCCAGCATCATTTTTTGTGTTTTCTTTGGATTTTGAAAATTTAATTTCTTTTTAATATAAGCCACACTTTGTATGCTGGGAAACAGAATTAGCCCAAGGTGAGAAAGTCACCTAGGAAGCCAGGCTAAATTTTGTAATCTTTGTCAGAATGACATCATAATACAAGGCATTAACATTTCGTTTATAAACTCCAAATAATAACCACTTATTAAGAAACAGATAAAATCCCACTACTTAAAGGCTTGATATTCAGAGCATCTTGATATATAAGAACAGAATGACCCAAATTATATGCTAGCCAACCTACTGGGGAAGTAAACTGGAGCTGTTGAACAAAGAAAGTATTTGCATTTTAGAAACATACTTGGCAAAATGTTTAAAAATTACATTGTTACAAACTGATGAGATCTTTACTAATTATATACTGACTCGATCTTCTGTATATAAAGATAATTGGAAATGAAAAAAAAAACCTGGTGTTAAATTGGAAATGGCATAGAAAATTAATTATTTTTTTTAAAAAATATTATGTAGGATCTCTGTCTTTAATGTGCTGTACACTCTTATTTAATGCTATAACTAGTACTCCAACAGTATTTTTTTTCACTTTGTGTTGCTATATGGGGGCAAACTGTTGAAATCTTTACCTAATATATACTAAACTGATCTTCTGTATATAAAGAGAATTGAAAATGAAACTTGATGTGATTGGAAGGGGAGAGGGAGCGGGAAAGGAGAGGGTTGTGGGTGGGAGGGAAGTTTTGGGAGGGGGGAAGCCATTGTAACCCATAAGCTGTACTTTGGAAATTTATATTCATTAAATAAAAGTTTAATAATAAAAAAAGGGAAAAAAAAGAACATGAGTGAAAACATTACAGATAGACCTACACTGATATTTGATTTTAACAAGGTCTTCCAACTAAAACACCAGGTAGAGATAAGTGTAGTAGATAAAGACATTTAATTTTTTAAGAAGTTACTTAGTAATGAGAAATTAGATATATTCCATTCTTCCATTTATTAAAAGAGCAAATTGTTAATAAAGAGCTCTTAAGAAGTGCTTGGGGTGTGTTTTGCCTAGCAATTAAGACACTAGTTAAGACACCCACAATGGAATTTCTGTGTTCAATTCCTGGCTCCAGCTGTTGCTAATGTAGACAATAGGAGGCAGCAGTGATGGCTCAAGTAATTAAGTTCCTGCCACCCATGTGAGAGACCTGGATTGAGTTCCTGGTTCCCAGACTCACTTCAGTCCTGGCCATTGCTGGCATTTAGGGAATGAACCAGTGGATGGGAGTGCTCTCTATCTCTGTCTCTCTCTCAGGTACACACACACATACACACACACACAATGGTAAACTTTAAAGATGGTGATGGCAACAGCACTTTTACTACAGAACTACCTCCCACTTTCCCAGTTAATATTGTCATTCTTCTATGGTACAAATTCATGTAGAAAAACTTGTCAGGAGTATTTGTAAGGGCTAGGAGATGAAAAAGAGAACATGTCTTAATTAACTATCTGTAAACATACTTACCAATTTGGGGGATGGGTTCATAAAATCTGGCCATTGTGTCACTTAATATCTGCAAACTGTAGAATTCCTTAGTCCTTAGCCATTTTCGGTTCAACAACATAGAGATGAGTGCAGCCCCACTGTGACTGTTCACCTCAGTGCTTATGAAGTGGCTCCCCATGAATACCACCAGAAAGCCTTGTGAGTGGCACATGTACTCACCCACTATTGCTTGCCTCTTTGTAAACACAATTTTGTTCTCTTTTACAAATGATGTACTTTGAAGGTGTTAGTGTAAAACAGAATGTGTGTTTGTTTTCTGTTTGATTTTAAACAGAGAACATAAAAGGGATTGCAGCTCCTGTCATTTTTTTTTTATTATTTCAAAGTTGCTACCGGTGTATTCAGTGACAGACAACAGAGGGACATGATGTAGAGTGTTTTATTGCCTAGTTTACAAACCTGCTTATGAATGCTGGTAGTTCTATTCATTTAACACAATGTACTTTTATAGCATGTGCTAATGCTATATAAGATGCTCTGATGCACAGTGCCTAATGTTCAATTCAGTATTTATAACTCAATACACTCATCCATTTGTGCTCTTTTTTATGGTGCTTAAAGTAAGGAGCTCATACTCGTCATGCTGTTCCTTAGACATTTTATCTTTGCTCAAATTGTTGAAGAATAATGGTTTGGTTCATGGTTTTTGTATGTGTGTTTAATGCATGTTTTAACACAATAGACACAATACATCATGTAGCTATAGATTTCTGGAAAAGCTGATCTTTTAGGAATTGTAGTTCAGACATTCAATAAAGTTTTCCTTTAAGTTTCAAAAAATAAGCTGTTTACTATGAAAACCATTTATTAAAAATAAGCCAGTGTTGTGGTTCAGCAGGTTAAGCAATTGCCTGCTATGCCAGCATCCCATATGATTGCCAGTTTATATCCTTGCTGCTCTACTTCCAATCCAGCTCCCTGCTAATGTACCTGGGAAAGAAACAGAAAATGGCCCAAGTGCTTGGGCCCTTGCCACCCATGTGAGAGACCTGGATGGAGTTCCAGGCTCCTGACTTCAGCCTGGCCCAGCCCCAGCTGTTGCAATCATTTGGGGAGTGAACCAGTGAATGGACGATCTCTCTCTCATTCTCTCT
Organism: Lepus europaeus; assembly: GCF_033115175.1. Classification (NCBI taxonomy): domain Eukaryota; kingdom Metazoa; phylum Chordata; class Mammalia; order Lagomorpha; family Leporidae; genus Lepus; species Lepus europaeus. Next base: position 63,444,717 of record NC_084850.1, on the reverse strand, counting down.
CTCTCTCTCTCCCTGCCTCCCAAATAAATAAATCTTTTTAACTGATAGAAGTAATATATCAAATACACAAATATCAATATAGAGACACAGAATATAAATCAAGGCAGTATGATACCCTTGCAGGAACAGAATAGAACACTTTACAAAACAGACTCCAAAGAAAAGGAGTTCAACAAAATGCTTGAAAAATAATTCAGAAGGCTGATTATAAGAATAATCAAAGAGATAATGATTATATAGGCAGACAAGTGAACAAAATCAGTAACTCAGTGCATGATTTGAATAAGAAATTCAAAAAATGAAGATATTAAAAGTGAGCAAATTAGAAATGGGAAATGAAGAACTTAATAAATCAAAAAGAAATATATAATTGAAAGTCTCAACAGCAGACTAGATTAGGCAAAAAAAGAATATTTGAACTTAAAGACATGTCTTTTTGAAATATCTCAATCAAAAAGAAGATAAAGAGATAAAAAATAATGGAAACTGGCCGGCGCCGCGGCTCACTAGGCTAATCCTCCGCCTTGCGGAGCCGGCACACCGGGTTCTAGTCCCGGTCGGGGCACCGGTCCTGTCCCGGTTGCCGCTCTCCAGGCCAGCTCTCTGCTGTGGCCAGGGAGTGCAGTGGAGGATGGCCCAAGTGCTTGGGCCCTGCACCCCATGGGAGACCAGGAGAAGCACCTGGCTCCTGCCATCGGATCGGCGCGGTGCGCCGGCCGCAGCGCGCCTACCGCGGCGGCCATTGGAGGGTGAACCAACGGCAAAGGAAGACCTTTCTCTCTGTCTCTCTCTCTCACTGTCCACTCTGCCTGTCAAAATAAATAAAAAAATAAATAAATAAAAAATAAAAAAAAATTAAAAAAAATTAAAAAAAAAAATAATGGAAACTTCCTAGACCTTGGGGACACCATGAAACCAACAAATATTTGAATTATGTGGATCCCCTTTGGCGCTCAGTTGTCACCGATCAGGGAACACAAATGATATTTTTCTCTTTGGGACTGGCTTAATTCACTCAGCATGATGTTTTCCAGATTGCTCCATCTTGTTGCAAATGACTGGGTTTCGTTGTTTCTTACTGCTGTATAGTATTCTATGGAGTACATATCCCATAATTTCTTTATCCAGTCTACTGTTGATGGGCATTTGGGTTGGTTCCAGGTCTTAGCTATTGTGAATTGAGCTGCAATAAACATTAATGTGCAGATGGCTTTTTTATTTGCCAAATTAATTTCCTTTGGGTAAATTCCAAGGAGTGGGATGGCTGGGTTGTATGGTAGGGTTATGTTCAGGTTTCTGAGGAATCTCCAGACTTCCATAGTGGCTTAACCAGTTTGCATTCCCACCAACAGTGGGTTAGTGTCCCTTTTTCCCCACATCCTCTCCAGCATCTATTGTTGGTAGATTTCTGAATGTGAGCCATTCTAACCGGGGTGAGATGGAACCTCATTGTGGTTTTGATTTGCATTTCTCTGATTGCTAGTGATCTTGAACATTTTTTCATGTGTCTGTTGGCCATTTGGATTTCCTCTTTCGAAAAATGTCTATTGAGGTCCTTGGCCCATCTCTTAAGTGGGTTGTTTGTTTTGTTGTTGTGGATTTTCTTGATTTCTTTGTAGATTCTGGTTATCAATCCTTTATCTGTAGTATAGTTTGCGAATATTTTTTCCCATTCTGTTGGTTGCCTCTTCACTTTCCTGACTGTTTCTTTTGAAGTACAGAAACTTCTCAATTTGATACAATCCCAAATGTTAATTTTGGTTTTGACTGCCTGTGCTGTTGGAGTATTTTCAAGGAAGTCTTTGCCTGTGCCTATATCTTGCAGGGTTTCTCCAATGCTCTCTAATAATTTGATGGTTTCGGGTCGTAGATTTAAGTCTTTAATCCATGTTGAGTGAATTTTTGTGTAAGGTGATAGGTATGGGTCTTGCTTCAAGCTTCTGCACGTGGAAATCCAATTTTCCCAGCACCATTTATTGAATAGACTGTCCTTATTCCAGGGATTAGATTTGGATCTTTGGTCAAATATAAGTTGGCTGTAGATGTTTGGATTGATTTCTGGTGTTTCTATTCTGTTCCATTGGTCTATCCATCTGTTTCTGTACCAGTACCATGCTGTTTTGATAACAACTGCCCTGTAGTATGTCCTAAAATCAGGTATTGTGATGCCTCCGGCTTTGTTTTTGTTGTACAGGATTGCTTTGGCTATTCGAGGTCTTCTGTGTCTCCATATGAATTTCAGCATCATTTTTTCCAGATCTGAGAAGAAGGTCTTCGGGATCTTGATGGGTATTGCATTGAATGTATAAATTGCTTTTGGGAGAATAGACATTTTGATGATATTGATTCTTCCAATCCATGAGCATGGAAGATTTCTCCATTTTTTGGTATCCTCTTCTATTTCTTTCTGTAAGGTTTGGTAGTTTTCATCGTAGAGATCTTTAACGTCTTTGGTTAAGTTTATTCCAAGGTATTTGATTGTTTTTGTAGCTATTGTGAATGGGATTATCTTAGAAGTTCTTCCTCAGCCGTGGCATTGCCTGTGTATACAAAGGCTGTTGATTTTTGTGCATTGATTTTATATCCTGCTACTTTGCCAAACTCTTCGATGAGTTCCAGCAGTCTCCTAGTAGAGTTCTTTGGGTCCCCTAAATAAAGAATCATATCATCTGCAAAGAGGGATAGTTTGAGTTCGTCCTTCCCAATTTGTATCCCTTTAATTTCTTTTTCTTGCCTAATAGCTCTGGCCAAAACTTCCAGAACTATATTGAATAGCAGTGGTGAGAGAGGGCATCCCTGTCTGGTACCAGATTTCAGTGGAAATGCTTCCAACTTTTCCCCATTCAATAGGATGTTGGCCGTGGGATTTTCATATATTGCTTTGATTGTATTAAGGAATGTTCCTTCCATACCCAGTTTGCTTAGAGTTTTCATCATGAAAGGGTGTTGTATTTTATCAAATGCTTTCTCTGCGTCTATTGAGAGAATCATATGGTTTTTCTTCTGCAGTCTGTTAATGTAGTGTATTACGTTGATTGTTTTGCGAATGTTGAACCATCCCTGCATACCGGGGATGAATCCCACTTGGTCTGGGTGGATGATCTTTCTGATGTGTTGTTGCATTCTATTGGCCAGAATTTTATTGAGTATTTTTGCATCTATGTTCATCAGGGATATTGGTCTGTAATTCTCTTTCAATGTTGCGTCTCTTTCTGGCTTAGGAATTAAGGTGATGGTGGCTTCATAGAAAGAATTTGGGAGGATTCCCTCTTTTTCGATTGCTCTGAATAGTTTGAGAAGAATTGGAGTTAGTTCTTCTCTAAATGTCTGGTAGAACTCAGCAGTGAATCCATCTGGCCCTGGGCTTTTCTTTGTTGGGAGGGCCTTTATTACTGTTTCAATTTCTGTGTCAGTTATTGGTCTGTTTAGGTTTTCTATGTCTTCCTGGCTCAATTTAGGGAGGTTGTATGTGTCCAAGAATCTGTCCATTTCTGATAGATTTCCCTGTTTGCTGGCATACAAGTCCTTGTAGTAATTTCTGATGATTCTTTTTATTTCTGTGGCGTCTGTTGTTACGTTTCCCATTTCATCCCTGATCCTATTGATTTGGGTCTTTTCTCTTCTTTTTTTAGTTAGTTTGGCCAATGGGGTGTCAATTTTGTTTATTTTTTCAAAAAACCAGCTCCTCGTTTGGCTGATTTTTTGTAATGTTTTTTTGGATTCAATCCTGTTGATTTCTTCTCTGATTTTAATTATTTCTCTTCTCCTACTGGGTTTGGGTTTGGTTTGCTGCAGATTTTCTAGATCCTTGAGATGACTTGAAAGCTCATCTATTTGGTGCCTTTCCAATTTCTTGATGTAGGTACCTATTGATATAAACTTTCCTCTTAACACTGCTTTTGTTGTATCCCATAGGTTTTGGTATGTTGTGCTGTTATCCTCATTTACTTCCAGAAAATTTTTGATTTCTCTTTTAATTTCTTCTATGACCCGTTGTTCATTCAGGAGCATGTTGTTCAATCTCCATGTGTTTGCACGTGCTCTAGGGATTCCTGAGTTGCCAATTTCCAATTTCATTCCTTTGTGGTCTGAGAAGCTGCATGGTATGATTCTAATTCTTTTGAATTTGCTGAGACTTGCTTTATGGCCTAGTATGTGTTCAATCCTAGAGAGGGTTCCATGTACTGCTGAGAAGAATGTAAAGTCCTTAGATGTAGGATGAAATGTTCTGTAGATATCTGTTAGATCCATTTGGGCTATAGTGTCATTTAAATCTACTGTCTCCTTGTTGATCTTCTGTCCTGTTGATCTGTCTATCTCTGAGAGTGGAGTATTGAAGTCCCCCAGTACTATTGTATTGGGGTCTAAGTCTCCCTTTAAGTCCCTTAACAAGTCTTTTAAATAAGCTGGTGCCCTGTAATTAGGTGCATATACGTTGATAATCGTTATATCTTCCTGTTGAATGGATCCCTTAATCATTAAATAGTGCCCCTCTTTGTCTCTCCTAACAGTTTTTGTGGTAAAGTTTATGTTGCCCGATATTAAGATGGCTACGCCCGCTCTCTTTTCATTTCTGTTGGCGTGGTATATCTTTTTCCAGCCTTTCACTCTCAGCCTGTATGGATCATTGTTGGAGAGATGGGTTTCTTGTAAGCAGCAAAAGGATGGGTTTTGTTCCTTAATCCAATCAGCCAATCGGTGTCTTTTAACTGGACAGTTCAAGCCATTAACATTCAATGTGACTATTGAGAAGGAGTAACTTTGCCCTGCCATTAGCCAAAGCTACTTTCTAATATATGGTTTGAGATTCCTGTGATCTTTTGGTGTGAGGTTTCCTACCTTTACCTTCTTTCATAATGGTGACCATGTTTCTGTGTTTCTGTATGTAGCACATCTTTAAGCATGTTTTGCAGGGCTGGACGAGTGGCGACAAATTCTTTCAATGTCTGTTTGCTGTGAAAGGTCTTTATTTCACCTTCATTCATAAATGAGAGCTTTGCAGGATATAATATTCTGGGCTGGCAGTTTTTCTCTCTTAGCACCTGGGCTATGTCTCGCCATTCTCTCCTAGCTTGTAGGGTTTCTGAAGAGAAGTCAGCTGTGAGTCTAATTGGAGATCCTCTGAGAGTAATCTGGCGTTTCTCTCTTGCACATTTTAGGATCTTTTCTTTGTGTTTCACTGTGGTGAGTTTGATTACGACGTGTCGTGGTGAGGATCTCTTTTGGTCATGTTTATTAGGGGTTCTATGAGCTTCCTGTATTAGGATGTCTCTGTCTTTCTCCAAACCTGGGAAATTTTCTGCTAGTATCTCACTAAAAAGGCCTTCTAATCCTTTCTCTCTCTCCATGCCTTCAGGTACTCCTAGAACCCGAATGTTGGGTTTTTTAAGAGTATCCTGTAGATTCCCGACAATATTTTTTAGATTTCTGATTTCTTCTTCTTTTCTTTGATTTGATTGTTTCCTTTCCTGTTCTCTGTCTTTTTTTTTTAACTTTTATTTAATGAATATAAATTTCCAAAGTATAGCCCATGGGTTACAATGGCTTCCCCCCTCCCATAACTTCCCTCCCGCCCGCAAACCTCCCCCTTCCCGCTCCCTTTCCCCTTCCATTCATGTAAAGATTCATTTTCAATTCTCTTTGTATACAGAAGATCAGTTTAGTATATATTAGGTAAAGATTTCAACATTTTGCCCATATAGCAACACAAAGTGAGAAAACTACCATTGGATTGTTCTCTGTCTTCTAAGTCTGATATTCTCTCTTCTGCTTCGCCCATTCTGTTTTTAAGACTCTCTAATGTGTTTGTCATTTGATCTATTGAATTCTTCATTTCATTAAGATTTCTCGTCACTATCACCATTTCTTGTTCCACTAGTTGTTTCATTTCATTTTGATTCCTCCTTAATATTTCATTTTCACGAGAGAGATTTTCTACCTTGTCCATTAAGGATTTCTGTAGTTCAAGAATTTGTTTTTGAGAACTTCTTAATGTTCTTATCAATTTTTTGAGATCTGCTTCTTGTATTTCTTCAATCTCCTCATCTTCATAATCTTGAATTGGGGTGTCTTTTTCATTTGGGGGTGTCATAGTGTCTTCCTTGTTCTTGTTAGCTTGGTTTTTGCGTTTGTTGTTTGGCATGTTGGAGATATTTGGTTTCTTCACTGTGGTGTTTTTTCTTGTTACACTATGGCTCTATATTAAGTGTACTGTCTGCTTTCAGTGGTGCCTTAGAGGCTTGAGATGAGCGTGGACTGAGAGCTGTGTTTGGTTCCTCAGGGCTGAGGGTGTGTCAAAGATGACACTCCCAGGTTAGGTGTGGTAAATCTCTCTTTTTTGATTCAAAAGGGAAGTAATTCCGCACAGCTGAACGTAATTGGAGGTAGTTAGCAGGCAAATGATATACCCACAGGAGCCAGAGATCAGAAGCTCTTTCCCACGGACCACACAGGCAATCTCTGCTGCCCTCAGTGTGGGCTCCAATTCTCCTGAAATCTCCCACTGGGTTGCCAAGTTAGATGCTAATCTCCTGTTATTTTACCCCTCCCCCCAGAGTCAGGTTTTTCTGCTAGGCTCAGGGTTGGTGCAGACCTGAGGTCGCCCTGCTTATGACGTATGTCCAAAATGGCGCCTGCTCTGTCTTGCTCGCCTTTGAGAGGTGAGCGGAGAGAGAGAAACTTGTGTCCGTATCGGTCGCTTTTTTTATTTTTTTCCTCTCTCTCTTCTAGTTAGCCTGGTGAACTTTTCCCCACGGAGTTTCAAGCCTCGTTCCCTCTAGCCTCCTCTTTCCGCTTGCCCGCTGGTGTCTCGGGCTATTGAGGTTCGGCTCACCTCGCGTTCCAGCGCTGGTGCGTTGAGTCTGCTGCTGGTGTTCCGAACTTGGGCTCCCACGCTCTCCACGCAGGTACACTGTGAATTACTAGTTCTGGAAGAGTTTCCTATGTTGTTTCATCCCCTACTCTTCCTAAGAACAGAGAGGGTCACAGGCATAAAAAACTTGTTCCATGAAGTTATAGCTGAAAACTTCACCTACCTTGAGAAAGATTTGAGCATCCAAGTACAAAAAGAACATAAGACAACAAATAGCCATGAGCATATAATATCCACACTGTGACTTATTACAGTTAAACTCTCAAAAGCACAACAAAAAAGTTTTTAAATTTGCAAGTGGACAATGTCAAGTAACGTTTAAGGGAGTCCCCATTATACTAACAGCAGATTTTGCAGCAAAAATCTTACAAGCCAAGATAGAATATAATGATACATTGCAAGTTCTGAAAGGAAAAACACTTCCAAACAAGAACATAGTACTTAGCAAAGCTACCCTTCATAAATGAAGGATAAATAAAACCTCTCTTAGGCAAGCAAAATTGAGGGAATTTGTCACCACCAGACTATGTTAGAGTCCTATACACAAAAGAAAAAGAAAGATAATTGCCATTATGTGGAAGTATAAAACCCACTTGAAAACAAATAAGGGATAGTCAGAAGAAATACAAGAAAAATTTAAAATGTCAGGACCTAGTCATTATTCATTAGAATTAACCTTGAATGTAAATGGACTAAATTCTACCAACTAAAAGATACATATTGACTGGATTAAAACAAAAAGACAGCTATATTCTCCTTCAAGAGCTCACTTCATGGGGCCAGCACTGTGGCATAGTAGGCTAAGCCTCCACCTGCTGTGCTGTTATCCCATGTGGGCGCCAGTTCCTGTCCTGGCTGCTCCTTTTCTGATGAAGCTCTCTGCTGTGGCCTGGGAAAGCAGTACAAGATGGAACAAGTGCTTGGGCCCCTGTACCCACATGGAATACCCAGAGAAAGCTCCTGGTTCCCTGCTTCAAATCAGCTCAGCTCCAGCCTTTGCGGCCATTTGGTGAGTGAATCAATGGACGGAAGACCTTTCTCTCTGTCTCTCTCTCTTTCTGTCTATAACTCTGTCTCGCAAATAAATAATATCCTTTTTTAAAAAAAGAGCTCATTTCATCATTGAAAACACATACAGAATTAAAGTGAAAGGATGAAAAAAATAATCCACACAAAAGGAAGCCAAAAGTGAGAAGGAATAACCATTCTTATAGCAGATAAAAGTAAACTTTAAGACAAAAAGTATAAAAGAGACAAAAAAGGTCATCATAGAGTTATCAAAGGATCAATTCAACAAGATATGACAATTATAAATGTATATGAATCTAATGTTGAGGTGCACCCCATATTATAAAGCAAAGATTATTAGATCTAAAGGGAGACATAACTCTAATACCAATACCTCATTTTCTTCAATAAATCATCCACTTGAAAATATCAACAAAGAAACATGAGAGTTTAACTACTCTATTGACCAAATGAATCTAATAGACATATATAAAATATTCCATCCAACAGCTGTAGAATGCACATTCTTTTCATCCATACATGGAACATTTTCTAGAATAGACCACATATCAGAACAAAAAATAAATCTAAAAATTTTAAAATAATATCATATATCTTTCTTGACTACAGTGAAGCATAACTAGAAATCAAGAAAAAAAACTCTAGAAGTTAAAGAAATACTTGGAAACTGAAACATATTTTTTGAATGAAGAATGGGTCATTGAAGAAATCAAACAGGAAATTTAAAAATTCCTTGAGGGACCAGTGCTGTGGCGCAGCGGGTTAAAGTCATGGCCTGAAGTACCAACATCCCATATGGGCACTGGTTCAAGTCCAGGCTGCTCTGCTTCCAATCCAGCTCTCTGCTATGGCCTGGGAAGAAAGCAGTAGAAGATGGCCCAAGTTCTTGGGTCCCTGCACCCACATGGGAGACCCAGACTAAGCTCCTGGCTCCTGGCTTCGGATCGGATCAGCTCAACTCTAGCCAATGCAGCCAATTGGGGAGTGAACTATCAAATGGAAGACCTCTCTCTCTCTCTCTCTCTCTCTCTCTCTCCCTCTCTCTCTCTCTCTCTCTCTCTGCCTCTCCTCTCTCTGTGTAACTCTGACTTCCAAGTAAAAATAAATAAATCTTTAAAAATACATAAATAAATCTTAAAAAAATTCCTTGAAAGTAAGGAAAATTGAAACATAACACATCAAAACTAGGGTATATACCAAAAGCAGTAATAACAGGAAAGCTTATAGCATTAAAAAAACATATCAAATAAAAAACCGAACAATGCATCTCAAGAATGAAGAAAGCTAAAAGCAAACCAAAAGCAAATTTAGTAGCATGCAAGACAATAGAGTTCACACCAGATACTAAAGATCACAGCAGAAATAAATGAAGTAGAAACTAAAAAACAAATTGAAAAGATAAACAAAATTGAAAAAAATGAGCTATAATAAGAAAAAAAATCAAAAAAATACAATCAGAGATGAAAAAGAAGATATTACAACTGACACCACAGAAATACAAGGGATCATTAAGGACTATTATGAACAAATATATGCCAATAAATTGGAAAACATAAAAGAAATGGATATATTTCTGGAAGTATGAACGTTTTAAAAATTAAATTGTGAAGACAGAGAAAATCTTAGTAGATGAAGAACAAGTGATTTGATTGAATGAATGATCAGTCAGTCTCCCAATAAGGAGAGTCCATAGCCAAGTGGCTTAGCTTCTGAATTTTGCCAACGTTTAAACTCAGAACTAACACCAATTTTTCTCAAAATTTTCTCAAAAAATTGAAATGGAGGGGAACTTTCCAAATTCATTTGATGAAGCCAGCATTACCTTGATTACAAAACTTCACAGAGACACAACATAAAAAGAGAATATAGTGCAATATCCTTGATGAATATAGATGCAAAATTTTTAACAAAGTACTAACAAATCAACCCCAACAACACATCAAAAAAGCCATTCATCCAGATGTCCTAAATAGCACTCTGGCCTCAGAATCAGCACTTAAGGCATTTGGATCTGGCTGAAGAGCCCATGAGAGTATTGTAGGCATGGAAAGCCAAGACACTCTGAAAAAAAAGAAGAAGAAGAAGAAGACCTAAATGAAAGATCTCTGTGAGTGAGATCCCAGTAGAAAGAATGGGCCATCAAAGAAGGAAGTACCTTTCTCTGAAGGGAGGAGAGACTTCCACTTTGACTATGACCCTGTCGGAATAAGATCGAAGTCGGTGAACTCAAAAGGCTTCCATAGCCTTGGCAACTCATGACTAGAGCCTAGGGAGATTACTGACGCCATAAACAAGAATGTCAAATTGTTAAGTCAATAACAGGAGTCACTGTGTACTTACTTCTCATGTGGGATCTGTCCTTAATGTGTTGTCCAATGTGAAGTAATGCTGTAACTAGTACTGAAACAGTATTTTACACTTTGTGTTTCTGTGTGGGTGCAAACTGATGAAATCTTTACTTAATATATACTAAATCAATTTTCTGTATATAAAGATAATTGAAAATGAATCTTGATGTGAATGGAATGGGAGAGGGAGTGGGAGATGGGAGGGGTGTGAGTGGGAGGGAAATTATGGGGGGGAAGTCCAAAGTAAAAAAAAAAAGCCATTCATCATCATTAAGTTGGATTTGTCCAAGTGTTCAGGGATAGTTCAACATCTGCAAATAAATAAATATAATGACTCACATCAACAAAATGAATGATTAAAATCATATGATATTTTCAATAGATGCAGAAAATTCATTTGATAAAATTGAATATACATTCATAACAAAAACTTGAATAAGTTAGATATAGAAGAAACAAACTAACGTAATAAAGGCTATATATATCTTTAACAAACTCACAAACAACATTACACTGAATGGGAAAAAGCTAAAAGCATTCCTTCTTCTAAGATGTGGAACCAGACAAGGGTTTCCATTCTAACTGTCTTGTTCCTCCTATTACTGGAAATTTTACCCAAAGCAATTAGACAAGAAAAATAAATAAAAAATACACAAATAGGAAAGGAGGAAACTCAAGTATCCCTGTTTTCGTATGGCATGATACTATATAAAGAGAAACCTAAAGAATCCACCAAGAGACTCTAAGAACTCATAGCTGAATTCAGTAAAGTCACAGTATACAAAAATCGGCATGCAAATATCAATAGCATTTTTATATACTAATAATTAACTCACTAAGAAAGAAATTACAAAACCAAATCCGTTCATGATGTCTACAAAAATTATCTTGGAAAAATTTAGCAAAGGATGTGAAAGATATCTAAGATGAAAATTATAAGTACTGGCCCAACTAACCAAAAAAAAAAAAAAGGAGAGAGAAGACCCAAATCTGTAAAATCAAAGATAGTAATGGAAATGTAACAACAGACACAACAGAAATAAAAAGAATCATCAGAAACCACTACAAAGAGATGTATGCTAACAAATTGGGGAACCTAAAAGAAATGGATAGATTCCTGGACACATATAACCTTCCTAAACTGAGCCATGAAGATAAAGAAAATCTAAACAGACCCATAACCATGGAAGAAATTGAATCAGTAATAAACGCACTACCGAAAAAGAAGAGCTCAGGACCGGATGGCTTCACCGCTGAATTTTATCAGACATTTAGAGAACAACTAACCCCACTTCTTCTGAAGTTATTCAAAACAATTGGAAGGGAGGGAATCCTCCCAAATTCTTTCTATGAAGCCAATATCACCTTATTTCCTAAGCCCGGAAAAGACACAACAGAGAAAGAAAACTACAGACCTATCTCCCTGATGAACATAGATGCAAAAATACTCAACAAAATTCTGGCAAACCCAATCCAACTGCACATCAGAAAGATCATTCACCCGGACCAAGTGGGATTTATCCCTGGTATGCAAGGATGGTTCAATATTCGAAAGTCAATCAATGTAATACATCACATTAATAAATTGAGAAACAAAAATCATATGATTATCTCAATAGATGCAGAGGAAGCATCTGACAAAATACAACACCCTTTCATGATGAAAACCCTAAGCAAATTGGGGTTAGAAGGAACATTCCTCAACACAATTAAGGCAGTATATGATAAACCAATGGCCAGCATCATATTGAATGGGGAAAAGTTGGAGGCATTTCCATTGAAAACTGACACCAGACAGGGATGCCCACTCTCACCATTGCTATTCAATATAGTCCTAGAAGTGTTAGCCAGGACCATCAGGCAAGAAAAAGAAACTAAAGGGATACAAATGGGAAAGGAGGAAGTTAAACTATCCCTATTTGCAGATGACATGATACTATATATAGGGGACCCGATAAACTCCTATTAGAGACTATTGGAACTCATAGAAGAGTTTGGTAAAGTAGCAGGATACAAAGTCAATGCTCAGAAATCAATAGCCTTTGTATACACAGATAATGCCAGGGCTGAGGAAGAACTTCTAAAATCAATCCCATTCATGATAGCCACTAAAACAATAAAGTACCTTGGAATAAATTTAACCAAGGATGTCAAAGACCTCTATGATGAAAATTACAAAACACTAAAGAAAGAAATAGAAGACGACACAAAAAATGGAAAAACCTGCCATGCTCATGGATTGGAAGAATCAATATTATCAAAATGTCCATTCCCCCAAAAGCAATTTACAAGTTCAATGCAATACCAATCAAAATACCAAAGTCATTCTTCAAAGACCTAGAAAAAACGATGCTGAAACTCATATGGAGAAACAGGAGACCGAGAATAGCTAAAGCAATCCTTTACAATAAAAACAAGGCCGGAGGCATCACAATTCCAGACTTCAAGACATACTGCAGGGCGGTTATAATCAAAACAGCCTGGTACTGGTACAAAAACAGATGGATAGACCAATGGAACAGAATAGAAACACCGGAGATCAATCCAAACAGCTATAACCAACTCATATTCGACAAAGGACCTAAAACCAACCCCTGGAACAAGGACAGCCTCTTCAACAAATGGTGCTGGGAAAACTGGATGTCCACATGTCGAAGTATGAAGCAAGACCCCTACCTTACACCATACACAAAAATCCACTCAACATGGATCAAAGAACTAGAGAAGCTCCATGACACCATGAAACTAATTGAGAGCATAGGGGAAACCCTTCAAGATATTGGAACAGGCGAAGAATTCCTGGAGAAGACCCCAGAGGCACGGGTAATCAAAGATAAAATAAACAAATGGGATTACCTCAAATTGAAGAGTTTCTTTACAGCAAAGGAAACAGCCAGGAAAGTGAAGAGGCAACCAACAGAATGGGAGACGTTATTTGCAAACTACACAACAGATAAAGGATTAACAACTAGAATCTATAAAATGATCAAAAAAACACCACAAAATCAAAACAAACCACCCAATAAAAAAATGGGCCAAGGACCTTAACAGAAAAAAAAAGAAAATTATAAGTACTCATTACATAAACTGAAGAATTCACAAAAACATTGGAAAGGCCTCCTATGTTCATGGATTGGAATAATTAATATTGTTAAAGTGCCCATACTACCCAAAATGATTTACAGATTTAATATAGTCTCCATCAGAACACCAATTATGCTTGTCACATTACTATCAAATATAATCCTAAAATTACCTGGAGCACAAAAGGTCCCAACAGCCAAAGCAATCTTGAACAAAAGGAACAATGCCAGAGGAATCCAATTACCTGACTTTAGAACATATTTCATGGCTATTGTCATCAAAATAGCATAGTACTGACATAGAAATAGACGCATAGTCCAAATGCATCAGAAGAGAAACCCCAGGACTTAATCTGTTCATCTACAGCCAATGGATATTTGACAAACGCACCAGAAATATACACTGGAGAAAAGACAGTCTCTTCAATAAATGATGCTGGGAAAACTGGTTACCCATAAGCAAAAGATTAAAACTTGACTCCTACCTCTCACTATATACAAGAATCAGCTCAAAATGGATCAAAGATCTAAATGTGAGACCTGAAATAATTAGAAAAAACATGGGGGAAACACTTAAAGATATTGGCATAGGCAATGAATTTTTGTAAGACCCTCCCCCAAAGTGTGGAGGGTAAAGCTACAGCTTGTGATGCCTGTACCTCATCCTTATATCAGAGTGCCTGGGATAGAGTCACACCTCTGCTTCTGATTCAGGTTCCTGCTCACGTGCCTGGGAGGCAACAGATGATGGCCCAAGTACTTGGGCTCCTGCCACCCACATGGAACCCTAACATGTAGTTCCTGGCTACTAGCTTCGACCTGGGTCACTCCTGGCTGTTGTGGGCATTTGCAGAATGAACCAGAGGATGGAGAAACTTTCTCTCTTTGAGAGTCAAATAAATAAGTAAATCTTGTTTGTTCAAATACCACAAAAGCACAAACAATAAAAGCAAAAACATACACATTGGATTGTGTCAGACTGAGAGGCTCCTGCACAGCAAAGGAAACAATCAACAGAGTAAAGAGACAAGCAGCAGAACAGGAGAAATTATTTGCAAACTATTCATCAGATAAAGGATTAATAATCCAGAACATATAAGGAAACATAAACCTCAACAACTAAAAACAAACAACTCAGTAAGAAAATGAGCAAAGGATTTGAATAGACAGTTCTCAAATAAGAACTACAAATTATTAACCAATACAATAAATGTTCAATCACTAACCAAAACACAGAAATAATGGATGTCTATGGATACCAAAATGCTAATTACCCTGTTTAATCACTACACATTGTATAGGCATACCAAATTATCATATTTGTACTACATAAATAAGTAAAACTTTTGTGTCAATTAAAATAAATGAAATCTTTAAAAAAGAACTGCAACAACAAAATTAAAAAGTCACTCTCCTACTTTTCCACCTACTTGTCCAGCAAATAAAAAAGCATGTTGAAAGAATAAAAAAGGTTGTCTCTTTGTCTCTAGTTTTTCATCGCTTAATTATAACATCTCTGTGTGGCTCTCTTTGAGTTTATCCTGTGGAATTTGTAAAGCTTCTTGGATATGTAGATTCATGGTTGTCATCAAATTGTATTAGTTTTCAGATATTATTTCTTCAAATAAACTTTCTTCCCTTTTTTTCTTCATGGAATTCCTATTATATATACATGTGTTACTATTCATGGTGCTATTCCACACTCTGCTCATTTTTTAATTCTTTTTAATTTTATGCCTCAAAATGTATAATCTAAATCAATTGATCTTTCAGTTTACTGAATCCTTTTTAAGTTTGGTCATATCTATTGCTGAAGTCCTATTGTGTGTTTTTCAACACCAGAATTTCTATTTGATTCATTCTTATCTTCATTATTAATATTCTCTATTTGGTAAAATACTGTGCTCAGTTTTCCTCTAGTTCCTTAATCATGACTTCTTTCAGTTCTTTGAATGTGTATAAAATTACTTATTTTATTTAGGGTACTGTATTTTTCTTGAAGAATACACTTTTTTGTTTTTTTTTTAACTTTTATTTAATGAATATAAATTTCCAGTGTACAGCTTATGGATTACAATGGCTTCCCCCTCCCATAACTTCCCTCCCACCCCGCAACCCTCCCCTCTCCCACTCCCTCTCGCCTTCCATTCACATCAAGATTCATTTTCAATTCTCTTTATATACAGATCAATTTAGAATAAAGATTTCAACAGTTTACACCCACATAGAAACACAAAGTGAAACATACTGTTTGAGTACTAGTTATAGCATTAAATCACAATGTACAGCACATTAAGGACAGAGATTCCACATGAGGAGCAAGTGCACAGTGACTCCTGTTGTTGACCCAACAAATTGACACTCTAGTTTATGGTGCCAATAACCACCCTAGGCTGTCGTCATGAGTTGCCAAGGCTATGGAAGCCTTCCAAGTTTGCCGACTCTGATCATATTTAGACAAGGTCATAAAAGACAGAGTGAGGATAGCAACCAATGATCCTAAGAGTGGCATTTACCAGGTTTGAACAATTATACAGCATTAAGTGGGGAAGAGGACCATCAGTACACACAGGTTGGGAGTAGAGCCATTGGTGGTAGAGTAGAGGTTATGATTACAAAGGAATGAGGCCCAAGTACGCTAGACAGGGTCTAGAACAAAGGACAGAGTCATTATTAGAGGAGCTAAGAAAAGTGCTGTCTAAGCTACAATTAAGTTTTCTGATTGAGAGGCAAATAGAACCTGATAGAAGGGGCTTGATAATAATCTGGTGGGCTTTAGGCCTTGTAAATTCAGAGGCCCAGACCTATCTATCTCTTCACATGGGGTATATCCTAAGGGAGGTGTGAACCTCCTAGGGGAAGGCACTCTGTTGACTTTCATTACTTGGCTGGGCTGGGAGGAGAGCTGGCCAGGTAAAGGCAGGTGGCATCTCTAACAAGAAATCTACAGTTCTGCCTGCAATGTTGCTGACCCTACATGACCATACCCTCAGCTGCAGTGGTCACTTTGGAAGTTGGGCTGAGTGAAGGGCTTTTCAGCTTAGAGCCAAGAAGATCTGTGGCTCTGACCTGGGCATCCTTCGACTCCAGGGCAGGTCCATTTCCAGTGATCCAACTTCTGGCAGAGCTGCCAGGGCTCTTCACAAGCTGACTTCTGCTGAAGCCCAGGCTTACCACATTGAAAGCCACTGCAGTGGACTGGCCTGTTGGGTCTCCTTGAGGGCAGATCACTCTACAGATCAGCCATTAATAGGCCTGCCACCCATTGCTTCTGATGCTGAGCTTTCTTTTCCTCCTGGTTTTTGTTAAAGCAGACCAGAGGATGCAAGTCAAGGGAGTGCCCAAGTCTCATCTATAATCTTTGGTGGCCTCAACTACAAGTCTATAGTCACAGGCATGTTCTGTAGTAGTTTTTCTAAGGTAGACAATGCCCATGAGGAAAATTATATTCTCACTTTAAAACTTTCTTTCCCTTTGGTCTGAAAGGGAGGTTTTTTCTATTTACTGTATACTTCACTGATGGCGAAGTAAATCTAGCTATGAGATTATTATTTAAGTTCTTATTTTGGCTATGCTATTACAGAAAAATGTTAGCCACCTCTTTTATAAGGTCTAAAGATTAAATTGTGCGTCCTACAGATCCTTTCATAATAGAATTAGTTTCCTACCTTGAGGAGAATAGAGAAATGAAAGAACAAGTTGGGCTTAGAATAGAGAAATGAGGGAGCAAGTCCTAGATCGCTTGCTGACAATTGCAATATCACATGAATACTTAGCAAACAGTTTCAACTATTAGATAACAACCTAAGAAAACATTTACCAGAAGGTCCAATGCCTTCTATAAATTTTAAGAATCATGTATTTGAAAACACCTCCTAAATATCCTACATGGTGTACTTTGTTTAACCAGTAAACTTAAGCACAACCATATAAAATGTTTTTAGTTTCTACCAACAAGTATAAAACATATGATACAGAGATTCAGGTCACACAAATTAAAATGTATCTTTGATTAATTTTAGCATCTTAAATTTATGGACAATCTTATCTATAAGCCATTTAAAATAAAACTCTTAATAAAATTTTCCCATGTGGACATACAATATGTACACACATATAACATAGCATAATAGACCAATATAGCAATTTTAATAATAGCTTTTAAAATCTTTAACTCTTTTTGTAGATTGCCAATTGATTTGAATTGCTTTTTGTTTTTAGTAACCTCAGTTAAACATACTTTCTCTCAGTTGGTGCTGTTAATACATTATTGGCTTCATCTGTTTACAGAGCCATCCCAAAGTACTGAACACAATAGAAGTGGCTGGAAAAAGTCCATAGGAACCTATAGGAGGACAGCTAAACACAGAACCAACAACGCTTTAGTTTTATGAGCAGCACATCATATATAACTGTGGATGACAAAAGACTTTAAGTCGCCATGTTTAAAATTATAAACTCATCAACCAACAAGAGGCACTTGCTTACTTCACAGTATTTTTGAAAGCACCTGTAGAATTTTACAAGTATTTAACCCTTTAGGCCTCTGGGGCTTTCTCATTAAGATAACTATCATGTCTAGTAACACAAGATCATTAGACTTTTTAATTCTCAAACATTTGTATTAATAGCATTTTCCATTATAGAAACTTAAAATTTGGTACCACGTCACATCTTGACAGTACTTCTAATATAATCCAAATAGCCTGATTAGTTGGTGTCTCTATAAGATGAGAGACATAGGTCCTTCGATTTTTCAGTTGGGCCCAAACTGGAAAAACCAAAGTCCAAGATTTACTGGAAATTTTAGAGTCCACATTGTTTGAAACTTTGATTTTTTGAATGCCTGTCAAGAATGCCAAGAAAGCTCAAAATCCAAAATATCTGGTTGAAATAAGATTCCTTAAAATCATGACATAACATAGACCAAATTTGATCATTGTTACAAGGTGATTATTCAAATCTTTGAAAAGAAGCACATATTTAAATAACCCGTAGCTCTTAATAAAAATTCAGCTCTTTTTGAATAATTAGAATTTAACAGACATCAAGAGGACATAATAGATTACTTTAACACATTGCTTTAACAGAGCATCAGAGTTTAATTCTATGCCAAAGAGAAATTGAGCTTCCTGTGATCTTTTGCTGTGAGGTTTCCTTCCTTTGCCTTCTTTCATATTGGTGACCATGTTTCTGTGTTTCTGTGTGTAACACATCTTTAAGCATCTTTTGCAGGGCAGGATGAGTGGCAACAAATTCTTTCAGTTTCTGTTTGCTATGAAAAGTCTTTATTTCACCTTCATTCACAAATGAGAGCTTTGCAGGAAATAATATTCTGGGCTGGCAGTTTTTCTCTCTTAGTACCTGGGCTATGTCTCGCCATTCCCTTCTAGCTTGTAGGGTTTCTGATGAGAAGTCTGCTGTGAGTCTGATTGGAGATCCTCTAAGAGTAATCTGACGTTTCTCTCTTGCACCTTTTAGAATCTTTTCTTTATGTTTCACTGTGGTGAGTTTGATTACAATGTGTCGTGGTGAGGATCTCTTTTGGTCATGTTTATTAGGGGTTCTATGAGCTTCCTGTACTAGGATGTCTCTGTCCTTCTCCAGACCCGGGAAGTTCTCTGCAAGTATCTCACTGAAAATGCCTTCTAATCCTTTCTCCCTCTCCATGCCTTCAGGAACTCCTAGAACCCAAATGTTAGGTTTTTAAATAGTATCCTGAAGAATACACATTTTAATAGAATTATCTAGAAACTCTGGAAATCTAATTTTTCCCTTTCCCAGGATTGATTGTTGCTGTTTGCTATTGTTGTTGTCCTTCCTGCTGTCGTTGATTATCTGGTTTTGACTTTTTGAAATCAACCTTATAAAATTCTCTTCCCTGGAAGAGAATGGGTTTTGCTTCAACCACTCTCCAGCAGTTAAGGCTTCTGCTTTGTATGAGAGAAAACAGATGTTCTATACCTATTCTCCAGGGCCATAATCACTTCCTGTTCTTTTTTTCTTTCTGTTCTACTGTTAATTCTCCAAATTTCTTGTGACTATTCCATGAACACCTGTAAGGAAGACATTGTGAGAGATTTTAAATTTCCCTTTAGTCTGAGGCTCCTGCTTATTGCCAACTGACGCATTAATTCATATGACGATTTTAGCAATTATTTCGAATTTTAATTGAGTGACTCTTTTCCAGCTCTATGACAGTTACCTCTTCCTCTTATGCTCTATGAAAGGTGGCTCAGTTTATGTTTCCTATCTCTCCTCTTAGAAACTTGTCACCATTTGGCATTTAGTTCCTTTTGGTTCCCCAACAGCCATGACTCTGGAGAATTCAAAAAATCAGCATGGAGGAAACATGGAGATTTTATATGTAAAGTGTTTAGTAACCTTTTAATTAGTGATATTTATGATTATGATTATTTTGGGTTTATCAACATCATCATGTTCTTTTTCAGTACTTATTTATTTATGTGCCCAATTAAACAAAACACAACTAAGATTCCAGGATATGTTTCTCCAATATGCCAGAGGTGAGAAGCATTTCTCATTCATTTCTCATTCACTAACCACAATAGCCTCAATGCATTTACCAGCAACGTCATTTGAGCATAATGGACAATGCCAATCTTTTAAGTCTTTCCTATAATCAAAGTAAGTTATTAAGAGAAAAGGGGGGGGGGCAGCATTGTGGCATAGCAAATAAAGTTGCTACCCGCAATGCCCATAAAGGCACTAGTTCATGTTCTGACTGCTCCATTTCCAATCTGGCTCCTGCTAAAGGCCTGGGAAAAGTAGCCCCTGCACCCACGTGGAAAACCCATAGGGAGCTCCTATTCCTGGTCTTGGCCTATCTCATCCCTGCATGTTGCAGCCATCTGGAGAGTGAACCAGCAGGTGAAAGACCTCTCTCTCTCTCTCTCTATGCCTCTATCTCTCTGTCTCTGTAACTCTCACTTTCAAACCAGATAAATAAATCTTTAAAAAAGAAAAAAGATGACCACATTTTGTTCTTAAAGTATAATATATAATGTTATGATGGCAAGATTTCCATAAAAGGGGTATAAGCTATTCATTTCTGTTTCAGTGCCAAGCTAGCCACAAAACTAATTATCTATAAATGTTTATTATTAATGAAGCTCTTAGCATTTCTTTGTCTATGATTAATTTATTCTGTCTACTATATGATAAAAATGCATAATAGCAGAAAATAACAGTATTGAACAGAACTCAGCACTGAATATGAACTACTCATGTCCAGAAACTCAAATTTATTTCTATAACTTAATGACTTGTTCTCATGTGTGTATATAAAATCTTATTTCCTTTAAACAGTGCCTAAGCTCAGGTCTTACATAAGTACAGAGAATAAATCTATAGGAAGTGATGAGTGAGGCCCAATAGTATGCAACATAGGGAAATGCTCAATCTCTGTGCTGAATTTTACAAGATGGCACCTAAGAAGACCCTGTGTGCTCTCTGTGCAAGCAAGCAATGGGGGATGAGCAACTGTTTGCCCATGAACTCTTCTTAAAGCATCTTTTCACTTTTTTACCTTTGTATCCTTACTGTCAAGAAACAATTATATCCCACTACATGAGTAGATACTATGTGCGTTTAGTCATATCTGATGTTCTTGTCATCCCTCTGCTTAAAACCTTTCACCCTCAGGACAGATTCCTTTAATAGGTATGCAAGTTAACTTTTGAGTTCACCCCTGTCTACTTCTCCAGTCTCATCTTTCATCACTCCCCACCTCATATTCTGTACTTTAATTATACAAAATTTCTTGTAGTTCCTAGAATGCAGCATGTTGTCTCATGCCCTCCCTACCTTTGCACCTTTCCCTGGAATGCCCATATCTCAAGTTTGTTGCCCTTAGTGACTTCGAATTTACTAGTGCCGCATGAGATGAGAACTAAATTAAATAACCTATGTTAAGTACAAGGTGTAGTATTTTTCCTTCATCCATTTACTCATTCAGCCATTCAACAAAAAAGTATCAAACGTCTACCACATGCATAGTATTGTGCTAGATTCTTAGGCTACAGAAATTAATACAATCTGGTCTTGCCTTCAAGGAGCTCTGCATCCTTGAAATGAATCTGACAGATGAATAAATACAACAGGGTAAGTGTTGACAGAGAGGTATACATAATGGGATCTGGGAACATAGAGAAGGCAGTTAATGTGGTATGGGAGGAACAGAAGAGGGAAAATGACTCCTGGCAGAGAGTTTCAGGAAAGGCTTCCTGAATTAGTTGACATTATTCCTGACCTGACTCTTAAAAGCTGGAGAGGAGACAACTATAGAGACAGTATAAAAGGAATTGGGATTCAGAGGTGGTGGCATGGACAAGAATTCCAAGCAAGGGTTGGGGGGGGAGTAGCATGTTCAAAAGCCCAGAGATGGGAGAGGATCACAGTGGTTTAGGAAACTGGCTCATATAGAGTATGCATATGGGAAAGTGGTAATAAAGAAAAATTAGCAACCTATAAGAAGTATTTAATATTCTAGTTTCTGTCTTTATTCTCTCTCTCGCTCCCTTTCGCACCCTGTCTCTTTCTTCTTGCCTCCCTCCATCCTTCCCTTCTTTTTTCCCCCCTCTATATTTCCCTCACTCTAACATTTTTCCTGTGTCATTCTGTTTGCTGATGTTCTCTTTTACTTTGATGTTACCTCAAGACCTATTCTTAAGGTCCTTTATAATATGACCTCTTCTTACCTCTTTACTATTTTCTTCAGTTACTCCTCAGCACGTATTTTCTTTGTTTCAAGTTTATGTATTTATTTGAAAGGGAGGGAGGGAGAGGGAGTGATTTTTCATACTCTGGTTTATTCTTCAAATTCTCGCAACAATCAGGGAGTGGCCAAGCCAAAACCAAATGCCAGGAATTCCAACCTGGTCTCCCACATGGTGACAGAAATTGAAGTGCTTCAGTCATCATCTGCTGCCTCCCAGGATGCATGTAAGGAGAGAGCTATATCAGAAGCAGAGGTGGCATTCGACCCTAGGCACTCCAATATGGGATGGGATGCCGCTCTTCCAAGTAGTGACTTAACCTGCTTTGCCACAATGCCCACTCCTCAAAAACATCCTTTCTGCTCTACCCAGTCTGCTCTCCTCACTGCCTTTGAAGATTGAAGTCATTTCCACTCTTGCTTGTCTGCTAATACTCATTGCCTAAAGTACTCTCTCTGCTTTTGCCTAAACGTGATGGTAAATTCAAACACCTACAAAGATCAGGCAGGTTAAAGATGATCAGGTGTAATACAATAGGGATTATAGCAAACTTCAGTTTTCTCATATTTAAAACAGGTATATAAAATCAAACTTATAAGTTCTTTTTCAGCAACTATCAAATGAAATTATGAAGGTAAAGTAAGTGATTCATTACAGTAGTGCATACACAATAACTTGCATTGTTTGTTGTTTGCTGAGATTTTCTACTTTTTTCAGTTGATCTCAAGATAAGTTGTGATTATTTCTTCTTGAAGCATTTTATCACAGTTGCCATAAAAGCATTTTCAACTAAATCAAGTATCCAGTATCTGTTTTGACCTTATATCTTTTTTTTTTCTTTTGTCATTCAGGTTGTGATTTTATTGGTTCTTAGTGTGATATGTGATTTTCATTACATTGTAGACATTTTGTCAATTATTTTGACATACTCTGGATTCCATTGGATTCTTTTAGTGGACAGTCAATCTGTTTAGATTTAATATATATATTCTGCCATAATTTTGTGGACCCTGGTTTCAATGGTAGCTTAATTTTCATAATATTTGTTGGATTATTTTGGCCTGTTTGTTTTGCCTGGGTCTGCTGAGATTCCCAATGTTTCCTGCCAGTGCTGCGTAAGAAGATGCAAGAGGATTAATTTCTGTGTTTAGGAAGAGTGCCAAAGTTGAGGGGAAAAAGAGTCTTCCTGGATCACAGCACTTGCTGTGGCTGGGTCTTTCCAGCCATCTCTGTATGCAAGTCTCAGTATCTCTGTAGGGGAGGATAGTCTCTGGCCCAGGAAAAGTGCCTTCACTGGCCACTTAATTTTGGCTAGGATCCCATCTGATACCACTTATTGGAAGTGTCAGTGTCAACTGATGTTAAATCGTACAGTCTTATCTAAGAAAGAAATAAGCCTGCCAGGCCTACCTTCTGTTGCTAGGTCGTGAGAAAGACAGCACTAGGTCTATCGCCTCCTTCTGTTCAGTGGCAGGACGTTCTTCCTTCTATTTTTTTTTAATTTTTATTTATTTGAAAAGCCAAGAAACAGAAAAGGACAGAGATCTTCTACCCACTGGTTCACTTCTCAAATGCCTACAAAGGCCACGGCTGGGTTAGTCAAAGCCAAAAGCCCAGAACTCAATCCAGGTCTCCCACCTGCTTCCCTTCACCTGCTTCCCAGGGTGCACATTAGCAGGAAGCTGGCCCAGACACTTGGATATTGCATGCAAGAGTTCCAAGGGGTGCCTTAACTACTGCACGAAACATCTGCCCCATTACAACCTTTGACAATTCTCCTTTAGTGCCTGTTGGGCCATTTCCAAAATTTATAATTTTGTTTAGTAAGAAGGTATAAATTGGACTATATCATCTTGTCCTGACATGAAGTCTCCACATTCATTCTTCTTTTAAGTTTTATTAATATAAAGAGAACAGATTTCACGTAGTTCATAGGTACAATTCTAAGAATATAACCATACTTTTAAAAAAGAAAAAGTAGTATAGAGTGATAAGATAAATACTAATATGCTAATATTTATTTTATTTTATTTTTCTATTTAAGTGAGATTAAAAATGTTGCATTAGTCATTCTTGCAATAGTATGGTAAGTGGAATAAACAAGGCTTTGGAATCCTGAGTTTGGTTCTCAGCTCTGTCGCTTCTTAGTGGGGTGGAATTGGGCAAGTACTTTGACTTCTTTTATCCTCACTTTTCTAGACTTAAAATTCAGACTGTTAATATCTTCCTTTTAGGGTTTTGTGAGGATTAAGTGAGATAAGGCATTTACTATGTTTTTCTCAGAGTGTTTAATCAGTACTCTCTAGATAGTATTTATCAAACTATTTATGTATTAATAACATTACTCTCTTAGAACCCCATTTGCTTCTATGTCAGAGGTCAACCCCTTGACCATCAAGTGACATTAAGAGTACTTTCTCCATTCTTGAGGGCAAAATTAAGCAGCTTCCTTCTAAGGATGGCCAACTTCCAAACTATGGTCTGTCCTTGGCAAAGACCCTGCATGCTGTACTGTATACATCTGTACAAGTACTTAAGTTTTTTCTCCTTTGTCTGTTGAAATAAGGGCTCCCCACTTCAGAGTGCCAGCAGATGTTTCTTTATTTAAACTGTATTCAGTGAGAGGAAGGAAAGAGAGACAGACACACACAAGGAGGAAAGAGGTCTGGGTCACAGCACCACATTTATTCAGAGGCCATCGTGCCAGGAAAAATGTGCACACCAATTGTAATTTGTTTTTTCCGTTTTATTTGATTTTTTTCAAACAGGAATTTCTTGTTTCCTTAGATACTAATTAAATCTCAGTTGCTGAGAACAGGCCAGTAGACTCAATACTGTTGTGGATGGCCAAATACAGTATTTACTGTGGTTCCTTAGCAGGAAATTTGATAGGGAATTTTGGTTTCAATGCAGTGGTTGGTTTTGTCTTCATGTGTATGTACTTGTTTTTTATGTAGTGTACTCTGAAACTTATACCATAGGAGGGATTAAGTGTAGGGTAGCAGCTTATTTATTTTCAAATTTAGGTCTTTTTTAAAATTCCTATATGCCAAGGTGATTAATGTATCTGTTGGATCTGGAGAATTGTCACACTTTTGAACATATCATTACACCATCTAACCCAATTTCCAAACTTGTAACCTTTGTTTAGATTCAAATGTCTCATTGTTCTCAATCACAAACTAAAACTCCAGCTGTTTCAGCACAGTGCCAGAACACACTGGTTGAAATGAGAAAAATTCAGTCAAACCAGTGAGTGGGTATCAAACAGAATGAAAATCCATTCCAAATTGTCTGCCTGGATTGAGAGTTGTTTTTGTAACTGAATTCAATGACTCTGGTCAGTAGGAGAATGTAAAGTCTGGAAAGAAAACTGTGCTGAGGGAAATTCCTGGAGAACTAACCAGAAAGTTAACTCTGGCTAGCACTGGAGTCAAGTCCCATTCTTCTTGGGTGTTTGGAGTTTGGATGAAGCCAGGAATAATATGGACCATATGGGTTAATAGGAACAACTGTGTGCCTTGGACACATTCATGTACTTAGCAGATGATGAATTGTGGAAATATCTATTAAGCAGAAAGCCAATTGCTCAGTTGTCCCTCACCACTAAAGACAATTATTATTAATGGAGATGTGGCATGGGAGAAAGAACAGGCCTTTGGAGTTAGGTAGATCTGACTGCAAATCACATTTATTATACATGTGATTTTTCAGTAGGTTATGTAATCATTCTAGGTTTCAATTTCCTCATCTGGAAAATGGGGCTAATCAAACCTATTTTAATTCATTCTATAAGAAAAAATACTAACAACTTCAAAGAAAAATAAACAAAAAACACAAGTAGTGATTTAAATAGAACAAATTATAAACAACTGAAAAGTATAAAAATTCTAATCTCATTAAAATAAATACACAACAAATGTGATATTATTGTTCTCTATATCAAATTAGCAAACATTTCACAAATAATATTGCAGCCTTGATATGCTGTGATAAAATGGGCATCCTTGCATACTCCTGGAGTGCAAATTGGCACAATATTTCTGGAAAGCAATTAAAAACCATATCAAAAGACTTCAAGTAGTTCATAACCTTTGAAAGGAATTTCCCTTCTAAGAAGTTGACCAAAAAGAATAGTCAGAAACCCAACAAACAGTAACTTACAAGCCACTCATTACAGCATTGTTTATAATAGAAACATTGGACATCTAAAAGGCCAACAATAGGAAAAAGCTCAAAAAAAGTGTGATCTATTATTTTAATGGAATATTTTACAAACTTTTAAAATTGCATTTTCAATAACATTTAACCTTATGGGAAAAGGCTCAAAATGTGAAGGAAAACAAGAAAAAGATAATATATACAGTAATTTACCAATTTACAGCTATATATACATTCCCATTACATGTGTGTATGTATGTCTGAACAAAACAATGAATGACTCGAAGGAAGGAAGCATTTCAAATAGTTGGTTTTTTTCTTTCTTGTTTTCATTATACCTTTCTGTGGTTTTCAAAATTCCTGCTAGGAGCATATTTTCACAAACAGAAAAATGTAACATGACAGCAAGATGATTGAGTCTTAAATTAGCTGTAGTTTGTGTACTGACTTACATATAACAGGTATGTTGTTTATCAAATTTAAAATTTTAGTCTATCAAAGTTTGTTTTATTTGAGTCATATTTGTAACTACAGCTAGAATAATGACATCCTCCCCACTCAATTTCTGACTTGGATCTCACTTAGCTAAAAATTTGCATTGTTCTCTGATATTTTTTTTCCTCTAGTTTCCCTCAAATGCATGTGTAATATGAGAAGTTGTTCAACATCATTAGGAATCAAGAAAGGGCACTCCAGTGACACAATCAGTAGCACACAGTACTTATAAGGAATCAAGGAAATGTAAATTAAAACTCTAATGTGTTGTCACTACATACCTATCAGAATGGCTAAGGTAAAACAAAAACGTGGCAAGAGCAAACGATAGCAAAGATGCAGAGAAACTGGTGGAATAGTCCTACATTGCTGATGAGAACACAAAATTGCACAGTCACTCTGGAAAACAGTTTGGCAGTTTATTATAAAAGTAAATACGTGGGGTTGGTGCTGTGGCCTAGTTGGCTAAGCTTCTGCCTGTGGCGCCGGCATCCCATATGGGCGCCAGTTCCTTTCCTGGCTACTCCTCTTCTAATCCAGCTCTCTGCTATGGCTTGGGAAAGCAGTGGAAGATGGCCCAAGTCCTTGGGCCCCTGCACTCGTGTGGGTGACCCAGAAGGAGCTCCTGGCTCCTGGCTTCGGATAGGCTCAGCTCTGGTCACTGCCGCCATTTGGGGTGTGAACCAGCAGATAGAAGACCTCTCTGTTCCTCCCTCTCCCTGTCCATAACTCTACCTCTCAAATAAATAAATATCTAAAAATAAATAAATATATTAAAAATAAAGAAAATTTTAGATAAATATCTAAAAATATAAGTAAACATGCAATCACTACATTATCCAGCAACTGTACTCTGGAGCATTTAACCAGAAGAAATGAAAACGTATGTTCATAGAAAAAAAATAACTATAAATGAATAGTCATAGCAGGCTTATTTTATAATATATAAACATGGGAAAATACCCCAGCTATCCTTTTACACATGACAGTCAAACAGATGAATCACATCCTATATACAAAGCATATCCATACCACAGAATACTACTCAGAAATAAAAACTACTGAACTGTTGATACATGCAGCAACTTATATGACTTTCCAGGGAATTATGCTGAGTGGGCAAAATTCAATCTCAAAAAATAATATATATATATATGTATATATATAAAACATTCTTAAAATGACAAAAATATAAAGAACAGAGTAGTAGTTCTCAGGGGTTAGGGATTCAAGGGAAGAAGATGGTCAGTAAGGCTATAAAGCAGTAATATGAAGGATCCTTGCTAGATATTGAAGATATAATAGCTGTCTATCTTGATTATTTATGTTGGTTGATTGAGGAACTCAGATAGCTGACAAAATTGTAGAGAACTTAATACACACAGACACATACACACACACACACTCAGATGCAAACACAAATACACATATATAAATGAGTCAAATTGAAACTGGGGAATTCTAGAGGCTGACATCATGGTGCAGCAGCTTGAGCTGCTACCTGTAATGACAGAATCCCATACTGGAGCGCCAGTTTGAGTCCTGGCTGCTACTCTTCTGATCCACTTAATGCACCTGAGAAAGCAATGGAAGATGGCTCAAGCACCTGGGCCCTGCTACTGATGTGGGAGACTCCGATGGAGCTCCCGGCTCCTGGCTTCAGCCTGGGCCAGACCCTGCTGCCGAGGCCAATTAAGGCTGTGAAGCAGCAGATGGAAGATCTGTTTACTTCTCTGTCTCTCCTTTTTTCTCTGTCTCTTACTCTGCCTTCCAAAAAATAAAGTAATTTTAAAAAACTGAGAAATTCTGATTAAATTTGATGGATTGTATCTACATCAATTTCCTGGCCAGACTCTTATATAAGAGTTTTGTGAAATGTCACCATTGGGTTAACTATGAAAAGTATATAAGAGATCTCTTTGTATTTTATGCATATATAATTATCACAATAAAATATTCAACTAAAGAATGCATATATGCTCTAATCCCTGAATTATTTAATACATCACATGCCCACCAAGATAATGCTTTCTGGTTGCCACAGCTCTGTGTAGACAATGTCTCCCATTTTTGTGTCAGCAGGATGCCTAACACAGGATTCAATGAGTTCAAAAGTAATAATCCCTCCAAAAATAATACTTTTTGACAATTATAGAGCTTGAAATATTTTAATTATATTTTCCAATTATTTGGAGCACTGCTATAATATGTTCATAATTAATACTATAAGACTGTTTTGAGCATCTATCACTTGCTGGAAACTGCTAGAATATGGAATTAACAGCAAAAAGGCCAATAGATATTCCCTACCTCCTAGGATTATTGAAACCATAACACAGTGATTAAAAGTGGTCCAACAGACCTGAGTTGAAATCTCAACATTAGGGGTTGGTGTCAAATTAATAAATAAACCTTAAAAAAAGAAATCCCAACTTTCCCCCTCCTTAGTCTTGCAGTAAGTTGTTTTACTCCAGTTTCTTTTTTCATAAAATGTAATGTATGAAGACTGTAATAGAAGATACGTGGAGGATGTGGGACTAGAGGTCTTGATTTGAGCAGGTAATTATTTGGGTAGGGGAAGGAGAATAGTGGCAATGAACATAAGCATAATTAGCAATAGTAACTGATGAACAAATTAACATTAATTTATGCTTTATGCCTTTCTACATTTAATTTCTGGTACTAACACTGGGCTTGTATTAACTTGTCTGCTCTTTACTAGATTGAGAGTTTTGGAAGGTGACGATAGCTATTTTTTACCTGTCTGTCTCGCCTGCATTGCCTTCCCCAGGGCATAACTTAAATCATGTACTCAATAAGGGCTTACTGAACTGAGCTTGTTTGATTAGCAAGCAGTTGACAATTGAAGCTGTCTTACAACTAATGCAAATGATCTTCATTTCTCTATGGGCTCCCCAAAGATAAATAAATCTGCTTCAAATATCAGATTCATACAAGGGTTTTACAAAAGATTCATAGAAAAATGGAACAACATGATTTTATACAAAGAAAAAACTAAATACACCATCAAAAAAGCTTTTAGAACTCATAAACTAATTCAGTAGTTGCAACCTACAAAATCAGCATACAAAAACCAGTAGCACTTTATACTCCAATTTTATACACCAATAGCTGAAAGAGAAATGAAGAAACAAATAAAATTCACATTAGCTATAAAATTCTATATATTTGGGGATAAATTTAATCAAAGAAGTGAAAGATGTGTACAATGAAACACTGGTGAAAGAAATCATTGAGGACACAAAAAATGCAAAGTTAATCCTTGTTCATGATTTAGAAAAAATAATATTGTTAAAATATCATACTACCTAAAGCAATCTACAGATCAATGCAATCCCTATCATAATACCAATGACATTATTTACAGAACTAGAAAATATAAACCTAAAATTCATATGGAACCACAACAGACCCAGAATAGCCAAACATACCCTGAGCAAAATCAAGCTTGAAGAATCAAAATATTTTGAAAAGAGTTTTAGAGCTATAGTAATTAAAACAGCATAGTACTGGCAAAGAAAGCAACACATAGGTCAATGAACAAAAGTTAATCAACATGCATACAGTCTTGACAAAGGTAGCAGGACATATATTGGAGAAAGGACTGTCATTTTGATAAATGTGTCTGGCAAAACTGCATGTACATACAGAATGAAATTAGATCCCTACCCCTCACAATATATAAAAAACAATTCAATACAGATCAAAGACCTAAATGTCAGACATGACACTATGAAATTGCTAGAAGAAAATATAAGGTAACTACTTCAAGACCTTAGTGTAGGCAATAGTTCTCTGGCTAATACAAAAAAAGTGCAGGCCACAAAAGCAAAACTCCACAAATGAGATTATATCAATCTCAGAAGCTTCTGCACAGAAAAGGAAACAATAAGTAGAGTGAAGAGACATTTGACCAAATGAGAGAAAATATTTGCAAACTATTCATCTTGAAAATTATGAATATCCAGAATATATCAGCAACTCAAAAACTCCAGTTTCTTTTTTAACAACAGCAAAATGTACACAGGACCTCAACAGACAGTTCTTAAAAGAAGAAATACAAATAGACAACAAATATATGAAAAAATGCTTTATATCACTAGCCATCAGGGAAATGCAAATCAAAACCACAATGAGAAGTCACCTCACCCCTGTCAGAATGGCTATTATCAGAAAGACAGAAAATAACCAGTCTGACAAGGATGTTGAGAAAGGGAAACATTTATACACTGTTGATGGGGATATAATTAGTGCAGCCAGTATGGAAAACAGTATGGAGATTTCTTTAAAAACTAGAAATAGACTTGCCTTATGATCCAGCATTCCCACTACTCAGCATATACCCAAAAGACATGAATACATCGTTTCAAAGAGATATATGCTGAAA
Source organism: Lepus europaeus (assembly GCF_033115175.1). Taxonomy (NCBI): domain Eukaryota; kingdom Metazoa; phylum Chordata; class Mammalia; order Lagomorpha; family Leporidae; genus Lepus; species Lepus europaeus. Next base: position 63,413,584 of record NC_084850.1, on the reverse strand, counting down.
AATATTCCATTGTGATTATAAAGAATGAAATTCTATCATGTGTAACGAAATGGTTGTTGCAACTGGAATACATCATGTTGAGTGAAATAAGTTGAGTGAAATAAGTTGGATACAGAAAGGTAAACACCACATGTTCTACTTTATATGTGGGAGTTAAAATTTTTAAAAGTGAAAAAAAAAACAAAAACAAAAAAGAAATGCCTGTGTCTATCAGTTATGATGCAAATACAATGTTTTGTCAAACTTTGTTTCAATCATTGTCAAATTGTTAAGAATATATACTACTACAGTTTTAATGACTTGGTGACTGTATAAATTTACTATATAAGAGTGAAGCTGAATATTTTTTCATTAGAATATTATCCATAGCCCTTATCTGTTTTCTTTTTAGTATTTATTTCTTGAATTCTTTTTTTAAAGATTTATCCTATTTATTTGAAAGGCAGAGTTATAGAGAGGCAAAGGCAAAGAGAGACAGAGAGATCTTCCTTCCACTGGTTCACTCCTCAAATGGCCTCAACAGCAGGGTCTAGGCCAAACCAAAGCTAAGAGCCAGAAGCTTCTTCTGGGTCTCCTATGCAGGTGCAGGGGCCAAAGGATCTGAACCATCCTCTGCTGTCTTCTTAGGCTTATCAGCAGGGAGCTGGATCAGAAGAGGAGCAGCCAGGACTCAAACAGGGGCCCATATGGAATGCTGGCACTGCAGACAGCAGCTTTACCCACTATGCAACGGCATTGGCCCCTCTTGAACTCTTTATTTAGTGAAGCATTAAGCCTTTCACTATAATATAAATTACAATTGTATCTCAAAAATAATAAATAAAATAATAAGTTGAAAAAAGAATCTGCTTCACCATGTTTATTGGAGTGCTCTTCATAATAGCCAAGATATGAAATCAACCAAGATGTCCATCATCATTTGAATGGATAAAAAATGTGGTATATATATATAAAGATTGAATAATATTCAGCCATTAAAAAGAATCATATCCTGTTATTTGCTTCAAAATGGATGGTGCTAGAGATCACATTTTCTAAAAGTACAACAGAAAGCAAGCCTAAATGGTCAAAACATTATCACATGTACAAGTTATTTCTACCATAGGTGACTGCCAAACATCATTTGAATGCCTTTGAGAAAGACCAACTTAGTACTTCCAATAACTCTAATCATTGAAAAGGCTTTTTCTTTGTTGTTTGCTAGCTTATCTGTTTTCTCCATTACTTGCTTATTCTTAGCAATAACTTTTACGATGTATTTGCATTACCTTTTATAATATGCACTTACTTTTTTCTTTTTTAAAATTTTTATTACTATAGAAGGAAAAGATTTCATGTATTTCATAGGTACAATTCTAAGATAACCATATTTCCCTCTCTCCCTGCCTCAATTCCCCCCTCCCTTCCTTTTTAGTCATCAATTTTGCAAAAATATAATTTCAATCCACTCCATAGTCACAGGTAAAATGCATCATTAACCATAATATTCAACAATTCAAAAATAGAAAGACCACAATTCCACAGGGGTATAAACAAGGGCAACAAACAACAATCAAATCACAAAATGTGCATTTTGTCCCTGTACATTTTCATATTCTGTATTAATTATTTGTTTATGAATTTAAATATTTAAGGTAAATATCTGTTTCTGCAATGAAGAACCATTGGCCTTAGTCCTGTCCTCTAGGTTACACAAATTAAGTACTATCATAAAACCAACATCATGGAGTGATATTCAGTGCTGAAAGCCAAGGTAGAAAGGGGGAAGTAATATAGTCAGAATTCTCAGACTAAATAATTTCTGTTCATAGCTCTTATTGCTGGACACAAGCATTTGAATTACTTTTCATTATAACTTCTTTGAATGGGATTTGGAACACAAGATTTCGGTTTGATTCAAGCCCAGGACATAGACTACAAAAAATATAATTTAACTCTTAAGGTGGTTAACTAGGTCAGTGTCTAACACTAGAAAATGCTTGTTTCTGTCTACCTCTCTCTCAGGGTCCCAGCATACTGAGGTGTGGCAGGAAACAGGTTGATTTCCTTCATGGGGTGTGTGTAAATCATGTCATTTATTTCCAAGTGAGTCCAGGCAGCCTTTATTTACACACTACCTATTGCTGATGTGAGTAAATATTACAGGTGAAGAAACTGAGACAAAACTGGGTTGAATGAGGTGCTCAGGGCACAAAACTGGAGTGGTAGAGTCTTCCTTGAAGTTCAAAACTGTCTTTAAGTGGGTTCTGTGAACCAAAGAATGGAAAGCAGTTCTATAGTACAAGAAAGAGAGTTAAATGTGCAATTTTACAGTGAACTATCCGTACTCAACAGGCTTCTGGTAACAGGAAGAAGACATTAATCTTAGAAGTTTGTCCCAGGAAGTTTGTCCAGTTCCTGGCATGGTTTTATTTTTTAGACCAATTAAAACTTAGAAAGAATTGAGTCCCAGCCAAATTAACATTGGTCACATCAGTCCAATTTGGCTTTCTTTCTAGATCCACCATTCTGCAGTTAGAATTCACTGCCTCTCCCCCTTGGGAGTTGTGCAATCTGTGTTGCACACTTAACCTTAGACTGTCAGTCTAACAGTTCTTTTCCCTCAAAAGTTATTATTCAATGAAGACAATTAAGAATCTGCTCTTATGGTCATCTTATTTCTTGTACTGACCCCTAAAAGAATCTGAGTCTACTGGGTCACCTGCTACCCACTATATCTTGGTCACTTCCTTAAAATCAAAAAACAGACTTATATGTGGTAGAACTGTATTTCCATGACCACGCTTTGGCTGGATATGCAACAGTGTTAACATAATTTTGGTGATTCTTTTAAAAACTCAATGGCTGCCTGGACATTAAATGAAATAATTGATTAGCACATGGCAAATTGCTTTTCTCCTGATGCTTTCAAGATTCTGTTTCTGATTCGGCATTTGAAAGTTTGACTTTAAAATATGTATTGTGGGAGGCCAGTGGTGTAGTGTAGTGGGTAAAGCTGCTGCCAGCAGTGCCAGCATCCCATATGGGTGCTGGTTTGAGTCCTGGCTGCTCCATGTTCAATCCAGCTCTCTGCTATGGCCTGGGAAAGCAGTAGAAGATGGCCCAAGCCCTTGAGCTCCTGTACCCACGTGGAAGACCCAGAAGAAGCTCCTGGCTCCTGGCTTAGATTCAGCACAGCTCTGGCCTTGTGGCCAACTGGGGAGTGAACCAGCGGATGGAAGACCTCTCTCTTTCTCTCTCTGCCTCTGCCTCTCCTTCTCTCTCTATTTAACTCTGACTTTCAAATAAATAAATAAATTTGTATTAATAAACACCAAACAAGCACCAATGACATACAAAATCAATACTTTGGAACTCCTATTAACAGGATTTGATGGAACTTTTTTTAAAATTTTTATTTAATGAATATAAATTTCCAAAGTACAGCATACGGATTACAATGGCTTTTTCCCCCCATAACTTCCCTCCCACCCGCAACCCTCCCCTCTCCCGCTTCCTCTCCCCTTCCATTCACATCAAGATTCATTTTCAATTATCTTTATATACAGAAGATCAATTTAGCATATATTAAGTAAAGATAAAAGTGTTAAGGGAAATATTGCTACTAAAAGTTAGACAGTAGTACACTAGAATTTTGATTGTAGAAACACAAGAATGCTTACTGCACTTAACAGCACAGGAGTTGATTATTTAATTATTATTTATTTATTTATTTGAAAGTCAGAGTTACACAGAGAAAGGAGAGGCAGACAGAGAGAGAGAGAGAGGTCTTCCATCTACTGGTTCACTTCCCAAATGGCAGCAATGGCCAGAGCTGTGCCAATCCGAAGCCAGGAGCCAGGAGCTTCTCCTGGGTCTCCCACGTGGGTGCAGGGGTCCAAGGACTTGGGCCATCTTCTACTGCTTTCCCAGGCCATAGCAGAGAGCTGGATTGAACATGGAGCAGCCAGGACTATAACCAGCACCCATATGGGATGCTGGCACTGCAGGCAGCAGCTTTACCCGCTACGCCATAGCGCCAGTCCTGAAAGACTCTTTTTTAAACATTATTTATTTATTTACTTATTTATTTAAATGTCAGAGTTGCAAGGAGGGAGGGAGAGAGGGGGAGAGAGAGAGAGAGACTCTCCCACTGCTGATCACTCCCCAGATGACTGCAATGTCGTGAGCTGGGCCAGGTGAAACCAGGGACCGGGAGCTTCATTCAGGTCTCCCACGTGGGTGTCAGGGGCCCATGTACTTGAGCCATCTTCCACTGCTTTTCCAAGGGTATCAACAGGCAGCTAGATGGGAAGTGCAGCAGCCAGAGGCTTTACCCACTACTCCAAAATATCGGCCCATTGGAGGGGTTCTGTGATGATAGCCTGTTGTATCATTAAATATCTAGCCTGGGGAGTTCTTGTCTTAACTTCTTCAGAAGTCCTATAAGAAATGAAGGTAGCAAAGCCACTCTTCAGAAGATCCCAATTACAGAATTCACCTGCTAGGATAATAAACCAAACTAGGAGTAAGCCTCTCATCACCTCTTAGTGAGCCTAGTAAGGTTTGCAATTCTGGAGGAAAGGTATCCTACTTCCCTCTAAGAGAAAGTAATATCTATAGTAACACATTCAAAATAGTATCTGTGATCAGAAAGCCTGGATAGAGTTATTAACATGGACAGCAGAAATATGGTTAAACTCCAGTAGCAATGACAATATCCATCCATGTGGTACAAGCACCAGAGTCAGTAAAAGTTACAAGACAATACAGCATACAGCAATAGACATGCCAAGACAACCTGGGACAGCTTCGGATATATTAGCTCCATATAGGCACTGCCACGAAATAAATGAATATAAGAACCTTGGACATTCAGAAAATTCTATGTGGGAATTCAAATATTGAACATCCTTTTGTTCATATTAACATGGCTACCCACATACTTGATGTTCTTCCACAGGTCTTCAGTCTATCTCAATAAACACATGGACATGTAAATGCACTTCTCAGAAGTAACCTGTATCCTAATCACAGCTCTTTGCCAATGGACCGCTTTGTGATTCTTCACACCAAATGATTTAACTCCAGGGTGGAGCACTGCTTAAAGCCTGGGGCAACAGGACAGTGTTGTGGCACAGCAGGTTAAGCTGCTGCTTGGGAGCTTAGCATCCCAAATCAGTGATTTTCTGCCTGGGATGCAACTCCCTGCTAAAGTACCTGTAAAAGCAGTAGATGATGGTCCAAGTGCTTGGGCCCCTGTCACCTACATGGGAGACTTGGATGGAGTTCCAGTCTCCTGGCTTTGGCCTGGACTAGCTACAGCCATAATGGCCATTTGAGGAGTGAACCAGTGGATAGAAGATCTCTCTCTCTCTCTCTCTCTCTCTCTCTCTCTCTCTCTCTCTCTCTCTCTTCCCTGCTCTCTCGGTAATTCTGCCTTTCAAATAAATAAGTGAATTTTAAAAAATGCTGAGGCAACTCCTCTAGGATGGCTTCACAACACTAAAGTGAGACTAAGTGTCAATTCCACAATCTTTCAAAGATTTGACCTAATCTTTTACACTGAGTACAAGTAAATTTTGTTTGAATGAATCTCCTTCTAAAAGTTGAAGACCACTACACTAATAAAAATTATCTTGGTGTTAGTCTCCTTTCTAGTATAATCAGGATAATAATAAAAACATTTACCCCAAAAAGCTGTAACAGTGCATTACATTATATCCTTTTCTTGGTCTACCTCTTACTGGGACAATAGGAGCTCCCATAAAACAAATAAATATTGAATGTTTTATTGTACCAAACACTGAGGATAAACAACTGCATAAGCAAAGACATGCCTGTTGACTTTTTGGAGCTTATTCACTCCAAAGACTTTGCAACAGTCCATAAAGTCCTACTCAATCTCTGTGATCTCATCTCCTTCCACTTACCCCCTTGTTATTGATGTTGCAGCCACATTGGTCATTTTTGTATTTCTTAAACAATCCAGTCATGATCTAGCCCTAGGACCTGTCCATTGGCTATATCCTCATCTGGAATGCTTTCTGCCTAGATATGCACATGATTTAATCCCCTCTCCCTTAAAGTCTTCTCTAGTGTCACTTTTTCAAAGGAAGTATATCCAAACCAACATATTTACCACTGCAACTCCCATTCCCAGCTCTCTTGATTCATTTATCCTGATATATATTGTTTACTTCTACAACATTTATTATTTCCTAAACACCATATATTTTAGCTATTTATTATGTCTAACAATTTGTTATGTATCTCTTTCTGCTAGAATAATAGCTCCATACAACAGGGCAAGGTTTTTGTCTGTTTTGTTCACTGAGTAGCTTTGAATAATGCTTGACACAGAGTAGGTAATCAATTAACATTTGTTGAATAAATGAATTCGGAGAGATCTTTCCCATATCCCTCCTCCCCCATATGAACTTTTGTCTGCTAAAATTCCCACATTCTGGGATACTCAAAAGACTGCTTTGTTTTCTTATTCTTGCCTTTTCTCTCTTTTTTCTTAAAAAAAAAAAAAACCTTGATTTGTGTTTGATCCATCCAACACCCTGTTCAGCTATTGTACTCAAAAATCAATGAAACCTGCATTTCATAATAGCTGAATGTAATCTAGAGGTTATCCCTGCCTAAAAAACTTTAATAAATTAGATTAGCTAGAGATATTCAGAAACAACATATAGTGATAAGGGAGATGTCTGGGGATAAGTACATCTTTTTTTGGCCACAAGTTCCAGCCTATACTATCTGTGAGTAGCAGAAAAACAACCTGGTTTAATACAAAGATTCTGTGGCTTAAATTTAGAAATCATAGACTTAAGCCTTGCCTTGAAACTTACTTGTTTATAATTTGGGGGAAATTATTTAATCTTTGTGAGCCTCAATTTATTTATGTCAAAAATTGAGATGGGGAGTAGTAATTGTTTGCTGAGTTTCTCTGATAAGAAAAGTAAATCATATAAGTAACGTCCACATAAATAGATAAAAATTGCAGCTACCATTTTTAGTACAAACTGATAACCACATTCTGATTATTTAGCTGATGTGATCATCATGTGAAATATTGTCTTTGGATACATATTCTGTTTAAAATCACTTCAGGGTAAACTGTAGCAATGTGTAAAAACCTTCAAAATAGTAACACCTGCAATAAATATATGTCCACCTTCTTCTCTGGTCCAGCCACATATCTCAGTGGTCCCTGTCCTTCTTTGTGTATAAATTCCTGCCTGATTTGGTCTCCAGTTTACCCAAATATTGCAAATCTTATCCTCCTATTCTTAACATAAGATTGTATTCATTTACTTATTCATTTAACAAGATTGCATAGGCATTGTATGTCATGTGGTAGGAATGCAAATACATGTAAACTCAACCATAGCCTGGTGGAAAAGGAGTGGGAAAGAGCATTCCAAATAAAACTAGTAGCAGATGCTAAGGCTCAGATATTTCAAATCCAGAAGTTTTTCTCAAAAGCTGAATAATGCAGGAAAGCTAAATAGATGCTTGGAACCTATGGTCATATACAGTCATCAGGAATTTTATGTTATTGTTGTATGATGTGGAATTGTTTAATGACAAGTAAAGTTGTCTATATTTTCAGTCTTAAAGTCAAATAATAAAATAGTAGGTATTGTATGATCTTATTTTACAAAAAGAATAGTTACATATATTGAGCTGCTTAGAGAGATTTCTTAAAGAATCCAAACAGCTAATAATGGTAGGTCCACTCACTTGTTAACTTTTTTGTTACAGACTTAAACCTTATCCAATGATTTCATTCTTTCACTTTATATTTCTTAGAGAAATTTAGTACATATATATTTGTTTTTCTATGCCTTTTAGTCCAAGCAACATATTTGTCGATGTTGAATTTTTCTTATATTTAGCAGGAAAAAAGAAAACACAATTCTTCTTCTTCTTCTTTTTTTTTTTTTTGGACAGGTAGAATTATAGAGAGAGACAGAGAGAAAGGTCTTCCTTTTCTGTTGGTTCACCCCCCAAATGGCCACTATGGCTGGCGCACTGCGACCGGCGCCTATCTGAAGCCAGGAACCAGGTACTTCCTTCAGGTCTCCCATATGGGTGCAGGGCCAAGCACTTGGGCCATCCTCCACTGCACTCCCGGGCCACAGCAGAGAGCTGGACTGGAAGAGGAGCAACCAGGACAGAATCCGGTGCCCCAACCGGGACTAGAACCCAGGATGCCAGCACCACAGGCAGAGGATTAGCCAAGTGAGTGGTGGCGCCAGCCTGGAAAACACAATTCTTTACAGAGAGAAAGGAATTAAACAATTTTTTCCTGTATGCTGTCTTGAAGGTCAGGGTCTTTATCTACGAACAAGTAGTAAACAGTTACTTGTAACTTGCATGAAGCAGCAGCCAGCCTTAACATCTATTCTGACTAAGGAAGAAAACAATGGATCACTTGTATAATTGTCTAGGCTACTTTTTGTTTCTTTCAAATTTTTCTTAAACATTTTATTGAATTACAATATGCATACGAAGAAATACACAAAAGTGTACAAATAGATGAGATTTTTGGTCATCTGATCACAGTCATAACCAACATCCAAATTAACAACAAAGCAATACTAGTACCCAAAAGTCCTCATTATTCCCTCTTCTCCATTTCTTTTTACTTTTTTAACTGACACACATATTTGATTTTTAAACAAATACTGCTACATATTTGAAAGTGGTTAATACAAATCAGTTGCTCCTTGTTCCAGCTCCAGGTCCACAGCACTTCTGCCGCATCAAGAGGCTTTATTTACTTTTTTAAGATTTATTTACTTATTTTTGAAAGAGAGAGAGAAAAATTTTGTCTGCTGGTTCACTCCCCAGATGGCCTCAATGGCCAGCACTGAGCCAGGAGTTTCATCTGGGTCTCCCATATGGGTGACAGGGGCCCAAGTACTTCAGCCACCTTCTGCTGTTTTTCCCAGGCCATAGCAGAGAGCTGGATTGGAAGTGGAGCAGCCAGGACATAAAACTGTGCCCATAAGGGATCCCAGTGTCACATGTGATGGTTTTATCTGCTATACCACAATGCTGGCCCCATCAAGAGGAGTGTTATAAGGAGGGGTGGTGAGGGCAAACTTGCCATCTCTCCTTAGGCTTGCCTGGGAGTTAAACAGAACTTACTTCCAAACTTTGCTTTTGGCTCCACAATACTTGATTTTGGTATACCATCCAGACTCTCAAGCACTCCACCTCAATCTGCCTATTTGAGACTTTGTAGGCATCTATCTCAGAGTTGACAGGCTGTCAGGATTCCACCCAGCTATAAGGCCTGATAAGAATCTGTTCTTCTGGACCACACCTGCTTCCAGGGAACACTAAGGAGATGACAGAGCTACTTCACACTTTAGGCAGAAAGCCCCACCCTCCACCTGGAGAATAAGGCTTCTTGGCCCAGGTGCAAATTTAAACAGATGAAAATGTTGCAAACCAAGGTCACTGAGTTAGCAGCAACACCCACTGAACCACCTGGCATCTGCCTTAGAGCTTAAAAAGCTCCCTAAACCATCTGAAAGGGTCCCAATAGTATTATAACACCTTTAAGATGTGTCCTTTCAAACAAATGGCCTCTCGAGCAACCTGATGAGATAGACAGCTTTATTTAGATTTAAACTGTGGAAGTCTACTAAGGAGACCAAGAAGGAAGTGAGAACAAGCAAAACAATGTTTCTGACTTATCAGGGGCATGATTCTATCTTCATGTACTCCACAGTGTTGCTCAGACGTAGAATTGCCTTCTGTAGCCAATTTCCAGAACCTGCTGAGATGGACTGGCCAGCAACTTACATATGTAGCTGGAGTAGTGGCTCAATTCCTCACAAGCAATACTCTAGCAATAAATCTATCACCCCATGTCCATACTCCCGAACTTTTCCTTGCAATCCAAACCTATATGAGCAACTGCAGTCTGCTAGTGACTAAGTTTAAGATTAGCAATCTGTGTAGATAATGATCAACAGCACAGAATCTGTAGTTCAAATATTGGCTTTCATTAACCTTAGCTTTGTAACATTGCTTTTCATATTCATATACTAAGCAGAAATAAAAATAAGAGTACTTATTTCAAAGCATTCTGAGGACTAACTGAGCTAATCCATGTAGAAAGCTTAGCATGGTGCCTGGCACATGGTACTCAGTGCACACAGAGGTCTTTCTCTCCCTGATTTTGTCATACATCATATAAGGTTGGTGAAACAATTCAGTGAAGAAGTGTTTATTCCTTTCCTATGAGCAAAATGACCCACAACCTAAGAGCTTCTCAATCAATAACCCTGCCACCATTTTCAAAGTATGTCCTTGGATTGAAAATATTTTCAGTTTTAAGACTAGTGTCTGCTAATACTGATAGAATCAAAAAGGGAGAGAACGATCCAACATAGGAAGCGGGATACACAGCAGACTCATAGAATGGCAGATGTCCTAAATAGCACTCTGGCCTCAGAATCAGCCCTTAAGGCATTTGGATCTGGCTGAAGAGCCCATGAGAGTATTGTAGGCATGGAAAGCCAAGACACTCTGAAAAAAAAAGAAGAAGAAGACCTAAATGAAAGAGTGGCAAGATGGCAGAATAGGAAGGGAGCACATTGATAGTTCAGCAAGACACAAAGGTTAATAAAAGTGGAGATACTGCAGGGTCAAGGAAGAGTAGGGGATGAAACAGCAGCAGAAACTCTTCTGGAACTAGTGATTCACAGTGGACCTGCGTGGAGAGCGTGGGAGCCCAAGTTCGGGACACCAGCGGCAGACTCAACGCACCAGCGCTGGAACGCGAGGTGAGCCGAATCTCCATAGCCCGAGACACCAGCGGGCAAGCAGAAAGAAGAGAATAGAGGGAACGAGGCTTGAAACTCCGTGGGGAAAAGTTCACCAGGCTAACTAGAAGAGAGAGAGGAAAAAAAAAGAAAAAAAAGTGACCGATATGGACACCAGTTTCTCTCCCTCCACTCACCCCTCAAAGGCGAGCAAGACAAAGAGCAGGCGCCATTTTGGACATACGTCATAAGCAGGGCGACCTCAGGTCTGCACCAACCCTGAGCCTAGCAGAAAAACCTGACTCTAGGGGGAGGGGTGAAATAACAGGAGATTAGGATCTAACTTGGCAACCCAGTGGGAGACTGCAGGAGAATTGGAGCCCACAACGAGGGCAGCAGAGATTCCCTGTGTGGTCCTTGGGAAAGAGCTTCCGATCTCTGGCTCCTGTGGGTATATCATTTGCCTGCTAACTACCTCCAATTACGTTCAGCTATGTGGAATTACTTCCCTTTTGAAGCAAAAAAAAAAAAAAAAAAGAAAGAGATTTATCACGCCTAATCTGGAAGTGTCTTCTTTGACACACCCTCAACCCTGAGGAACCAAACCCAGCTCTCAGTCCACACTTATCTCAAGCCTCTAAGGCTCCACCGAAAGTAGACAGTCCACTTAATATAGAGCCATAGCGTAACAAGAAAAAACACCACAGTGAAGAAACCAAATATCTCCAACATGCCATACAACAAACGCAAAAACCGAGGTAACAAGAACAAGGAAGACACTATGACACCCCCAAATGAAAAAGACACCCCAATTCAAGATTATGAAGATGATGAGATAGAAGAAATGCAAGAAGCGGATCTCAAAAAATTGATAAGAACATTAAGAAGTTCTCAAAAACAAATTCTTGAACTACAGAAATCATTAGTGGACAAGATAGAAAATCTCTCTCATGAAAATGAAATATTAAGGAGGAATCAAAATGAAATGAAACAACTAATAGAACATGAAACTGTGATAGTGACAAAAAACCACAATGAAATGAAGAACTCAATAGATCAAATGACAAACACATTAGAGAGCCTTAAAAACAGAATGGGCAAAGCAGAAGAGAGAATATCAGACTTAGAAGACAGAGAACAGGAAAGGAAACAGGCAAACCAAAGAAAAGAAGAAGAAATTAGAAATCTAAAAAATATTGTCGGGAATCTACAGGATACTATTAAAAAACCTAATATTCGGGTTCTAGGAGTTCCTGAAGGCATGGAGAGGAAGAAAGGATTAGAAGGCATTTTCAGTGAGATACTAGCAGAAAATTTCCCAGGTTTGGAGAAGGACAGAGACATCTTAGTACAGGAAGCTTATAGAACCCCTAATAAACATGACCAAAAGAGATCCTCACCACGACACATTGTAATCAAACTCACCACAGTGAAACATAAAGAAAAGATTCTAAAAGGTGCAAGAGAGAAACGTCAGATTACTCTCAGAGGATCTGCAATTACACTCACAGCAGACTTCTCATCAGAAACCCTACAAGCTAGAAGGGAATGGCGAGACATAGCCCAGGTACTAAGAGAGAAAAACTGCCAGCCCAGAATACTATATCCTGCAAAGCTCTCATTTGTGAATGAAGGTGAAATAAAGACTTTTCATAGCAAACAGAAACTGAAAGAATTTGTTGCCACTCATCCTGCCCTGCAAAAGATGCTTAAAGATGTGTTACACACAGAAACACAGAAACATGGTCACCAATATGAAAGAAGGTAAAGGAAGGAAACCTCACAGCAAAAGATCACAGGAAGCTCAATTTCTCTTTGACATAGAATTAAACTCTGATGCTCTGTTAAAGCAATGTGTTAAAGTAATCTAAAAACAAAAAGCAATTCAAATCAATTGGCAATCTACAAAAAGAGTTAAAGATTTTAAAAGCTATTATTAAAATTGCTATATTGGTCTATTATGCTATGTTATATGTGTGTACATATTGTATGTCCACATAGGAACTTTTATTAAGAGTTTTATTTTAAATGGCTTATAGATAAGATTGTCCATAAATTTCAGCTGCTAAAATCAATCAAAGATACATTTTAATTTGTGTGACCTGAATCTGTGTATCATATGTTTTAAACGTGTTGGTAGAAAGAAACTAAAAACATTTTATATGGTTGTGCTTAAGTTTACTGGTTAAACAAACTACACCATGTAGGATATTTAGGAGGTGTTTTCAAATACATGATTCTTAAAATTTATAGAAGGCATTGGACCTTCTGGTAAATGTTTTCTTAAGTTGTTGTCTAATGGTTGAAACTGTTTGCTAAGTATTCATGTGATATTGCTATTGTCAGCAAGCGATCTAGGACTTGCTCCCTCATTTCTCTATTCTAAGCCCAACTTCTTCTTTCATTTCTCTATTCTTTCCAAGGTAGGAAACTAATTCTATTATGAAGGAATCTGTAGGATGCACAATTTAATCTTTAGACCTTATAAAAGAGATGGCTAACATTTTTCTGTAATAGCATAGCCAAAATAAGAACTTAAATAATAATCTCATAGCTAGATTCACTTCGCCATCAGTGAAGTATACAGTAAGTAGAAAAAAACCTCCCTTTCAGACCAAAGGGAAAGAAAGTTTTAAAGTGAGAATATAATTTTCCTCATGGGCATTGTCTACCTTAGAAAAACTACTACAGAACATGCCTGTGACTAGAGACTTGTAGTTCAGGCCACCGAAGATTAGAGATGGGACACGGGCACTCCCTTGACTTGCATCCTCTGGTCTGCTTTAACACAAACCAGGAGGAAAGGAAAGCTCGGCATCAGAAGCAATGGGTGGCAGGCCTATTAATGGCTGATCTGTAGAGTGATCTGCCCTCAAGGAGACCCAACAGGCCAGTCCACTGCAGTGGCTTTCAATGTGGTAAGCATGGGCTTCAGCAGAAGTCAGCTTGTGAAGAGCCCTGGCAGCTCTGCCAGAAGTTGGATCACTGGAAATGGACCTGCCCTGGAGTCGAAGGATGCCCAGGTCAGAGCCACAGATCTTCTTGGCTCTAAGCTGAAAAGCCCTTCACTCAGCCCAACTTCCAAAGTGACCACTGCAGCTGAGGGTATGGTCATGTAGGGTCAGCAACATTGCAGGCAGAACTGTAGATTTCTTGTTAGAGATGCCACCTGCCTTTACCTGGCCAGCTCTCCTCCCAGGCCAGCTAAGTAATGAAAGTCAACAGAGTGCCTTCCCCTAGGAGGTTCACACCTCCCTTAGGATATACCCCATGTGAAGAGATAGATAGGTCTGGGCCTCTTAACTTACAAGGCCTAAAGCCCAACAGATTATTATCAAGCCCCTTCTATCAGGTTCTATTTGCCTCTCAATCAGAAAACTTAATTGTAGCTTAGACAACACCTTTCTTAGCTCCTCTAATAATGACTCTGTCCTTTGTTCTAGACCCTGTCTAGCGTACTTGGGCCTCATTCCTTTGTAATCATAACCTCTACTCTACCACCAATGGCTCTACTCCCAACCTGTGTGTACTGATGGTCCTCTTCCCCACTTAATGCTGTAGAATTGTTCAAACCTGGTAAATGCCACTCTTAGGATCATTGGTTACTATCCTCACTCTGTCTTTTATGACCTTGTCTAAATATGATCGGAGTCGGCAAACTTGGATGGCTTCCATAGCCTTGGCAACTCATGACGACAGCCTAGGGTGGTTACTGGCACCATAAACTAGAATGTCAATTTGTTGGGTCAACAACAAGAGCCACTGTGCACTTGCTCCTCATGTGGGATCTCTGTCCTTAATGTACTGTACATTGTGATTTAATGCTATAACTAGTACTCAAATAGTATGTTTCACTTTGTGTTTCTATGTGGGTGCAAACTGTTGATATCTTTTGTATATAAAGAGAATTGAAAATGAATCTTGATGTGAATGGAAGGGGAGAGGGAGCGGGAGAGGGGAGGGTTGTGGGTGGGAGGGAAGTTATTGGAGGGGGAAGCCATTGTAATCCATAAGCTGTACACTGGAAATTTATATTCATTAAATAAAAGTTAAAAAAAAAAGAAGAACAGTTGTAAAAAAAAAAATAAATGGAAGATCTCTGTGAGTGAGATCCCGGTAGAAAGAATGGGCCATCAAAGAAGGAAGTACCTTTCTGTGAAGGGAGGAGAGAACTTCCACTTTGACTATGACCCTATCGGAATAAGATCAAAGTCGGCAAACCCTAAAGGCTTCCATAGCCTTGGCAACTCATGACTAGAGCCTAGGGTGATTGCTGACGCCATAAACAAGAGTGTCAAATTGTGAAGTCAACAACAGGAGTCACTGTGCACTTACATCTCATGTGGGATCTGTCCTTAATGTGTTGTCTAATGTGAAGTGATGCTATAACTAGTACTGAAACAGTATTTTTACACTTTGTGTTTCTGTGTGGGTGCAAACTGTTGAAATCTTTACTTAGTATATACGGAGTCGATCTTCTGTATATAAAGCTAATTGGAAATGAAAAAAAAAAAAAAACCCTGGTGTTAAATTAGAAATTGCATAGAAAATTAATTAATTTTTAAAAAATATCATGTGGGATCTCTGTCTTTAATGTGCTGTACACTGTTATTTAATGCTATAACTAGTACTCCAACAGTATTTTTTCACTTTGTGTTGCTATGTGGGAGCAAACTGCTGAAATCTTTACTTAATATATACTAAACTGATCTTCTGTATATAAAGAGAATTGAAAATGAATCTTGATGTGAATGGAAGGGGAGAGGGAGTGGGAAAGGGGAGGGTTGCGGGTGGGAGGGAAGTTATGGGGGTGGAAGCCATTGTAATCCATAAGCTGTACTTTGGAAATTTATATTCATTAAATAAAAGTTAAAAAAATATTTTCAGTTTTATGAAAAACCAACTTGAAAGTTAAATTGCTTTGGGTTTGAAAAACAATTTAAATCCATGCAAAGCTTTTTATCATAATATGCTTTTCTATGAAACTTTTTGAAAATTCCTCTTTATGTATGCATTTCAAAATTCCTTGCACCAAAACAAACTTATGTTTTAATTCCATTTTACATAAACTTTTTGAAGTACTCTTTTTTTAAAAAATATTTACTTTATTTACTTATTTGAAAGGCAGGGTTAGAGACAGAAAGAGAAAGAGATCTTCCATTCACTAGTTCACTCCCCAAATGGCTGCAACAGCTGAGCTGAGCCAGACGGAAGTCAAGAGCCAGGAACTTCATCCAGGTCTGCCACAAAGGTACAGGGGGCCCAAGCACTTGGGCAATCTTCGATTACTTTCCCAGATGCATTAATAGGAAGTTGAATCTGAAGTGAAGCAGCTGAGACATGAACAAGCAGCCATATGGAGTGCTGGCATTGCAGGCAGGGGCTTATCCCTCTGTGCCACAACAACAGCCCCTGAAGTACTAATATATATTCCTTTATGTGTCTGCATGCACTCTAAGGTCTCTGAAAACTTCACATATTTTTTTCTTTTAACTCCCATACTTCTAAAGGCAAGCCTGTTTCTACAATATTAAGACGATCACTGGGATTCTTCATTTGTTAGGGCCTGTAACCTCCAGCTCCCAAGTATGAGGAACCAAAAGGAATAGTAAGACACTACCGAAACTCTCCAGTTTGATTTTTCCCTCATATCCCTTTTTACTAAGAATTTACTAAGCCAAAAATATGTGGAACACTTGAACTGTGACATTTACCTCCAACTAATGAAATCATATTGCCTGCATATAGTCTAAATTGAGACAACTATAGGAAAAACCATCCAGGACTCCTTTTCTTGAGGTTTTCTACAAGTGTACACTCTTTAGTGACACTTTTGGCAAGTGGAAACGTGATTTTAATTGCATGATCACCCTGACTCCCTGGTTGTAAACCTTTGCCAAGAGGGTTTGATTCTTTTCCAAAGTTAAATAACAAGAATTTTGAAAGCTTCCTAAGTATACCCTCCAGCTAACATCATCCTGAAAAAAAATTGAGTATAGATTCAGGGGGATGGGTAGTAGGAACCAGTTTTCTACTCCAAGCACATCAGATACTTCCTTTATCTGTATTTTTCCACTTACCATGAAAATGTTTTTCTCAGGACCCTTCTTTATAACTGACATTATTGATCTAGGCAGTCTCTATTTTTGGCACCACCCATTCCTAGAAGGAGCCCCCTTATTCCCAAATAAATAGGATCCCAATGTAAAGTAGGCACCTCTGTGCTCTGTTTCTATCATTGTAGAGATATGAATATTACCTGCAGGAACTAGGGTGGATTAATAGTATGTATTCAACGGTGAGGAGGAATCTGCAACTCTCATGTATCATGGCAGTTTTCCGCTATTATCATGTTCACAGAGCCCAGGCCCTGACCCAGTGGAAACAGAGAAAGGCTATGAGATGAGCAAAGTTTAGAAAAGTGTGCCTTTAATGTTGTCAGAGAAAAATCACCATCATCACCACTTACCACCCCCACAGAAAGATACTATCCACAGGCACTTATCTAGACTCATCAACAACTGCTCCAAGTTCCCTTGTAGAGCTTCCCCCCAAACCCATGATGACTGGGCTATCAAGCTCCCCCGCATACTTTGGCTTCTATACTTACCACACTCCAATTTGTCATCTCCTTCTCTGCTAACCTGGAAGCTGAGCCTGGCTAGCCCACAGCTCCATTTTGGCTCCATTTCCTGAATTTCTGCATCCTGTTCATGCTTTCCCAGGACTCCACCTCAGCTTGCTTCTATTTTTTGCTTCAATATTCCCAACTCAGCAGCTGGTAAAAATTTCAGCGAACTATATATCTGAGACAGAACAGAATAAAAATAAATCCATGTGAGATTGAGGAAATCACCTGGAAGCAGAGGCAGAGATCAAACGATCTTTTACCAACCCTCCTCTATCTAATAATGCTTTCATGAATATGTGTCTATCCAAAATATATTTGTAGTAAGTCCAAAAGTTTGAAAATACATCATTTGTTCTCATAACTCTTCTTCATACTTGATTCAGTCCACTATGGATTTACAAAATGCCTATGGATGTTTTGTCTATTCTTAACACACTTACAAAACCTGTGAAAGCAGGGATAATCCTATCCCATATTTAGCTGACTAGTTTTACTATTTGGAAGTTTCTCAACCTCACAAAGGATATCCCTACGGTCATAAACACATATAATGTCACACTCTTCCTGGGAATTTCTACTTTGATTTCTATGGCATCATTCTCCCTGGTTCTCCATCCCTCATTATGAAAAGCCCACCTCTGTATCATTTGATGAATCTTCCTCCCTGTATATCACCTAAACATTGTTGTTCTTGAGGACTTTGTCCTTGACTTTTATTTTTTTGTACCTTACTCTAGTTCCAAGTGATTTCATTTATGCTATGGTTTTAACTACCACCAACACACAACTAACTCCCATATGCAACCAGAGCTTACTGCTAAACTTCAGACCCATATAAAGCACTGTTTACTGGACATCTCCAGTTATTTGTCTCACCAAAAGATTCAAGTAAGTCAATATGTCCAAAGATGAATTCATCATCACCCACTTCATCCCAAATTGATCTTCCTTCAGGCTTTTTTTATTATCAGATAGTACCCACCATCCATAAACTCATACCAGAAATCCAGCATATAATTTCTGGTACTATTAAATCATTCAATAAGTATTTCTGGTTTTGTTTTTAGTATAGGTTTTTTTTTAAGATTTAATTATTTGAAAGTCAGAGTTATACAGAGAGAGAGAGAGAGAGAGAGAGAGAGAGAGAGAAAGAGAGTGAGAGAGAGAGATCTTCCATCAGCTGGTTCACTCCCCAATTGGCCGCAATGACTGGAGCGGGGCCGACCAAAGCCAGGAGCCAGGAGCTTCTTCCTGGTCTCCCACGTAGGTGCAGGGGCCCAAGGATTTCGGTCATCTTCTACTGCTTTCTCAGGCCATAGCAGAGAGCTAGATCAGAAGTGGAGCAGCCAAGACTCAAACCAGCACCCATATGGGATGACAGAACTGCAGGCAAGGGCGTTAACCTGCTGCACCATGGCGCTGGCCCCTAGTATAGGTTGTTGTTTTTTTGTTTGTTTGTTTGTTTGTTTTGGTTTTGGTTTTGGGTTTTTTGTTTTGTTTTGTTTTGTTTTGTTTTGGACAGGTAGAGTTAGACAGTGTGAGAGAGAGAGAAAGAGACAGAGAGAAAGGTCTTCCTTCCATTGGTTCACCCCTCAAATGGCCACTACGGCCAGAGCTACAGCGATCCGAAGCCAGGAGCCAGGTGCTTCTTCCTGGAAGGAGGTCTCCCACGCTGGTGCAGGCACCCAAGCACTTGAGCCATCCTTCACTGCCTTCCCAGGCCACAGCAGAGAGCTGGACTGGAAGAGGAGCAACCAGGACTAGAACCCGGTTCCCATATGGGATGCCGGCGCTACAGGCGGAGGATTAACCAAGTGAACCATGGCGCCAGCCCCCTAGTATAGGTTTTAAAAACAACTTTATTGTGCTATAATTAACATAAAATAAGCTGCACATATTTGAAGTACACATTTGTATGCATTTTGTCATATGAAGCCATTGCTGTAAACAAAACAATGAAGATTTTCATTGCCTACAAAAGTTTACTCAGGCCAGTTTCTTCTGACTGTTACTCACATGCCTGAATCTCCACCACTAATTTGTTTTCTGTCCCTCTATATTTGAGACATGGATTGAATTTGTGTCCTGCCGCCCCAAAAGAATCATATATTAAACCTCAAAATGTGACCCTATTTGGAGATATAGTATTCAGAAAGGTAATAAAGATTAAGGTGGGTCCTAATCCATTAAGACTGGAGTTCGAGTTGTTTTAAAGGAGAAATTCGGACACAGACACACAGTCACAAGGAGAATGCCATGCGAAAATCAAGTCAGATATCATGGTGCTGACTCTACAGTTCCCACGAGTGCCAAAGACTGACAGCAAACCATCAGAAACTGGGGAAGGAACACGGAACAGTTGCTTCTTTGCAGCCACCGAAGGAATCAACCCCGCTAACACCTTACTCTCAGATTTCTAGCCTCCAAAAGTGTGAGACAAAAAAATTTTGTTGTTTAAGTCACCTCAGTTTATGGTGTTGTTGTCACAGCCCCAGCAAACTAGTAGATGTGGTGTGCATTTTTTAGGTTTTTATATAAATATAATATTATATGCATGTATTCATTTTTCCATTTTTTTCACAGCATACTTAATTGAGCTTTGTCCATGTTTTTAGGATATTAATAATGTATTGTTTTATTGCCAAGTGGTACTCCTTTGTGCAGATATATTTAATTAGCTATTAATTCCTTTGTACAGATATATTTAATTAGCCATATAATTTAATTAGCCATTAATATGCTGATGGATCCTTGGGCTGTTTTCATGGCATTATTAACACTGTGAACATTCATGTACACATATTTTTAAAAATTTATTTAGTTTTAAAGAGTTCAGACAGAGAGGGAGAGACAAAGAGAGAGATCTTCCATTTGCTGGCTCACTCCACAGATGGACCTAATGGCCAGGGTTGGGCCAGGCTGAAACCAGGAGCCAGGAGTTTCAATCAGGTCTCTTAGCAGGGCCCCAAGCACTTGGGCCATTCTCCACTGCTTTTTTCAGGCAGGACTCAAACTGGCACCCATATTTGATGCCAGCCTTGCAGGCAGTGGCTTTATTCACTACGCCACAATGCCGACCTCTTTGAACAGATTTTTTTAAGTCAGCATATGCTTTCATTTGAGGAAATACCAAAGGAATGGAATGAATGAATCACATCTTAGCTATCTGGGTAACATTTTAAGAAACTGCCAAATCATTTTCCAAACTCCCATTTTACATTCCCACCAGCAGTGCATGAGAATGTCAGTTCCTTCACATTATTTTCAATGCCTAATATAGTCAGGCTTTATAACTTTAGTAATTCTAGTAGGAACATAATAGAGTCTCGTGATATTTGTAACTTAGATTTCCCTAAGGACTAATGATGTCGAACCTTCTTTCATGTGCTTATTTGCCATTCCTATATCTTATTTGGTGATTGGGCTGTTCAAATTCTTTCCCCCAAGTTTTTAATTGCCTTGTTTGTTTTCATATTAGTGAGGTTTCAGTATTCTTCTGATATTGTAAATATAATTTCTTTATAAACTACTTCATTTGCAAATACTTCACTACAATCATTAGTTTGTACTCTCATTCTCTTCACAGGACCTTTAAAAGAAAAGTTTCTAAATTTGATAAAATCCCGTTTGCCAATTTATTTTTTAAAGATCTGGCTTTTGATGTCATATCTAGGAAATCTTTAAACCTAAGTCACAAAGATTTTCTTCCAGAAGTTTTTTTTTATGCTTTTAGATTTTACATTTAGGTCTACAACCCAGTTTAGGTAATATTTTTGCATACCCTCATAAGCAATTACTCCAGTGCCATTGTTGAAAAGATTAACTTTCTCAACTAAATTGTTTTTTTGCCTTTGTTGAAAATCAATTATCTATATAAATCAGTCTATCCTTAAATACTCTCTTCTATCCTGTTGGTCTACTTAACCAATTTTATACTAATATCACAGCATTTTGATTGCTGCAGCTATGTAATCAATGTTGAAATGAGATAATGATAGGCCTCCAAATTTGGTTTTCATATTCAAATTTGTTTTGGCTAATCCTACATCCTTTACATTTTCAAATAGATTTTAGTCAGTTCATCAGTTTTTACCAAAAAAAAAAAAAAAAAGCATGCTGGTATTTTTTTCAATTTATTCTTGAATGTATAAATCAATGTGGAGAGAATTGACATATTAATAATACCAAGTCTTCTGTCAGTAGAGTATAAGCTTAGCTTGCCATGTTTTTAAATCTTTAATTTTTCCAGAAATTCTTTGAAATTTTCAATATTCAAGTCTGTCTTAAATATTTCAATTGTAATTTTTGTCAGTTCACCCCTATTTAATATTTTAAGTTATTGTAAATTGTATCTTGATTTTAATTTCTGATAGTTGATTGCTAGTGTAATAGAATTATAAATTATTATTATGTATTGACCTTGGATCCTACAATCTTGCTAAGCTGACATGATAATTACAGTTATTTTTCAACCGATTTCACTGAATTTTCTACATATTTAGGTATACTACTATGAAAAAGACAGTTTTACTTCTTCCTTCCCAATGTGGTTACCATTTGCTTCTTTATTTTGCCTTATTAACTGACTACAGCCGCCAGTATAATGTTGACTAGAAGAGATGAGGGTGCGTATCATTGCCTTGTTCCTGATAGAGAGCACTGAATCTTTTTCCACGAAGTGTTATGCTAGCTGTTCATTTTTCATAGATGCCCTTTATCATTAATTTGTTATAGTTTCAGAGACATGGGTAAATCCAGTCCTGGTTTCTCTAATTTGTAAAACATAAAGTCCAGCTTTGTGTCATTTTTTTTAAACATCTATTTGATATTATAGAGTCATAAAGAAAGGGAAAGTCAGAGAAACAAAGTGATCTTCCATCCATGGTTTACTCCCTAACAGCCAGGACAGGGTCAGGTTGAAGCTAGGAGCCTGGAACTCCATCTGGGTCTCCCATGTGCATGGTAAGGGCTCAACACTTGCTCCATCTTCCACTAATTTCCCAGACACATTAGCAGAGAGTTGGATTAGAAGCAGCTCAGCCAGGACTGGAACCAATGCTCATATGGTATGGCAGTGTTGCAGGCGGTTTAACCCTCCATGCCACAACATCAGCCCTGTCACCATTATTTCTCACTTGGATTAATATAGCAACATGCTGACAGGTTTCCTTGCCTTCAGTCTTGCCCTTCTCTCTCAATCGTTAAGACAGAATGAACTTTTACATAGGTAAATTTGATCATGGTACACTCTTTATTTCTCTGCTCCTTATGACCTCCTCCTCGTGGCCTCCATTTCCTTCACATGGCATTCAAACTTCTTCCTAACCTGACCTCTACCTCTTTTTTCAGGTTGCCTTCTGCTCGTCTTTCCCACTGCAACATTAAATATTCCAACAACTCCAAACTTCAGGTTATTTCCCAACAAACTACATAAGTTCACCAAACTGTGCCTTTACTGCTACTCAAATTACTCCTTCTGCCTATTTAAAATATACTCCAGGTTCAACTGAAATAGCAAATACTCTATGAAGTCTTCCCAATTCCCCCAAGTAATGTTAGACTTTCCTTTCAAATTTCTCCAAGATAATGTGATCCTTGCTCTTTTATAGAATGTACTATATTACATTGTAAATACTTGCTTACATATGCCTGTCATACTCAACTGAATATCATGAAAGCCAAGATGAATTGTGCTCTTATATGAACCCCTTAACCTCTGGCACTTGTGTATAACACAATGCTTGGCATAAAGAATCTTCTTGGTAAACATGTATTGAATGAATAAGTGAATATTTAACTCGATGTTGTCTGTTTCCCTTCTAGTTATAGAATGTTTCCCCAAGTCAGTCATTCCCTGGCCCTTCATAATTTTGTCATATTGACATCTGTATAATTGCTTACTTAATACTTTTTAAATGATACGCTTTTTTACTTTGATACTTCCTTTAGCCTGTTCTAAGCAACAGTATCTATGAATTCACCAACAATGTTTGAGTCAGACATTTTATAATGTAAGTTGAATTAAAGACATACTCAAATTAATATTTGGGTTTAAATTATTCATCCATATACCATCTTCAATCAACTTACCAATACATTAGTGGTACACATTTCATACTTTAGGAGTCACTTAACAAGTTCTATCCCTTGTACAAAATCACATAGCTGGTGTCAAAATTAGTACTACCATACAGGTCTCCTGGCCTTTTATCCATAATGTGCCCTACTCGACTGAATTGTATCTCCAAGGATACCTGTCCAAAAAAACAAGTATGGATAGAAGTGTACCAAGCAGCCAGATGGAGAAAATAGGAAAGCATAGCTTAATGCAGAGCTGTGAAGGTATTGTTAGGTCAACACCAAATATATGCAAAACGAAGAAAACATGGGAACATGCAGTGGCCACTGGCTTAGAAGGTGATTCATGTTCTCTTTCAGAGATTTCTAATGCCATATGACAGAGGAATCCATAACAGCTTTCTTTCTACCTCCAGGAATTTTTTCCTCTGTAGTTTGTCCCTGGATCCCACCACTTGGTATAGCTTATGCCTAACCAATTATATTAAGACTGTTGTCCATTTTTCACATCCAATGCAGATACCTGCTCTTCAGGCATGAGCTTCAAAAAGGCCAAATTACTGAGTTAACCATTTCTTTCAGGACATACAAAAGATTGCTATCCCCCCCCCCCCACAAAAAAAGAGAAAAAAATAGGTGGTGGGAAACATACTAATGTACTGAGTACAAACCTAGGAATCAAAGTTTCTGAATCCTCACCTTTGTTCTCCCACTGATTCAAATTTAGAAAAACAAGTATTTTCAGAAGTTTCCAGAATAAACGTTTACCTTGGTTCAATTCAAGACTAGACTCACCATTAGGGTCTATTTTTATATGCAAAAGAGTGAATATGTTGGCATCCATACAAAATGGACACTCTTTAATGAGTCCTTTCAATGGATCAGCTCAACAGAAACACTGGTTCTGGACCAATTCCTTTCCAGAACCTACTCTGTAGAAGTCCTTCCCCTGAGCTAAGTGACTGTGTATTTATGATCTAGTTTTAATGGGTGTTGTTGATTTCACCAGAGCTGTGATGTTCCAAAGAGATTCATAGCAATCTAAATTATGGAGTGCTAGACTGGAGTCTGCTAAAGAAATTCCACTATAGCCTTCGTAAATCCAGCGTAGTAAACCTTTGTTTTCCCATAGTTACCAGGGAAAGGAGTAGTGTCTGAGTTTGTTGTTGTTTTCAGTAATTTATCCAAAGACCTTTGGAAAAAATCAGTGTTTAGGCCTCACTGACCTGGTAAATCACATTATTTCTCCACTAAAACTATTGCTCATACATTCACACATTTTCTCCCTAAAAATGGCATTTTTAATTTGGGAAAGTAGCAGCTCTAAAGAAATCTGGGTACTTGGGCCGGCGCCGCGGCTCACTAGGCTAATCCTCCGCCTTGCGGCGCTGGCACACCGGGTTCTAGTCCCGGTCGGGGCACCGGATTCTGTCCCGGTTGCCCCTCTTCCAGGCCAGCTCTCTGCTGTGGCCAGGGAGTGCAGTGGAGAATGGCCCAAGTCCTTGGGCCCTGCACCCCATGGGAGACCAGGAGAAGCACCTGGCTCCTGCCATCGGATCAGCGTGGTGCACCGGCCGCAGCGCACAGCCGCAGCGGCCATTGGAGGGTGAACCAACGGCAAAAAACAGGAAGACCTTTCTCTCTGTCTCTCTCTCTGTCCACTCTGCCTGTCAAAAAATAAAAATAAAAATAAATAAATAAATAAAAAGAAATCTGGGTACTGATAGCTCTAACAGTCCTATAGTTAACCTTCCTTAGTCTTTCAGGTTTCCATCATGGTTAAAGTACAGTGACAATATAGCCTTTTGTTTCAAAATTCTCCCTTATTAGATCAGTGCTTCTCAAATGTATGGTCCCAGTACCAGCAACAGCAGTCACTTAGGAGTTTGTTTCAAATGTAAATTTTCTAGCCCAACTCAGACCTACTAAATCAGAAACTCTGGGAATAAGGCCTAGTTGTCAGTATTTTACAATAGGTTATAGGCATTTCTATTTGCCTCATTTCATCCAATGGAGAACACCTTACTGTGATTTAAATAAGGCTACCACCTCAGTTCTTTTGCTTCCATCAGAGTGGTCTTCTCATAGCCTTACCTTCTTCTATCTTCAGGCTTTTTTCTCATGATATCCACCGTCCCCATCCCCACATAGTTTTATCATTGCTTCCTCTACATCTATGCTGCTCCTATTGGTACGCAATCTCTATATTTTTCCAAGAAGTCTCCTCTAACGATTCTAGACATAGCTCTCTCACTTCTTCTTGCTAACCCTATTATGGTCAATACTTAATCAAGTTTTCATTATATATTTCCTGATTTAGATAGTCTATGGATCTTATTTTCCCAATTTGATCATAAGGGATAGAACCAGGATTTTTCTTTTCCTCTTGGGCCCTAAGACAGTACTAAGCCTGTGAGAAGTGAGTGGATTTAATCTACTCTGAACCAGTCCGATAATGAATTAGTCATTTCTGCTTAAGAAATACAGTGAAAAGAAGAAGCATAACAGATGGAATTTTTTTAATTCTATTTCCCTTCAATTGAGGTGGGTACACTGTTGAGAGGAAGGCATGCTCTTAACTGTAATATTTAACATCCCTACTGTTTAAATCTAAGGTGGATTCTGAGGAAAAGCAGCCAAAAAATGGCCTTCTATACATCTGACCACAAGAAACTGAGCGTGATTCTTGTTCCATGAAATGTCTCCTCGATGCTTTTGGACTAAATCAAACTGTGTCCAGTTAACATCAACTACTTTTAATTAGTAAGGTCTGGAAAGGTGTGAAATGGAAATAAACATTCAGTTCCATACTTGTGGAAGTTCTTGCCTCCTCAGTAAAAAACAAAAAATATTCAGATCCTGGTTTCTTTCAGCCCTGAGAAGAAACAAGACTAATGAAGTTTAGTAAACTCTTGATCAATTAAATGTAGAGCAAACCTCAAAGGCATCCAAATGAAAGGTAAACACTCCCACTTTAAAGTTTTCCTCTTAGAGTCCCAACTTGTCTCCTTGAGCATGGAACTTAGATCACAAGCCAATGTTGGCAACATCTGGGAGGTTCCACATACTCGGTTTAGAGGCAGAAGTTTGTTTTCACTTGAAAAATGAATTTTCTTTCTCTCTGAAATCCCTGGGAGCTCTTTGAAGACCTTAGAAGATATCAGGTCCACAGAATCCAAATTTCAAGATAATTAAAGTGTCTTCATTTTTCTAGTTTCCCCAGCACAGTTGGCAATTTGACTTCCTAAAGTTATTGTGATCTGACAGAAAATGAAAACATTTTAGAGACCAAGTCTCCATAATAGAGACCTATCTGGATGACAAGTGAAGAAGCTGACAGAATTAGGGCACTGTGTGCTTCTCTACTGTTCTTTTCAATTGATCTAGCACTATATGTCTGCATAAAGTAGAAGTTCAACTAATTTTGGCAGTTGTTAGTTATTAGGCAAGCTGTTTGATTGAATCTATTGTTTACCAGGAGGGTAAATACCAAAGACACATAGATTATGTATTTTTCTGCCAGTGTCATAAACAGAGGACAAGAAAACAGGGGGAACACTTCAAGACACTGGTATAAGTAACAATATTTTGGATAAGACCTTAAAAGCATAGGCAATGAAAGCAAAAATAGAGAAATGGGATTATATCATACCAAGAAACTTCTACCACAGTAAAGGAAATAATCAACAGAGTAAAGAGACAACTGACAGAGTCTGAGAAAGTAGTTGGAAATTTTTCATCTAATAAAGGATTTATTTCCAGAATATGTAAGGAACTAAAAAACCCTCAACAACAAAAAGTAAACAATTCAATGAATAAATATTCAAAGAATCTGAATAGCCAGTTTTTTTAAAAGATTTTATTTATTTATTTGAAAGGTAGAGTTACAGACAGTGAGAGGGAGAGAGAGAGAGTGAAATGACTTCCTTCCATTGGTTCACTCCCCGAATGCTGAAATGGCCGGAGCTGTGCCTATCTGAAGCCAGGAGCCAGGAGCTTCTTCTGGGTCTCCCACATGGGTGCAGGGGCCCAAGGATTTGAGCCATCTTCCACTGCTTTCCCAGGCCATAGCAGAGAGCTAGATCAGAAATGTAGCATCCGGGACTCGAACTGTCGCCCATACGGGATTCTGGCCTGCAGGCGGAGGATTAACCCACTGTGCCATAGTGCCAGCCCCAGAATAGACAGTTCTTGAAAGAAGAAATACAAATGTACAACAAATACATGAAAAAATGAAATCAGCATATAAAGTCAGCATATAAAAGAGACATCTCACTCCCATGTCCACTGTAGCACTATTCACAATAGGAAAACATAAATTCAATGGATGAATGGATAAGGAAAATATGGTATGTATACACAATGCAATATTATTCAGCCGTTAAACAAAAAAGAAATCCTGACATTTGCAGCAAAATGGATGGAACTGGAGGTCACTACATTAAGTGAAATAAGTCAAATATAAAATATCAAATATCACATATTGTCTCTCGTGTGTGAATTTTAAGAAAATAGTCTATTTGAACATAGACGTGATTACTAGAGACTAAGAAGGGAGGGGGGAGGGACAAAGGGAGTAATGGATAGCAGAACACAGTCAAGTAGAAACGATAAGTTCTAGTGCTTCCAATACCACAGTAGGATGACTGCAGTGCACAATAATTTATTACAGCCTATATAAAGAAGAGGAATATAGGAGCTAGAATCATCAAACAAAAAGAAACGTTAGAGAAATGGAAAAGCTAGTTGTCTGGTTTTATCTGTTTATAATGTGTATATGTGTTGAAATATTGTGCTGTACCTAATAAAATATAAAAACACTACAAGATAATCAGGAATTTAACTTAAAATTTTAAAAAATTATGTTACCAATGTTTAAGAAGGTATAGATAAAATAGACTCTCGAAGCACTCAGTGGGAATTGGCACTCACAATTTCATAAAAGTACTGACCCAAAAAATAATTATAAATTGGAAAATTTTTCTCCTAAGGCCCTTACATATTAGTCATTTACGATGAAATTATTTATTGGGATCTAGTTATTTTATTATTTAAAACATATTTTCATTTCTTCTTTAGCTAATATTTATTATACCCAGTAACATATGTAGATCAGACCATTCAATTCTCACAGGAACCCTATAATCTAATGTTAAATAAAATAAATATTAACATCTCCATTACATAGATGAAGAAACTGAGGATTAAAGAATTTGCATGATTTACCTGTTTATAAATTAATAAATGGTGGCTCAGGAATTCTCTCCAGGCAGTCTGACTCCAGGCAGAGTTCATAATTTTTTTATTCTGTACTGATTTCACAACATAGTCTCTTCCTTCTGCCATTATCTATTAATTCCTACTAATGATTTGGAAGATGATTTTGAGAGCCAGACAAACCTGGATTTGAATCTCACCTCTCCCACTTAATAGCTTGTGACCTGAGGCATCTTACTTAACTTTTCTGATCCTTCATTTTGTCCTTCTGAAAACTAAGCCCAATAATAGCTACTTGGCAGAGTTGTTGGCACAATGAATGCCACATGCCTTGCACACAGATTATACTTAGTTCATGATTCCTTTTCCTCTGGCAGCTTTCTAGGTAACTACCTTTTGGCCACTACAGAAAGCCTGTGGGTATTTATCTTTTGTGCTTGCCCAGTCTTCCCCTCACAACTACTACCAAAACTGCTCAACCAGGCCTGGTCCTTCCCTGGCCACACAGTCTAGTAACACCTTGTCATCCTGCTTTTTTA
Organism: Lepus europaeus; assembly: GCF_033115175.1. Classification (NCBI taxonomy): domain Eukaryota; kingdom Metazoa; phylum Chordata; class Mammalia; order Lagomorpha; family Leporidae; genus Lepus; species Lepus europaeus. The sequence continues at coordinate 63,384,347 of NC_084850.1, read as the reverse complement.
TATTCAAGATCTAGAACATTTCCTGCCTTCTTTCAACATTTAAATTATATCTTTTTGTACCCTATGAACGATAATGGTAAGAAATATGCTACTCTCTCTGATGGTTGTTTCCATTTTACTAAGGCCACCTAAAGGCATATCACCTTATCCTAAGAATAACACCTGCTTTTGCCTACCTAGACGCATGAATCAACAGAACAAAACAATCAGGATATTATAAGTAAAATGAGAAAATGCAAAAAGAAGACTTGTGAGAACAACTTCATAATGACAGAGTTGGAGAAAGTATTGGTGGTATTGTAGTCTAGATTTCTCAGAAAATAGAAAAGAATTTTCTAAGAACATACCATATTAGGACCCATATTGGACGTTAAATCTCTGAATCCTAATCAAACTATCTCTAAAATTATACATTGCTCCAAAGTGTTTGGATTTTTTGTTCTATAGCACAAAGTAAAACATTATTTGCAACTACATGAAAAAATAAGCACATGGAAAAATAAAATTCTAATCAACAATACAGTAAACAATAAAAGGTCAATCTCAAATCTCTATTACTGAGACAATCAGCAAATTTTGAGTTAACTCTTTCTCTTTCAGCTTTCAAAAAATGGTTCTGGTTTTTCCATACTCCCCACGTCCCCAAGGATGGCAATGACATTCTCTTTGTCACTTCCAAACCAAAACTTTTCCTTTCTAACATGCCAAAACCTTTGTCCTTTGAGATGCATGCCATTCCAGTTAAACCGTCCTTTCCTTTCACTCCATTTTGCTACCTGTTCGCATATGCCACACCCATTTTTTGAGAACTGTAGCTCCAAGTTAATTTACCGCATGTAATTCTGACATCAGCTGGAAAGACTTAAATGTCCCTGTAAAAAATCCACATGGGATTTAGTCAGAGGGTTCCTTGACCTTTTTAATAACAATGAAGTTGTTTGTTTGTTTGTTTTTCTCTCAAAGCTGCTTCAGCCACACACACACCTCCCTCTGGCTACAGGCAAATCGTCATCTACACCTTCATCTGCAAAACTTTCTCTGATTATTCTTATTCTCTGACTTACGGTCATTTAACCCCTACCTTTATCTAAGTGAACATAGACCTCACCTGAATTTATCTTTTCCAAGGACTCTCAGCAGCCTTTTTCTTTCATTCCTGAATCTTATCTCCTCTAACAAACCCCAGTCTTAAAGCAACCTAAGACCTTTCCATCTCTGCTGTTGCACTCAAGCAGTTTACGGCTCGAAAAGGAGAAACTGGCACAACCATGCAGGGAGTGACCGCTACAAGCCCTAAAAGGGTTTCAATACAGCCCAAACATTCTTAAAATCAGCGCTTTTTCCCAGTATTCTCAGGAACCATTGCAAATTTTTCTTCTGAATCCTCACCACAACCTGCCCCTCCTTTGAGCAGATGACATCACCTCCTACTCAGCAGTGCAAAGTCCGTGTCCTCAGTAATTTCCATGACTTACAGCCTCGAACTCTACAAATTTATCTGCATCTGTAGTCCTTAAATCCTTACCGCCCCTCCCAACGTCTCAGTTAGATTCTTTATCTTCTCCAATGCTTAGCCCATCCTCTCCTGCTTTTTTTTTAAAAAAAGATTTATTTATTAATTTATTTGAGAGGCAGTTACAGACAGAAAGAGAGACAGAGAGAAATCTTTCATTTGCTGGTTCACTCCCCAGGTGGCAACATCAGCAGGGGCAGAGCCAGGCTGAAGTCAGGAGCCTCTTCCTGGTCTCCCAGGCAGGTGTCAGGACCATTTTCCACTTCTTTTCTCAGGTCTTTTGCAGGGAGCTGGATCAGAAGTGGAGCAGCTAGACTCAAATCTTGTTCTTTCCCACCCACTGTCTTTTCCCCTTCGGCATATGAATTTCTTCAAATATCACCACCTTAAAAATATCAGCAACAGTATGTCCTTGGGACATAATTTATGCCTCTTATTTTCTCCATCTATACTTTCTTTCACACAAAATTTTATAAAAAAGCTTATGCTCTCTCCACATCCTAATACCAATTCATTCTCCAATGTACAGTAATTTTGCTTCCAGTACAACCACTACTGCTACAAAGGCCATTGAAGTCTTAGTATTAAGGTCATTGGACCATATTAATCATGAGCCTCCTTAACCTGTCTAGTAGTTTACAACTAATCAAAATATTTCTCTTCGTGTGAAACTCTCTCCTCCCACCTCTCATAGTAGCAATTTCTAGCTACTATGCAATTTCCTTTATGGACTCCATCTCCCATGGCATATGCCATAGTTTCATCCTGAAGTCATTTTTTTGTTTCTCAATATATTATTACTTGAGCTATATCCTATCCAAAATTTGCCTTCTGGGTTGTGGATCTATGTTTCCAGCTGTGTACGAGATTATCTCCACTTGAATAGGCAATAAGAACCTCCATCTCAAAATTTCTAAACACATAACTTTTCCCCTACCTCTATCTCAAATTTAATATTCCTTTTCCAATATTTCCTTTCTTTGTATTAGCACAACCAAGCACCCAATCTCCCAAGTCACAAATCTTGGTACAACTGGACAACAGTAACTTCCTTCTCCTAATTGGGTTTAATCTAACTGATAACAAATAGATATAATTTGTTTCTTCTTTTTCATTTCTCTAATTTTTTAAAAGATTTATTTATTTATTTGAAAGAGTTAGAGAGAGAGAGAGAGAGAGAGAGAGAGGTCTTCCATCCGCTGGTTCACTCCCCAATTGGCCTCAACAACCAGAGCTGCGCCTATCCGAAGCCAGGAGCCAGGAGCTTCTTCCGGGTCTTCCATGTGGGTGCAGGGGCCCAAGGACTTGGGCCATCTTCCACTGCACTCACAGGCCATAGCAGAGAGCTGGATCGGAAGTGGAGCAGCCAGGTCTTGAACCGGTGCCCATATAGGATGCCAGCACTTTAGGCTAGGGCGTTAACCCGCTGTGCCACAGAACCAGCTCCCATTTCTCTAATTTTTAAGTGAAGAGTTCAGCATTTGTCATCTGGATTAACAATTACCCCATAAATGTTCTCTATATCTCCATTCTCTACAAAGCATTCAGAGTAATCTTCGCCAAAGGCCAAAGATGATCATGCCATTGATCTGGCCAAAACCCTTTAGTGCCTATGCATCAGGTATAGAATAACTTAAAATCCCCTAGTATGGAATACAACAATGGTATACTTGTTTTATTTGTTTATTTCTCACAATGTTTGGCCTTTAGGGGTATCTCAAGAAGTATTTTTGAAATTGTTTTCTTAAAGGCAGACCTAATCATCTCACAAATTATATTCTATCTAAAGGACATTCATAATGTGAAGACACCAGATTACTCAGGACAGCATGTGATGCGTTTCCTCAATCATTGATCCTAAAGTAAAGAACACAAAATCATCTGAATTTTTATTAGCAAGTGAATGACAAGAAAAAGGATGCTAAGCACAAGATTTTTAAGGGTGGAAAAAAGATGGTAAACACTGCATGCTCCTGGTACTGATTGTCATGGGAGACCCTTGTAACAATACCATGGTAAGGCACCGGTACTGTGTGTAGTAGACTAAGCTTCCACCTGCAGCATGGGCATCCCATAAGGGTGCTGTTTATTGGGCTACTCCACTTCCAATCCAGCTCGCTGCTATGACCTGGGAAAGCAGTAGAAGATGGCCCAAGTGCTTGGGCCCTTGTACCTGCATGGGAGACCTGGAAGAAGCTTCTGGCTCCTGGCTTTGGATCAGCCCAGCTCCAGCCATGGTGACCATTTGGGGAGTGGACCAGCAGAAGACCTTTCTCTCTCTCTTTCCCTCTGTTTGTCTGTAACTCTGCCTCTCAAATAAATAAATAAATAGAATCTTAAAATACCATGGTAAAAACTCTGACACTTTTTCTTCTCTAAGTGCTTTGACGGTTAGCACTATCAAAGTTGTTGAAGTTAAGAATACTTAGATTTGGTCTAAAGTACTTCAAGAACATATTGACTATTTGGAGTACACTAATTATGGAAATCAATATATGTTGATAAATATACATTCTTTTTCTAGAAATGTGAAAGAATAAGAATAAGCAATACATTCACACACACCTGTTTTTGAATATTGGTAACTGCCCACTAGTTGTGTTGCTTTGAGAAAGTTATTTAACCTCTCTGAATTATAATCATCTGCAAAGTGGAGTATTAATATTTACCAAACTTTCATCACAAGATTGTCATAATTAAATGGTAATATGTGTGTTAGGAACTTCCTGGCAAATAGTATGGGCCCAGCATATTTTCCCTATTTTATATTAAACTACTATATTATCTTAAGCTTGACTACTATCTTCAACAACTTTTGTAAGTCTTCTGGAGAAACAAGCAAGCAGAGTTCAAGGAGAAACAGCAGGTGACTGCATTGAAAGAACTAAGTATTTCAGATTTGATGTTGAGAGACATTTTTAAGATACTGAAGGAGAAAATGTATGGCCCAGCACATATTTAAATATCTTATAAATTCTTTCTTAAAGGAAACAAAGCAAGAGATGGAGGAAAGAAGAGAGAAAAAGCCTAATAAGACCACCTCGGAAGAGTAGCCAAGATATTGCTAGTTGTCTCAGAATTGTATCCATATTCTCACCTCTGACCTTAGACTGCCAATATGGGCTCTTTTCCAGGATTATGCCTTTCAGGATATTTTTGTTAGGCTCTTTGCCCTGTGATCTACACTGGAAACCTACCAATTACATTGCATTTTAGAGAACAAACCATGCCCAACTCTGGCTCCTATCTCTGTCTAGTGTTGCTGCCACATAAGGCAATGGCTTGAGTGTAGCATCAAAATAAAGATCCATTTTTTCCTTCTAAATGTACCTGTAATCCATGTTCACTATTTGGATCACTGCTATCAAACAGCAACTGAAATACATGAAAGAATATGGATGAAAAATAGATTTATTGGGATAAAAAGGAAATATAGGAGTGTATCTGGAAATGTATGCTCCAAAGGCTTTTAGGCAAAAGCATTTGAAATGCTTATCTGGAAGGTGGGCTTGGTGTACCACAGGATTATTCCAATCAATTGACATTGCTGGGTATTACCAGCAATGCACAAATCCTTCAATTGCTCCATGAGCCACAGTGCCAGAGTTAAAGGTCTTGGCAAATTTTTATACTAGGTCTCCTATTTCTACCATCAATTTCATCACCAGGCCACATCCAACCTTCAGACCACCAGTGTGATCTTCAAGTTTGGCTTCTCTAGGCTGAGTCCCTTAGCAAAAGGACGCTTGCTCTCATTCTAGAGTAATTTGGTCTCCACAATCATACTAGTAGGTGCTGATGTGTTTGGGGAAAGATTCTCAGGGCAACATGGGGTAGAGGAAACAAAAAGGCTGAGGGAAAGTAAAGTACATAAGGAAATCAGCAATAAAAGGGCTACCTATCCAAAAAGCAGTAGAGGGATATTCCATCTTCAACTTGTTTTCTGAATGCTCACGTGAGGTCTGTTTCTGAGGCACAAGCCTTGGTCCCCACAAAACAACTTGAGAAATTAAAAGAAGCAAATAAAACAAATTTTGACTATTGACAAGCAGTGATACTCCTTCAGCCTAGACCTACTTGTTTCCACATCCCCTTTCAGAAGGTCCTTTTAGAAAAGAACATTGTCAAAGGAAATGGTAAATAATTATTTTTGCTTCAGCATGCTAAATAATGAGCCAACTCAAATCAGGGCCAAGGGAACTTAAAGAGCATCGTGAAAAGAAAGGTCCTAGTCCCATGCTCAGGAAAGTTCATGCTCTGTGCTGTGGTTTGGGTTAATTGTCATTGCTATTTTCATTTGCTTTTCTCCTCTAATCTGATTAATATATCATTTTTATGGTAATTTTCCTGACTTGCATTCTATATATTCTTTTTAAAAAGAAAACAGGAAAATGCTTACATTTATCCCATAGGAGAGCAATGAGTTCTCAACATATGTACATGCAGATAAAATGTGACTTCTATTAATTCTTTGGGGAAACCAGTTATTTTTAAATTCACATGGGATTTCTTTGTCCTAGGCACAGTATCAGAAATGATTCCATACCTCAAGCACTGAGATGAAACAGATCAGATGTAGTCTCTCACCTCAATCTGCTTGCCTAGCCAATATATATCACACCTAGGAAAGAAGTGAATTGGCAAGTAAAACCAAGTACTCTGAAGGTAGAAGGAAAAGGAGGGAAATTTCTGAAACAAAGTGTCATTCATTCCCCAAAAGGTATATGGCCTTAACACAGCCTTCCCTTTTGACCCTAGCTCATGGATATAAGTGATGTGAAATTTAGGGAATATATTTATGTGATCTTACTCTGTTCAAGTGAGTCAGTGAGTGGTTTTGGAAGTTAAGCTTAGTTTTTCTAGTAGGATGTTTGGAACGATGAAGATGAACAAGGATAAGGAAAGTCAAAAGGTAATTACTGTGTGAAGGCCATCTAAGCAAAACACAATAGCTAGGGAGGGTTCTGTTTCCGTTCCTTGCTATTCCATTCTTTTTAAATTTTTTAAAAAAATTCTTTGACATCTGCTAGTAGTACATATTTATGGAAAACTGGAGTATTTCAATACATGTAGATACTGTGTAAGGATCAGATCAGAGTAATAAGAATTTCTCGTTTTTTTGTGTGTTGAAATCACATTCAAAATATTTGTCATTCATAATGCTTTCATTGTTTATTTGTTTGTGTATATGCCTTTTTAAAATTTATACCTAGTTGTTTCCATTAAGAATCTTCATGATTTATAACAAAGCACATATGATATTAGAGCTCTTAAAGGAGGGTTAAAAATCATATCACAGAATTCACACAGAGTGGGGTAGATTTATTCTAGACTCCAAGTGAATATAACATGGGACATTCTGAATGTGAGGACAATAGGGAAATTTGATGGTTATTCAATGACAATTGCCCAATAAATCAAAGTATAAATCTTCAGGAAATAAACTATACACTTCACACAGGCAGGAAATTCTACCCATCTTACCCATCTTGTGATTAGCACAAGGCCTAGCATGTGGTAGAGGCTTAATAAGTATATATTGTAGGAATAAATGAAGTTTTAGTGAGTTTATTAAGAGTAACAATTATGATTCAGCTCTCTTTATATTCCAAACACTCATCAGAGGGTCATACAAAAGTCAAGGGCATAATAGGAATCACAATTTTCTTATTGCTAAATTCAAAGATCACTCTTCATTCCTTTACCTATGTGCCTTTCTGTCAGCATTTAATATTATTGTCTATTTCCTGAATGCCCTCTTCCCATGACTTCCATAGTTTCAGCTTCCCAGGATTCCCTCTTGGGTATGTGATCACTCTGTCCCCTTTGAAATTCCTTTTTCTCACCTGACTCTTGAATGTTGATGTTCCTGAGGGTTTTGAACATGTCCAATAAGCTTCTTGTCTCCCAAACACTTCATCTGAATGACCTCTACGACTTCATCAACCATTTTTATTTCCCCAAGCTAGATTTCTTTTTAAGTTGCATATGCAGTTGCTTAATGACCACTCTTATTTGGAAGTCCTGCATACATCTCAAATTCAACATACCCTAATCTGAAACCATTTTCTTTACCACCTCTTATGTTCTCCATCTCATGGACAACACAATTATGCACCTAGTTGTCCATGACCCTCCTTGGCCCCAAACATCAAATCCAACGATCAAATCTTGCAGTATATACTAAATCAAGGTCTACATATATCCGACAATTAGATTTTACCTAGAGAATGGTTTACAAGTATTTCTCTTAAGCACTCGTTGCCTCAACTCAGCTAAATTATATGCTATTATTTACTGAGTTTATATTATGTACCAAGATATGTGCTCAATGCCTCACATTGGTCTCTTCATTTGATTCTCACTGTAACCCAACAAAGAAACCTATGCTACACATGGGTAAAGTGGAGAACAAAATTTAATTTTTTTTGTTCAAGACCAGATAGTTCTGTATCCACACTAGATTTCACATTCAGGTTTATCTGATTCCAGAAAAGTATATCCTCAATCTGAGTTCTGGCTTAACAAGAGTAAGTGTCTAGAGGGTAGGTATGCAGACAAAAGTTCTTTAATCACTTGAGGAGCAAGAAGCAAATATAATCAAGAAACTCCTCATCACTGTTGACTTCTAGAAGCCCAGCTCACCTTTATACTGACACAGAGGCAATCCCAGGGGTGCTTGCTAGCTGGAACCCATTCTCTTTAGAAAGTGTATTTGATTATTTACTAGAGGTTTACTTTTCAAATTTAGATGCTACTTGTTAGTTTCCCCAATGGTCTTTTTGAAAAGTCACTAAAAGAAGGATAAAGGGTGGAAGGGAGACCTTCTCAAAATACAAAATCACAGCGTTTCCTTCTTTTCCCCACTCTGGCTTCAGCTGCACCTTTTGGGATGGTACTGTGGGTAAATAAAGGGATTGAAGGCTGAAGCACCATTTTCCAAGGAAGTGTGAAATGCATCCAGTTTCTACTTAAAGCAAATCTTAATACTGTCCCTAGTTCTGAAAAAGATCTGGACAATTGACTAGTCCATCCCTGTCCTTTTATCTGTAAGGAAACATAGACCCAGAAAGGGGAAGGGGCTAGTTCAGGGTCATACAGTTATTTTGGGCAAGGTCTATACCATGATCCAATTTCCTTAGCTCATATTTTATACATGCTTATGTAACTATTAGATTTGGGGTGACACTAACTTATATCTGTTACATCAATCTTATGAAGTGGATAATATTATATGTCTTCATTTTATAGTAAAAAAAAATGTAATCCAGAGGAGGCAGGTAATTTTCCAAAATCCATGTAACTACTAAGTTAAAAAGTAGAGGTTTGAACTCTGGTCTGTCTGATCCCAGGGTGTGCTCTCTTGCCACTGTGTTTTGCTACCTCTTACCTGGTGGTGAATTAACCAGTGCAACCGATCAGCAAATAGTAGTTGTGTAAACCCAGTAATCTACTCTGCCTGTTTTTCCACCCAGAGGGAAAGTGATCGTCCCTTTCTGCAACTCAGCAGAGGCACCCTTTTGCTAAATGCTTCTTTTCACCAGATCAATAAAGCTCCCTCTCATAAGCCATTTCCTGGGCCTGGAGAATGCTGCTGATAGTGTACATTTCTCACCACAGAGGCATTCTTTATGGAGGGTCCTGATGTATAAGCAAATAATGCCTGTAATTTGTCTTGCAGGAAATGCATGCACTATTGATAGTTTATGATACAAATTCCACAGGATAAAGACAACATTTTCTGGAATTTCTTGGACACATTTGGAAGTTCCAGTACTGTGGAAACAAGGAAACAGGATGATAGAGGGATTCAGGGAACATTCACATCTTTTCCTTTCAAAGATCTCTCTATTCCTCACGCCTACGTGTGTCTGGGCCTTCTTATTTGACCACACAAATGGAAGACATAATGAGAATGGCACAAACACTTGCTCCTCGTGAAGCACAAGCATGCAGGGTGTTTTTTTTTTCTCTTTGAGGCAAACAATGAACAAACATGGGGCAAACATGAACTATTTACACAGGGAAGGGAATTCAGGAACAGACTGCAGAGAATGAAATCAGCTCTTGCTTTGCATATTTGTCAAGGCTTCCATGCATGGCTCATAAAGCTGCCTCCAGGGTAAAATGTAACTAGTGGATTTTCAGAGGCCCAGCCTTCAATCTTCTCTCCACTCCTCCCTCCCCAAGACCCCAGCTGCACAGTGACATTTAGAAACAACTTCCAACGCCTGCCAGAACATACATACTCATTGACACTTTGGAAAACTTGCTGAGGTAGCAGCCTAATCTCAAACTGCAGGGGCCTAATTGCGTGCTGTCTTTTCTGAGAGATGCTTCCCTGCCAGCTCCAAGGTCAGAGGGAGGGCAAGTTCATATTTCATGTGCATTACAATCTGAGTGGCAGTGGATATATTCTGAAAGTGTGTCACTGACAGGCTTACTGGTGGATTGGTTCCTGGGCACTGCTGAGAACTGCCTGGGTCCTGGGAAAAAAAAGTAGGGAGTCTGTAACAGATGAGGCAACCACAGCCCCCTTTGAAATAGTAGCAGGGAAAAAGACAGTGTGGGCTCAAACCATATCCAAGAAAACCTGGGCTTAGAAGAAGACACAGTGAGTGTATGCATTAGGATTCAAGCTATCGTGCACTATGTGACTGAAGCAAGTTATTTAGCATTTCTTGCTTTTAATCCAAAGAAACTCAGTTCCTAAAGCTATAAAATTAGGAAAATAATATCTGCTTTGCAATGTTGTTTTAAGGACCTGTATTAAGTGTGGTAAGGTATATGACAACTCACAACAGTGTTAAATATATGGTAGTTTCTTCCCTTGACTTTATGGGCTTATATGAACTCAATTTGTTTAGCCATTGCCAAAGTGCCATACATAGATGATAAATTTTTTCCCCATTTCCCAAGAGATGATGAACTTTGAAGTACTATAAACTTAGCTTTGAAGACCACCTCCTCCATTTTGGAGCCATTCAAGTCGTGTTGACATTCCAATTTCATCACTCTTGAATCTTGGCTTGGTCATCTTTAAAAATGTGATTGTACCTGTCCCATAGAGTGGTTGTATGGCAGGATGAAATGAGATAATGTACAGTAAACTCTAAGTACAATGCTTGGTACATTCTAAGGATTTAATAAATGCTACCCCTCTTCCTCTCTCATCCCCTGAAGACTGTGACAGTCTAACTGATTGGTGAACATGGATTGGGATGATGTATTCTGTTCTCTCTGGGAATAATTCCAGTGAATAAATTTTAATTTAGTCCATTCTATTTATTTTATGTTCCACAACCCACGTCTGCAGTACCCCAAAGAACTCCCATCTTTTGAGAAAAGTGATGGCCAGCCTTCCTTTTACTCCTAGAGTGAATCTCTTCCATTTATCAAATCAAGTGCACATGCCCTAATCAAAAATCCTTGATATCCTATAGTTAAGGCACTCATACATTTTTTTCCAGCATGAACACAATTTCAAGAATTACATCCTATGTGCTCATAAAGCATCAAAAAGTCCTGGCAATTACAATACTCTCTCTTTCAAAATATATCTCCTACCTCTGCCACTCATATCCCGCATAAAAGTATTTGATTTGGAGATAGGATTGAATCATTAATTCATAAATGATGTTTACCATACCCAGAGTTCTTTATGGTATTATACTACATAATGAGACACTTTTCTACTCATTGTTTCATGCAAAAAGTAGTTATTGAGTATTCACTATTTCCCAGGCAAATAGTGTCACAAAGGTAAATGTGTTCTACAGGGGAGGAAGACAGAAACAGACAAGTTATAACATTATATGGCAAACAGGAAAATTGAGTTATATACAAGGTGCTTTGATAGTCAAGAGTAGAGAATAGCAGCTAGTTCTTCCTGAGGATAATAAAGAGGACAATACTAGAGAAACAGACATTTGAATTTGGTTTTCAATGATAATTATAAATAATGAATAAATGATAAATAGCAATAATTTTACTCAAGACATACTGTTGGGGATTTGGATTGAGAGGGATTCTATTTTAAATTGACTTCCATTTTGTCAGCTCATATACTATTTCATATATTTCAGTTTCTAAACAAATCTCCCCATTGAAATAAGCTTACTTTCATAACTTTATTTCATAACAGAGAAAATTATGATACCTACTGTTTATGATTATCAGGTAGCAAAAGTTGCACTCCTATTAGAGTCATATTTTTCACATATCATTACCTACTCACTAAGGGTGAGTTTTAAAGAAAGACATAAAATATACATAACCAGGCATAGATATCATACACAAGTCTATCACATATGATGTGTAAATCTATGAGAGTGTGTACACACACACACGTACATGCTCACACAATCACAGTCAGCTCCATGTGCGGAGACAAAATTGGAAGCCACGACTTGAATGAGTACAGTGCTTAATTTGGGGCTTAGAAAACATTATTGGTGATTAAATGCTGGCTTCAGTTTTAAAAATCAACTAAAAGCAATTACATTCTTAAGAAGCTGTTTTGATGCTTTTTAATTCTGTGACTTTATAAGAACTATTAATTTCATTGCTTTTTAACTCACCATCTGTTAATTCAATAAAGATAGTCATTTTTGATTAGCCTTAATTGTTCTGCCCTGTTTTTCCATAGAGTTAAAGGGGTTTTTCATGTATTCTTTCTTTTTCCACTATGGCCTCAGCCCCAGCTTGCTGCCTAGCAAAGGCATGCCATTTGTCATAGGGGGCCAGGCAAGACAGAGTGAACGGCTCGTTGAAATCCATCTCAGCTTGTGAGAACAGCTAATCCCCAGGCATGCCCTCCCTGCTTTAGGGGGAGGTGTGTCAGACACTCCCTATACTAAGGCTTAAACATGAAGCCAAAAATGGCCCAGAACAAACCAAATCCGTGGACAGAAACATAACTGCAAATGTTTCAGCAGGAAACAAACTGATGAATTAACAACAGAATGAAAAGTCCTCGTGACCAACCAGATACTACCTTGGTTTTGCATTTTTCATCTTGGTCTTCTTGAGTCTGTGAGCACATTGACGGACTTTGTTTAGAAAGTACATAACTTCTGGTCAGCATTCAAGAGCCATGCACCTTAGCTGGTCTGTAAAGACAGCCAATATGGGAGGTGAGAAAATACTCCAAAAACACATCCAGCTCTGCTTAACCAAGATGGGATTTGTCTGTCCTTCGGACCCTGGCAAGCTCACAATCCACCTTTGTTAGGGCACAGGCAGCTATACATTTTCCATATAAATTTCAACTAGCCACTGCTCATTTGCATCCCTTCCTTCAAATTCAGACACCCCAGTTCCTCTGAGGTTAGCTGACCAGCAGCTGAGAAGAGACCTTTTCTCTATGAATGCATAATTGGTCATTGATGAACAAACAGGCTCTCACACAGTCTACCTGACCTAGGGGGAAAAAGTCTCTGACCATCATCCCAGATGTCCATGTCGGTCAACACAATCTCCATATAATTTATAAGGTATTAAATATCAAAAATAATGGATCTTTTCAGTTAGCATCTTGGCAGATGATGATAGCAGTACATTTTATTTGAGAAGCCAGCACAGACTTCTCCCAGTAAAACTGCAAACAGAAAACTGTGAGCATTGGCCCCTGATCCTCCTAGAAGAAGGCTGCCATTATACTCCATTACAGTTAAAGCTATGTATGCACCTCCTGGATGGCATCCAATCACATAGCACTTTCCCCTCCCTTCTCACTTACTTTTACTCTTTTTTTTTCTTTTTTAGTAAAAACATGTTCTCTCAATGGCTAGACAGTGGTTTCTAGTAAAGAAACGGACTGCAAATCAACCAGGGGAATGTGTGCTGAAAGGAACAGGAGATTTTTCAGAATCACCAGTAACAAGATACTTCTTTGTAGTCAACTTTATGTGCTATGTGACGTGCCATATGGACTGAAGGCTGCAGTCTAATGTATAACTCAGAAGTGCCAGCCAGTGCCAGAGAGAACAAATTAAATGAGGGGAAACTGCAAGAGGAAAGGTGGAGTTATTTACTTGGAACCTGAATATAGCTTAAGAGTTTTAAATACACTCATGATTTCTCTTCTTTCCTTGAGCTCTTTCTTGAACATTTGGATATTTGGGAACCTCTATATTTTGCAAAAATAACCAAAAGTAAAAATGAAAGTGTAATGAAAACGGCCTCTCTAGGAAATTAGGTATGTACTTTGCCAATTGTATTAAAAACAAAAACATTTTGCTCTTTAGTGCTCACAATCTGGTGAAAGTCAACATAAAACAATTGCAGGGCTAGCGTTGTGGCACAGTGGGTTAAGCTGCCGCCTGCGACACGGGCATCATATATGGACACTAGTTCGAATCCTGGATGCTCCATTTTCATTCCAGCTCCCTGATAATAAGCCTGGGAAAGCAGCAGAAGATTGGCCCAAGTGCTTAGGCCCATGTACCACGTGAAAGACCGGGATGAAGCTCCTGACCCCTGGCTGCGGCCTGGCCCAGCACTGGCTACTGTAGCCATCCAGGGAGTGAACCAGTGGATGGAAGATCTCTTGATTCTCTCTCTCATTCTCTCTGTAACTCTGCCTTTCAAATAAACAAAAATTTTAAAACAATTTTGGAAAGCATGTTGTGATCTGACAGAAAGAGAAAGCTCAAGGGATAAATCCAGAGGCAGTAGAGTAGAGAGCTAGCATTCTTAAGTCATATAGACCTGGTTTCCCTTCTTAAATATGCCACTTTGATTCATGGAACAAATATTACTTATGTGAAAATGGTATATTAGAATATTATACTGAAAAAGAAAACATGATTGCTGCTCTCATGGAGGGAGTTTGGGATGATAATGATGTAGACAGACACTGAACAAATCAATTAAAAGGAAGAAAATTGGAGAATACTATAAAACAAAGTAAAATGAGTAATGTGAAAGAGTAACTGGATATCTACTGTGGATTTTATGATCAAGGAAATTCTCCTTAGAAAGGTGGTATTTGAATTTGAATGATGACAAGGAGCCAGCCACAGGAAGACCTGGTGGAAATGGATTCTAAGTAAATTGAAGAGCAAAGGAAAAAGGACCAAAGACAAAAGTAAGTTTCTCTTTAATAAAGGAACAGAAAGATAAGTGTGCATGGAGTTTAAGTGTAAAGGAGAGAGTTGTAAGAGATGTAAGTAAGGGCCAGATCATTGGGTCCTTACCTAAGATAGCTTGATGGCCTCATGTGTAAGTTGGAGTCAGCAGCCACTTTTGTGAAATGTTTTCAAAGAAGCTTGGAAAGATCCTTTATCACTTAAAATCTCCCTCTTCTCCTTAATGGCTAAAACTCCATGATTAAACATGTGCTACTTGTGCTTAAAACCCATAGTCCTGGATGTATGTAACAGAATTAGTTAAGAACACAGTTTTAGTGACTTTCTGAACTAAGATCAAATCAGACCCTCCCCCTTGTTAGCTCTATGACTACTTTAAGTTCCTTCAGCTTACTGAACCTGAGTTTCTTCCTCTGTAGTAGGGGCTAATCATAAATATCTCCCTCCAAAATTGTTGTGACGTAATAAAATGTTAGCACAGTATATGGCACTTGGTATATACCCTCATTCATCCCTAGCACCATTGATAAGTACTGTTAGTTCTGACTCAGCATGAACCAGTTCAGACTTCCAGCCTTAGATCCATTATAGACCTCAGAGATGTCTAAGTGCAGCTTGTTCATTTTACTATTAAGGGAACTCAGGCACAAAAGGAGGAAGGGACTTGCCCAACTTTACACAGTGAGTAGGAGACATAAATATGAAAATCAGATGTGGCTTCTAGCTCAAACTTCCTTATTACTGCACAGAGTTAAGCCACTAGATCCTTCTCTGGAGGGATATTTAAAGTGAGGAGGACAGAGTTGGAAGAGATAGAATATGTCTCCTAGGACAGAGAATAATCTGCTTCAGGATAGAGGAAGCAGAGGAAAGAACAGGCTGAGGCCCTGACAAGATCAGCATTGCTAACTGGAAAGTGCCTAGGCCTGGATCTTCATTATTTGGGGGGGGGGGGTTGCTGTGGCTTGAGCATAAACACCCAACAGTATACAGACTAGGCATAGATTTTTGGGGACAGCAATTCAGGTCTTCATAACTCATTTTAAAACAAACATTCAAAAATCAGAATTTCTTTGCACTTCCTTACATGCATTGACAAGCTTAGAATTGTTTTTCATGTTTATTATTTATTGACAGACATTCTCATCTTATCAATACATATGGCCTTTAAATTTTTTTTGACAGGCAGAATTAGACAGTGAGAGAGAGAGAGAGAGAGAGAGAGAGAGAGAGAGAGAGAAAGGTCTTCCTTCCGTTGGTTCACCCCCCAAATGGCCGCTACAGCCTGCGCTGTACCGATCCGAAGCCAGGAGCCAGGTGCTTCCTCCTGGTCTCCCATGAGGGTGCAGGGCCCAAGCACTTGGGCCATCCTCCACTGCTTTCCCAGGCCACAGCAGAGAGCTGGACTAGAAGAGGAGCAACCGGGACTAGAACCCGGCGCCCATATGGGATGCCGGTGCCGCAGGCAGAAGATTAACCAAGTGATCCATGGCGCAGGCCAATGGCCTTTAAATTTTAATCCAGTTCCTCTATGGAGTACGGAATTTGTTTTACTGTGCATGGTCCCTTTTACTTTTCTGTTTTTTGCTACAGTTCTTATTACCACCTGCTGTATTACTCTTTAATTTGTTTGCTTGTCTGTTATTGGCTTTGTCTGACTCCAGAACATAAACATTCATTAAGAATTTTTGTCTGTTATCATCACTGTATCCACAGCAGCTAGAAGAATGCCTTGTACATAGTTGGTATTAAACACATTTGTTGAATAAGTAAATTCTGGATCCCCAGGAATTCTCCCCCAGCCAACCTGTTTCTCAAGAACCTCAACTGCCTTGAATTAGATGTAGTCCAGAAATTCCAGGACCTCAAATGAGGAACATGGCCCAGCTTGAGCAAGAAAAGTTATCACTTGAGGAGCCGACAGTTTAACCTGGACTTGCAGTGGGAGGCATGAGGGCTCTGTGTGATCAGCTATTTATCTACAAGGTTGGAGCTACTCCATGACAAATAGGAAATAAAGCTAGGGCCAGGTCAGTCACTCTGATTGGACAGCCTGCCTGACTTCTCTCACTACCACATTTTAGACCTCACACTGGACCCACTCTTCTAAACTCCTGAACTTGGTACCCCTTTGGATGTTTGGGAGAAAACAGCTTCATTCCCAGGTTCTTAGAGAGTGATAAAAACAAAGAATTGCACAGCACATGGCACTTCAAGTCTGAATACAGGGGAGGTTTTGACTCAGAAGCTTCCTTGTTAAAACCAACTATTCCATATTTTATGAATCATTTCACCAAGTCTACCAGAATGAAGAGAGATTTGGGGTAAAGAATTTAAGAGTACAGGAGGTGAGAACACATTTGTAGTCACTGCACGAAGTTTTGAGAGAGAGGGCTATCGGGTGAAACATGGTGTATGTTTTGGACTCAGTGGTATAAGAGATGATCTCAAGAAATCAGAACAAGGAAGCTGTGGGCCCTACTATGAAGCAAAGGAGGTTAAGGCTCAAAAGATAACTTCCCAGAGCAGGCATCCCCATATTGGAGTACTTGGGTTCAATGTCCAGCTCTGGCTTCTGACTGCAGCTTCCTGCTAATGTGCACTATGGGAAGCAGCAGGTGATGGCTCAAGTAGTTGAGTCCCTGACACCCATGTTGGAGAACTAGATTGCATTCTGGTTCCTGGCTTCAGCCTAGCCCATCCCCAGCCACTGCAAATTTGGGAGTGAAGCAGCAGATGGAAGACATTTCTCTCTCTCTCTCTCTCTCTCTCTCTCTCTCTCTCCCTCCCTCCCTCTCTCTAAGTCATAATTTTTTAAAAGCAACTTACAAAAATATGATTTACCATTACTGGATCAGTCACCTCTCCCCATCCTGATTCTGCTTCATGTACTTGTTTGAATTAACTGAACTCCTTTTCTAAGCTACAAACACTAACTGGAAGATTAAAAATGGTTGTTGATGGGGAGGAGGATGATTAATTCACCTTAGTGGGGATCTGTCCAACTTGCCATTGTCTTGACAGAGGTGAATGCATTGTTTTGGGTTTATGCTGAAGCAGTATGTCTAAAGTGGGTGGGGAGAGATTCTGGAGAGTTCAATGACAACAGCAAAAACAGGCGGAGAGCACGAAGCTCGGAAAACTATATCAAATGAATATGTGAGGATTTGGGGGTGGAGATAGAAGGCAGAAGAGGGCAGTTAGGGATGTGAAACAAATGCTTGTTTCTGAGGACCTGGTCAAGAAGATAATTAATGGTAAATTTCCTCTCATTTTAAATGTAGCTACCCATGATATCAGATAAGGCAGTATTTACTGTCATCACAATGGAAATCAAGGCATAAAAGTTAGTACTTTTTCCCTGAGAGTTACAAGTGTGCAAATGATGACCAGGAATGCCCTGTGTGGCCACCCTGGGACCCCCACCTGTACTTGGTATTGATCTGTCTGCCACCTCGCTCTGCTCTTACTGTATTATTGTCAACAGGTATATTTTTCCCAATTTTCTCCAGGCCTCATAGTTATTGGCCTATATTATCTTTTCAAATCCTAGAAATCAAATTCAAATCTCAGCTTGGCTAAACAAAAAAATAAATCAAAGCTTATTTGGAAAAAAATCAGTGAAGGACATAGTTATTATTTTATCTCGTTCCATGAAAAGTCACCCAGGGATTTTTCATTTGCTAATCCTGCAACCAATCCAGTCAACCTCAAAAATGAAGTCTTAGAATTGATTTGAGAGCAAATATATTGTAATAAGCAATTTCTTGGACGCTAGAAGGAAGATAACAGGGAGATGCCTTTGGGTGCCCATAAATAAAGAAAACTGAAAAAGCAATTGACCATAGTATAACTGCGAGGTAATTCAAATACATTTTATTATATTTAATAAGCATTTGAAATCCAAGTTGTAATTATAGCTGAATGACTGCTTTTGCTCTTAAATGTAAAATAGTCAATTTACACTTAGTTATACATTTTGTTGCTTACATTGTTCATATGACAAGTTTTATTATTAGCAAGTTATATTAACCATAAAATGGAAATTAACTAGAAAAAAGTGAAATATGGAAAATTAAAACTAAACACGGAAATTACACATAAGGAAACTGATTTTTATGATATATTGTATGTCAACTTGGTTAACATATCCCATTAAATGGTTTGGTGTCATTATCCTAAATTTTTTTTTTAATTTTAGGAGACAAGGGCACAAACAAAAGGTCACATATAATTTATACTTACACAAAGTAGAAAAGAAAGTATAACAAAGAAAACAAAGAATATTCAAACTTTAATTACTAATTTCATTTGAGAATATAACCTAAAAACTGAACTTAATCTAACAACCTAATTTCATCTAACTGAATGAATACCTCATGTGCTCCATTTAGAACATTTCTTCACAAGACAATATAGTGCATGATTATTTTTAGGACTTTAAATCATGAGGAAAAAGTAGTGCCACTTTTGAGAATTCAATTTTACTATTGTTCTATTGTTTTAGCATTCTTTTTTCAATTACTTCATAACCCAGGCACAGATTCAGCAGTTTTTAAAGTTATATTATATTCACAAATTTTTAAGTTAAAAATCTTAACATTTTCAAATTTCCATATCATCAGAAAGTAAACCAAAGCCTTATGAATTTTAGTAATCAGCCTATTACTTTAGAATTTTTACTTTTCAAAAGTTTTCCAACCACTCTCTGGCACAAGTTCAGCAACTTAAAAAGTTTTGTTGTTCCTAGAAGTTTTAGTTAAAATTCTTAGAATTTTATCATTGTCATATCATCCAAATATTTTTAAAACTAAATAATGCATGTTTTAAGATTTTTTGCTTTATTCAGTGCTTTTAAAATTTTTTGTGGTTTCTATTGTATTTACAGATGTGTGCATATGAGAGTTTTTATTGATTGCCATTGTTTCTGACCTGAGCACAAATGTAGTATTTTTCAAACTATATCATTTCTTGTTTTATTAACAAATCTTAACACTCTTAAATTTATAATTCATCCATACATAATAATTTTAATAATTTTTAAGTGTTTAATTTAAAATACTTTTTGTTCTTTTATTACTTTTTAAATATTTGTTTCAACTTAATATTCTATTATTTTTTGAGATAACATATTTTTATTTGCTCCTGGCTCAGGTGCCAGTTTAGCAGCATCTTAGCTGTATTTTGACCCAAAGCATCATATGCAAATTACTGTATTTTGCATGTTTTACAGAAATTTTGTGTTCTTGTTTAAAATTTTTGTGTTCTTGTTTTGTAGGGAGCTTTGGTGTGCATTATAGGTTTATTTTTTCTGATTTACTTCTGGTCTGGGCATAAATTTAGCAGATTTATGACTGCACTGTGTTCCAAAATTTCATATAAATGATTTAGTATTTTTAAATGTATAGAGCTTCAAAAAAATAAATAAAATGGTGATGTGCTACATTTTTTTCTTTTTCTGTTTCTTGGATTTTCTTTTTGGTTTTGTAGTGTTTTTCAACTGTTTTGTTGTTTTGTGTGATTTGGTTTGGTTTTTGTATTTTTTTTTTCCATTTGCTCTCAAATTGATCATTAATTCAGCAACTCTGGCTACATTGTACTCTAAAATTTAATTAAAGAATAAATACTTTAAAGTTACAGATATCTACCCCCCCTAAAAATAATTAATATATGTTTAAGAAAGATTTTTCGTTTTATTGTGTTTTTGTTATTATTTTGTTATTTTATTTTTTCAATTCGCTCCCGACCTGAGCACAAATTGAGCAGCTTTTTGGCTGTATTGTGCTCCAGATTTTCATATGGAGAATAAATATTTTGTAGAACACAGTTTCCCAAAAGAAAGATAATAAGAAATATTAAGAAAAAGTTAGTGTTTTTTTATTGACATTTTGTTATTTTATGTGATTTTTCCATTCTTCATTTGCTGGTAACATACTTGTATTTAGCAGCTTTCTGACTGTGAAGTTTCATATGAAAATCTTATCATAGTGGAGAAAATAAAGTTTTAATAAAAGGACACTGCTTATGATTGTAAATATGTAAATCCTGTTACTTTCTGTTTCTTCCCACCTATATTCATGCAAGCAAAATTTCTTTTCAAAATTCACATAGCAAATTTTGCCAACTCTTTAATTCAATACAGTTTTTATTAATAATGTTAGGTTAAAATATGTTCTTGTGCTAAAACAAATTCAATGACAAAAAAGGAAAAAGACTAGCATATATCAGTAGTAACACAAAAGTTTTTTTTTAAAATAATCCCTGAATTTGTTCTATACTTATAGGCCCAACCCAATTACCAAATATCGTTAAAATAGATTTAAAAAAAAAATTTAAAGTAATCTCCCTATCACTAAAGTCAAGGCCATTGGCCATTTATATAATGTGATCCAATGAAATAATGAAATTCCAATCCAGCAGAAGAGCTTGATCATCTGTTTTGGTTGCTGTAATTAGACTTGACCTATAATTACTGAACAAAACAGCATATGTACAATAAACATTTAAACAAATGTATTTGGTTCATTAATTTATTCTCAGAATCACTAGCTTCAAATCTCTTCTCTTATCTAGAGCATAGGAAAAATCATAGGAGAAACTGTATCTGGACCTGAAGACAGTCCTAGTACCTAGAAGGTGGATTCTAGCATTAGTTCACCACCATTATTCGTTGTTTGATCACTCACTTCCTCTTGAATAGCTGGAAGAGAAGGCTTTGTGGTCAGAGGTGTTTCAGTCTTAAACAGTGACTCCATCCTGATATGGGTATTGATGTAGAAGGATTTCTGAAAGGACTCAAGGGTGAAATAATAGATGAAAGGGTCAAAGCAACAGTTCAGAGTTGCAAGGCACAAAGTGATTGGGTACATGATCTTTGCAAATCTTTCCAACAAGCAATTAGTAATGGCCTGGGAGCGCACCAGGGCATATAGGAAGAGAACAGAGTTGTAAGGTACAAAGCATACCACAAAGACTGCCATGTGCACCGTGATCATCTTCAGCACTTTTTTTTTATTAGTCCCAATTTGAGACAGTGTAGCAGGTTTGCGGAGAGTTCTCAGCACCACAGAAGAGCAAGAGACATTCAATATCAGAGGAATGATGAACCCAACAACTTCAATAAATATGGTGATCTTGGACAGGTAAGTCTTCCAGACACGTTTGGAGAATCCCTCAAAGCAGGTGGTGGTTGCATTGTTGACATTAGTCGTAGAGAATAAAGAGGCTGAAATACCACCACTGAGGACTAAGATCCAGACTCCAGCACACACAATGGCAGAATTCCGCCTGGTCCTAATGGTGCGAGATCGGAAGGGATAGACAATGGCCAGGAAACGATCCACACTAATACAGGTGAGGAATAGCATGCTCCCATAGATGTTGGTGAGAAATGCAGTCCCAGAGATCTTGCAGAGGGTGTCACCAAAAGGCCAGTGGCGATTGAAGTTGTAAAATATTTTGAAAGGTAGAGTACAGACAAAGAGCAAATCAGAGAGGGCCAGATTTGTGATGAAAATAGCAGTCTCACTTCTCATTTTCATGCGGAAGCAGAAGACAAACAGAGAGGCACTGTTGGTAATCAGACCCAGGATGAATACAACACTGTAGACAGCACCATTCAGATTATACTTGAAGGAATCATCAACCATGCAAGTATTATTGGCAGTAGCATTGCCCAACCTGGGTCTGAGGCTTGAATTTAAATCTTGGAATTGGAAGTCAATGAATCTTCTGTCACCCATGGATTTTTGTTCAGGAAGCCTGCTGGTTGCAGGGGTTCACCACTTTGAGACTAGGGACTGGTAGGGAATGCCTTCCTCCTATGGGAGACAAGATGGAATGAATCATCAAATCTGCCTTCTATCCAGGAATTCTGTGGAGTAAAAAATATCCTGTCCACTCACATGGGAAAACAGCATGCATGTCCAATTTGGTTTGATAGTACTTTTTTGAACTCCCATCAAATGTTACATGGTACTATAAGAGTATGCTGCAGGAGTGGGAAGAGATCATACACAATACAATAGGTGTAATACTATAGCATAGCAATGAACATGAATAAGCTTTAATGTTACCTGAGAGCCTAAGAAAAAAATCTTGATAGCTAAAACAATGTTAATGCTTTGAAATTTGCATGGGACTTCTCAATTTTCAAGATCTTTTCAGAAGCCATGTTTTATTTGATTCTCACAAAAACACCATGGGACAAGACAAAATTATCATTTTACAGAAGTAGAAAGTGAGGCTTAAGTAATTCACAATTACAGAATCTCAGAATTAGAAAAGAGGATAAAAATTACAGTCAGAACCCAAATTAAGGGTTTTTTAAAATTCCTAATCTAGGAATTTTTAAGCTACTCTAAATTACATTATTTTCTCTCTGCTGTTACTGAATCTCCTTGTCTGAGTATTAGTTCTATCACATAAGATATGGGATATAACACCTCCAAGACATACTCTAAAAAAAGTTTTGACTAAATTTCGGAAGTAAATTCCTGATTCATTTCTTTCTTCTGAAATAAGAATTCAGAGAACAGAGATCATTTGGTTAATTAGAACTTCTAGCTAAATTTTTTTTTTCACTATATCACATTCCCTTTCTAAGGAGATAATTCAAATAACAATCTCAGTATTTCCTCCTGCAGATTGTGGCACCTTTTGAAGTTTCTCCCGCTTTTAGGTCCTAAACCTATGATGTCTTCCTTCTCTCTCTCTCACTACTGGTTCTGCTAAGTATTTCCATGCCCTCAGCTCCTAAAATGGCCCTGATCAATACAGCCCTTCTCCCGATGAACACAAATGAGATGGAAAAGGTAGATTTGGCATGAACTGCCTTCCCCATAATCAATGTGCATTTCTGATCTGGCTGCTTACATGCCCTCTGCTTGACACAGCTTGTACATGTGGTAGCCACTGACTTGATCTTCTTTTATGGGTATCTAGGCCAACATTATCCAAAGGTACATGCAGAAATTTTACCAACTTTCTCCTACATCAACAGCTACCATTGGGTAGAGGCTGTCTTTTGAATGTGTTGTATAATACATTGGGATACACAGCTGCTGATGAATTCTTTTGAATGAGGAGGATATGGAATAAAAGTGGTCTTTGTCCCCTGATGTATCTAGTAATGTGTTTTAACATGACTATATTTTAAAAAGTGAAGAGCATTTTTCTCAAATGATTCTTCCTTACATCACTCTTTACTTTCAACTCCCAGGAAACAGGTCCAAGTCAAAGGATCTCTATATATAACAGGGAAGGGAGTGGAGGAGAGAACATTCCAGAAACACAGACACCTGACATCACTTCGATAAGTGTTTGGCTTGAGAAATAACTGTTTGGTTTGAGGAAAAAATTCCACTCATTGCAGTGCCTACAGGGAGAGGCGACCTTGGAGAATATGGAGCGCAAAGCAAAGGAGTGTCAATTTTCATAGTTTTCAGGTTACAATTGGAAAATTGTTGTCCTTGAATTCCCATTCAACAAACTGCTACTTCCCCTAAGCCTAACAGTGAATTAAGATCATATTCTTTCTTGATCATTCCATTACAAACATCCAGCTCACCATTTTCCAGAAGCAATCTTGATATGCAAAAACAGTTTGCAGTAAGAACCTTAACCAAGGTCCAGGAAGAAAACAAAAAAAAGCCAGATGTGGAAAAAATAAAAATAGATGACCGGAGTAGGAAAAGAAATGAAAAATAAAGTAGCAGAGAAATAAAAGCTGGAGAAATTAGAAAAATGCAGAAGAGGAGGTAAAGAAAATGGGGACCTTGCTGGGAAGAGTTCAGTGCTGCTATTTAATCAGCATTCAGAGTCAGGGAAGGTGTATCCAGTTCACAGTTCCTCCAATTCCATCCTCTCAGCTGGCTTCATCTACAACATCCGGGTTTGTTAGTCAGAAGAGCGGTATGTTATCACTGTTTAAAGTCACTGAAGCCTATCAGCAGAAGTAAGAAGAGTCTAGAAAATTTCATCCAGTGGTATTCATATCTCACTTTGGGAGTCCAGACTCAAGTTTTATTTGTTGAACCAATGGAATGGCAGAAGAAAGAGTGCCAAACTTTTTAACTGCTTAAACCATTTTATATATTAGTGCTAACACCCCACTCACTATTAATCCAGAATCCTTCTTCCTAAGACTATCATTCAGAAATCAAGACCGAGAACTATCCCTCTGAAATAGTCACACAACCTGTAGAAATTATGAGACTGAAAACCCCTAATACTAAAGCCAGGATTTATTCACTATGATCAGCTTGTAACTGCCTTCTACAATAAGTATTGTCAGTAAGTTTATTTGGAAAATGATTTAATAATAGAAGCCTTTTTTAAACCTCTGCCCAGAGTCTTCGTTCACTAGTGACCCCCATATACAACAAGCTTCTAGCTCACTGGCTACGAATTATTTTTTATTTCCTAAGATGTTATGCTTCAAAAAGGTAAGTTTTGCTTCCTGTTTTCCATTCAGGTATTTTCTTATTATTTCAATCATTTTATTTTAAAAGTTGCATTGTTTTTTATTGACAAATCATAATTGTCTTATATTTATACAGTTCACTGCAAAGTTTGATATACATACACAATGAGTAGTGATTAAGTCAAGTTAATTAGTGTGTGTATGTGTGTGGGTATATATATACACATTGTTTTACTTCATTATTCTGTTCCCCAGAACATATGCACTATACCCATAGCGGGCAGTCTGCAAATGCCTGGCGCTGTGCTGTGCTGCTTTGAGTAATCAAATCCTGTGGGAGAGAAAGTACCACAGACAAGAAAGCAGCACAGTCTCAAGAGGGCATGGGAAAACTGCCACTATGGCCCTATTCATAGCTCTCCCTTGCTCGAACACACACCACCTTTGCTGTCTAGCAGTGAGGGTGTGGTGCTGGGACTTAACACAGCATTGGAAGCAAGGAGTTCTATTTCTGACTCAGACACTGGTTCACTCTGTAACTTGGCTATACTGTTTCTCTTCCCTGTGTAAACATTACCTCTGAGCCTCAGAGCTGAGGCTAGGAAGATTCAACAGGGCTTGTGAGTAGCTTTATGAGCTTGCCAGTATGCAGCCCTACCTGACCACAGAGAAACATTATAGAAGCTTGTTTCCTTCTCTCTCCTCTGACACAACTTGAAATTTATCTCTTTTTTGGCACCCTGAACTTTATATTAGCAACTTGTCTTTCCTCTAACACCATGTATATTTTGTACCTCAGAAAAGCCCCCTCTTGAGATCCAATCTTAACTAAATGATTTACTCGAACAGGATAATCCAGTAGGATTTCTCCAAATGACTTTCTCCCATGAAGCCATGATTTTAAAAGGTCAGAGAAGCACTTGGTCCTTAGGCCTACCCAGAAGGAGAATCAATGATATTACAGAAATAGTCTGGTTTTCTTCATTTTGACTAAAATGAGCAATGTCTAACCACTAGATCTTCTCAAATGGAAACCATATTGTGCATGGAGCAAAAAACCCAACATGTGAGCTTCAGATGAAATGAAGAAGGAAAAAGATAGGTTTATGCAGTTAATTACATCTACTACCACAAGCAGCCTTAGACTACTGTCATGCAAAGACTTCTACAACCAGTTATTCAACAATTAATTACTGTGGGGGTCTGCAGTCAGAGTGTTGGGTAGATGCATTTTCACTGACAATGGTTAAGGAAGAAGGTAACGTGGAGGTTGACTAAAAGAAATCCAACCTTCGATGAATTTTTAATTTTGACCTATATATATGGAGCCAATTCAAACAATTCATGGTAATGTCCACAACTTAATTCCTTTTTTCTTTTACTTATTTCCAATGATAATGAAATATACCATATTTGGAGCCTTTGGGGCTCCTAGAGGAAAGCGGAGTCCACCTTTTGGACCTATAAGAATGAATGTTTAAATCACTTCAATTCATGAAGTGCTAAAGTTTTAGATGAGACATTGAAAACAAATCTACAACTTCTAGCACATGCCTAATACCCTAGAAAGGCTGCCTTGCTTTTGTTCCCTGCAGAAGACACTCCAGAACCTACAGAACCAAGGTCCTTAAGGCAGAGTATATCAAATTCTCTTGGGTCAGGTCAGAGTCCTTCTGATCCCCAGAGTAACTCCTTTTTCTACCCTGGTCAAAGCTTATGAAAGTTGACACAACAGTTTTCAGAAGAGGCTGAAACCTATCACCTACTTACATATAGACACCTAGCAGTAAGGTGAATTTAAAAACACACAAAGGTGAAAACTAGCGCAAAACCATTCTTGTTGGAGTAATAGGGAATATTTCCAGACCGTTGCTCCTCAAATGAGATAACAACTTCACTCCAGAATGGAGCTGAGAAATTGATCTGTACCAGCCTCTTCTATTTTCAATATAAAAATATTTTTAAATGACATCTCCATTGAATCTGATTTTCACTGATATGATTAAGATTGTATTGGTGAGAATAGGAAAATGACTCAGGTCCCAATGTGGCCAGATCCTATCCTCAGTGATTAACTTGACTCTGTTTTCTACAAAAAATACTCCAGTCACCCACTAACCCTTCACCTGATGACACAGTCCAATATTTGAGAAATAGTGTGGTCTGGGTTCAACAAGATGAGGCCAATGATTGCATCAGTCCTACTAAAGCAGGATTTTCTCTAGCACTTAGTTATAGAGTAAGAAAACTGGAGAGAAATTGCTCAACCTAATATTATGAAATTTTCTAGAGCCTTGAGATTCAATATCTCATCTCTGCAAAAGCCCCAGTCCTTTTGAGAAAATTTTTGGGTGTTCCTTAAAGAGGTCATTTCCAAATTTTGCAAAGTCCATGCATGCCAAGTTGGAATTTACCTTTATTCCATGCACTTAATAGTCATAACATTTATCAATTTGGAAACCACATCAATTATATACTTGGACACTGATCCTGATTATATGAATTAAAAAACATGCATTTCATTTCTAAAGGTAAATGCCAATAGCACAGAAGAGTTGATTCAAAGAATCAAAATTCTTATACACCAAAATTATCTGGATTACAATGCACAGTTACAACTCCTCCATCCATTCTGGATGTTTGGATCATACGATTTGTAACAATTTGGAAGTACATATGTTGGTTACCAAAAAATAAAATGAAGGATTACCACCATTCATTTTGCAGTTAGGGTTAGGGTTAGGGTTAGGATTAGGGTTAGGGTTAGAATAAATGAAGAATAAAATGAGGGATTCATAGAAAGTTATTACCAGGACAGTAGTACTCACCACATTAGTTCAAACCGAATTCTGGCATCAATTTGATTCAAGACTTGGATAACCATTGAACTTTCTAGGGGCACTGTGACTAGAGACTTCCTCCAATGGGTGCTGTGAAATAAAATTATTCACAATAGTAGGCCATAAATAAAGCTTTTCAATAAAATGTATACCAAGATCATAAGGCAGAGAAAATTGTTATATGATATAATCAGAGTAAAGGAGAGACAATATATTTTAAATGGTATTTAAATGCTTTGAATTTCAGTACTAAGGAATTGCACAAAACAACCTATTTTCTCTTCTCAAAACATTCTTAATCAACAACTGTTTTTTGAGTAACCACTTACATACATAATTCAAAAAATATGATTTTTGAAAATAAGCACATAGACTATAAAATTTTCATGTGATGATGAACATCAGAACAACCTTGTCTTGGGAATGATGGGATGATGGAATGTAGTGGCACATTAATTAGCAAATGAAGATTACTATTGTTTTCTGAGATACAAGAAAAACCCTTTTCCATACTGATGAAGTTTACAGAATAGAACATTTGGATATCTCATCTCCTTTTATTTCTCAGTTTCTATTTTTTTTTCTATTTGACAGGTAGAGTTGTAGACAGTGAGAGAGAGAGACAGAGAGAAAGGTCTTCCTTCCGTTGGTTCACTCCCCAAATGGCCACTATGGCCAGCGCTGTGCCGATCCGAAGCCAGGAGCCAGGTGCTTCTTCCTGGTCTCCCATGCAGGTGCAGGGGTCCAAGCACTTGGGCCGTCCTCCACTGCTTTCCCGGGCCACAGCAGAAAGCTGGACTTGAAGAGGAGCAACCAGGACTAGAACCCAGTGTCCATATGGGATGCCGGCGCCGCAGGCAGAGGATTAACCAAGTGAGCTATGGCACCGGCTCCATTTCTCAGTTTCTGAATTTTATCTTCTCTTATTGACTAATTCCCTGGTCAAAAGATGAGAAAGAGAAATGGGAGTAGATTACATCCACCCCATATTTCTACAAGTTGATAAAACCAGGGGAAAAAACAGGTAGAGATTGAGACCAGTGATTCTGTCACAACTTTGCCTTATTTTATTAATGGTATTCACTAAAGCATATAATCCATGAGCCTGTGTAACTTATCATTTAAAGGGAACTGGTGACAAAAGGCATAAAATACTTCCCCCACTTCCATAAGGTAATGCATTACATTAAAAATAACTGAACAAAGGAGACTTTTTCTGGGGCCAGCAGTGACATTTGTTCTTTGTTTTTCTTTTCCTTTTCCCTGGCAACAGCAGTTGCTATTAGGCAGAGACCTTGATTGGGGAAGAGGAAAGAAGGCTGGAACAACCAGTTGGTACTCTAACCTGCACCCATGTCTGATTTTCTTCCCCCCAAACTATAGTAATATAAGGAAGGCTTCAATTACCAGGCATTAGCACACTGACTGATAATCATTGAGCCTTTACCAGGAAGTCTTAGGCCTAGTATCTTCACAACTCTACACAAAATACTTCTATATAACCAGAAATATTCTGCAGTGGTGTTCATGCAAATAGCCACTACATTTGGACCCTACTTATTGCAATACCTCTTCCTATAAGGAAAATCATGCACTAGTGACAAACAACACTATGGTCACACCTCACCTTCTTCTGAATAAAGGTGGCCAAAACAATGCATACTGCTACATAATACTCCAACTTTCCTGAAATGATTTTTCTCTAATCTAAAACAACAAAAATAAACAAATAAAAACATTAGACAATTTGAAATAAATTGAAATCACCTTAAAGGTAAGGAGAATTTATTTTCACACTCCTCCAGAGAGCAGTATTCCTGGAATGAAATGAAAATCATTTTATTGGTTTATCTTAAAGGGAGACAGAAACATTAACATTTTTTTTTCCTTTTATGGCTTTCACAGATAATACAGATAATATAGAAAACTTTTTATTTGTAATCCAAGCAAATTAGGAAGTTCAAATACCTAGAAATTTTCATATCTAATGTTAATCAGGATAATCAGATCTAGTCCCCCACCACTATCCAACTTTGACAGAGCAAATCACAGTCTTTTCTGGGGCTCAGTTTCTATTTTCCTTCCACTTTTGGCTTTAAATGACAGGAGCCTTCAACTGGTGCCATGGCGGTGGCCACACTGGCTGTTCCCTCCTATCAGTTACTGTCACCTGCTCCCATTTGTCACTGCAAAAAAAATTTTTTTTAATCTCTTAAAGTCTACAGTGAGGGCCATTAATTTTTATTAGATTCAATTAAAGGGATTTCTAGATTTATCTTAATATCAAAAATGAATATGATTAACTAATATCAGAAGGTAACAACCACAGAGCAAGATGCCATTTATACCCTGCAGTCATATCAATGCTTTCATTTTCCTCATATTCTTTCCTTCTGTCCTCGAAATATGAACTTATCAGCATACTTTAGAACACATCCATATGTAATCAGTAAACTGCTTATTCTATATATTATTCTCATAACCAATTATTTCTCTACTAAAAGTGAGGCTGGATTCCCAGTGGTGCGTGGCCTTCTATCAAGATCCCAATTTTCAGTACCAATATTCACTCTATTAAATATTTTATAAGTTATTTTCCTCCTTTTTAAGGAGGCCAAAATAGACTATATATGGTGACTATACATACAAACAAAAAGTAAGTACACAATCAGGCCCTGACCAGGCCACAGCAATGACACCAAAACTCACTTTTTCCCTCAAAGGGAATTGAAGAGATCAAACTTTAGCTAAGCTTGACCTGAGGTGTTGCTGTGAGTTATCTTCTCAGTTCTTTCTAACTTACAAAGAATACAGATTCTGAAAGGCTGGCCTGATTGTTCCAATAGGGCTTTCATTCGCATCTCTGATTGGCAGGAAATGCTTTAGAATGTAGACACCATCAATTTTATCAGCTGAACTCATCCTTCTAAACAAGACTGTAACTTTTCATTTGCGATAAGGTAGAACTCATCCTTCTTAACAAGAATGCATCTGTGATAAGGCAAAAGGATTTATAATCTATGTTGAAAGGTTATATTGTTTGGAATTTTGTTCTAAAAAATAAACTTGTTGCAAAGCCACTAGATAATTTGGATTGTAAATTATTACTTATGTTTTCATGTTAGTCAAGGAAAAAGAAAGATGATATGATTTGGTAATGTAGCAAAATGAATAACCTCACAAAGCTCTAAAATGTTCTAATATGTGCATTCATCTGAAATGAAATAATGATGAATTACTCTAAAAAATTCTTAAAAGTATCTAAAATATTGCCCTTATCAATTCAGCAATATCTTTTTATTAAAAAGTATTAAAATATTCAGGATATACAAGAAGAGAATTTTTAAAGATGTCACAACTGTTGCATTTGTATGGCAAAGAACATTTAATTTCACATATAATAGCAAATTCAATTTATGCCAGAATTAGTTTTTCATTCAAACATGATTCTTCCTTTATGGGCAAGTTCATGAATTATTCAATACAGCAAATGTCACATTCTCCATAAATCAATTCAGCATCAAAGACATGTCATGTATAGTTTTACTAGAAGAAACCTCACCATAATAGAAGCCATGTTACCTCACAATCAATTGTAAACCAAAGAAATATAAAGCTGACCAAGAGAGTTTCTAAATTGTTCTACCCTGTGATTTTAAATCAGCTCTTTAGGACGACTGTGTTTACATGGAAAAAAAAAAAAAACACAGCCTGAAAATCCTGCATCTCTTCCACGGAAACAATATTATTGTCAAAACAACAGAAATTCTTGATTTTTACCATTCAACACGACGATCTTTGTTCAGCACTTCAGAGTTGAAGTCTAACTTCTTTCCCCAAACACTCAAAGCATCAGTGTTTCCACTGAAGCTTGTTACGCCATCCCCCCACCCCCAAACGCCCAAATCAAATCTTTCTCAAAGAGACTTACCCCAAGAAAGAGTGTGCTAGATGAGAGAGTGTGCTCATGCCTGTAGACAATTAGCTAGTAAACATGTAAACGGGCAACTCGCACTTTGAAAGTGCGTATTTTTATCCATTTTTTTTTTAAACAGGGAAAGGTTAGCCCAGCCCAAAGTAGCAGACTCTGGGCTGCCGCAGCTTCTTACTGCAAACCGCTCATTCTGAAAATGTGAGCTTATTTACACTTATCTCTTTCCCTTTGTTAAAGACTTGCCCTCTTGAATGCTGTAGCCGGCATGCCTTTAACAAACAGGACACAAGAAAAGGCCCAAAGTCCGGGCTGGAGCCGAAGGCCGGGGGAACTCTTGGGGGTCTCAATAGGAAATGCTTTTCATTGGATAAGGAGGCATTATTAGGAGCCGAGATCCCGCCCAATCCCCTGTGCTCCACGGTTCCCTTAGTCACCAATCACTGGACTGAAGAAGTTTTTCCTTAAAGAGCATTGCCCAGGAAAAGCAGTTTCACAGTCAAGAATTAGTGGCTTAAGTGCCACTTGACAATATAAAAAAGTGTCTTTCCTGACCAATTAATCCACGGAGAAAGCCTCTGCGCCTGTCTTGCTGCAGTACTGCTACTCCTTACAATTCTAATAAGAAGGAGGAGACAAAACTCCAAACTGGGAGGAGGGCGTCAATTACGAACAGCCCATGTTTGCTCCTACTTGTTTAAATTAATTACGAAGAAAATAATATTGATAGTAATAAGTAGCAGCTAGGGAAAAGGCAAAAGTGAAGGGTGCCAAAATTACGTTCCTGTTACACTGTGCAAAACTAAAATTTCCACCAACACAAAAATAAAATAACACCGAATACCATACTCACTTAAGCCTGTGAGGCTCTCTCAGACGAAGATGTGCTGGCATCCCACAGCTCTAACACCCACCTTCCATTGACTGGGGGTAAAAGTAAAAGCAGGGGTCTATACTTCCCTTAAATAACTGTCTGGCAGGAAGTCTAATTACTACGAAATTTCCCAAGGTTTGCTAAAACCCAGAATAAATAATACAGAAAAAAATCTATTTATAACGGGGAGTTATCTTCAACTGGATTCCGGCCCTCCCCCAGGGAAAGTTCCTTTCCTATAGGTTGACTTCCTGGGTCAGCCACACTGCCATGTTTCGTCTTCCCTTTTTTCTTCCTCCTTTCCCAGCTCCCTCATCTGAATTTGATGCGGAAACTCACTCTTCCATCGGAAACTTCATTGCTAGCCCAACCCCTCCGTCCACCAACCCACCCCCACCCTACCTCCACCCACTGCTACCACCACCACCAGCAACCCCTCCCCCTTCTCTGGAATGAAACTCTCTGGCCAGGAATAAGGTGCTTTCTTTCTCTGGGCAGAGCCAGGCCTCTGGAGAATTGGGGGAACCTCTGCTTGCTTTAAAACTTCAGTCTGCGTAATTAAGCTGCCTCCCAAATAAGAACATGTTCCATGTTTGTTTATTCTTCCTCTCTACAGCTCTATTGTGGCTGTTCTCACTAACAGTCAAGGCCAGTAAACAAGCCAGTGTGAAGCTGACACTAGCCTTATTACTTGTCACTGACTCTAAAAAAAACACTTTCTCTCTTGCTTCCCCACCCCCACTCCCCAGTTTCTGCTCTTTCTGTTCCCCTCTCTGCTTATCTCCAGGATGCCAATTTCTGTTCCTCTCTGACATAGGCTGCACCTTCGTGAATGGTCTTTCAAAATGGTCTTTTACTTACTCTGGGTCTAGAACACTCCTTGGCACATTCGTTGACCCCCAAGAGAAAGAGAGTCACTGTCTGACAAAACCCCACAGTCCAGCTGAGGCCACAGACACTCACGTAAAACAATGACATACCAAAAGGCAACTTTTGAAAAGCACTGAAGCAGCTATATGGAGAATGAGGTCTGTGGTCTGTAACGAATCAGAGGATGGGGATCCAGTTCCATGGGTAGGGCCAGGAGCGCTTCCGGAAAGAGGTAGAACCTGAGCTGTACCTTGATGGATTATCAGAGTTTAAATAAATCACAAAGGGAAGTGGATAGCTTTCTGGGTAACCAGGGCCAAGTGATCACATGCAGGAGGTGTGAAGTGAGAGGAAGTGAGGAGACTGATTTGTGAAGGGAAAGAAGAAAGAAAAAGGCTTTGAGGCAGTGTACTCTGTTGTAGTAATTTAAAGCTTCAGAATGATTGTAGAGTTCTCTTCATAGTCATGCTCACTATCTGTCTGTCCTTATGACCAACTCACTATCTTTTTCCTATGGGGATTAATATCCCTCAGTCTTCTGATTCATTTGCCTTCATTTCTCTCTGTGAAACTCAAATACCTTTTGATGAACTTCACAAATGACTCCTTAGCAGGACTTTTACCATGTCACGGAGGCACATACCCTTCTAGCACCATTCTTCTTTTGTTGTAAACTTCAACTTCACTGACCCTATCTCAGTTCCTACAATGAGACACCATCTCTCTCACCATGGATATTTCCAAGTGTTCTTCCCTCTGCCCAGAATACTCTCCTCTCTAATCTTCCCTTCACCAATTCTTACTTCTCCTTCAAACCCTATCCCAGTAATCATGCCTGCAGGGAACCCTTTCTTAACCCCTAGTTTAGGTCATATCAGTTATTATATGTATGCCTTATAACATCATGGACTTTTTTCACTGCGTTGATCAATGATTAATTTTCCATACTGTTTTTGACACTGTCATGTAATGTATTTGTGTGATAATTTGATTAATTCTGTGTATCCTGACTGTAAAGTCCAAGAGGACAGGGTTCACATGTGCTGAATCTAGACTTGATATTAGTGTTGTTTACAAAAATGCTTCTATGTGTTCATCTCTATAGCCCAATCAAAGCAACAAAATGATT
The DNA here is from genome assembly GCF_033115175.1 of Lepus europaeus. Lineage (NCBI taxonomy): Eukaryota > Metazoa > Chordata > Mammalia > Lagomorpha > Leporidae > Lepus > Lepus europaeus. The sequence continues at coordinate 63,349,676 of NC_084850.1, read as the reverse complement.
TTCTTTTACTTCAAAGATGAAAATGTGTGCCATGTTATCCATTTGCAGACAAATCCACTTCAAGGTGTTATTTTAGTCTGAAGAGAACACACACAAATAGAAAGGAAGTCCTATGAGCAAGACAGCACGACAGGTTGTCCACTACCACCTCCATTTCCCTTCATATCGCTCCTTGTTGCAAATCTAGTTTTTTGGAAGGTGGAAGGAAAAAAATGAAAGCTTTTCCAGGGTGTTCTCCAAATAGCCAGTTTATAGCCATAGAATTTAACCCAAAATGTCCTTTACAAAGCATTAATTGAGTTGTTGATACCTGTGCCACTGGAGCAGGGTAGGGGGAACGAATACATAACTGAAAACGTGCGTTCAGAACTATTGGGGGGATATACATTTCATTTTTATCTATTTGAATATAGAGTAATTGATATATGACTAACTTCCAACTGAGAGTTTACATACATGAATAAGAATAGCCAGATGCTTGGACTCTCACACTCCAAACCCAAATCAATTTTTGTTTTTGTCAACAATATCAAAGGACTGGGTGAATTCACCCCAGGTGCCAGCAGCTCAACACTATGCTAGTTTCCCTAGAAATAGTACAAGTGGAACCAAAGGATTTTAACTATGCTTATGGATTAGGTTTATATGCCATATAAACCTGGGCACTGTTATAGGAAACAGGAGCCAATTAATCACTAATTTTGCATCAACTGGCAGATGTCTTTAAAAGACTTTCAGAAAATTAAGTGCTGGCTACTCCACTTTCCATATTCTACTTCTCTTCATGCTAATGCAGCCTGGGAGGCAGTAGATGATGATTAAAATACTTGGGTCCCTGCTACCCATGTGGGAGCCCCGGATGGCATTCTGGGCTCCTGGTTTTCAGCCTGGCCCAGGCCTGATTATAACAGGAATTTGAGGAGTGGACCAGAAGTTGGAAGCTCTCTCTCACTCTTACTCATTCTCTCGCTTTCACTCTCACTCTTACTCAGCATTCCAAGTAGATAAAAAATAAATAAAAGGGGGCTGACACTGTGACTCAACTCGTTAAGCCATCATCTGCAGTGCCTGCATTCCATATGGGTGCTGGTTGAAGACCCGGCTGCTCCACTTCTCATCCAGCTCCCTGCTAATGTGCCTGAGAATTAGCAGAGGATGGGCAAAGTGCTTGGGCCTCTGTCACCCATGCGGAAAAGGCAGATGAAGCTCCTGCCTCCTGGCTTTGGCTTGGCCCAGCCCTGGCTGTTGTGGCCACTTGTGGAGTGAAACAGCAGATGGAAGGTCTCTCTCTCCTCTCTCTCTGTCTATCCCTCTTTTGCTATAACTAATAAACATCAAAATAAAGGACAATGGCATTCTGAATCCAACAGCATTTCTTTTTTTTTTTTTTAAACACAATCTTGTTTTGATTCAATGGGAAAAAGGGATCACAAGATCAGGTTCCTAGCCAACTCATTTAAGACATTGTATCTCCAAAAGGGCAGTAAAGAGATGTGCAAGATGTGGCACAGTTTAAACTCCTGCTTGGGATTTTGGCATCCCATGTATGAGTGCCTGGGCTCAACTCCTAGATAATGTTTCTGATTCCAGCTTCTTGCTAACATGCACCCTAGGAGGCAGCAGGTGGTGGCTCAACTGATTGTGTCCCACCCACCCATATGGGAGACCTGGATTGAATTCCTGGCCTGCAGCTTTTGTTGCAGCCATGGACATTGATGACATTTGGAGAGTGAACTAGCAGATGGGAGATCTCTCCATATCTGCTTATACTCTCTTGCTCTGTCTCTCTATCTTGCAAATAAAATGAAAATAAAATAAATGAAAATAGGATAGAAAAAATGTCTTCAAGTGTAATACCTGGAAGACTTTTAGCTTATTATTCACCTCCATCTCCTACTTACTTGTCAATCAACTGGGCTTTCCTTCTCATTGAACAAGCTCAGAAAATAATTCATTCTTGTTGTTAGAAAAAGGGTTAATAGCTAGAGAAAACAAATTTTTAAGCAAGGAACTTTCAAAGTAGCTCGGCCACTTTGAACAGTTGGTATAAGGTAAAAATTTATGAAAGTAATAATAATAATAATAGAAAAATAACAAAAATATTATATGCAAGGTCATATATTCTGTTTCATCTGTATTTATTTGCCTAATATGCATGACTTTATTTTTTTTAAAGATTTTTATTTACTTATTTGAGAGGTAGAGTTACAGACAGAGAGAGGGAGAGACAGAGAGAAAGGTCTTCCATCCACTGGTTCACTCTCCAAATGACCACAATGGCCAGAGCTGGGCCGATACAGAGCCAGGAGCCAGGAGCTTCATCTAGGTCTCCCACGTGGGTGCAAGGGGCCCAAGCACTTGCGCCATCCTCTACTGCTTTCTCACGCCATAGCAGAGAGATGGATGGGAAGAGGAGCAGCAGGGACATGAACCAGTGCCCATATGGGATGCCGGCGCTGTGGGCAAAGGCTTAGCCTAAGCTATGCCACAGTGCCGGCCCCTCTGCATAACTTTATGCAGTAGTTGATGTTATATTCTTACTTTATTCTTGAGAAAAATCAAACACAGAGAAGTTAAGTAAATTGGTCAAATTCATACAGCTACCAATTCTTCCACCGATACTGATAATTTTTGAATTAATAATTACAATCACTTCTTCCTTTGATACAGCATTCAGAACTCTGTCCAAACAATTTTCTTCATGAACAAATACAAAGATTCTGCCTTTTGTGTTGTAGATTACTCTCTAGAAGTTGACAAACCTCACTAACAGAATCTATGGCTTTTGAAATGTTCAAAGCTTTGAAAATATCTAGGTTTTTAAATATGGGATCTAAGCCAGCGCCACGGCTCAATAGGCTAATCCTCCGCCTTGTGGCGCCGGCACCTCGGGTTCTAGTCCCGGTCGGGGCACTGGATTCTGTCCCGGTTGCCCCTCTTCCAGGCCAGCTCTCTGCTGTGGCCCGGGAGTGCAGTGGAGGATGGCCCAAGTGCTTGGGCCCTGCACCCGCATGGGAGACCAGGAGGAAGCACCTGGCTCCTGGCTTCGGATCAGCGTGCTGCGCCGGCCGCGGCGGCCATTGGAGGGTGAACCAAAGGCAAAAAAAGGAAGACCTTTCTCTCTGTCTCTCTCTCTCTCTCTCTCACTGTCCACTCTGCCTGTCAAAAAATAAATAAATAAATAAATAAATAAATAAATAAATAAATAAATATGGGATCTAAAATCACAGGATGATTCTCACAAAAGAAAAAAATGTAGACACAACAAAGCTAATAAATAGCACAACCAATTCAAGGTGTAAGCATTTTGGAATTATGCTAGTATAAATCCAAAGTAGATTTTAATAAGTTTATACATTGGAAGCCCCCAAGAGCATCAACTGAAAAAACCTAAATCATGTAGTTTAAAATAGGGGCAGGCATTTGGTGTAGAAGTTAGGATACCATTTGGGACTCTAGCATCCTATACTGGAGTGCCAGGGTTCAAGTCCAAGCTCTGCTCTCTCTTCTAGTTTCCTGCTAATGTGCATCCAGAGAGGAGGCAGGTGGTGGCTCAAGTAGGTGAATCCTTGCCACCCACATGGAGACCTGGATTGAGTTCCCAGCTCCCATCTTTGACCTGATCCAGCATCAGCCATAGCAGGTATTTGAGGAGTGGTCTAGTGGGTGGAAGACCTGTCTGTCTCCTCCTCTCCCCTTCCCCTTTCAAATGAAATAAATATTTTTAAAATATAGCTAAAGTCCTTCAGAAATGAAAAACAATTACACTAGAAAATCCTCAAGATAATGAGAGGAATACAGGACAAAAGAGGTTTATGGAAAATCAAAAGCAAAATGGTATGCAAAAGTAGAACCATATCAATACTAGCATTAAATTTGATGGATTACACTATTGAATCAAGCAGCACAGATTGTAAGACTGAATTGAAAAATAAGATTCAACTGTATGCTGTCTAGGTGACATATATCTTAGATCAAAGGCACAACTTGGGTCAGCGCCGTGGCTCAACAGGCTAATCCTCCGCCTTGCAGCGCCAGCATACCGGGTTCTAGTCCCGGTCGGGGCCCCCGATTCTATCCCGGTTGCCCCTCTTCCAGGCCAGCTCTCTGCTATGGCCCAGGAAGGCAGTGGAGGATGGCCCAAGTGCTTGGGCCCTGCACCCGCATGGGAGACCAGGAGAAGCACCTGGCTCCTGGAAGACCTTTCTCTCTGTCTCTCTCTCACTATCCACTCTGCCTGTCAAAAATAAATAAATAAATAAATAAATAAATAAAATATTTTAAAAAGGGCACAACTTGGATAAAAGCAAAAGGATCAAAATAAGATATTCCTTAAAATAATAACCACGGGACCATGGCTCACGTGGTTAATCCTCTGCCTGCAGCGCCGGCATCCCATATGGGCACCGGGTTCTAGTCCCAGTTGCTCCTCTTCCAGTCCAGCTCTCTGCTGTGGCCTTGGAAGACAGTGGAGGATGGCCCAAGTGCTTGGGCCCCTGCACCCACATGGGAGACCAGGAGGAAGCACCTGGCTCCTGGCTTCATATTGGCGCAGCCTAATGGCCGTAGTGGCCATTTGGGAGTGAACCAACGGAAGGAAGACCTTTCTCTCTCTCTCTCTCTCTCTCTCTCTCTCTCTCTCTCACTTTCTATAACTCTACCTGTCAAAAAAAATAACCACAAAGGGGAATTAGAGTGGCTATACTAACTTCAGGTAAAATAGATTTTAAAATAAACAACGGGGGTCCAGCATTGTGGTACAGAGGGTGAAGCCACCACCTACAACACCTGCATACCATATGAGCTCCGGTTAGAGTCCTGGCTGCTCCAACCCTGACCAAGCTCTCTAAAGATGTGCCTAAGAAAGCAGCAGAAGGTTGCCAAAGTGCCTGGGACTTGACCACCCAAATGGGAGACTCTTTAAAGAGACAAAGGTTGAATCAGTTGGTCTCCAAGACCTATAAGTTTCTCACATTCTGAAACTTTATATTAAATCCAATTTGTTTTATGCATGTAACTGCTTCCTGTTGTCTTTCTTTTTTAAAAAAATATTTATTGTATTTATTTGAAAGTCAGAGTTATAGAGAGAGAGGGAGAAACAGAGAGAGAGAGATCTTTCATTTGCTGGTTCACTTCCCAAATGGCCACAATGGTCATGGCCCTGGCAGGCTGAAGCCAGGAGCTAGGAGCTTCATCTGGGTCTCCCACATTGGTAAAGAGACCCAAGCACTTGGGTCATCCTCTGCTGCTTTCCCAGTCACATTAGCAGAGAGCTAGATAAGAAGTGGAGAAACCAAAACTCAGACAGGTGCCTATATGGGATGCTGGCATCCCAGTCAGCAGCTTTACCTGGTATACCCCAGTGCCAGCCCCATTGCCACTTTCCTCTTCTTTTCCCCTTTCCTTTCTCTTTACCCTTCCCCTTCTTCTTTTTTTTTTTTTAACCAAATCCTTTACTGAGTTACTGTTACTTCTGAACTCAGAATTAAACAACCATTTTAAAACTCCATTACAATGCATATCAATAATTGTTCTAAATGTACTTGCTAGGCTTTAATGCACAAAGCACAGCACAAAATAATATAATTGAGATGATTGAATCCTGGACTCAGCCTCCAAACATCAGACTGATATAAACTCAAAAAAATAAATCAATGCAGAAGGAAGTCCTACCGAATATTTTAGAAAAGTCTTAAGACAGTAGAGAGCATTCAGGCCTTGAAGAGTGAATAAGCATTTGGTCGGTGGATGCAAGGACACTCTAGGCTGTGAAAAACTATGTGAACAAAAATACAGAGGGGACTGGTATCATGGTACAGTGGGTTAAGCCCCTGCCTGCAACACCTGCATCCCATATGTTTACCGGTTCGGGTCCCAGCTGCTCCCCTTCCAAACCAGCTCATTATTAATGCACCTGAGAAAGTGGTAGAGGATGGCCCAAGGGCATGGGCCACCGCACTGAGTGGAGTTCCAGGTTCCTGGCTTATGCCTGGTCCTGCCCCAGACTTGAAACTATTTGGGAAGTGAACAAGCAGATGGAGGATCTCTCGATCTCTCTCTCTCTCTGTCACTGTGCCTTTCAAGTAAATTAAATATTTAAAAAAACACAGAGAAAGTCTGTTCTTGATGTAATTCCCCTATGGATCTCGACTATACAATAACCAATCTAATTTCAGTTATCATAAATATCTGATCATAAATTATATTCCTTTAAGAATAGTCTATAATCAGTATGTCCTATCTCTGTCCTTCAATTCAGATGACTTGTGGGGGCTTTATTGCTTTCATACTCACACTGCTTCACTTAATGGCTACCAGGAAGCTCAATTCTTTGTGGTTTTCTGTGGATTAATAAAGTAATAAATTTTTTTCTTTGAAGTGAAAATTTTATAGTGCCTCAGGAAGCAATCTAAATGTAAAATAAGGAAGCATTCTAATCTTCTTCATAGCCTCAATAAAAATATATAATAAGAGATTCCCCTGAGGATTTTGCATTCAAGATTTTAAAAAACTACTAGACTTTTTATTGAAAGTAGTTTTAAATTTCCAGAAAAATTGAAAAGAAAGTGCAAAGAATTCACGTATACTTCTCCCCTGTCTTGTTTCTTTATTATTAATAAACATCTTGCATTAATGTGATAATTTTGAATTACAAGTGATGAACCAATCCTGATACATTATTATGAGCTAAAATTCAGTTTACATTAGGATTCACTCTGTGTTATATAGTTCTATGTTTTTGGTAGATCATAGCATCATGTATCTATCATTATAGTGTCATACAGACTAGTTTAGTCTTCCTAAAATTCTATGCTTCACCTATTCATCCCTCACTCTCTCTCTCTGAATCTCTGGAAACTACTGTTTTACTGTCTTCATAGTTGTGCATTTCCAAGACTGTCATAAAGGCTACAGTATGTTCAGATTACCTGCTTTCAGTTAGTAATATGCATCTATAGTTCCTCCAAGTCTTCTTGTGACTTGATCGCTTAATTCTTGCTATCACTAATTAATATCCCACTGAATGGATATAACATAGACTGGTTATCCATTTGCCAACTGACGAATATCTTAACTGTTTCCAAATTTTGGCAATTTTGAATAGGGCTGGTATAAATATTAATGTGAAAGGGTTTTTAAATAACTTTCAACTTATTTGTGTTAATTCCAAGAATTGAGATTGCTGAATAATATGGAAAAATATGTTTACTTTTTCATGAAACTGTCAAATTGTTTTTCCAAGTGGGTATACCATTTTTATTCCTACCAGCAAACAATGAGAATTTCTGTTGTTCCCAGTTTAGGATTTTCTAATAAAAACTACTTTTAATATTGAATTATGTGATTTTATTGGCCATTATGGTTGATTCTATATCTAGTTAATAGATGGTAGGAGTGTAAATCAGATTGTGGATTTTTTTATTGCCCCTGTGACTTTATGCTATGATTCCTGGAGAACGTGATATGTCCTTTCAAAAATCCATTGGGAGAGGCCGGCGCCGTGGCTTAACAGGCTAATCCTCCGCCTTGCAGCTCCGGCATACCAGGTTCTAGTCCCGGTTGGGGTGCCGGATTCTATCCCAGTTGCCCTTCTTCCAGGCCAGCTCTCTGCTATGGCTCGGGAAGGCAGTGGAGGATGGCCCGAGTCCTTGGGCCCTCACCCGCATGGGAGACCAGGAGAAGCACCTGGCTCCTGGCTTCGGATCAGCACGATGCACCAGCCGCAGCAGCCATTGGAGGGTGAACCAACAGCAAAAAGGAAGACCTTTCTCTCTGTCTCTCTCTCTCACTATCCACTCTGCCTGTCAAAAAAAAAAATCCATTGGTACCCAAACCCACCTTAATAGGAAAAAATGAGTTTCTACAAGATTAGATTTTTGTGTGTAATGAAACTGAACTTGAATATGTGTTTTTCAATTCAGTTGAAACCTTCTCAGTTATGTTTACCCACTGACCAACTTCACATGATCAAGTATAGAGGTACCACACATGAAATTTCTGTAATTTGCACAGCTTCTGGTATCATTGTTAGCTCAGTTTTCACTTGTCATTGATTTTGCTCATTGTTTCCTCAACAAGCATTGGTTAAATACCATAGGTCATTATTGGTGTTTTTATATCTGGAGACCCTGTCTTTCCAATTAGATTGCCAACTATTTGAGGTTAATGATCTGATTAATCACTTGCATAACCTCATCTCTAGTATCTGGTCTGACATCTTACTGTTTTACTTAGCGGTCTTTTGGTTGCAAGAAGAGAGACTCAATAAATGTAGCTCAGATGAAAGGTTTGGGATGGGTTAAAGATATAACGGGGTCTGAAAAAAAAAGTAAAGGACAAGAACTGAAAGATAGCAGGGACTTTCAGGAACTGGAACTACAAGAGGAGTGTAGTAGTTACAATTGCAAACTCTGGAGTTAAGCCAACTGGACTCAAATACTGGTTTTGCCACTTTTAAGCTGTGTGATTTTATGCAACCCACTGAACAATCTGTGCTTGTATATTCTCATCCATCAGAGGATAATAATCATGGTTCCATTGTGAAAATTAAGTGAATGAATATAGGTAAAAAACTAAGAAGAGTGGCTGGCACATAAATGCTTTTTTGTCATTATGTTCAATTGCCAAGGCAAAACTCTCTCTCTCCCCTTCCTCTGTCTCTCACACTCATTCTGTATCTTTTCTTGATATGTCTCTCTTGCCATCTATGGATCTACCCTGTTCTTTTTCTGTAAAACCAGTTTCCTCTGTCTCTACTCTAAATTATTTTATGTTCCCTCAGAATTTGAGCTTGAATGTTATCCTTTGGCTTACTATACTATGAACCCTTGGCTGTGCAGTGTAGTGGTTAAATTGCATGGGTTTTGATCTCAGCACTGACACAATCCATGTTTCTCTGTGATTCCATTTCCTCACTTGCTGAATGATGCTGATAATAATAGAATCTACTCAGACTGTTTTGAGGATTGAATGAGTTATTTTTTAACCTGGTATATATAGCAAGTGCTCCATGAGCATTTACTGTCATTATTATGGTAATTCTCAAGGCATCCTTTTGACTTTTGCTCCTGTTGTTAACTGCTTCAGAGTATAGTTCGGCTTAATTAATCTTTTGTAGACTGAGAGTCACAAACCACAAACCAATGACAACCCTAGGAATAGTTTTCTCTTATTTATGGTCCAGTCAACTATGACCAGAGAAATGTGGTAAAATAATATAAAGCATGATTATTGTCACTGATGAGACTGCAAGAATGGGCCATTTATATTTCCTTTAGTGTGTGAACAGGTAAATGCTGTAAATATGTCTGAGACTTGCACATTGTGTTCAATAATTATTGCTGATACTGAGTGAGCTGGACATGTAATGCAGTTGTAAATTGAATTGAGTAGTATGGGACACAGAGATCCCCCTGGAAACACACTTTATTAAGTTTTTATTTATTTGAAAGAGCAACAGAGAGAAAGACAAAGAAAAAGATGAAAGGGATCTTCCATCCCCTGGTTCACTCTCCAAAATGTTAAACAGCCAGGTCTGGGCCAGGAAACAAGAATTCCATGCCAGTCTCCGGTATGGGTGGCAGGAGTCCAAGTACGTGGGTCAACATTCCCTGCCTTCCCAGGTTCATTAGCAGTGAGTGGGATCAGAAGCAAATCAGATGAGACTCAGAACAGCAGTCCAATATGGCATATGGGTGTCAGAAGTGGTGGCTTAACCTGTTGCACTATAATGTCAGCCATTTCCTGAAGATATTTTGAAGTTAAATTCTAGAACCAGAGAATGTCAGTGCGGGCTAGGATCTTACACAAACCTTAGAAGTACAACCTCGTCTCTCCCAACATCTCTACATCATGTTAAACAGCTTGGAAATCTGAAACCCAGAAATTCAACATGATAGTCTAAAACATAGAGTGAATTGTTGAGAAATCTTAAATATGCCAGAATTGTTGTTCCACCATTTAACTCAACATTGCATTCAAATACTTTCATAAAATCATTGTCTCCATATCTTACATGCTATTTGCTACCTCAGTTTGTCAATCCTGTGACCAAGACTTAACCCAATGACTACCCTTATTTAAGTTTCTGTATTCCTTCACTTTGGTTTCTACCTATATATGACACTTTGAAATATAATGTTTTGAATTTTTCAAAACATAAACCCCATCACATCAAGAAACTACAATCAGAAACATTGAAAAAAGCAGTTTATCACACAGTCTCAGCTGTAACTTAACTTCACTGTACAGGGTACCTGTGTGCTATATATTGTTATATTCACAAAAATGATTGAAATTATGAAGGAAAACTTAAAGCTTTCTCTATTTCAAACCATTGCATCTTGACAAAATGTCCCAGCTTTGAGATTCTGTAATCTCAGCCATCATCTGATAAAAGACAGCATAACATTATCATTTCATTATTATCACTTACTTCATATCACGTATTTCATTATTATCACTTATTCTCATCAATAAATTTGTGACACTGGGGACAGGATTGTCACCTGCAGTACCACAGCCCATATTGGAGCACCCGTCACAGTATTGGCTGCTCCACTTCTGATCCAGCTCCCTGTAAATGTGCCTGGGAAAGCAACAGAATATGACCCACGTGCTTGGGCCCCTGCCATGCATTTGGGAGACCTGGATGGGGTTCCTGGCTCCTGACTTCAGCCTGGCCCAGAGCTGGCCACTGCAGCCATTGGGGGAATAAAACAGAGGATGTAATATGTCTTTATTCTCTGCGTCTCCCTCTTTCTCTCTGGCACTCTGCCTTTCAAATAAATAAAATATTTTTCAAAACAATCAAAATTTTCACATTGAAGATATTAAACTCAGTGTGGTTCACGTAAGATAGTATAACCATGTGATATATAAGGCTGAAATAAGTATAATAAACTCTTTCTCAAATAAAACTTTTTTGGATCTCTCAAAAATCCTTGTGTATTTCTGCTTCCACATTTTTGCTTATCCCAATATATTAGCCATATGCTTTTTCCCTTACTCTCTATTTCTTCATATCTGGATTAGCAAATCTTCCCTTACTATTTGAAAAGGGTAAGCTATAGCATCCCTTAAAGAACAACTTCTGAAAATTTTTTGGTCTTCAATAAAGTGTCATTACATTAAAATTATATTAAATGTAAACAAGTCTCTGATTGATTTACAGAAAACGAGACTCCTTGGCTTGACATTAAAAGGTTCCACACAATGGTTCCAAATCATTATTCCAAACTTATCACACAGAACTCTCCTCCATGAATGTGTCACTCAAGTGAGAAAGGCTTACTTGTTTCCATTTTTAAATGTCTTGCACATTCCAGTCTCTCTAATGGTACCTCACTTACAATGCCTCCCTGCCTCTCACTGCAGATTTTACCCATCCAAATCGCACTGGTTGTCACAGGATTTTGGCAAAGGAGAAAACCATGTGAATTGGCTGTTAAAACAGAAATTCTTCTAGAGTAGGAGAAAAGACATTAAATGAACCTTGAAGCCAAAATAAAATTTGAAGAAGTGGAGAGGGGGAAAAAGCATCTGGTTTGGCTATTAAGAGGGAAAAGTGTGTGAATAGAAATGCACAAGAATGTTTGAAAGATGAGTAAACTCATTTTGCTAGTGAGAAAAAAATGAGGATCTAAAATGAATTTATTAATTATGCAAACCTTGCCTCTTTGCCCAAGCCGTCTGAGGTAGGGCAGAGTATTGGGAACAGGAAAGAAAATATAGATTTTAGCAATATGTAAAGGTAGAGTCAATGGGAATACTTAATCAAAAAGTTTAAACCAGGAAATGCAGTGACCATAGTTTTGCATTTAGAAATACTGCTGTTCCAGTAATGTGGAAAACACAATGATGAAAAGTGGGATGCCCAGTTAGGAAACCACTGTAGCAGTCGAAGTGTACTAATGAAGGCCTAGCCTTGCCTGGGATAGTGAACGGGATGGGGATGAGGGAATGTAAATTTTAAAAAGTAGAGAAACTTGGAGAATGAGATGCCATTGCTAAAAAAAAAAAAAAAAAAAGGAAGTTCCTTCCAAAAGAGGAGCAATCTGGGAAATGACAGGAATTAGTTTCGGCCAGTGTAAAAAGGTTGTATGTCTGTGTGTGTGCATGCTGTATAAAGGGATTTTTCATAAGATAAACAAGGTGCATATTAAATTTTATAATATCTCACTCCAAAAGAGATTGGTAAAGGGAGTTTAGGAAGAGCTTCTGTAAAAGGAGGAAGGGCTAGGAAAATTAGTTTATCTTTCAATTTATAAAAACAGAGCAAATGAAAGCATTTGCTTTTTAGATGTATTAAGATATAGGATCTGAAGGTGAAATTTTCTTAAAGATAGGTTGAGAAACCGAAATCACAGCTAAGGTGAGAGGTTGGGAGTAGAGATACAGATTTGAGAGTTATTTCTACAGAGGAAGTATTTGAAGCCTTGGCACTTCACCAAGAGAAAGCACAAAGGACCAATATTGAGTTTGGGGAATTACCTGCACCTATGGAGTGAGCAAGGAAAATAACAAGGAGCAGAAAATAGCCCCAAATCCACCAAATAGATGCAAGAAAGGGAGACTAAGCAGCAATGTTTGTTAAATGTTGAAGAAGATGCCTGTTGTGTTTGGGTTTCCTCATTAGGGCTGGTGATTAGGAAATCATTGATTGATTTTGAAACAACTAATTCTGTAAAGCCACAGGAAATTATGACTGAATGTAGCAAATGATGAAATGGAAAGTTTATTAAAGAAAAGAACTAGGGGAGTAATGGATCATATAAAACAGTTTCCTTCCCTACCCCAAAAAACAATCTAATTATTTGCATTCTAAAAATATTTATAGGGGGCCCAGTGTTGTGCATAGCAGGTAAAGCCACTTCCTGCAACACTGGTATTCCATATGGGCATCAGTTCACATCCCAGCTTCTCCAATTCTGAACCAGCTTCCTGTTACTGTGCCGAGGAAAGCAACAGAAGGCGGCCCAAGTACTGAGGCCCTGGCTGCCCACATGTCAGACCCAGATGTGGTAGATGGGGTTCCAGCATCCTGGTTTTAGATGGGCCCAGCTCAGGGTGCTGCAGCCATTGTGGAAAGTGATTCTGCAGATGAAATCTCTCTCTCTCTCTCTCTCTCTCTCTCTCTCTCTCTTTCCCCTTCTGTAAGCCTACATTTCAAATAAACAAACAAATCTTTAAAAAAAAACTGTTTATATTCTGTAAACATCTGAGTTTCCTGTAACAAGTTTCAAACATTTTATGCTTAATTTTTAACAATAATGTAAATTCATTGTATTACAGTAGGCTAAGTGAAAATAACATTAGTTATGCTCACACATAATTTATATAAAAAATCTATAGAGGGACCGGCGCTGTGGTGTAACTGGTAAAGCCGCCGCTTGCAGTGCTGGCGCCCCCTATGGGCACCTGCGTGAGTCCTGGCTGCTCCAATTCCGATCCAGCTCTCTGCTATGGCCTGGGTAAGCAGTAGAGGATGGCCCAAGTGTTTGGGCCCCTACACCTGCATGGGAAACCCGGAAGAAGCTACTGGCTCCTGACTTCAGGTCAGCGCAGCTGCAGCCATTGCGGCCATCTGGGGACTGAACCAGTGGATGGAAGACCTTTCTCTCTCTCTCTCTCTGCCTCTGCCTCTCTGCAACTATGCATTTCGGGTCACATAAATAAGACCAAGTGTCTGCTAATAATAACTGATAGAATTAAAAAGGAGAGAATGATCCAACACGGGAAGCAGGACACACAGCAGACTCATAGAACGACAAATGCCCTAAACAGCACTCTGGCCTCAGAATCAGCCCTTAAGGCATTCAGATCTGGCTAAATAGCCCATGAGAGTTTCTCAGGCATGGAAAGCCAAGACACTATGGCAAAAAATGACCTAAATGAAAGATCTCTGTGAGTGAGATCCCAGTGGAAAGAAAGGGCCATCTCTGTAAGGAGGAGAGAACTTCCACTTTGATTATGGTTTTGTCTAAATAATGTCAGAGTTTGTGAACTCAAGAGGCTTCCATAGCCTTGGCAGCTCATGACAAGAGCCTTGGGTGATCACTGACATCATAAATAAGAGTGTCAATTGTTAAATCAACAACAGGAGTCATTGTGTACTTGCTTCCCATGTAGGACCTCTGTCCTTAATGAGTTGTACCATGAGAATTAATGGTAAAAATTGTCTTCAAGGGAGGAGAGAACTTCCACTTTGACTATGACCCTAGCGGAATAAGATCAAAGTCAGCGAACTCTAAAGGCTTCCATAGCCCTGGCAACTCATGACTAGAGCCTAGGGAAATTACTGACGCCATGAACAAGAGTGTCAAATTGTTAAGTCAGCAACAGAAGTCACTGTGTACTTACATCCCATGTGGGATCTGTCCTTAATGTGTTGTCTAATGTGCAGTGATGCTATAACTAGTACTGAAACAGTATTTTTACACTTTGTGTTTCTGCATGGGTACAAACTGATGAGATCTTTACTAATTATATACTGAATCGATCTTCTGTATATAAAGATAATTGGAAATGAAAAAAAAACACGTGTTAAATTGGAAATGGCATAGAAAATTAATTAATTTTTAAAAAAATATTATGTAGGATCTCTGTCTTTAATGTGCTGTACACTCTTATTTAATGCTATAACTAGTACTCCAACAGTATTTTTTTTTTTCACTTTGTGTTGCTATATGGGGGCAAACTGTTGAAATCGTTACCTAATATATACTAAACTGATCTTCTGTATATAAAGAGAATTGAAAATGAATCATGATGTGATTGGAAGGGGAGAGGGAGCGGGAAAGGGGAGGGTGTGGGTGGGAGGGAAGTTTTGGGAGGGGGAAGCCATTGTAACCCATAAGCTGTACTTTGGAAATTTATATTCATTAAATAAAAGTTTAATAAAAAATTGTCTTCAAACAGTACTTTATACTTTGTGTGTCTGTGTGGGTGCAAACTGTTAAAATCTTTACTTAGTATAGAGTTGATCTTCTGTATAAAAAGAAAATTAAGTCCAGCGCCATTGCTCACTTGGATAATCCTCCGACTGTGGCACTGGCACCCTGGGTTCTTTTTTTTTTTTTTTTCTGTTTTTTTTTTTTTTTTTTGACAGGCAGAGTGGACAGTGAGAGACAGAGACAGAGAGAAAGGTCTTCCTTTTGTCGTTGGTTCACCCTCCAATGGCCGCCGCGGTAGCGCGCTGCGGCCGGCGCACCGCGCTGATCCGATGGCAGGAGCCAGGTGTTTATCCTGGTCTCCCATGGGGTGCAGGGCCCAAGGGCTTGGGCCATCCTCCACTGCACTCCCTGGCCACAGCAGAGAGCTGGCCTGGAAGAGGGGCAACCGGGACAGGATCGGTGCCCCGACCGGGACTAGAACCCGGTGTGCCGGCGCCGCTAGGCGGAGGATTAGCCTATTGAGCCGCGGCGCCGGCTGCACCCTGGGTTCTAATCCCGATTGCTCCTCTTCCAGTCCAGCTCTCCACTGTGGCCCAGGAGGGCAGTGGAAGATGACCCAAATGCTTGGGTCCCTGCACCCACATGGGAGACCGGGAGGAAGCACCTGGCTCCTGGCTTCTGATCGGCGCAGCACCAGCCGTGGCGGCCACTAGGGGAATGAACCAACGGAAGGAAGACCTTTCTCTCTGTCTCTCTCTCACTGTCTATAACTCTCTCTCTCTCTCTCTTTCTCTATCTATCTCTCTCTCTCACTGTCTAACTCTGCCTGTCAAAAAAATAAATAAAATAAAATAAATAAAAAGAAAATTAAAAATGTATCTTGGGGTCGGCGCCGTGGCTCATTTGGTTAATCCTCCTCCTGCGGCGCTGCCATCCCATATGTTGCTCCTCTTCCAGTTCAGCTCTCTGTTGTGGCCCAGGAAGGCAGTGGAGGATGGACCAAGTGCTTCGCTCCTGGCTTCGGATCAATGGAAGGAAGACCTCTCTCTCTGTCTCTTTCTCTCAGTGTCTATAACTCTATCTGTCAAATAAATTTTAAAAAATGAATCATAATGAAGAATATGATGGGAGAGGGAGTAGGAGGTGGGACGGTTTGGGGGTAGGAAGGCAGGTTTGGGAGGAAGAACAGCTATAATCCAAAGGTTGTACTTATGACATTTATATTTATTAAATACAAGCTTTCTATAAAAAAAACTCTGCCTTTCAAAAATAAATAAATCTTTAAAAAAGTGTATAGAATGGCTATATAATAGCATGCATGCTTGTGTGTGTGTGTGTGCGTGTGTGTGTGTGTTGAGTGAGCATGTACATATGAGTATCCTCAAGAAATAATGAAATGTGTTTATTTACCTTTAGGCTTATGATATATTTTATTAAAATATTTTCTAGTGCTTCATGTCTTTATTAAGATCTTTGAATGCTTATAAGAACTGAGTCATCTGTTTATAAAATCTGAGAGATTTTTCTCTTCAACTATGTAACTTTCTGTATTTGTCTTTATGGTTTTTCACACTTTGGTTAAATAGATAACTATTATATCACAGTGAAATATTTTTTAAAGTAATAAGAAAAAGCCTGAGTATGGGCCTTCCACAAAAATTGTTCATTAAGTTCCCAGTTTAAATTTAATCTATCCCATAAATCCTTCATTCATCACCCAGTCCACATTTTGTCCTTTTTGTTTGACTCTTACATAACTTCTTCTAAAGTTTTCTCCAATAGTCCTCTGAATTTTAGTACTGTGCTTTCACCCATTTTCCAATCTCCCCATCCTCTCCATTAAGGCTATATGAAAGGAACCCAAATTTTACTAATTGCTGTATCCAAACACTTAACATAAATCTTGCACATAGTAGGAACTTAATAATTATTTATTTTATTTTTAAGCTAACCCAAAAACTTGCACATAAGTTCCATGCATTTTCATGGAATGCAGTCATTTTGCACAGTGTAGTAATGGCAAACAAAAGTCATTTGAAGAATTTTATTTTAATGTTGACAACTTTAGATTTTAGCTTACTAGGAATTTGAATGATAGTGGACTTTGAGAAGCCTGCATTATTATTGATCTTTTGGAAAATCTCCTCTTATATTTCCTAGCATTTTTATTTTATTTGTTATGGTAATTTCATTCTTAGCTTCTAAATATGCTTAATTAATTAACTTAACATCTCTGGTTCTCTACTCAGGACTAAATCATTTGCAGTCTTCTCCATTCACTCATGAGTAATTTTTCCAGACTAGTTAGAAAGAAATACAGACCAAATAGTGTGTCTAACGTCATTAGGCTTCACAAGCCAAAGAAATTTGTACTTGGGAAAGTCGATACAAATTCAAGGGCCTACTTTGTCCCTTTTTTCCACTGCCAGTGTGTCCCTAAAACATAGCTGTAGATCTACTACTAGGACCTAAGGTAAAGTTTTGAAAAGTTGATGAAAGAAGTGGAGAAAAGAAAAGTGAGGAAGGAAATAGTAAGTAAAGCACAATTCAGGTAGCAAGAAGAAATGCAAAGTTAGAAGGGAAAAGAAAAAGAAATGACCTTGGGAAGATAACGGTATATCTTTGCACTCAATTTGCCAATCTGTAGAATAGAGAGAAGAGATTTCAACTAAAAGGATCTCTGAAAGTGTTTCCAGTGTAGCTTTAAGGATTCCATGTCACAAAAGTGCAGTACTGGGGCTGGTGCTCTGGCGCAGCAGGTTAAAGCGCCGACCTGCAGTGCCAGCATCCCATAAGGACACTCGTTTGAGTTCTGGCTGCTCCACTTCCAATCCAGCTCCTTGCTAATGGACCTGGGAGATCAGTGGAAGATGGCCCAAGTGCTTTGCCCCTGTACCCGTGTGGGAGACCCGGAAGAAACTCCTGGCTCCTGGCTTCAAATTGGCTCAGCTCCAGCTGTTGCAGCCATTTGGGGAGTGAACCAACAGATGGAATACCTCTCTCTCTCTCTCTCTCTCTCTCTGTAACTCTTTCTTTCAAATAAATAAAATAAATCTTTTTTAAAAAATTGAAGTACGTGACAAATACCCTTCTGAATTTCTTAAGCAAATAAGTCTTTCTAAATATGTCTTGTTAATATCCCCTTCTCTCTATTTTCACATTGCTGATCCACTTAGTTCTCATCAGATTTACACTATTAGAACAGCCTCTTGGTAGATTGTTATGCCCCCAAGTTTAACCTTCCTAGGTTCATCCTTTGCACTGTTGCCAGACTGATTTTTCTGAAGCACATCTTGGAAAATGTTATTTTAGTGATCAAAATCTTTCAATGGTTCCCATTTACATTCAGTAAAATTTCCAGAGTTTTTAACCTTTCCCTTCAAAGCCCATAGGGTTACCACTCTACTAATGTGTTTAGTCTTCCCTGCATGTGTCTTGTGCTTTCCCACTTCCATATCTATACTCAGTGGTATTCCCTATGTCAGACAAGATCCTCCCTACAGTAAATCATTTCAGCTATTGGATTCCATATATATTTTAAGATTCAGTTCACATTCTTACCATACCCACGAAGCCTTCTATTATTTCCCAAATAAATATAATCCCTCCCTATACTGTACTCCATAGCACTACTTCTACATCTCTCTAATAGTATCCATTACATTCTTCAATATACCAAATCATTCATGTGCATTATGTTGTCCTTCAAGGAACTATACTTTAAATAAGGACATGGGCCATGTTTTCATCATTGCTGCTCTCATAGTGAGCATAGCCTAAAGGATCCTTCTGTTCTGCATAAAATATGTACACAAAGAAATTTAGGGGCCAGTGCTGTGGCATAGTAAGGTAAGCCTCTGCTTGCAGCACTGGCATCTTATATGAGCACCGGTTCATGTCCCAGTTGCTCCTCTTCACATCCAGCTCTCTTCTAAGGCCAGGGAAAGCAGTAGAGAATGGCTCAAATGCTTGGGCTCCCACACCCATGTGGGAGACCCAGAAGGAGTTCCTGGCTCCTGGCTTCACATCGGCCCAGCTCTAGCCATTGCAGCCATTTCAGGAGTGAACCCACAGATGGAAGACTTTCTCTTTATCTCTCCCTCTCTATGTCTATAACTCTACCTCTCAAATAAATAAATAAATAAATCTTAAAAAGGAAGTTTAAAAGTGATGGAAATTAGTCAAAACAAAGAACAGAAACAGTTCAAGTAAAAATCTGCCTACCAAGCTGTCACATAGCAGATGAGTTCTTTCTTCCTAGCACTACAAGGAGACAAAAATAAGACATGCCAAACTTATACAAAATCACCCATCTGTATCCTGGGAGTCCTAAAGAGTCAGCTAATGTGCTGAGAACTCATAGACAAGAAATTTAACAAGTTTATAAGACACTTGGAAAATGAATAAACAAGAGTGGAAAGTGAGTAGCAGTCCCATCAAAGTAAAGCAAGATGTTTCCTGACAGATACTCCCTAACAGGTAAAATCCAGAAGCCATGACAAATGATCTTTCAAGCCTGAAGTCAAATTAAACCGTAGGCAATCAGAAATGTACATACTAACCAAAGACACATTGTACCAGACAAACTTAATCACTTTAGCTTAGAACAAATTAGAGTAATTATCAAATGAAGGTCTTAATCAGATATCCCTGAATTTTAATAAAGGAGTCAACAGGCACTTTCTGGTTGTCCATGAGTATACAGCTGGCCTCAGGGATGATTCACTGTGAGGGCTATATGCATACTTAGTGGAATGAAACAAAGGGATGTTATGATAATGCTTTCAAGTATCACAGGAATAAATAATAGGCATGGATTATAGCCAACTGTATAAAGAAAAATACAAGGGTATTTCAAAAAGTTTGTGGTGGGCAGGATATAAGTGGTTAATATGCCAGTTAAGATGCCCACCCATATTGGATTCCTATCTCTGGCTCCTGACTCCAGCTTCCTGCTAATACATTCCCTGGGAGGCAGTAGTGCTGGCTCAAGTGCTTGGGTTCCTTCCCCCAACGTGAGAAATGTGGGTTGAGTTTTTGGCTCCCAGCTTTGGGCCCAGCCTGGCCCCAGAGACTGTGGGCATGTGGGAAGACAAAGAAAGGAAAGAAAGGAGAGGAGAGGAAAGGAGAGGAGAGGAGAGGAGAGGAGAGGAGAGGAGAGGAGAGGAGAGGAGAGGGGAGAAGAAGGAAGGAAGGAAGGAAGGAAGGAAGGAAGGAAGGAAGGAAGGAAGGAAGGAAGGAAGGAAGGGAAAGAAAGAAAGAAAGAAAGAAAGAAAGAAAGAAAGAAAGAAAGAAAGAAAGAAAGAAAGAAAGAAAGAAAGAAAGAAAGAGAAAGAAAGAAAGAAAGAAAGAGAAAGAAAGAAAGAAAGAAAGAAAGAAAGAAAGAAAGAAAGAAAGGGAGGAAGGAAGGAAGGAAGGAAGGAAGGAAGGAAGGAAGGAAGAAAAAAGTTTTTTTAACGTTTGTGAAGAAATTAAGTTAAAAGGTAAGTTTACTTGGGTGCAAAAATATTTGAAACCAGGGGGCAGGATGGAAGATGACAGCTGAGTAAGATACATTGGTGACCACCTCCCCAGAAAGACAGCAATTTGAGCAGGTATTCACACACCAAGTCACCTTGTCTTGTTTGGTTATAACAGGAGGAAAAGTTAGGGTAGATATTTTGGTGCATGTTAAGCCACTGCTTGAAATCACTGCATCTCATATCGGAGGGTCTGGTTCAAAGTCTCAGCTACTCTGGTTCCCATCCAGCTTCCTTCTAATGTGCCTAGGAGGTAGCATATGATGGGTTCCTGCCACCCTTATGGAGACTCACATAGATTCCTGGCTCCAGAGTTCAGCCTGGCCCAGCTGTGGCTGTCACAGACATTTGGGGAGTGACCTAGTGGATGAAGAGTGGCAGCTCATGACAAGAGCCTCGGGTGATTACTGACGTCATAAAAAAGAGTGTCAATTGTTAAATCATCAACAGGAGTCACTGTGCACTTACTCCCCATGTAGGATCTCTGTCTTTAATGTGTTGTACTATGAGAATTAATGGTAAAATTAGTCTTCAAACAGTACTTTATACTTTGTGTATCTGTGTGGGTGCAAACTGTTGAAATCTTTACTTAGTATACACCATGTTGATCTTCTCTATATAAAGATAATCAAAAATGAATCTTGATGAAGAATGGGATAGGAGAGGGAGTAGGAGATGGGATGGTTTGTGGGTAGGAGGGCGGGTATAGGGGGAAAAACAGCTATAATCCAAAAATTGTACTTTCAAAATTTATATTTATTAAAAGTTTTTTAAAAAATAAAGCATTCTCTCTCTCTCCCTATCTTTCACTCCCTTTCCCTCTCACTCTGCCAAATAAGTAAATCATTTATTTATCTGATGACAGAAGTCACATTGGAGAAAGCCAGAAGGAAAGCATGGCCCATGCTTCCTTCCACCTGAGCTTCTTGGAGCATAGCATGGAGGAACATCTCTTGCTTGGGAGAGAGAGAGTGAACTGAATTTTTGTGAAATTTTTGTAAGAAAATTCAGTGAGACTGAGCTCCCCAGCCCAGAGCCCAGGCCTGTACCTATGGACTGAGTATTCAGAGCTTCCACAGCCATGAGTCTCTCTAGCATCCCTACCCCAGCCATTATCAGAAAGTGAAGTTTCAACAATGTGTAGAGCACAGCGCAGGGACCTTAGGACAGCTCCTTGGAGTGCAGATCTCAGCCTACTGTGCCAAAATTTAGCATCTGATAAAGTTCGAAGGCTTCTATCATCCAATCAGTGCTCATAGACTGAGCTTCTAGACTAGCCTAGCACACAGTGGAGACCTGTGGTCAGACACACTTTGGTGTGTCTCATTGATTGCCTCAGGTGGGATTAGCAGACACCTACAGGACTTTGCAGGGGCTGGTGACTGTGGGAATGAGGTGTGAAAAGTCTGGGACCTGTCTAGGTGGCCAGGAGACGGTCTTTATCACCTTCCTTCAACACCGGGCAGATAGAAAGGAGCCACAAGACTGTGATTTGGGACTCAGTACTGGGCTGGCAAAGCTCAACGTTGTGCAAATCCTAATGGTTTCCTATCCTTTGGCAAGTGCCTGTAGACATTCTCTGGGCTTGCTCACTATCAGGTGACATCCTGGTGAGATGGACTTGTTTTAGTGTGTATCACCACATACCTCTCACAGGCATATTGTGCACCTTCAAGTTTGCACAGTGACTGGTGACTGGGAGACCAGGTGTGACCCACCTAGTGCCTACTGTGTAACTGAAGGGCTGCATCTATCACCCCTCTTACCACATTGGGCAAACAGCAAGGGATAAGAAGACAGTTTGGGGACTCAGTGCCAGGCTGGTAAAACCCAGCTTTGAGCAGATCCTAATGGCCTTGTTCCAGGCCCAGTGCCTGCAAACAGAATCTCTGGACTTCATTCAGTGCCCAGTGAAATTCTATGATCCTGGTTAAGCAATCTTACAACCAGCCAACATCACCAGTGGCTAGTATGTGCAGTATTCTGCAGTGAGTCCACTTCAGCACCAGACAAACCATAGAGGGGTGACTTGATTGGAGGGCTTCAGGCTCTGAATATGATCTAGCACTGTGGCATTTGTAGGCAAAGGATAAGACATCTGACTCTACCATAAACCCAAGAAGAGGCTTATAGAGACAGACTACCTATTTTTAGGCCCTTCCCAAGTTTATACTGAACAAACATCAACTACAGATTTGGGACAGATTTGAGTTTAGAGAGTATTGTAGGATTCAACCAATAAAAACATATCAACGATGAACCTGCAGCAAACCTCAGCTTAGGGTGCTATGTAGCACTGAAATATCAGAAGTATCCATAGGGTTAGAGAAAATAATAGAATGTTTAAAATTCCTAGATGGACAGCCACAATTGAAGCCAGATTACTACAAGTAATCCTTTAATGTGCAGATGATGTTATACAAAAATAAATGACATAGAGACTGCCAAACAATACCAAAAAAATCAATGAAACAAAGAGCTGGTGCTTGGAAACCAAGAAAAAAAGAGAAAATGCAGATACATAGAATGATAGATGCAGGCTGGTGCCACGGCTCACTGGGCTAATCCTCCTCCTGCGGCGCCGGCACACCGGGTTCTAGTCCTGGTTGGGGCACTGGTTCTGTCCCGGTTGCCCCTCTTCCAGTCCAGCTCTCTGCTGTGGCCCGGGAGTGCAGTGGAGGATGGCCCAAGTGCTTGGGTCCTGCACGGGCATGGCATGGGAGACCAGGAGGAAGCACCTGGCTCCTGGCTTCGGATCACCATAGCAGCCACTTGGGGAGTGAACCAACGGAAAAAGGAAGACCTTTCTCTCTGTCTCTCTCTCTCACTGTCTAACTCTGCCTGTCTAAAAAAAAAAAAAAGAATGATAGATGCAAATGGAGACATTATGATTGGCACCACAAAAATGCAAAGGATTGTTTAAAATTACTGTGAACAATTATATGGCAACACATCCAAAAAATATTAGAATAAATGCACAAATTCTTGGACACATACTCTTTACCAAGATTGAATTCTGAGGTAATAAAATATCTAAACAGACCAAAAATGAATAACAAGAGTGAATCAATAATAAAAATATCCAATAAAAGAAAAGTCCATGAATAGATGGCTTCACTGATGAATTCTCTTTTTAAAGATTTATTTATTTATTGGAAAGGAAGAGTCACAGAGAGAAATATTTCGTCTTCTGGTTCACTCCTGAAATGCCTGCAATGGCTCGAGCTGGGCCAGGCCGAAGCCAGGAGCCAGGAGCTGCATCTGGGTCTTCTATGTGGGTTCAGGGGACCAGGTACCTGGGCCATCTTCTGCTGCTTTCCAAGGCACATTAGCAAAGAGGTGGATCAGAAGTGGAGCAGCCTGGGGTGGGGGGTGGGGGGACGGCGCCATGGCTCACTTGGCTAATCCTCCGCCTGTGGCGCCAGCATCCCATATGGGCGCCGGGTTCTAGTCCTGGCTGCTCCTCTTCCAGTCCAGCTCTCTGCGGTGGCCCAGGAGGGCAGTGGATGATGGCCCAAGTGCTTGGGCACCTGCACCCGCATGGGAGACAAGGAAGAAGCACCTGCTACTGGCTTTGGATTGGCGCAGTGCCAGCTGTGGTGGCCATTTGTGGGGTGAACCAACGGAAGGAAGACCTTTCTCTCTGTCTCTCTCTCTCACTGTCTAACTCTATCTGTCAAATAAAAAAAAAGAAATGGAGCAGCCAGAACTCAAATGGGAAGCCATATGAGATGCTGGCACCACACAGGCAGAGGCTTTACTGGCTATACTACAGCACCAGTCCTTCACTGATGAATTCTACCAAACATTTAAAGGATTAACCCCAAGAATTACATAAATTATTTCCAAATATAGAAGAGCAGGGAATTCTTCCAAATTCATTCTGTGATGCGTAGCATCAATTTTATACCAAAACCAGATAAGGACACACCAGTGAAAGTCTACAGAACAATAAGCTTAATGAAATGGATGAAAAATCTTCAACAAAATACTAGCAAACTGAATCCAATAGCAAGCACATTAGAAGATTATTTACCATAAATAGGATTTATCCTAAAGATGCAAGGTGCTTCAACATATGCAAATAAATAAATATGATGTACCACATCAACAAAATTAAGGACAAAGTCATAAGATCATCTCAGTAGGTACATAAAAGGCATTTAATAAAATTCAACATCCATTCATGATAAAAACTGAATAAATTAGATATACAAGGAACATACCATAACATAATAAAGACCATATATAACAATTCAACAGCTAACATAATATTAATGGGGAAAAGTTGAAGGCCTTCTAAGATCTGCAAAAACACAAGGATAGCCCCTTTCAGCACTTCATTCAACAGTACTATAAAATAAGATAAATTTAAACACAGGCTTGAAAAATCTCTAACATGATGAAAGAAATTGAAGAGGACACAAAGAAATGGAAAGAAATCCCATGTTCAAGGACCAGAAGAATCAATATCATTAAAATGTGAACACCCAATGCAAATTATAAATAGTGTTGGGAAATCAGATATCTACATGCAGAATAATGGAACTAGACCTTTATCTCTCACCATATACAAACATTATTTCAAAATGGATCAAAGATTTAAGTTTGAATGTGCTGGAAGAAAACAAAAGGAAAACACTAATTGACATTGGGGTGGTGGGGTGGGCAGGATTATCTGAATCAAACTCTAAAAGCAAAGGACACAAAAGAAAAAAATACACAAATGAGATTTCTTCTAACTAAAGAGCTTCTGCATAGCAAAGAAAATAATTAACAGGGGCCAGCACTGTGGCACAGAAGGTTAAGCCTCCTTTTGCAGTGCTGGCATCCCATATGAATGCTGCTTCAAGTCCCGGCTGCGCCACTTCCAATCCAACTCTCTGCTAATGGACCTGGGACAGCAGTGAAGATGTTCCAAGTCCTTGCGGTCTGCACCCACGTGGGAGATCCAGAAGAATCTCCTGGATCCTGGCTTCAGGCTGGCCCAGCCCTGGCCATTGAGGCTGTTCGGGAAGTGAACCAGCAGATGGAATCTCTCTCTCTCTCTCCTTCTCTCCTTCTCTCTCGGTTATCTTTGCCTTTCAAATAAATAAATAAATGATTCTTAAAAATTAACAAATCAAAAAGTAAACCTACAAAATAGGAGAGAATATTTGCAAACTATACATCTGACAAGTGGATAATGCCCAGAATATAAAAAAAAAACTCAACTCAATAGCAAAATAATAACAATAACCCAATTTAAAAATGGGCAGTAGATCTAATAAACATTTCTCAAAGGAAGAGCCACAAATGGTCAATAAGTCCATGAAAAAATGCTCAATATAACTAATGATCAGGTAAATGCAAATCAAGATTACAATAAGATAGCACCTCACTCCTGTTAGATTTGCTATTATCAAGAAGAAAATAGATAACAGGTTTTGGCAAGGTTGTGGAGAAAAGCAAACTCTTGTACATTGTTGGTGGGAATGTATATATAAGTACAACCTTTATGGAAAAGAATATGGAAGCTCCTCAAAAACCTAAAAATAGGGGCTGGCATTGTGGCGCATCAAGTTAAGCAGTGACCTCCAACACCAGCATGTCATATCAGATCACCGAGTCAAGTCCTGGCTGCTCTGTTTCTGATCCGGCTCCCTGCTAATGTACCTGATAAAGAATCAGAGGATGACCAACGTACTTGGGCCCCTGCCACTCTCAGTGGAGACATAGATGGAGTTTGAGGTTCCTGGCTCCAGTCTAGCCTAGACCTCTCTTTGTTATTCTGTCTTTCAAATGAGTAAATAAATCTTTAAGAGACTTGTAAACATAGAACATATGATGCAGTAATGTCACTCCTGTGTATATAGTCCAGAGAAATGAAATCAATCTAAGAAACATGTTTATTACAGTACTATTCACAAGAGCTCAGAAATAGAAAAAATCTAAGTTTATATCCAGTGAATAATGAATGCAGAAAATGTGGCACACATAGAAAATGAAATGTTACTCAGCCCTTAGAAAAAGATGAAGTCTTAACATTTGCAATGTCATGAATGGAACTGGAGGTCATTATAATAAGTGAAATAAGCCAAGCACAGAAAGACAAATACTGCATAATCCCACTCATGTATGGAGTCAAAAAAGAAAAAAAAGATAATCTCATAGAAGTTAAAAATATAATGGTGATTATCAGAGGCTGTGGAGGGAATTACAGAGGAAGATATGGGGAAAGGTAGATTGATGGGTACTAGGTTATAGTTTGATGGGTGTAAGAAGTTCTAGAGTTTTATTACACAGTAAGGTGACTAGAGATATAGTTAATGTACTATATATTTCTTTACCAAAAATATCTAGAAGAAAAGATTCTGGATGTTTTTACTATAAATAAATGTTTGAAGACAGAAATGTATTTAATTTGATTGGACATTATACAAAACAAAACAGTATAGCAAAACATCACTTAGTAGTACCCCAAAAGTATTTTGTTTTTGTATGTTAAATTTTATTAAAAATTTTAAACACTTACCACACAAAATTGCAAAGAGCTCCCATGTTCATGGATTGGAAGAATTAATATTATTGAAATGTCCAAAGTACCCAAAGCAATTTATAGATTCAACTCAATGTCCATCAAAATATCAATGACATTCTCCACAGAATTAGGAAAAAAAACAGTCCTGGGGCCAGCACTGTGGCATAGCGGGTAAAGCCGCCACCTATAGTGCCAGCAACCCATATGGGCACCAGTTTGGTCCCGGCTGCTCTACTTCCAATCCAGCTCTCTGCTATGACCTTGGAAAGCAGAAGAAGATGGCCCAGGTACTTGGGCCCCTGCACCCATGTGGGAGAGCGGAAGACGCTCCTGGCTCCTGGCTTCAGATCAGCACAGCTCCGGCCATTGCGGCCGACTGGGGAGTGAACTAGCAGATGGAAGACCTCCCTCTCCCTCTCCCTCTCCCTCTCCCTCTCCCTCTCCCTCTCCCTCTCCCTCTCCCTCTCCCTCTCCCTATCCCTCTCTGAAAACAACAGTCCTAAAGAGAGAGAGCGGCAAGATGGTGGAATAGGCAGGGAGCACACTATTAGTCCAGGGGAGAGACAGTTTAATATAAGTGGAGATACTGCAGGGTCAAGGAAGAGGAGGGGATGAAACAGCAGAGGAAACTCTTCCGGAACTAGTGATTCACAGTGGACCTGCGTGGAGAGCGTGGGAGCCCAAGTTCGGGACACCAGCGGCAGACTCAACACACCAGCGCTGGAACGCGAGGTGAACCGAACATCCATAGCCTGAGACACCAGCGGGAAAGCGGAAAGAGACTAGAGGGAACGAGGCTTGAAACTCCGTGGGGAAAATTTCACCAGGCTAACTAGAAGAGAGAGAGGAAAAAAAAAAGTGACTGATACGGACACGAGTTTCTCTCTCTCCGCTCACCCCTCAAAGGCGAGCAAGACAAAGAGCAGGCGCCATTTTGGGCATACGTCATAAGCAGGGCGACCTCAGGTTTGCACCGGCCCTGAGCCTAGCAGAAAAACCTGACTCTGGGGGGAGGGGTAAAATAACAGGAGATTAGGATCTAACTTGGCAAACCAGTGGGAGACTGCAGGAGAATTGGAGCCCACACGGAGGGCAGCACAGATTCCCTGTGTGGTCCTTGGGAAAGAGCTTCCAATCTCTGGCTCCTGTGGGTATATCATTCACCTGCTAACTACCTCCAATTACATTCAGCTGTGCAGAATTACTTCCCTTTTGAATCAAAAAAAGAGAGATTTACCACACCTAACCTGGGAGTGTCATCTTTGACACACCCTCAACCCTGAGGAACCAAACACAGCTGTCAGTCCACACTCATCTCAAGCATCTAAGACTCCACTGAAAGCAGACAGTCCACTTAATATAGAGCCATAGTGTAACAAGAAAAAACACCACAGTGAAGAAACCAAATATCTCCAACATGCCAAACAACAAACGCAAAAACCGAGGTAACAAGAACAAGGAAGACACTATGACACCCCCAAATGAAAAAGACACCCCAATTCAAGATTATGAAGATGATGAGATAGAAGAAATGCAAGAAGCGGATCTCAAAAAATTGATAAGAACATTAAGAAGTTCTCAAAAACAAATTCTTGAACTACAGAAATCCTTAATGGACAAGATAGAAAATCTCTCTCGTGAAAATGGAATATTAAGGAGGAATCAAAATGAAATGAAACAACTAGTGGAACAAGAAACTGTGATAGTGATGAGAAATCATAATGAAATGAAGAATTCAATAGATCAAATGACAAACACATTAGAGAGCCTTAAAAACAGAATGGGCGAAGCAGAAGAGAGACTATCAGACTTAGAAGACAGAGAACAGGAAAGGAAACAGGCAAACCAGAGAAAAGAAGAAGAAATTAGAAATCTAAAAAATATTGTTGGGAATCTACAGGATACTATTAAAAAACCTAATATTCGGGTTCTAGGAGTTCCTGAAGGCATGGAGAGGGAGAAAGGATTAGAAGGCATTTTCAGTGACATACTAGCAGAAAATTTCCCAGGTTTGGAGAAGGACAGAGGCATCTTAGTACAGGAAGCTTATAGAACCCCTAATAAACATGACCAAAAGAGATCCTCACCACGACATGTTGTAATCAAACTCACCACAGTGAAACACAAAGAAAAGATCCTAAAATGTGCAAGAGAGAAACGTCAGATTACTCTTAGAGGATCTCCAATTAGACTCACAGCAGACTTCTCATCAGAAACCCTACAAGCTAGAAGGGAATGGCGAGACATAGCCCAGGTACTAAGAGAGAAAAACTGCCAGCCCAGAATACTATATCCTGCAAAGCTCTCATTTGTGAATGAAGGTGAAATTAAGACTTTTCATAGCAAACAGAAACTGAAAGAATTTGTTGCCACTCATCCTGCCCTGCAAAAGATGCTTAAAGATGTGTTACACACAGAAACACAGAAACATGGTCACCAATATGAAAGAAGGTAAAGGAAGGAAACCTCACAGCAAAAGATCACAGGAAGCTCAATTTCTCTTTGACATAGAATTAAACTCTGATGCTCTGTTAAAGCAATCTGTTAAAGTAATCTATTATGTTCTCTTGATGTCTGTTAAATTCTAATTGTTCAAAAACAGCTGCATTTTTATTAAGAGCTATGGGTTATTTAAATATGTGCTTACTTTCAAAGATTTGAAGAATCACCTTGTAACAATGATCAAATTTGGTCTATGTTATGTCATGATTTTAAGGAATCTTATTTCAACCAGATATTTTGGATTTTGAGCCTTCTTGGCATTCTTGACAGGCATTCAAAAAATCAAAGTTTCAAACAATCTGGTCTCTAAAATTTCCAGTAAATCCTGGACTTTGGTTTTTCCAGTTTGGGCCCAACTGAAAAAATTGAAGGACCTATGTCTCTCATCTTATAGAGACACCAACTAATCAGACTATTTGGATTATATTAGAAGGACTGTCAAGATGTGACGTGGTACCAAATTTTAAGTTTCTATAAGGGAAAATTCTATTAATACAAATGGTTGAGAATTAAAAAGTCTAATGATCTTGTGTTACTAGACATGATAGTTATCTTAATGAGAAAGCCCCAGAGGCCTAAAGGGTTAAATACTTGTAAAATCCTACAGGTGCTTTCAAAAATACTGTGAAGTAAGCAAGTGCCTCTTGTTGGTTGAGGAGTTTATAATTTTAAACATGGCGACTTAAGTCTTTTGTCATCCATAGTTATATAATGTGCTGCTCATAAAACTAAAGCGTTCTTGGTTCTGTGTTTAGCTGTCCTCCTATAGGTTCCTATGGACTTTTTCCAGCCACTTTTATTGTATTCAGTACTTTGGGATGGCTCTGTAAACAGATGAAGCCAATAATGTATTAACAGTACCAACTGAGAGAAAGTATGGTTAACTGAGGTTACTAAAAACAAAAAGCAATTCAAATCAATTGGCAATCTACAAAAAGAGTTAAAGATTTTAAAAGCTATTATTAAAATTGCTATATTGGTCTATTATGCTATGTTATATGTGTGTACATATTGTATGTCCACATGGGGAAATTTTATTAAGAGTTTTATTTTAAATGGCTTATAGATAAGATTGTCCATAAATTTAAGCTGCTAAAATCAATCAAAGATACATTTTAATTTGTGTGACCTGAATCTGTGTATCATATGTTTTAAGCGTGTTGGTAGAAAGAAACTAAAAACATTTTAGATGGTTGTGCTTAAGTTTACTGGTTAAACAAACTACACCATGTTAGATATTTAAGAGGTGTTTCCAAATACATGATTCTTAAAATTTATAGAAGGCATTGGACTTTCTGGTAAATGTTTTCTTAAGTTGTTATCTAATGGTTGAAACTGTTTGCTAAGTATTCATGTGATATTGCTATTGTCAGCAAGCGATCTAGGACTTGCTCCCTCATTTCTCTATTCTAAGCCCAACTTGTTCTTTCATTTCTCTATTCTCTTCAAGGTAGGAAACTAATTCTATTATAAAGGAATCTGTAGGACGCACAATTTAATCTTTAGACCTTATAAAAGAGATGGCTAACATTTTTCTGTAATAGCATAGCCAAAATAAGAACTTAAATAATAATCTCATAGCTAGATTCACTTTGCCATCAGCAAAGTATACAGTAAGTAGAAAAAACCTCCCTTTCAGACCAAAGGGAAAGAAAGTTTTAAAGTGAGAATATAATTTTCCTCATGGGCATTGTCTACCTTAGAAAAACTACTACAGAACATGCCTGTGACTATAGACTTGTAGTTCAGGCCACCGAAGATTAGAGATGGGACACGGGCACTCCCTTGACTTGCATCCTCTGGTCTGCTTTAACACAAACCAGGAGGAAAAGAAAGCTCGGCATCAGAAGCAATGGGTGGCAGGCCTATTAATGGCTGATCTGTACAGCGATCTGCCCTCAAGGAGACCCAACAGGCCAGTCCACTGCAGTGGCTTTCAAAGTGGTAAGCCTGGGCTTCAGCAGAAGTCAGCTTGTGAAGAGCCCTGGCAGCTCTGCCAAGAATTGGATCACTGGAAATGGACCTGCCCTGGAGTCGAAGGATGCCCAGGTCAGAGCCACAGATCTTCTTGGCTCTAAGCTGAAAAGCCCTTCACTCAGCCTAACTTCCAATGTGACCACTGCAGCTGAGGGGATGGTCAAGTAGGGTCAGCAACATTGCAGACAGAACTGTAGATTTCTTGTTAGAGATGCCCCCTGCCTTTACCTGGCCAGCTCTCCTCCCAGGCCAGCCAAGTAATGAAAGTCAACAGAGTGCCTTCCCCTAGGAGGTTCACACCTCCCTTAGGATATACCCCATGTGAAGAGATAGATAGGTCTGGGCTTCTTAACTTACAAGGCCTAAAGCCCACCAGATTATTATCAAGCCCCTTCTGTCAGGTTCTATTTGCCTCTCAATCAGAAAAATTACTTGTAGCTTAGACAGCACCTTTCTTAGCTCCTCTAATAATGACTCTGTCCTTTGTTCTAGGCCCTGTCTAGTGCACTTGGGCCTCATTCCTTTGTAATCATAACCTCTACTCTACCACCAATGGCTCTACTCCCAACCTGTGTGTACTGATGGTCCTCTTCCCCACTTAATGCTGTAGAATTGTTCAAACCTGGTAAATGCCACTCTTAGGATCATTGGTTACTATCCTCACTCTGTCTTTTATTACCTTGCGTAAATATGATCAGAGTCGGCAAACTTGGAAGGCTTCCATAGCCTTGGCAACTCATGACGACAGCCTAGGATGGTTACTGGCGCCATAAACTAGAGTGTCAATTTGTTGGGTCAACAACAGGAGCCATTGTGCACTTGCTCCTCATGTGGGATCTCTGTCCTTAATGTGCTGTCCATTGTGATTTAATGATATAAGTAGTACTCAAACAGTATGTTTCACTTTGTGTTTCTATGTGGGTGCAAACTGTTGAAATCTTTATACTAAATTGATCTTCTGTATATAAAGAGAATTGAAAATGAATCTTGATGCAAATGGAAGGGGAGAGGGAGCGGGAGAGGGGAGGTTTGCGGGTGGGAGGGAAGCTATGGGAGGGAGAAGTCATTGTAATCCATGAGCTGTACACTGGAAATTTATATTCATTAAATAAAAGTAAAAAAAAATAACCTTTTCAAAATGATGACAAATCTAATCGTATAATAAATACCACAATAAACATTCAGTTATTTCAAAAAAAAAAACAGTCGTAAAATTCATATGCAAATACAAAAGATCCAAACAACCAAAAAAATTTCAACAATAAAAACAAAGCCAGAGGCTTCATGATACCAGATTTCAAGACATATTATGGAGCTGTTATAACCAAAACATCATGGTACTAGCATAAAAATATAGACATAGACCAATGCAAAAAAATAAATCCCCAGAATTAAACTTGCATATCTACAACCAACATATCTCTGATGAATGTGCCAAAAATATTCCCAGGATAAAAGATGATCTTTTCAATAAACAGTGTTAGCAAAATTGGATTTCCACATACAGAACTTTGAAACAAAACCCCTACCTTTTTTTTATTTAATGAATATAAATTTCCAAAGTACAGCTTATGGATTACAATGGCTTCCCCCCCTCATAACTTCCCTCCCACCCGCAACCCTCCCCTCTCCTGTTCCCTCTCCCCTTCCATTCACATCAAGATTCATTTTCAATTCTCTTTATATACAGAAGATCAATTTAGTATATATTAAGTAAAGATTTCAACAGTTTGCACCCACACAGAAACACAAAGTGAAAAATACTGTTTCAGTACTAGTTATAGCGTTAAATCACAATGTACAGCACATTAAGGACAGAGATCCTACATGAGGAGTAAGTGCACAGTGACTCCTGTTGTTGACTTAACAAATTGACACTCTTGTTTATGGCGTCAATAATCTCCCTAGGCTTTTGTCATGAGTTGCCAAGGCTATGGAAGCCTTTTGAGTTCGCCAACTCTGATCATATAATTTAGACAAGGTCATAGTCAAAGTGGAAGTTCTCTCCTCCCTTCAGAGAAAGGTACCTCCTTCTTTGATGACCTGTTCTTTCCACTGGGATCTCACTCACAGAGATCTTTCATTTAGGTCATTTCATTTTTTTTTTTGCCAGAGTGTCTTGACTTTCCATGCCTAAAATACTCTCATGGGCTTTTCAGCTGAATGCCTTAAGGGCTGATTCTGTGGCCAGAGTGCTGTTTAGGACATCTGCCATTCTATGAGTCTGCTGTGTATCCCGCTTCCCATGTTGGATCATTCTCTCCCTTTTTTTTATTCTATCGGTTAGTATTTTCAGACACTAGTCTTGTTTATGTGATCCCTTTGATTCTTAGTCCTATCATTATGATCAATTGTGAACAGAAATTGATCACTTGGACTAGTGAGATGGCATTGGTACATGCCACCTTGATGGGATTGAGTTGGAATCCCCTGGTATGTTTCTAAGTCTACCATTTGGGGCAAGTCCAATTGAGCATGTCCCAAATTGTCCCTCTCTTATTCCCACTCTTATATTTAACAGGGATCACTTTTCAGTTAAGTGAAACAAAATCCCTACCTTATACACTATACAAAAAGCAACACAAAAAGGATCAAGAATCTAAAGATAAGAACTGAAACCATGAAGCTACTAAAGGAATGCATGAGGGAAATACTTCAAGATATTGATATAGAAAATCACTTTTTCGTATAAGACCCCAAAAGTGCAGGCATTAAAAGCAAAAATAAACAAATGGGATTTTATCAAACTAAGAAACTTCTGCACTGTGAACAATTAATAAAGTGAAGAGACCACTGAAATAATGGGAGAAAACATTTGCAAGGTATGTATCTAATAAAGGCTGAATATCCAGAATATAAAAGAAACTGAAAAACATTCAACAATAAAAAAAAATCCAGCTAAAACATACACAAAAGGTCTGAATAGACATTTTCAAAAGAAGAAATACAAATGACCAACAGATACATGAAAATATTTGGTATCACTAGCCATCAGAGAAATTCATACCAAAAGCACTATAATGTATCATCTCACTCCAAGTTAGAATGGCTAATATCCAAAAGTCAAAAATAACAAATGCTGGAAAGGTTGTACAGAAAAAGGAACCCTAATACACTGTGAGAATGCAAATGAGTAATGCTATTATTAAAAACAGTATGGGGATTGCTCAAAAAAACTAAAAATGGATCTATCAATATATCCAAATGAAGCAAATCAACATATGAAGGAGATATCAGCATTGCCATGTTTATAAAAGCTCAATTACAACAGCAAATATACTGATTCAACCTAGATGCTCATCAACTGATGCCTGGACAAAGAAAATGTAGTAGATATACACAATGGAATATTATTCAGCCATAAAAAATCTGAAGTGGATAAAACTGAAGATCATTATGCTAAGTGAAATAAGCCAGACACAAAAGGACAAATTCCATGTTTTTCTTATTTGTGAAATATAAATAAATATGTGGAATATATATAAACTGCATATGTAAAATGCTCATAAAATGTCTGGATTTTTTTATCCACAGTATTTAAAAACGTGTTTATAAAACACATTTTATAAACACAGTTTATAAAAATGTGTGGATGGCATATTATTTGTATATAGATATTTGTAAATGTTGTCTTTACTTAATTATACTCCTTACATAATAATATACCCTGCTTTCCTCACTTTATGATCATTGTCATGAATGTAATGTTACATGATATTATTATCCTTACTTTCAAGAAAAATAGTATTTATATGTGTATATAGTATGTACATATGAAATTAATATGGCAAAATGTTAAAAAGTTTTAAATCTATATGTGATCATTGAACTCTTCTATATATTCTTTTGTATTATTTGAAATATTTCAAAAAATGAAAAAGGTAATGAATAAATAATTAGTTGAAATCTATGCATAGCTTTTTTAAAAAAAATTTTTTTTTGAAAGTCAGAGTTACACAGAGAGAGGAGAGGCAGAGCGAAAGAGAGAGAGAGAGAGAGAGGTCTTCCATCCGATGGTTTTCTCCCCAATTGGCCACAATGGCCGGAGCTGTGCCAATCCGAAGCAAGGAGCCAGGAGCTTCCTCCGAGTCCCCCACACGGGCCCAGGGGCCCATCTTCTACTGCTTTCCCAGGCCATAGCAGAGAGCTGGATTGGAAGTGGAACAACCGGGACTAGAACCAGCGCCCATATGGGATGCTGGCACTTCAGGCCAGGGCGTTAATCCACTGCGCCACAGCGCCAGTCCCCACAGCTTTTTCATAATATGCATTTTTCCATAAATTTCTTGAAGATTCCGCATTCAAACAGTTAGATACAAAAAAAGCATTTCTCCAAATCACAATTTGGCTAATAACTAAATTGTTATTTGATAATAAATAAAGCCATAAAACAGCTATTGCTGTCTAGGATCTGGCTAAGTTTGTATTCATTGGTCACACAATACTGTTTGCTATAGTCTCTCCTTTTGTGCTATCTATCCCTTATCCATATATCTTTAAATGCCTTATGGCTCCAAATTATACCAGAATATCCTACTTTGACACACTTCCCCAACAGTAAAGGCCTTCAAAATCACTCTTCCTCCCCTCATCTCAAAGTTCCATGTCCTTTTTCCCAGTAACTACAATACTAAATTTCAATCTGATCCATGGCTCTGACAGTACACAAGGAGAAACTTAGAAATCAAGACAGCAGGCATTAGTTGTCTCTTCCAAGAATATCAGTATTTGGATTTAATCATTTAAATGTGTGGAGTTCTAATGGTGGTGGATTTTTCAGGCACATCAGCAAGCTAGGATAGTGATATATTTTACTTAAAACAAGAGAAATCAAGCATGGGTGGAGAATGTCTGGCTTGCAGGCTGTATAAGGCCTGTGAGATCATTTGCTCTGGCCCTGCCAAGGCAACCGCAGCTGGGACTCGAGATCCAATAAATCTATAGCAGACTAATTTTTTTGTTGAAGCATGGCAAGGCTTATTTAGAAAGTGAGAAGAATACACAGGCACATCAGGGCTTCATCTAGAGAGAATGGGCCAGGAAAGGTAAAAAGGGGAATTTCATACACAGCTCTGCTCATCCTGGGTCCACAAGGTTAGGCTAGAGAAAAGGAGCAGGCTGATTTTCAAGTTGATAATATTGTATGACCAGTGAATGATGTTATAAATATCCAAAAGGCCATTCACAGAAAAATGGTTCCTAATCCCTGAAAAAGACATGAGACTCAGTACTGGCTGACCCTGCTGCTAGTTGCCAATGTGGCTTTGTCCAAATTACCTGGTAGTTTTCTCCTGAAAAATAAAACAATTTGTCTAAATTCTTTCGAGTTCTAGCAATCTAAACTCAGTAAATCTCAGCATATTCACTACTTGTTTTATTCCACCTCCACATGAGGTTGGCCCTAGTTGTCAACAATCACACTAGTGATTAGGGAGAAGTCATATTTTTCACATTGCACATCACTGCTACCAAAGATATTTCCACGCAACTCAATAGAACTAATTCCATCATCATGGACTAAGCACATGATTACTGGCTGAAGTGGTATGAGATATTTTCTGCAAAATAGGGGGATATTAAAGACATCATATAGATATAATTAAGTGTTAAAGAGAGCATCCAAATAGGATCAAGTGTCTTGTAGCAACAACAGAGAGAAATAGAAAGCAGAGAATGTTCCAACATGGGAAGCAGTCCACACAGCGGACTCATAGAATGACAATCACTTTAAATAGCACTCTGACTTCAGAACCAGCCCTTAAGGCATTCTGGTCTGGCTGAAGAGCCCATGAAAGCATTTCAGGCATGGAAAGCCAAGATACTGTGGCAAAAATAAGTCTTAAATGAAGGACTCCATGAGTGCGAACTCAATAGAAATAAGGGACCATCAAAGAAGGATGTACTTTCCTCTGAAGGGAGGAGAGAACTTCCACTTTGCTTATGGCCTTGTTTAAATACTGGTGGAGTTTGTGGATTCAAAAGGCTTCCATAGCCTTGGCAACTCATTTCAAGAGCCTCGGGTGATCACTGACATCATACATAAGAGTGTTAATTGTTCTGCGGCAAAAAAATGACCTAAATGAAAGATCTCTGTGAGTGGGATCCCAGCGGAAAGAACGGGCCACCAAAGCAGGAGGCACCTTTCTCTGAAGGGAGGAGAGAACTTCCACTTTGATTATGGCCTTGTCTAAATAAAATTGGAGTTTGTGAATTCAAGAGGCTTCCATAACCTTGGCAGCTCATGACAAGAGCCTCGGGTGATTACTGACATCATAAACAAGAGTGCCAATTGTTAAATCAACAATAAGAGTCACTGTGCATCCACTCCCCATATAGGATATCTGTCCTTAATGTGTTGTACTATGAGAATTAACAGTAAAACTACTACTCAGGCCGATACCATGGCTCATTTGGCTAGTCCTCCACCTGCGGCGCCAGCACCCCAGGTTCTAGTCCCGGTTGGGACGCTGGGTACTAGTCCTGGTTGCTCTTCTTCCAGTCCAGCCCTCTGCTGCAGCCCGGGAGGGCAGAGGAGGATGGCCCAAGTGCTTGGGTCCCTGCACCCGCATGGGAGACTGGGAAGAAGTACCCAGCTCCTAGCTTCGGATCGGCACAGCACCGGACGTAGCGGCCATTAGGGGAGTGAACCAACGGAAGGAAGACCTTTCTCTCTGTCTCTCTCTCTCACTGTCTAACTCTGCCTGGAAAAAAAAAACCTACTACTCAAACAGTACTCTATACTTTGTGTGACTGTGTGGGTGCAGTCTGTTGAAATCTTTACTTAGTATATACTAAGTTGATCTTCTGTATAAAAAGATAATTGAAAATGAATCTTGATGAAAAATGGGATAGGAGAGGGAGTGGGAGATGGGATGGTTTGTGGGTGGGAAGGAGGTTATGGGGGGAAAAGATTCTATAATCCAAAAGTTGTACTTTTGAAATTTATATTTATTAAATAAAAGCTTTAAAAGAATGCTAATTGTTAAATTAGGTTTTTTAAGCTTTTATTTAATGCATGCATTCTTCATAGGTACAACTTAAGGAATATAGTGATTCTTTTCCCCATATCTGCCCTACCACTCCAACTCCCATCCCACCTCCTGCTCCCTTTGTATATAACTTTGTATATAATGTTATGGTTCATTCTGTATATAACTTTATATACAGAAGACCAACTCTATGCTAAGTAAAGATTTCAGCAGACTCCTAGAATGACATTTGCTGTAAGCAACACTCTGACCTCAGAATTAAACCTTAAGGCTTCCTGGTGTGATTGAAAATCCTGTGAGAGCATTTCAGGAATGGAAAGCCAAGACTCTGTGGCAAAAATATCCTACACGAAGGATCTCTGTGAGTGAGACCCCAGTGGAAAGAAGGGGCCATCATAGAAGGATATACTTTTCTCTAAAGGGAGGAGAGAACCTCCACTTTGCTTATGGCCTCGTCCAAATACTAATGGAGTCTGTGGTCACAAAAGGCTTCCATAGCCTTAGAAGCTCATGGCAAGAGCCTCGGGTGATCACTGATGTCATATGCAAGCGTGTTAATTGCTAAATGAACAACAGAAGTCACTGTGCAGTTACTTCCCATGTAAGGACCTCTGTCCTTAATGAGTTTTACTATGAGAATTAACTGCAAAACTTGCTCTCAAACTGTACTATATATGTTAAATTAACAACAGAAGTCACTGTGCACTAACTTCCCATGCAGGATCTCTGTCCTCAGTGAGTTGTACTATGAGAGTTAATTGTAAAACTAGTTCTCAAACAGTTCTTTATATTGTGTGTGTGTGTGTGCGCGCGCGCGTGAGCAAATAGCTGAAAACTTTACTTAGTATAGAGTTGGTCTTCTATGTATAAAGTTAATTAAAAATGAATCTTAATAGAGAATGGGACTGGGAAGAGGAGGGGAAGGAGGAAGTGGGGAGGGAGTGGGGGTGGGAGAGAGGGTATGGTGGGAAGAAACAGTAAATTCCTAAATTTGTACTTATGAAATTGATACTCATTAAATAAAAGGTTTCTAAAAAACACTATGGGGCTATTACCTATCAAAAGAATAAGTGTGGGATAATTTTATAATATATGTTCTATAAGAATAATAATGGACTTAAAGTCAAATAACTCGTGTTCAAATCATAGGTCTATTACTTATTTGCTCTCTAGTTGGTTCTAGACAAGTCTTTTAATTTCTGGAACATCCTTTTTTGTTCTTTTTTTAAAGATTTATTTAGGGGCCAGCACTGTGGTGTAGCAGTTAAAGCTGCCACCTGCAGTGCCGGCATCTCATATGGGTGCCAGTTCAAGTCATGGCTTCTCCACTTCCAATGCCACTCTCTGCTATGGCCTGGGAAAGCAGTAGAAGATGGCCCAAGTCCTTGGGTTCCTGCACCCACACGGGAGACCCGGAAGATGCTCCTGGCTCCTGGCTTCAGGTTGGCACAGCTCCGGCCATTGTGGCCAATTGGGGAGTGAACCAATGGATGGAAAAGCTATCTCTCTCTCTCTCTCTTCTCTGTCTGTCTCTCCTTCTCTCTCTGTGTAACTCTGGCTCTCAAATAAATAAATAAATCTTTTTTAAAAGATTTAAAAATAAGTAAATATAAATAGTTTAAACATGATAAAGAATAATAAATAAATTTCACTCTCAGAGAAAAGATTCATTTATTTGAAAGGCAGAGTGACAGAGAAGAGGGAGAGAAAGAGATTTTCCATCAGCTGATTCACTCCCCCAATGGCCACAATGATCGAGAATGAGCCAAGCTGAAGCCAGGAGCCAGGAACTTCATCTGGGGCTCCCATGTGGGTGGCAGGGACCCAAGTACTTGTGCCATTTTCCTCGACTTTCCCAGAAACATTAGCAGGGAGCTGAAATGAAAGCACAGGAGCCAGGACTTTAACCAGTACTCCAATATAGGATGCTAGTATTTCAGGCAGCAGCTTAGCCTACTGTGCCACAATGCTGGCCCCTGGAATTGCCATTTTTCTTGTGTGTAAAGGAAATGCTATATATTCCTGATTTCCAATTTCAAGTACTGCTGCAAGAATCAATAGGGAAATGGATGTTCAATCCATTTTAGTACAGTCTAGAAAATGGAAGGGATTCAGTCACAATATTCAGATCTAAACTAGAAACATTAATTACTTAAGCTTTCATCTGAAAATAATTGATGCTAATTGAATGTTCAAAAAGAAAATTGATAGTTTACCTGGAAGAACTGATCTGTGAATCAATATCCATAAGTACATAGTGTCCTCATAACATTATGAAGGAATATATATAGAAAAAACTGTAACCATTTTGAAATTCAAAGAAATGTCACTAGGATATTCATGTGCAGATTTATTTCTGTTTAGAGACAAGGAGAACAAACATCCAAAAGAACATTTTGTTCTTTTTATATATTATGTCTACTTCTCAGCATAGGTCCCAGAGGCTGTTACTATTGTCATTATATTGTATTTATCAAAATAGAGCTGTGGAAGGCTTCCTCTGAGAGGTAATAGAAAGCTGTATTGGAAGCATACACAGTTAATGCTTGACAAGAATTTCTGAAGTCATAATTTCTGATGCTTTTTAAGGAACATTTAGAAGTCCCCATTAAAATATAAGGAATTTTGATTTTGTAAATCAAAATTTTACCTAAAGAGATATATGGAGTGAGATAAATTTCACACTATTCCTTTTTCCTTTTCATAAGAACTTCATTGTTTTAAGAAAAGACACAGATGCTTTTATTCATAAATAAATCGTGCATAATTTGGTTCCAAGTCAAGTGAGAACTTCATAAAATAAACAATTTGACCATATATGAACTGAACAGATTGTAATGTGTTTCTTTGCCTATTTGGTGGCTCTAAAGTCTAAACTTGCACTACATTTAGACACCAAAAGCTAGTTTCCATCAATTTAACACCCTTTATGTGAAGGCCTGGACAAATTAATATAGGGCACGACTCTATTCTAGCCTAGGTGACTGAGTGATACCATTAACTAGGAGAAGAAAGGCAAGAGAGTAATCCTGTTTGGAGGGATGAATTAGTCTTTAAATGGGTTGTGCTTGATATGCCTGTAGGACACATAAGTGGAGAACTGTAGTGTAACGATGGATGGTATGAGGTTTAGGAAAAGTTTCAGGATTGTAGTGGTACATTTGGAGTCATAAGCATAAATTACACAGTTAAAGAAAGGGGAGTGAATATGACAATCCAAGGAGAACAGGTAGAAGGTAATGAGAAAAAAACTGAGAACAGGGCATTAAGGAATACCCCCAATAAGGCGCCATCGAAAGATGATGGCTGTTCTAAACGATTGAACATAAGTACCCAACTTTATCTTTCCTTCCAAGCTCCATTAATGCAACAATATGGGTTTTTTTTAGAATCATAAATTCAAATATGCAAAGAGAAAAAGAAAACAGTTAACAACACAATTTTGGAAGCTGGAAAGCAGATGGTTTTGTAGTAGTTAACAAATGGAAGAACTGAAAGTGTTTGTTTCTGGAAAATGGGAAGAGTTGGGGAGACATACAGGGGAACTATTTATTTCTAGAACTCTTTGGTGAGAAGCCTAGTAGAAATCTAGAAGCCAACATCTGCTAAATACATTTGGTCTGAGAAGTAAATTGAAGATGATAAATTAGAGACATCGCATATTAATGATGCCTTCAAGAAATCTAGTTTTGAAAGGAATGAGGCAGATGTAGCTTGAGGTGTAAGAAGGAAGAAGAAAAAGTTTGATGCCTATGGAAATAACTGACACTGGAACACATTTGCAAGTTGTGAGGAAAAATGAGGAGACTGAAGTTCAGTGATACAGAAGAAAAAGGAAAAGATGAGAGACTACAAGCACATTGGTTGGGAAAGTAGGAGAAAATTTTCACCTGATGGCATTTTTTAGAGAAATAAAAATATAGGTCATCTGCTCAAAGTGAGGAGACCAGAAGTGGGAGCTTGAGAAGAGAAATGAAGATTTGGAACAGCTGCTGTGGGAAATGGAAAAAGGAGCCAAGTACGGATGAGAAAAGGATTAAGGATAAGAGTTGAGGGTCCAGCTGAGGTTGGAAAGCACGCATTTGTAGTGGAGCCAATGAGCATGGATATGCAATTTTCCCCAGATGGGTCTTCAGCAGCCTGGGAACAAGAACAGCCAAAGTGGACCACTGAATTGAGCCAGGACTGGGCAGGGGTTGCCAAAGCTGTGAGATGGAAGGTGAAGGAGTCAAAGGAATGGAAAATGCTTGTGAGAGTGTCATTGAAATGAGGTCCAGAACAGGGAGGAAAGGAGAAGACAGGATGTGGCTGCTAGCCTAAGAGATTAAGTAAGAGAAAAGGGAATGAAGGTCAAAATGAAAACAATTTGATTGATCACAAGGCCATTCCTTGGTGTTTCAGATAGAAATTCAGGCAACTATTGCCTGTATGACCAAATCTCTAAACCCTTTTACCTGGATAAATGCCAGTTTTCCAGCAAGTGTAATGCTAATGAGATTAAAATGACTGTTTTCTACCAAGAGTTATTT
Source organism: Lepus europaeus (assembly GCF_033115175.1). Lineage (NCBI taxonomy): Eukaryota > Metazoa > Chordata > Mammalia > Lagomorpha > Leporidae > Lepus > Lepus europaeus. The sequence continues at coordinate 63,306,746 of NC_084850.1, read as the reverse complement.
CACTGTGGTGATCTTTATTCCAGTTTTCCCATTGTTTTTAGGGTATTTATCTTATTTCTCTCAACTAATCTTAACCAGTTCAGCTTGAGTGGGGAAAGGGACTGAGGCACAATGAGGGGAAGTATGTATTTAATAACCTCCTTTTGTGCATGGCTCTAGGTCTGGCTCTGCCTCAGAGACCCTTTACTGTATGGAATACAAAGAACATTTGGAAGCTATCAATGTTCTGAGGGTCTTGGAGTGCAGTCTGCCCTGAAAAGAAATCCTAGCTAATCCCCTTTTCACTCCTCCTGTAGAGGGCAGCTGCTTCTCTCATCAGGTTGGAAGCACAGCTCCTTGTCCAGACAGCGTTCACCATTTTCAGGCTCAGATTTTATGGTAGTAGGAAAGTGGGAGGTGGGGAGTGTGTTCACTCACCAGAGAATGCTGGGACTTAAAACCTATCAGTTCTCAGCCTCCTCCAGACTTCTGTGTCACATCACTAGTGTTTCAAATGAAGCTTCTATTTATACCTACCAAGCTGTGGTGGATTCAGATGTGTTTGCATCAGTAGTAATTGTCTCTAGCTAGTGAAAAGAGTAAGGGTAACCTCCTTAGCCTCCCTTTAGTCACAGAACAAGTCCCACACACACCCTGTCTCTGTTTCTTCATTATTAAATGGTTTACTTAAGATAAACATTTTTATGGGTGACAGATTTCCAGTGATTTTAATATTAGCAACTGCAGAATATGGCAACAAAACCTTTCATCAGTGAGCCTTACATTTTCCAAAGCAAAAGTTTGTGCTCACAGAAGCTATAACATATTTAGAGTTTATCATGTTGATATCCTGCTCCTTAGGAGCTTATCGGGGCTACCGAAATAGATTTTCTATGCAACTGCACATTATCCTTCTAAGAAGAATCTCCATATAAATTAACACTCTGTCATTTTCCTTAACACAGCCCTGTTCTGTGTTTATGCCCAAAGGTATAAAAATACTGAATATCTGTCTGGCAATTTCATCTCCACTGAAACCACATCATTATTTGTAAACAATGTAACTTGACCATTATTTATCCAAATAGAAAACAAAATCCAAAGATAGAGCCTTAAAAAGGCAATATCAATGGTTCCTAGTGAAAATGTTGAATAGATGTGCAAAATAGCACTTAAAGTCACCAACAGTCTAACATAGTTCTGTCACTTTTCTCCATCTTTCTTGGAGTGTGAAGAGCTTATATGCATGCCAGTGTATCAGTTCTACTTAAAGATTTATGTATTTATTTGAACATCAGAGAGAGAGAGAGAATATTAATTTTCCATGCACTGGTTCATTCCCAAGATGAACCAGTGCTCGGCCAGACCAAAACCAGGAGTAAGGAGTCTCAGCTGGGTCTGCCATGTGTGTGGGCAGGGCCCAAGGACTTGAGCCATTTTCCACTGCTTTCCCACACACATTAGCAGGGAGCTGAATCAGAAGTGGAGCAGCTGGGAAACAAACCATAGCCCATATGGGATGCTGGCATTGCAGGGGCTGGCTTTACCCCCCTGCACCACAATGCTGGCCCCCCAAATATATCAATTTTGTTGACAGAAAAACTTTCAGAGACAAATTTCTAGGGGTAATACAACTGTCATGGAATCTATAGCTATACTGGGCATTTTTTTAAGATCTGTATTTAAAAGGGGTTGAAATATGACCGAAAATCTACATATAAGTGGCAATGCTTTTAGTTGTATAGGTTTAAGCAAAACCAAAATAATCTAGTCCTATTTAAAATGAAAAGGACCTTTGGCTTACTTTAGGGATAAATTATGTTTACTGGAAATGACCTTCAAAAACTTAATTGAATGTTCCCTGAGAAGAGAAGTTGATTCTGCTTATGCATATGTCTTTAGCCTGCAAGCTAGTTATTTGCTAATTCTAACTTGAATTCATTTTCTAACCTTACTCTCACTTTTGCAAAAAAGATTATGTAAAATATGTTCAACGAAGTTTAGATGTAGGATATTTGTTCTCCTTTAGGTTAGAGATGGAAGAAAACCATGTGTTTTGCCTTCCCTCTGGAAAATTCTGGCTCTGACTTTAAATGAACCCAGCCCACTAAAAATCTCCACAGCAACTTTCATTTCACTTTTGACTCTTGTATCCTGTTACTCCTTTCAGGTAAATGTTTGTGACCTTGGCGTTTCTTTCCGTACCAGAGCCTTTGGTTTATGAGCTTGCATTCCTCAAAGTGCAGCACACCAAGAAGAAAAAGGTCTTTCAAAAGTCTGACATATACTGTTTGACCATAGAGAGGCCCATTCTAGGACACACTCATTAAAAACTCCTCTCTTACCATAAACCAGAATATGTTGGGGGCTAGGGGTGGGTGAGAGAATCACCCCAGCTGCAGTTTTTATAAAGAAATAAAGACAGTAGTCACTTTTAGATACATATGTGCATGTCACAGTTTTTGTCAGGCTGACTTGGCAGCTCAAAAAACTAAATAATTCTAGAGGATTACAAGACTACTATATTTCAAAATGTTTATAGGTTAGTTTTGCAGGATAAAAAAGAACAGCTTCATCTAATGGAACAAGGACATTTACTGCAAAAGAAGCCAAGAAGTCTGTTTTTCAAGAATATTTGCAATAGGAAAAAGTACCCAAAAAACAGCCCTTTTTGTAGAAAGGCTGGAAACCTTTTCTGGGTGATTTAAAATGCTCTCCAGTGAACCATGGCCAATTTATGATTAAAAGCAGAAATAAAAACTGAAATAAAACTAAAAAGTGTCCTTTTGGTATGGCTTTCTTTTTCAAAAATCTATAATATGTCTGATTTATGTCTCATCCAAATCCAATGTGCTGGTAAGTCGGTGAAATTGCCTTTAAAGGGGTAATTTATGATTAAGGATTCAGGCCCTAACTACAAGTCCATAGTAAAGTAAAATACAAAATGACTGCCAGTACAGCCAGTATCTGGCTGTTTTAATACCTCAAAAGTGGAAAAATCAGTATATCTTAACAAAAGGCAATTAGTTGTTTAGGCCAAGTAGATACTCATATCTAACCTAAAAATCTATCCGGACCCAAAGTATGTCCTCAGAAGCAGGCTTTGTTGATTGAAATTTTTATCATGACAATCTCTCTTTGGGGTTAAGGATGTTGTTACAGTGGGTTTACCATTGAGAGGTAATGATAAAATAACCATAAATGAATGAATGTAACTTCATTATCCATCCACTAGGAGACAGAAAATTTGACAACGATGAAGAGAGACTAAGCGTGTACTTGTAAAATAAAACAACAGATAAAAGAAAAATCTGAGTTTGTTGTTAGATCCTGTATGGACGGGGAGCATCAGTGCTAGGGACAGGGGACTGTGTAGACTCTAAAAGTAAAAGTAGAACACCACAAGCAGCATGATATGGTGGAAAGAGCAATGATTTTGGTGTCAAAACAAGTCATTGTAGTCCCTTTTCCTGGTATATCCTATGACCTTGGATAAATCCTTCCCCCTCCTTAGATTCAAATTTTCCATCTATAAAAAGAGGATAGGTTAGACAGAATAAATAATATCTGAAGTCCTGTTCAGCACTCTTCTAATTCGAAGGGGAATGGCAGGGTAAAGCTGAGAAACTGGCTCATTTGCTGTTTTGTCTTAACCTTTAGGCTGCAAATAACTTTCTGTGAGGACATCACGGAAACAGTATGAAGTTGAGTGGATTTCACTATCAAAGATCTCATACCAATGAGTAGCAGCATTCCTTTTCAAAGAAATTATTATTTTCTCCCCCTTGCTCCTACTACTTTGTCATTATTTTGATGATTGAAGCCAACTAGCTGCTTATTAACAAATTCTAAGCCAGTTTCCTGCATTTGAACCAACAAATTCATGACATATTTTTTCTATCTTCATTTTACCATATTTAATTTTCTAAAGACCCAAGGCTTACCAAACCAAATTTCCCCTTTTATTTTCCTAACTGGTCTTTCAAATATGTGTTGTAACAAAACAATAAAAACATGGAAGTAATCATAGGGTTGAGCCACCAAATGAAAAGATAGGAAACATTTAGAGGCTAGTACAGTTCCTCTTCTTGCCAGTACCAGATTGCTTTCTATGATTAGCCTTCAAAAATGTTGCTCAATCCGTGGTGAAATGCCCTAAGTAATACTGTCACATTCCCTTAGAGACTATTCCTTACTATAAAAAGATTTCACTCTCAAGAAAATTTTAACCAATTCTAAGTCCAAACTCTCCTCCAACTTCTACCCAACTGTGTTCTCATTAAATATTAAGCAATGGTGAAAACATCTCCCCACTATCCCCTTCCCCACTGCCATGCCGTCACCTTCTTTTCAATAATTTCTGCAGTTCCAAGTCAAAATATCAAAGTTAAATCCACTTTCTTGGACCAACTTGTTCTGCTTAAATTTGCTTGGGTATCTTATTGAACATCAAGGCATTTCCGGTTTAATGAACTGTCATAGCTGGTAGTCAGTCACCTTGAGCAACTTGTAACGCGATTTCAGTAAAGTTCTTCCCTAAGGTCGAATCACTAACTAATGTATTGCAGTTGCCTGACTTCATAGGAGAGGCACCCTCAGTGCTTGCTTTATCAGAATAGAGAATTGATGTTTTAGGTAGAACACATCTTGAATTAAGCCAACATCTGCAGCACTGGCATCCTATTTCAGGGCCAGTTCAATTTCTGACTGCTCTACTTTAAATCCAACTCCCTGCTAATGCACCTGGGGAAGCAGCAGAGGATGGCCCAAGTGTTTTGTCCCCTGCACCCACATTGGATCCAGAAGTGGCTTCCGGCTTCTGGCTTCAACCTGGCCCAGCCCTGGCTGTTGAGACCATTTGGGAGTGAACCACCAGATGAAAGATCTCTCTCTCTCTCTCTCTCTCTCTCTCTCTCTCTGTAACTCTGACTTTCAATGTTGCATCCTTGAAATATTGCTATCTATCTAAAACAGTAGCACATGTGACCTGCTTTAAATCTTGCCTCTGCATAATTGCCTATTTGGTATGGTTCTATCTGCATAATAAATGGAGAATTTGTTTTGAAGTGCTTTTTTGTGTGAAATATAAAGCATTTAAAAATGGCCTGTTCTAGTAAATGTGGACCTCATAAGAAAATCACTTATTAAGGAATCTGGCTGTGTTTAATCCAATAACTTTTTTAGCATATAATGGAAATAATAAATTTGAAAGAAGGGAAGCAGGAGAGTTCTAGAGCTCCCCAAGGGCTCCAAGGATCATCCAAAAAATACATGCTGGCTGTGTTCAGATTATTTTGAAGTCCATAAAGAGAAATAAGCAGTTTCTGCCTTCACATTGCTTAAAAAAGAAATCCATTGTGAAAAATCATAGTCTATTTATGATAAATGTCATTAAGGCAAAAATTAATTACTAAAATGATTCAATGGACAGAGATCACTATCAGCTATAGGACTATGAAAGAGCTGATTCAGTAACAAAAACATAAATATTTGTTGACAGATTGGATGAATGACTGTGGATGGAGGATAGGGCAGATGTTTTAGCTGAATCTGGAAGAATATAAAGGATTCAGATGGGCAGAGTTTGGAATGGTACTTCCAGAGAATACTACTTTCCAAACAAAGGAAAATCCATGAGCAAAAGTAGGAAAACCCACGCCATATACACGAAGTTAAATGCAAAATTTTGGGGCAAGATGGCGGAATAGGAAGGGAGCACACTATTAGTCCGGGAAGAGACAGTTTAATAAAAGTGGAGATACTGCAGGGTCAAGGAAGAGTAAGGGAAAAAACAGCAGAGGAAACTTCCGGAACTAGTGATTCACAGTGGACCTGCGTGGAGAGCGTGGGAGCCCAAGTTCGGGACACCAGTGGCAGACTCAACGCATCAGCGCTGGAACGCGAGGTGAGCCGAACCTCAATAGCCCAAGGCACCAGCAGGCAAGTGGAAAGAGGAGACTAGAGGGAACGAGACTTGAAACTCCGTGGGGAAAAGTTCACCAGGCTAACTAGAAGAGAGAGAGAGGAAAAAAAAAGTGACCAAAACGGACACAAGTTTCTCTCTCTCCGCTCACCTCTCAAAGGCGAGCAAGACAGAGCAGGTGCCATTTTGACATAAGCAGGGCGACCTCAGGTCTGCACCGGCCCTGAGCCTAGCAGAAACACCGGACTCTGGGGGGAGGGGTGAAATAACAGGAGATTAGCATCTATCTTGGCAACCCAGTGGGAGACTGCAGGAGAATTGGAGCCCACACTGAGGGCAGCAGAGATTCCCTGTGTGGTCCATGGGAAAGAGCTTCCGATCTCTGGCTCCTGTGGGTATATCATTTGCCTGCTAACAACCTCCGATTACGTTCAGCTGTGCAGAATTACTTCCCTTTTGAATCAAAAAAAGAAAGAAAGAGAGATTTACCACGCCTAACCTGGGAGTGTCATCTTTGACATACCCTCAACCCTGAGGAACCAAACAGAGCTCTCAGGCCACACTCATCTCAACCCTCTAAGGCTCCACCGAAAGCAGACAGTCCACTTAATATAGAGCCATAGTGTAACAAGAAAAAACACCACAGTGAAGAAACCAAATATCTCCAACATGCCAAACAACAAACGCAAAAACCAAGCTAACAAGAACAAGGAAGACACTATGACACCCCAATTCAAGATTATGAAGATGATGAGATCGAAGAAATGCAAGAAGCAGATCTCAAAAAATTGATAAGAACATTAAGAAGTTCTCAGAAACAAATTCTTGAACTACAGAAATCCTTAATGGACAAGATAGAAAATCTCTCTCGTGAAAATGAAATATTAAGGAGGAATCAAAATGAAATGAAACAACTAGTGGAACAAGAAACTGTGATAGTGACGAGAAATCATAATGAAATGAAGAATTCAATAGATCAAATGACAAACACATTAGAGAGCCTTAAAAACAGAATGGGCGAAGCAGAAGAGAGAATATCAGACTTAGAAGACAGAACAGGAAAGGAAACAGGCAAACCAAAGAAAAGAAGAAGAAATTAGAAATCTAAAAAATATTGTCGGGAATCTACAGGATACTATTAAAAAAACCAACATTCGGGTTCTAGGAATTCCTGAAGGCATGGAGAGAGAAAGGATTAGAAGGCATTTTCAGTGACAAACTAGCAGAAAATTTCCCAGGTTTGGAGAAGGACAGAGGCATCTTAGTACAGGAAGCTTATAGAACCCCTAATAAACATGACCAAAAGAGATCCTCACCACGACATGTTGTAATCAAACTCACCACAGTGAAACATAAAGAAAAGATCCTAAAATGTGCAAGAGAGAAACGTCAGATTACTCTTAGAGGATCTCCAATTAGACTCACAGCAGACTTCTCATCAGAAACCCTACAAGCTAGAAGGGAATGGCGAGACATAGCCCAGGTACTAAGAGAGAAAAACTGCCAGCCCAGAATACTATATCCTGCAAAGCTCTCATTTGTGAATGAAGGTGAAATTAAGACTTTTCATAGCAAACAGAAACTGAAAGAATTTGTTGCCACTCATCCTGCCCTGCAAAAGATGCTTAAAGATGTGTTACACACAGAAACACAGAAACATGGTCACCAATATGAAAGAAGGTAAAGGAAGGAAACCTCACAGCAAAAGATCACAGGAAGCTCAATTTCTCTTTGACATAGAATTAAACTGGAGACCAGGAGGAAGCACCTGGCTCCTGTCTTCGGATCAGCGCAGCACTGGCTGTAGCAGCCATTTGGGGAATGAACCAACAGAAGGAAGACCTTTCTCTCTGTCTCTCTCTCACTGTCTATAACTCTACCTATCAAATGAATTTTTTAAAAGATTATTAAAAATGCAAGGACAAACTTGAGTGTCTGTGTGTGTGTGTGTATTTTTATGCTATTTTTATGTATTTTTATGTATTTTTATGCTCTCTGGCAGATACTCTGAGCCCTGTTTATTTGTTTGAAACTCTTCTGCCTACCCTTATCTTTCTCAAAAATATAGTCTTCAGCACCTGCCCAAAAGCTGGGTAGTCATCACAAGGAAGACCATGTATTAACTTCAAATCCTGATGCCTGATATATATCCCCACCACCAAGGACCAATATGCTGCACCTGGCCTTCATTATGGCCCTGTTAGAATAACAACCTGGAGTTCACAGCCATACCACCCTGAACTCGTCCAATCTGATGTTGGAAGCTAAGCCTGGTCAGGCCTGGTTAGTACTTGGGTGGGAGAATGACAACCCGAAATGACTAGTCCCTGCTAATGAAAGTTTGAGTCCCATAATTACTCTGAAAATTTGTTACTTTATCATTCCTTTTTCTTCCATTTGATGTCTTTCTCCATTTAGTTTTTCTTGTAAGGTCAAACCATGAGTTTATATTTTCATAGAAATGAAACACAGTCTGGGTTAATAAGGAACGTGGCTACATTCTCACATTCTTGTCATTTCATTGAAATTAATATTGTCTATCCATCAGTGAATCAAATAAAAGGAGCCAAGCTGAATTGGAAGCAGCACAAGTTTCACATGCTGTACACAAATGTACATGCATGGGAATAAATCATTCTATGTGTCTAGGGAATTTTTAAGCCTCAGTTCCTCGAAGATGTGATTATTTCATTTCTAAGGTTTTCACAAGTGAGTTTTAAGGGCTGTTCCACAGCTTTAATATATGTCTTCAAACTAACATAATATGCAATGCATGTTTGATTCTGATCATTTTGGAAACCTCATGTATTGTGACCTTAACTATCCTAGATCTCAAAGGTGACTGAATAGTGTAAAAATATAGGCCCAAATGTCTGATAACTTAAGCAAAATTTCCTATATAGACTAAGTGTCTGTTCACTAGATTTTATAATCTCAAACTATAAACTCTTAAAGGGCAGGACCTGTGCCTTATCATTTTCTGCATCTCCAGTACATACTCATAGTTAACTGCAGAAAATAAAGTTACTACTAGTGAATGATGATGAAGTAAGGAGATACCCATTTGCAAAAATATACATATGAAACTATCCTCTTCCATTCCATTCCATCCTTTGTTCTCCACTGCACATTATTTTGGTATTCATTTAGGAACATTGTATAAATCAGATATAGATGTGTCTTTCTCTAGTTAAATAAATAAGTGAAGTTGATACATTATTGTACAATCTTAACAACCACATATGGTTGCCTTGTGTGTGGGAGACAGCATAGGCTGAGTGTACAAATGTACATATTCTGTTGCCAGCTCACACATACCCTGGATAGATACTAAGACACAATTCTGCAGGAAGTGTTCAAATTTTGAGTCCCTGTCTCTGGCCCCTAGATAAGGTGACCACATCAGGTTTGAACTCTTTTGGAAAGGTGAAAAACAGACCTTGAGAGGAAGACAGAAATGCATGCTCTGCTGATAAAACTGGAGTTCAGGAGAAACAATGCACCTTTTTAAACATGCTTATTTTTCAGTGAATGTGAGCATGTGTGCTTTTTCAAGAATGTTAAGTAGCTGTATGTGCCATTTTGAGTTTATATAGGATGGTGCTCTCCTCTACTGCTCTAAAACAGTTGGGAGGTGTGGAATCTACATAACCCCTGTCCCTTTTGTCACATAAGTTAATATTTGTTCATAAAGTGAAAAGTTGTCCCTTAGTTGGAATATCCTTGGGCAACGAATAACCTGAACATCAATGCATAGCAGCCCTACCCTCATCTTATCTGACCATTGTGCAGTCAATTATATTGAGATAAATATAGCCTTCTGATGGTATTTTCTTTTTTATTGATACTATATTTGAATCATCGGGGTGGGGATGTGTTTCTTCTCTGTTCAACTTGCTTCACTAGAACTTCAGCTGATGTTGCCAGTTCTGTAGTATTTGGTTATTGACACACTCCAGGTCAATTTCACTGGCCAGTGCAAAATGTCTGTTTAACAGAGGAAGGTGATATTCTTTCTCATTATTTATAGGCTAGTAATATTAGCCCGAAACTTTGACTTCAGTCTAAACCAGTTTCCTGAACAGCTTCCTGTAATATATTTTTGATTCATCTACATATGGTATAGTCTTGGTAAGTCTGCCACTCTGTTTATGACTGACTCTTGGTAACTCTGATGCTCTGTTAAAGCAATCTGTTAAAGTAATCTATTATGTTCTCTTGATGTCTGTTAAATTCTAATTGTTCAAAAACAGCTGCATTTTTATTAAGAGCTATGGGTTATTTAAATATGTGCTTCTTTTCAAAGATTTGAATAATCACCTTGTAACAATGATCAAATTTGGTCTACGTTATGTCATGATTTTAAGGAATCTTATTTCAAGCAGATATTTTGGATTTTGAGCCTTCTTGGCATTCTTGACAGGCATTCAGAAAATCAAAGTTTCAAACACTTTGGTCTCTAAAATTTCCAGTAAATCCTGGACTTTGGTTTTTCCAGTTTGGGCCCAACTGAAAAAATTGAAGGACCTATGTCTCTCATCTTATAGAGACACCAACTAATCAGGCTATTTGGATTATATTAGAAGTACTGTCAAGATGTGACGTGGTACCAAATTTTAAGTTTCTATAATGGAAAATGCTATTAATACAAATGGTTGAGAATTAAAAAGTCTAATGATCTTGTGTTACTAGACATGATAGTTATCTTAATGAGAAAGCCCCAGAGGCCTAAAGGGTTAAATACTTGTAAAATCCTACAGGTGCTTTCAAAAATACTGTGAAGTAAGCAAGTGCCTCTTGTTGGTTGAGCAGTTTATCATTTTAAACATGGCAACTTAAAGTCTTTTGTCATCCACAGTTATATATGATGTGCTGCTCATAAAACTAAAGCGTTCTTGGTTCTGTGTTTAGCTGTCCTCCTATAGGTTCCTATGGACTTTTTCCAGCCACTTCTATTGTGTTCAGTACTTTGGGATGGCTCTGTAAACAGATGAAGCCAATAATGTATTAACAGTACCAACTGAGAGAAAGTATGGTTAACTGAGGTTACTAAAAACAAAAAGCAATTCAAATCAATTGGCAATCTACAAAAAGAGTTAAAGATTTTAAAAGCTATTATTAAAATTGCTATATTGGTCTATTATGCTATGTTATATGTGTGTACATATTGTATGTCCACATGGGGAAATTTTATTAAGAGTTTTATTTTAAATGGCTTATAGATAAGATTGTCCATAAATTTAAGCTGCTAAAATCAATCAAAGATACATTTTAATTTGTGTGACCTGAATCTGTGTATCATATGTTTTAAGCGTGTTGGTAGAAAGAAACTAAAAACATTTTAGATGGTTGTGCTTAAGTTTACTGGTTAAACAAACTACACCATGTTAGATATTTAAGAGGTGTTTCCAAATACATGATTCTTAAAATTTATAGAAGGCATTGGACCTTCTGGTAAATGTTTTCTTAAGTTGTTATCTAATAGTTGAAACTGTTTGCTAAGTATTCATCTGATATTGCTATTGTCAGCAAGCGATCTAGGACTTGCTCCCTCATTTCTCTATTCTAAGCCCAACTTATTTTTTCATTTCTCTATTCTCTTCAAGGTAGGAAACTAGTTCTATTATGATGGAATCTGTAGAATGCACAATTTATTATTTAGACCTTATAAAAGAGATGGCTAACATTTTTCTGTAATAGCATAGCCAAAATAAGAACTTAAATAATAATCTCATAGCTAGATTCACTTCGCCCTCAGCAAAGTATACAGTAAGTATACTCTAGTTTATGGCGCCAGTCATAAACAGAGAATCTTTTTAATTTTATAAACAGTGCTATTCTCTTAACAGATATAATTGTAATTAATAACTTTTCAGAAGCTAATATATATGCTTCTATTTCCAAATTTGTGTAAGCTAACCCATGAGACTGGTTCAATGAATCCCATCTCCAAATGATACTTTCTACAAAATGAAGCCTTATCTCTGGTGATTTATTTGGTAAACTCATACAGTTCTATGAATATTTTATATATTTATTGGGAAACTACAAATATAAACCCATGTTAGGTAAAATAAGAATGAAAAATAAAGACACAGTTCCTAACCTTAAATAGTAGGCTGATGAGTTTATAGGTAAGAAAAATGGCTGACTAGAGATGTCTAATACACTTTCCTTTACAACAAAGTAACAGAACAGGAACAAAATAATAGCCATTTTATGCTAATGTTTTAGGCAGACCACTAGAGTTCAGTGGGAATGTGGAAGAGAAATTTCAGAATACAATACATGATGGTCTTATAAAGAAGGAAACTAAGCACACGCTATTTATAGTACAGTCTCTTTAAATCAACCCTTAACAAAGGACTTAGCTTGGTGGAGCAAGGGTATTCAGGAGACGCTCAGCAGTGCCCACTCATGCCACAGACACCTGGAGCATTTGTTGCTGGAGGAGTCTACAACCCTCACAGGATGTGAGCCCAGTTTGAGGAGCTGCTGGGTGACCATACCACATTTCCCTGGAGAAAAAATGCAGCCCATGTTATGCTCAGTCTTAGGCTGCACAATCTCGTTTTAAGAGTCACCGAAATGGGGTCCTATGAAGCAACTGCATAGCTTCCCCCAGCAGCTTGGATGCCTCAGTCTTAAGAACCAGCCAAGTGGACCCACACACCACAACCCTGGGAAACATCTGGGTAGCACAACCTTAGCAGTCTGGCCTACAGAGGCCACAAGAAGCAATCGGCTGCTACGGCCTACCCTCCCTTTTCCCCAGAAAGTAATTAGTAAAACAAATCCCAAGCAAGCTGACCCCCACTGGCATTATGAATTTGCCTAAGCAATTCTTGGACAACTGGTAGGTGCCCTGTCTGGCTCACTAGAGTGGCCCAACCTCTGTGGTTCTCATACACTGATAGTCACCTCACCCTGCCAGGCCATGCAGCACCCACCTGGGCTCACTGGGGTGGACCCACCACCACATGACTGGTGGAAACTGACAGATGTCTCATACCTGGAGATGGGCACACAACACTTAGAACTGCCAAAACACCTGCTCTGCCTAACAGCACTGCATCCCAACTGGTGGTGGAATCCCACAAACCCTGCAACTTAGCAAATGAGGCACTCAAGGATATTGCCAATGTTGATTACAGCTAGAGAAGCTACATGGATACTAAGCTGGCACAGGTAGTCAATGTATTTTGGAGCTACAAAAGCTAAGAGTCCAAGGGAAATGTGGCATATTCAACTCACTGACTCGGGGATTGGTTAGATTTGCTACATATAACAGCCCTGGGAATCATGGGGCTGTAGCACCAGAATCAAGAAAGTGCTGATGCTGTGCTAATGATGGGACTTCAACGACAACACTAAACACACAAGAGCATGGGTCTTGTAAATCACATCTTTACAGAAAATAATTTAAATAAATTTAATATTTCAAATCTTGAAATTGAACACAAGAGGTACACCACTGCAAGAAACTGAACTGGAATGTTGTCAGATGCTTGATGAGAAAACAGTTGTGCTGGCCATTGGTGAATTGGTAAATGTTGGCCCATTAAGGTAAAAAGCTTCTGTGTCATGTTAGTTATCTATCAAAAAGTTCTGATAGTGAAGTGATTATCCAATTTTGGCATGTATGAAGGCACTTCAAAAAGTTTATGGTAAATAGAATTAGAGGCTAAGTTTATTTGACACAAAATACTTTTGAAATCCATGCATAATTTTTTCATATGTATTTTCCATGAACTTTTTGAAAATCCTTTATACATTTTTCTCAGGAACAGGATGAAACTCAACTGAGTAGCAAGAATTGACAACTCAGTGACATAGTCCTTGGTTACCATTCACAAAGAAGTTATGCATCAGTAGAAAATTGTCCTCAATGCATTTGTTATTTTACTTCTGTGACGTAAAATTCAGAAGGAGGGAGAATCTCAGAAACAAAAGAATGGATGGCACTTTCAGAATTGTGTGGGGTTTTTATTTGTTGGTACGATGCATTGCCATGAAATCTTGACTAGAGAAATTGTGAAAATATCTAGACTTCTATTTTATTAAATTTTGAAGAGAACCCAATAACTGTGTCATAGTGCATTTTCTGTTGCTATAACAGAATACCACAAACTGGGTAATTTTTTTCAAGATTTATTTATTTATTTGAAAGTCAGAGTTACACAGAAGAGACGCAGAGAGAGAGAGAGCTCTTCCAACCGCTGGTTCACTCCGCAATTGGCCACAACAGCTGGAGCTGTGCTGATACGAAGCCAGGAGCCAAGAGCTTCTTCTGGGTTTCTCATGCGGGTGCAGGGGCCCAAGGACTTGGGCCATCTTCTACTGCTTTCCCAGGCCCATTAGCAAGGAGCTGGATCTAAAGTGGAGCGGAGGCCGACACTGTGGCACAGTGGGTTCATCCTCCTCCTGCGGCACCGGCATCCCATATGGGCACCGGTTCTAGTCCCGGCTGCCCCTCTTCCAATCCAGCTCTCTGCTTTGGCCTGGGAAGGCAGTACAAGATGGCCCAAGTCCTTGGGCCCCTGCACCTGTGTGGGAGACTGGAAGAAGCTCCTGGCTCCTGGCTTTGGATCTGCGCAGCTCCGGCCATTGTGGCCATTTGAGGGGCAAACCAACGGATGGAAGACCTTTCTCTCTGTCTACCTCTCACTGTCTATAACTGTATCTCTCAACTAAATAAATAAAATCTTATATAAAAAAAAAGAAAGTGGAGAGCTGGGACTCAAACTGGTGCCCATATGGGATGCCGGCACTACAGGCGGTGGCTTTACCCATTACGCCACAGCACCGGCCCCAAACTGGATAATTTTTAAAGAAAAGGGATTTGGCTCACAATTCTGGAGGTGAGGGAGTCTTAAGAGCACAGCACATGGCCGGCGCCATGGCTCAATAGGCTAATCCTCCACCTGCGTCGCCGGCACACTGGGTTCTAGTCCCGGTCAGGGCACCGGATTCTGTCCTGTTGCTCCTTTTCCAGGCCAGCTCTCTGCTGTGGCCTGGGAGTGCAGTGGAGGATGGCCCAGGTCCTTGGGCCCTGCACCCGCATGGGAGACCAGGAGAAGCACCTGGCTCCTGGCTTTGGATTAGCGTGATGCGCCGGCCGCAGCAGCCACTGGAGGGTGAACCAACAGCAAAGGAAGACCTTTCTCTCTGTCTCTCTCTCTCACTGTCCACTCTGCCTATCAAAAAAAAAAAAGAGCACAGCACTATCATCTCATAAGGACCTTCTTGTTACATCACAATAAAGTGAACAACATTGCACAGCAAGAGTGAGAGACCATGTCAGCTCGTCAGCTCAGGTATCTCTTGCTCTTATAAAGACAGCAATCTCATTATCGGCACTCCAATCTGACAATCTCATCTAACATCAATTAATTTCTCAAAGGCCCACTCCAAATACCATAAACATGTGGATTTGAGGATTAAGTTTTCAACACATGAACTTTGGAGGACATATTTAAACTGTAGAAGGCTGTTCATAACTTTGAATGAGTTTATTTTGGAAAAATTAGGTAGCATAGTTGAAGAAGAAGATACTGTTTTGGTCAGGAGCTTGCAATTGAAGCACCTTTTGATGTGATTTGGTAAGCACTGTTCTGGAGTTTACTATGCCTGCTGATCTTGGTTATAGAAGAAAGTGCAGACTTCCATATATGAAAGTGCTATTTAAAAACTGATAGCTAGGAAGAAATGGCATCCAGCTGACAAAATTTTAAGACAACATGGTGGTTTGGAAAAGAAATTGGAGTATTGTCAGGCAACTTTTAAAGTGAAAGAATTGTTCCTATAGATGAATCACATATGAAAGGTAATATCAGCCTACTCATAATAAAATTTCTTAAAGAATCTCAATCAAAAGAAATTCACAGTCAAGTGTATATATAATTCCCACATTTCATGAGGATAACCATAAAAATTCCCTGAAAATAAAAGCATTGTTCCAATAAATCACCACAGATCATCTTGCAGACTATCTAGAAGCAAACAGTGTTGTAATCTCAGTGGAAGGACTGATTTCATCTTCATGAAAAGACTTAAAATTTTTAGATGGAAAAGCAAGAAATTATGATTCAGGAGTATGGGCATAGCCTGAAATGTTTGAAAAGTAATAATTGCACAGAGATTGTATCACTGGAAGATAGCCTATAGAACTGAATGGTTCACTCAAGATGTAAGTTGATTAAAAAGAGCATCATTAAAGGGTAACAGTTGGGCCCGGCACTGTAGCATAGTAGGTTAAGCCTCCTCCTGAGGCACCAGCATCCCATGTGGGCTCTGGTTCAAGTCCCAGCTGCTCCACTTCCGATTCAGCTCCCTGCTAATGCATCTGGGAAAGCAATGGAAGATGGCCCAAGTGCTTGGACCCTTTCAAGCACATGTGAGACCCGGAAGAAGCTTCGGGCTCCTGGCTTCAGATAAGCCCAGCTCTGGCCTTTGTGGCCATTTGGGGAGTGAACCAATGCATGGAAGATCTCTCTCTCTCTCTCTCTCCCTCCCTCCCTCCCTCCCTCCCTCTTTTGTAACTCTGCCTCTCAAATAAATAAATAAACCTTAAAAACGGGTGACAGTTATTCAGTTGATACAATAAAAACTACCAAACATTCTTATCTTTTGCCTTTGTAAGATTTATAGATTTTCTGCAAAGGGTTCTTAATTGGTTTGTTTAATTTAATAGTCTTAGAAAAATGTTTTGGTTATCTAGTTACTCAGGTGGTTCTTTCAATTTTAGTAAAATTTTTAAGCTACCAATCAGGGGATCATATGCATTAATTTTCAGGTCATCATCAGTAATGCAACAAATAAATAGATTTCTGTTTTAGACAGGAATACCAGGTACCATACCCTACCAAAAAATCCTATAGAATTTTGTGAAATGTTTTTGATAGTCGTTAAAACTTAGTTATGGAATAATTTCATGGTTTTACCCTGTTAATTGCATTAGCAAAACAATATATGGCATATATATAGACTTCCTTTGTACTCCTTGTCAAAGAAGTCTTCTTGTCCTTACAGACATTTGTCAGTATCATGCTTTAAATGTAAGAGGTTAACCCAGTTAGAAGATATAGAGCAAGCAAGAAAGGAGAGTTAAATGTAACATTTCCTGCAAAGTTGAAATCAATTACAGCTCATAGGTGTTTAGCCTCTACAGAGTTCTGATTGTAGTTATGACCTGTCTAATCTTAAAAAAATCTTTAAAATACTTTTTGTGTAATGAATTGCTCATGTAGTTAAATGAACAAGTATGTGAGTAAATGCCATATTTTTGGTGGTTAGAGCCATCATTGCAAGCTTCCTCAAAACTTTAAGGTAGTACATGACTATTAGCTCTTGAAAAGTTGCTTTTACTCTGTCTTTCATCTTTAAACAAGGTATTTAGTAGAATAAATTTTTAAGGTGATAAAGTACAATTTAAAAGTTTTTCCTTTTTATGAATCATGGTTTTGATGTCAAGCCTGAGAATTCATTGACTAACCCTGGGCCAATGAAAAATTTCCCTGTGTGTGTATGTGTGTGTGTGCACACGTGTGGATGTGTTTTGATAAAATTTCTATAGGTTTACATTCTACATTTAAGTTTATGATCCATTTTTAATTAATTGTTGTATAATATGTAAAATTTAGCTTGAGATTCTTTGTCTATGGATATCCAATTGCTCCAGAACTATTTATTGAAAAAAGCTCTTTCCTTAATTGAGTTGCTTTTGTTCCTCATAAAAGTTAGCTAATTACTGATTCCTACTATGATAAGAATGAACATATTGAATATATTATGTAAGTGGAAGAAGCCATACATAAAAGGCCACATATTGTATGAGTCCATTATATCAAATAACCACAAGAGCCAAACCCATTGAGACAATGTAGATAAATGATTGCTTATAACTGGCAATTTAAGAAGAATGGAGAATGACTGGTTAGTGGTATGGGGTTTCATTTGGGGAGGACTAAAATATTCTGAATTTAGATAGTAGTGACAGTTGCACAATTTGTGAATATACTAAAAATGCTAAATTTTATAAATTAAAAGAATGAATCGTATATGAATTATATCTCAATAAATTTATATTAGTGGAGTATATTTATGATGTCTATTTCTGGGATATCTATTCTATTCCATTGATCTATGGGGTCTCTTTCTCTGCCAATACTATATAGCCTTGATTACTATAGATTGATAATAAGCCTTAAAATCAGGTAGACTGATTACTCTCTCTTCATCCTTTCTTCTCAAAATGATTTTAGCTTTATATTTCCTTTCTCTTTCCATTTTAGAAGAATCTTATCAATGTCTATAAAAATCTTACTGGGACTATGACAGGCATTGAGTTCACAAACTGTAGATAATTTGGGAAGAATTAATATTTTCACTACATTGAGTCTTCCAATCTATACACACAATAGATCTCCATTTCTTTAGATTTTCTTTGATTTCTTTCATCAGAATTTTTGTGTCAGCATACAAATCCACCACATGTTTTGATAGTTATACCTACATATATCATTTTAATGATTTTTCATTGTATAATTAATTTTCCCACATTCTCGTTGCTAACATATAGAAAAAGAACCCATTTTCGTATATTGATCTTGTATTCTGTGACATTGCAGAATTTAATAGTTCTAGGAGGTGTGTGTGTGTGTGTGAGTGTGTGTGTGTGTTCCACAGGATTTTCTACATAGAGAAACATAACTTTTAATATGGACAATTCTATTTCTACCTTTCTGGGATGTATATCTTTTATTTTTTTATTATTTTATTACGTTGGCTAGAGCTTACAGCATTATTTTGAATGAAATGGAAAGATAAGAATCCTTTCCTTATTCCTGATCTTAGAGTGAAATGTATTGCTTTAACCATTAAGTATAATGCCAACTGTAATTTTTATAGAGGTTCACATTTAAATTTTCTTTTTTTAACTTTTATTTAATGATTATAAATTTCCAAAGTACAGCTTATGGATTACAATGGCTTCCCCCCACCGTAAATTCCCTCCACCCGCAACCCTCTTCTTTCCTGCTACCTCTCCCCTTCCATTCACATCAAGATTCATTTTCAATTCTCTTTATATACAGTAGATCAATTTAGTATACATTAAGTAAAGATTTCCACAGTTTGCGCCCACACAGAAACACAAAGTGAAATATACTGTTTGAGTACTAGTTATAGCATTAAATCACAATGTATAGCACATTAAGGACAGAGATCCCACATGAGTAGCAAGTGCACAGTGACTTCTGTTGTTGACCCAACAAATTGACACTCTAGTTTATGGTGCCAGTAACCACCCTAGGCTCCCGTGATGAGTTGTCAAGGCTATGGAAGCCTTCCGAGTTCGCCGACTCTGATCATATTTAGACAAGGTCATAGTCAAAGTGGAAGTTCTCTCCTCCCTTCAGAGAAAGGCACCTCCCTCGTTTTTTCTTTTAAGGGTAAGGGTTTATTGGGGAACACCCAACAGACTGGAAAACTGATTCCAGCCAAGACTGGGAGAAAAGGTACTCATCTTTTGTAGGTAGAGGAGTTTGTCTGTAGAGAAATTTTGAACAACTATACAGCATTAAATGGGGAAGAGGACCATCAGTACACACAGGTTGGGAGTAGAGCCATTGGTGGTAGAGTACAGGTTATGAATACAAAGAAATGAGGCCCAAGTACGCTAGACAGGGTCTAGAAAAAAAGACAGAGTCATTGTTAGAGGAGCTAAGAAAGGTGCTGTCTAAGCTACAATTAAGTTTTCTGATTGAGAGGCAAATAGAACCTGATACAAGGGGCTTGATAATAATCTGGTGGGCTTTAGGCCTTGTAAATTCAGAGGCCCAGACCTATCTATCTCTTCACATGGGGTACATCCTAAGGGAGGTGTGAACCTCCTAGGGGAAGGCACTCTGTTGACTTTCATTACTTGGCTGGCCTGGGAGGAGAGCTGGCCAGGTAAAGGCAGGGGGCATCTCTAACAAGAAATTTACAGTTCTGCCTGCAACGTTGCTTACCCTACTTGGCCGTCCCCACAGCTGTGGTGGCCACTTTGGAAGTTGGGCTGAGTGAAGGGCTTTTCAGCTTAGAGCCAAGAAGATCTGTGGCTCTGACCTGGGCATCCTTCGACTCCAGGGCAGGTCCATTTCCAGTGATCCAACTCTTGGCAGAGCTGCCAGGGCTCTTCACAGGCTGACTTCTGCTGAAGCCCAGGCTTACCACTTTGAAAGCCACTGCAGTGGACTGGCCTGTTGGGTCTCCTTGAGGGCAGATCACTGTACAGATCAGCCACTAATAGGCCTGCCACCCATTGCTTCTGATGCCTAGCTTTCTTTTCCTCCTGGTTTGTCTTAAAGCAGACCAGAGGAGGCAAATCAAGGGAGTGCCCGTGTCCCATCTCTAATCTTCGGTGGCCTAAACTACAAGTCTATAGTCACAGGCATGTTCTGTAGTAGTTTTTCTAAGGTAGACAATGCCCATGAGGAAAATTATATTCTCACTTTAAAACTTTCTTTCCCTTTGGTCTGAAAGGGAGGGTTTTTCTACTTACTGATTACTTCACTGATGGCAAAGTAAATCTAGCTATGAAATTATAATTTAAGCCCTTATTTTGGCTATGCTATTACAGAAAAATGTTAGCCATCTCTTTTATAAGGTCTAAAGATTAAATTGTGCGTCCTACAGATTCCTTCATAATAGAATTAGTTTCCTACCTTGAAGAGAATAGAGAAATGAAAGAAGAAGTTGGGCTTAGAATAGAGAAATGAGGGAGCAAGTCCTAGATCGCTTGCTGACAATAGCAATATCAGATGAATACTTAGCAAACAGTTTCAACCATTAGATAACAACTTAAGAAAACATTTACCAGAAGGTCCAATGCCTTCTATAAATTTTAAGAATCATGTATTTGGAAACACCTCTTAAATATCTAACATGGTGTAGTTTGTTTAACCAGTAAACTTAAGCACAACCATATAAAATGTTTTTAGTTTCTTTCTACCAACAAGTTTAAAATATATGATACACAGATTCGGGTCACACGAATTAAAATGTAACTTTGATTAATTTTAGCAGCTTAAATTTATGGACAATCTTATCTATAAGCCATTTAAAATAAAACTCTTAATAAAATTTCCCCATGTGGACATACAATATGTACACACATATAACATAGCATAATAGACCAATATAGCAATTTTAATAATAGCTTTTAAAATCTTTAACTCTTTTTGTAGATTGCCAATTGATTTGAATTGCTTTTTGTTTTTAGTAACCTCAGTTAACCATACTTTCTCTCAGTTGGTACTGTTCATACATTATTGGCTTCATCTGTTTACAGAGCCATCCCAAAGTACTGAACACAATAGAAGTGGCTGGAAAAAGTCCATAGGAACCTATAGGAGGACAGCTAAACACAGAACCAAGAACGCTTTAGTTTTATGAGCAGCACATCATATATAACTGTGGATGACAAAAGACTTTAAGTTGCCATGTTTAAAATGATAAACTCCTCAACCAACAAGAGGCACTTGCTTACTTCACAGTATTTTTGAAAGCACCTGTAGGATTTTACAAGCATTTAACCCTTTAGGCCTCTGGGGCTTTCTCATTAGGATAACTATCATGTCTAGTAACACAAGATCATTAGACTTTTTAATTCTCAAACATTTGTATTAATAGCATTTTCCATTATAGAAACTTAAAGTTTGGTACCACATCACATCTTAACAGTACTTCTAATATAATCCAAATAGTCTGATTAGTTGGTGTCTCTATAAGATGAGAGACATAGGTCCTTCAATTTTTTCAGTTGGGCCCAAACTGGAAAAACCAAAGTCCAAGATTTACTGGAGATTTTAGAGTCCAGATTGTTAGAAACTTTGATTTTTTGAATGCCTGTCAAGAATGCCAAGAAGGCTCAAAATCCAAAATATCTGGTTGAAATAAGATTCCTTAAAATCATGACATAACGTAGACCAAATTTGATCGTTGTTACAAGGTGATTATTCAAATCTTTGAAAATAAGCACATATTTAAATAACCCATAGCTCTTAATAAAAATGCAGCTGTTTTTGAACAATTAGAATTTAACAGACATCAAGAGGACATAATAGATTACTTTAACACATTGCTTTAACAGAGCATCAGAGTTTAATTCTATGTCAAAGAGAAATAGATTAGTATACTTGTAACATTTTCCATCTGCCAATGTCCTTGATTTACATTTTGAAATAAACTGTTAAAAATCTCCAAATTAGGATAACATTTTAAATAAGGTAACACAAATTTTAGCCTGAGCTTTTTTCATTTCTGTTGGCATGGTATATCTTTTTCCAGCCTTTCACTTTCAGTCTGTATGCATCTTTGTTGGAAAGATGTGTTTCTTGTAAGCAGCAAAGAGATGGGTTTTGTTCCTTAACCCAATCAGCCAATCTGTGTCTTTTAACTGGACAATTCAGGCCATTAACGTTCAATGTTGACTATTGATAAGTAGTAACTTTGGCCGGCGCCGTGGCTCAACAGGCTAATCCTCCGCCTTGCGGCGCCGGCACACCGGGTTCTAGTCCCGGTCGGGGTGCCGGATTCTGTCCCGGTTGCCCCTCTTCCAGGCCAGCTCTCTGCTGTGGCCAGGGAGTGCAGTGGAGGATGGCCCAAGTGTTTGGGCTCTGCACCCCATGGGAGACCAGGATAAGTACCTGGCTCCTGCCATCGGAACAGCGTGGTGCGCCGGCCGCAGCACGCTACCGTGGCGGCCATTGGAGGGTGAACCAACAGCAAAAGGAAGACCTTTCTCTCTGTCTCTCTCTCACTGTCCACTCTGCCTGTCAAAAATAAAAAAAGAAAAAAAAAGAAAAAAAAAGTAGTAACTTTGCCCTGCCTTTTGCCAAAGATATTTTCTAATATATACTTTGAGCTTCCTGTGATCTTTTGCTGTGAGGTTTCCTTCCTTTACCTTCTTTCACATTGATGACCATGTTTCTGTGTTTCTGTGTGTAACACATCTTTAAGCATCTTTTGCAGGGCTGGACGAGTGTCGACAAATTCTTTCAATTTCTGTTTGCTATGAAAGGTCTTTATTTCACCTTCATTCACAAATGAGAGCTTTGCAGGATATAATATCCTGGGCTGGCAGTTTTTCTCTCTTAGTACCTGGGCTATGTCTCGCCATTCCCTTCTAGCTTGTAGGGTTTCTGATGAGAAGTCTGCTGTGAGTCTAATTGGAGATCCTCTGAGAGTAATCTGACGTTTCTCTCTTGCACATTTTAGAATCTTTTCTTTATGTTTCACTGTGGTGAGTTTGATTACAACATGTCGTGGTGAGGATCTCTTTTGGTCATGGTTACTAGGTGTTCTATGGGCTTCCTGTACTAGGATGTCTCTGTCCTTCTCCAAACCCGGGAAATTCTCTGCAAGTATCTCACTAAAAAGGCCTTCTAATCCTTTCTCTCTCTCCATGCCTTCAGGAACTCCTAGAACCCAAATGTTGGGGTTTTTTATAGTATCCTGCAGATTTCCAACATTATTTTTTAGATTTGTAATTTGCTCTTCTTTTCTTTGGTTTGACTGTATACTTTCCTGTGCTCTGTCTTCTAAGTCTGATATTCTCTCTTCTGTTTCACTGACTCTCTTTTTAAGGCTCTCTAATGTGTTTGTCATTTGATCTATTGAGTTCTTCATTTCATTTTGATTTCTCTTCACTATCACACTTTCCTGTTCTACTAGTTTCTGCGTTTCATTTTGATTTCTCCTTAAGATTTCATTTTCTCGAAGGAGATTTTCTATCCTGTCCAGTAAGGAATTCCGTAGCTCAAGCATTTGTTTTTGAACACTTCTAATTGTTCTTCTCATAAATTTTTTGAAATCCATATCTTGCATTTCTTCCATCTCATCAATCTTCATAATCTTGGCTTGGGGTGTCTTGTTCATTTGGGGGTGTCATAATGTCATCCTTGTTCTTGTTTTCTCAGTTTTTGCGTTTGTTGCTTGGCATTGTAGAGATATTTGGATTCTCCTTTCCTCGCTGTGGTGTTTTTTCTTGTTCTACTATGACTGTATTAAGTGGACTGTCTGCTTTTGAGGAGCCTTAGAGGCTTGAAATGGGTGTGGCCTGAGAGTTCTGTTAGGTTCCTCAGGGTTAAGGGCGTGCCAAAGGTGACACTCCCAGGTTAGGCATGGTAAATCTCTCTCTTTTTCTTTCTTTCTTTGATTCAGAAGGGAAGTAATTCCGCACAACTGAGTGGAATTGGAGGTAGTTAGAAGGCGAATGATATACCCACAGGAGCCAGAGATCGGAAGCTCTTTCCCATGGACCACATGAGGAATCTGTGCTGCCCTCAGTGTGGGCTCAAATTCTCCTGCAGTCTCCCACTGGGTTGCCAAGGTTACCGAATTGTAGCATCTCTGGAGAGTACTCACGTGAATTCTGTGAGTTCTCTCCCCCACCGTCTCTTTTTTCACAGTCTCAGCTCATTAGCACCATACATTCCCTAGGTCCTAATCTCCTGTTATTTCACCGCCCCCAGAGTCAGGTTTTTCTGCTAGGCTGAGGGCCGGTGCAGACCTGAGGTCGTCCTGCTTATGATGTATGTCCAAAATGGTGCCTGCTCTTTGTCTTGTTCGCCTTTGAGAGGTGAGCAGAGAGAAACTCGTGTCCGTATCGGTCACTTTTTTTTTTCCTCTCTCTTCTAGTTAGCCTGGTGAACTTTTCCCCATGGGGTTTCAAGCCTCGTTCCCTCTAGTCTCCTCTTTCCGCTTGCCCGCCAGTGTCTCGGGGTATTGAGGTTCGGCTCACCTCGCGTTCCAGCGCTGGTATGTTGATTCCGCCACTGGTGTCCCGAATCGTGGGCTCCTACGCTCTCCACGCAGGTCCACCGTGAATCACTAGTTCCGGAAGAGTTTCCTCTGCTGTTTCTTCCCCTGCTCTTCCTTGAACCTGCAGTATCTCCACTTTTATTAAACTGTCTCTTCCCGGACTATCAGTGTGCTCCCTTCCTATTCCGCCATCTTGCCACTCTCTTCTTAATTAAATTTTCTAAGATTGAAAGTGTTTATTATGACTAGGTATTGAATTTTATCCGATATGTTTTTCTAGATCAATAGATATGTCTGTATGATTTTTTATTTCTGGTTTCTTAAAACATACTACAAAGTCATAGTACTTAATACAGCATTGTATTGCCACAAAATAGACACACAGACCAAGGGAACAGACAATTAAGATTAGAAGTAAATCCATGCATCCATAGGCAAGTGATCTTTGACAACTGGGCTAAGAACATGCACAGGAGAAAGGACAAGCCATTTCAAAACATAGGGAGAAGAAAACTGGATATCCACATGCAGAAGAATGGAACCCATATCAATCATGATGTACAAAAATCAACTCAAAATGCATAAAAGATCTAAGTGTAAGTCTAGAAATTATGAAATCACTAGAAGAAATCAGAGGAAAAATATTTCAGGACGTCAGAATGGGCAAGGAGTTTTTAATCAGATCTCAAACATACAGTAAACAAAAGAAAAAACAGATATGGATTATATAAAACTAAAATCTTCTGCCTCAGTAAAGGATAATCAACAGAGTGAAGGAACAACCTAAAGAATGGGAGAAAATATATACGCACTATATACTTGATAAGTCAGTAAAAAACATTGCATAAGGAATTCAAACAACTCAACACCAAAAAAAAATGCAATTAAAAACAGACTACAGATCTAAACAAACATTTCTCAGAGGAAGACATACAAATAGCCAAAAGGTATATGTAAAATGTTCAACATTACTAATCATGGAGAAAATGCAAATCAAAACAATAAGGAGATATCACCTCACACCACAGAATGACTGTTATCAAGAAGGCAAAAATTAACAAGAGATAGTGAGGATGTAAATAAAAGGGAACCATTTACACAATGCTGGTTGGAATGTAAATTAGTTAGAGCCATTATGATAAACAATATGGAAGTTACTAAAAGAAAAACACTAAAATAGAACCACCATATGATCCCACAACTTCTCTGTTGTGAATATATCCTGAGGAAATGAAATCATTCTGTCAAAAGGACTTCTGTGCTCCCGTGTTTATTACATACTATTCACAATAGCCAAGAAACAGAAACAGGCCGGCGCCGTGGCTCAATAGGCTAATCCTCTGCCTTGCAGTGCCGGCACACCGGGTTCTAGTCCCGGTCGGGGTGCCGGATTCTGTCCCGGTTGCCCCTCTTCCAGGCCAGCTCTCTGCTGTGGCCTGGGAGTGCAGTGGAGGATGGCCCAGGTCCTTGGGCCCTGCACCCGCATGGGAGACCAGGAGAAGCACCTGGCTCCTGGCTTTGGATCAGCGCGATGCACCGGCCACAGCAGCCATTGGAGAGTGAACCAAAGGCAAAAAAAGGAAGACCTTTCTCTCTGTCTCTCTCTCTCACTGTCCACTCTGCCTATCAAAAAAAAAAGAAAGAAATAGAAACACCCTGAGTGTCCACCCACTGATGAATGGATAAATGAAATGTGATACACACACACATACACACATCGTATACATACTTCATAATCACAGGTTTAATGCACCATTAAACATAATGTTCAATAAGTAAGAAGTAGAAAGACCACTGTTCCACAAGAATTTAGACAATTGCTATAAACAACAAATCATGAGATGTCAATTTCATTCTTATACATTCTATCACATATCAGAGGAAATATTATATTTCTATTTTGGGGACTGGCATATTTCACTAAACATAATGGTCTCCAATTCCATTAATTTTCTTACAAAAGACAGGATTTCATTCTTTTTTATGACTGATTAGTATTGTACCATGTATTTTTTATTAAAAAGCTACACAAAAAGGTTTTTAATGCTTTCACTATAAGAAATGCTAAATGTTTGAAGATATAGATATGTTTTCCCTGATTTGATGTATTGAAACATAACATGATACCTCATAAATATGTATAACTTTTATTTATCAATTTAAAATATTTTCAAATAGGGGGATTATATTGATTGGCTTTCAAATAACGAACCAACACTTCCATTTATTTAAAAAACCCTCATAATTACTTGGTAATGGTATATAATCCTTGTTTATGCTGTTGCATTCCTTTTGCTAATACTTTGTTAAAAATTTTTGTGTCTATATTCAAGATGGTTTTTTAAAAGTTTTTATTTAGTTCTAATTTGTTTAAAAGGCAGAAAAGGCAGAGTGATAGAGGGGTAGTGAAAAGGAGGGAAGGACAGAGAGAGAGACAGAGACAGAGAGAAAATCAATGCACTGATTCACTCTCCAAATGCCCACAACAATCACGGCTGAACCAGGCCAAAGCCAGGAGCCAGAAACTCCATGTTGGTCTCTCTCACATGGGTGGCAGGGGCCCAAGTACTTGAATCATCATATGATGTATATTTACATGTACTTTTGTTTGTCTTGTGCTTTTTATTTCACTTTTAGTATCAGAATAATACTAGCTTCTTAAAATGAATTGAGATTGTGTAGAATTGGTGTCAATTTCTGCCTTAACATTTGGTAGAATTCTTCAGTGATAAGATCTGTACTTGGAAATTTCACTTTTGGGAGCTTTAATTAAAATTTCAATTTCTGTAACAGTCACAGGTATTTCAAATCATCTACTTCCCATCAAGTGAGTTGTAGTAGTTAGTATTTTTTAAGAAATTGGTCCATTTATCTATTAGAATGTTTCATAATACTTTTATATTATTTGTTATGTGGAGAGTCTGTAGAGCTATCTCATATTTTATATATGATGTTGGTTATTTATATCTTCAGTCATTTTTTCCTGGTTATTCTTACTAGAGTTTTCCTAATTTTATTGGTTTCTTCAAAGACACAGGTCTTTGCTTTATTTGATTTTGCATTTTCAATTTCATTGATCCTGTTCTTGTCTTTATTGTTTCTTATATTGTTTGTTTTGGCTTTATTTTACTCTTCTTTTTCTTTTTTATTGAAGTAGGAACTAGATTTTCAAAAAGATTTTTATTTACTGGAAGGCAGAGTTACAGAAAGAGAGAGAAAGAGAGAGAGAGAGAGAGAGAGAGAGAGAGATTGTCCATCCACTGATTCACTCCCCCAAATAGCTACAATGGCCTGGGCTGGGCCGGGCTAAAGGCAGGAACCTGGAACTCCATTTGGATCTCCCATGTTTGTAGCAGGGGCCCAAGTACCTGGGCCATCCTCTGCTGCTTTCCCAGACACATTAGCAGGGAGCTGGATTGGAAGTGGATCAGCCAGGACTCTAACTGGCACTCCAATATGGGATGCTGGTGGCGGCTTAACATCACTGCACCACAGAACACTCCCTGGAACTAGATTATTGATTTGAGATGCTTAGTCTTTTTAATGTGTTCCACACATTTGATACTTTGTATTTTCATTATGCTTAATTCATTGTGTTTTTTTTCTATTGTCCCTCAGACTTTCTCTTTGGAGCATGATTTAGAAGTGTGTTGTTTAGTTTCAAATTGAATTAGAATTTTTCATATTATCTTTCCTAATTGATTTTTCATTTCTTTTCACTGTATACAGAGAATATATCCTATATGATTGCCATTTTCAAATGCCTTTAGCATTATTTGATTGTCCAGGATACGGTCTGCCTTGTTATTTGTTTTGTGAGCACTTGAAAAATTATGTACCCTAATGTTGTTGGATGGACTATTTCTGCAAATATTGATAATGTACAATTGATTGGTGGTGTTATTAGACTTATTCCATGTCTTTGTTGATTTTCTGTCTAGTTTTTCTATCAACTATTGAGAGGCAGTTATTCTCAAAGAATTGTAGATTTATCCAATTGTTCTTTCAGTTCTATGACATTTTACATCACATACTTTACAGCTCTGTTTAGTACATACTCATTTAGTATTATTTTTTCTTGAAGATATTCTATGATTACATAATGTCTCTCCTTTCACTGATAATTTCTTGTGCTAGAAAGTTTACTTTTTCTGATATTAATACAACCATTACGGCTTCCCTTTGATTAATGTCTGTATGAAATATATTTTTGCATCTGGTTAATTTAAATCCATCCATATGAGTATTATATTTGAAATTAACCTCTTGCAGACAACATATAGTTCAGTCATGTTTCATTTATCTACTTTTCCAATGTCTGTCTTTAGATTGGTACATTTAGTAAGATTTACATTGAATGAAATATTGATATATTATGGCTTAAGTCTAATTATTTTGTGTTTTCTATTCTCTCTTTTTAATTTCTTAGTTTTTCTTTTGAAAAAATTTTATTTATTTATATGAAAGGCAGACTGAGATGGAAAGAGAGAGAGAGAGAGAGGAGAGAGAGAGAATCTCTCTCTTCCATCTGCTGGTTCACTCCCCAAAATTGCCACAAATGCCAGGTTGAGACAGACCAAAATCAGGAACTTAGAAACCCACCCTGGTCTCCCATGGAGGTGGCAGGAGCCAAAGTATTTGGACCATTTGCTGCTGCCTTCCAAAAGTCATTATCTGGGAACTGGAATCAGAGCAGCTGGGATATGGTATGCCAGTGTCATAAACAGTGGCTTAACATACCTTGTTTCTTTTCATGATTTCCTGTGGGTTATTTGAATTTTTAAGAAATCCATCTCTTTATTGTTGCGTGTCACTCTTTTAGTTATTTTAGTTATCACTCTAGATATTACATGTTCATAACAACACAGTCTACTGTTGTCATCATTTCACCAGTTCAAATGATCTATAAAAATTATACCTCCCTTTATGTCCCCTTACCTTCCCATTATAATTGTCTCAAATATTTGTTCTATATTAATTTAATAACATATGAGACAGTGCTATAACCATATCAGCCCAGATGATCCTCAGTTGTCTGGGGTGCAGGACCAGCCAGATTGCTATGTTTAATCATCAAAAATAATTTGCAAAACTCAAGAGGAGAGGGAACACTTGTTGTATTACTCAGATTTTTGTTTACCTGATTTTTTTACATCCTGATATTATAAGGTTTCTTAATTTTCATGTCCTTTTGTATAGGGAACTTCTTATGGCTATTATAAGAGTAGTCCTATTGGTGACAAATTATCTTGGCTTTCCTTCATCTAAAATTGTCTTGATTTCCCTCTTGATTTTTGAAGACTATTTTAGCTGGTTATAGGATTCTGGGTTGACAGCTTCTTTTTTCTTCAGCACATGAAAAATATTGTGCCACTTCCTTCTGACATGAATAGTTTCTGAAGAGAAATCCATTTTTATTTGAACTGTTTTCACCTTATTTGGTAAGGTGTTGTTCTTTCTCTGGATGCTTTCAAGAATTTTTCTTTGTATATTTAGTTTTTACAAATTTAAGTATTTAAGGATGAATTTGTTTGAGTTCTCATATTTGGGATTTGCTCAGCTTCCTGAATATGTGGGTTTAAGTCTTTCTTCAAATATGGGCATTTTCAATAATTATTTTTTAAAGCTTTTATTTAATGAATATAAATTTCCAAACTACAGCTTATGGATTACAATGGCTTCCCCGCCCCCAAACTTCCCTCCCACCCTCAACTCTCCCCTTTCCCACTCCCTCTCCCCTTCCATTCACATCAAGATTCATTTTCAATTCTCTTTATATACAGAAGATCAGTTTAGTATATATTAAGTAAAGATTTCAACAGTTTGCCCTCACATAGCAACACAAAGTGAAAAATACTGTTGGAGTACTAGTTATAGCATTAAATCACAGTGTACAGCACATTAATGACAGAGATCCTACATGATTTTTTTTAAACTTTTATTTAATGAAAATAAATTTCCAAAGTACAGCTTATGGATTACAATGGCTTCCCCCCACACACAACTTACCTCCCACCCGCAACCCTCCCCTTTCCCACTCCCTCTCCCCTTCCATTCACATCAATTCTCTTTATATACAGAAGATCAATTTAGCACATATCAAGCAAAGATTTCAACAGTTTGCCCCCAAATAGCAACACAAAGTGAAAAAAACACTGTTGGAGTACTAGTTATAGCATTAAATAACAGTGTACAGCACATTAAAGACAGAGATCCCACATGATATATTTTTTAAAAATTAATTAATTTTCTATGCAATTTCCAATTTAACACCAGGTTTTTTTCATTTCCAATTATCTTTATATACAGAAGATCGATTCAGTATATACTAAGTAAAGATTTCATCAGTTTGCACCCACACAGAAACACAAAGTGTAAAAATACTGTTTTAGTACTAGTTATAACATCACTTCACATTGGACAACACATTAAGGACAGATCTCACATGAGATGTAAGTACACAGTGACTCCTGTTGTTGACTTAACAATTTGACACTCCTGTTCATGGCATCAGTAATCTTCCTAGGCTCTAGTCATGAGCTGCCAAGGCAATGGAAGCCTTGAGGGTTCGCCGACTTTGATCTTATTCTGATAGGGTCATACTCAAAGTGGAAGTTCTCTCCTCCCTTCAGAGAAAGGTACCTCCTTCTTTGATGGCCCCGTTCTTTCCACTGGGATCTCACTCGCAGAGATCTTTCATTTAGGTCTTCTTTTTTTCTTTTGTCAGAGTGTCTTGGCTTTCCATGCCTACAATACTCTCATGGGCTCTTCAGCCAGATCCGAATGCCTTAAGGGCTGATTCTGAGGCCAGAGTGCTATTTAGGACATCTGCCATTCTATGAGTCTGCTGTGTATCCCGCTTCCCATGTTGGATCTTTCTCTCCCTTTTTGATTCTATCAATTAGTATTAGCAGACACTAGTCTTGTTGGTGTGATCCCTCTGACTCTTAGACCTCTCAGAGTCATCAATTGTGAACTGAAATTGATCTCTTGAACTAGTGAGATGGCATTGGTACATGCCACTTTGATGGGATTGTATTGGAATCCCTGGCACGTTTCTAACTCCACCATCCGGGGCAAGTTCGATTGAGCATGTCCCAAATTGTACATCTCCTCCCTCTCTTTTTCCCACTCTTATATTTAACAGGAATCACTTTTCAGTTAAAATTTAAACACCTAAGAATAATTGTGTGTTAATTACAGAGTTCAAACAATAGTACTAGAACAACAACAACAACAACAACAAAATACTAAAAAGGATAAAGATTTACATTGTCCATCAACAGTCAGGACAAGAGCTGATCAAGTCAATGTTTCTTATAGTGTCCATTTCACTTCAACAGGTTTCCCCTTTGGTGCTCAGTTAGTTGTCACCGATCAGGGAAAACAAATGATATTTGTCTCTTTGGGACTGGCTTAATTCACTCAGCATGATGTTTTCCAGATTCCTCCATCTTGTTGCAAATGACCAGGTTTCATTGTTTCTTACTGCTGAAAAGTATTCTATAGAGTACATGTCCCATAGTTTCTTTATCCAGTCTACTGTTGATGGGCATTTGGGTTGGTTCCAGGTCTTAGCTATTGTGAATTGAGCTGCAATAAACATTAATGTGCAGATGGCTTTTTTATTTGCCAAATTAATTTCCTTTGGGTAAATTCCAAGGAGTGGGATGGCTGGGTTGTATGGTAGGGTTATGTTCAGGTTTCTGAGGAATCTCCAGACTGACTTCCATAATGGCTTAACCAGCTTGCATTCCCACCAACAGTGGGTTAGTGTCCCTTTTCCCCCACATCCTCTCCAGCATCTATTGTTGGTAGATTTCTGAATGTGAGCCATTCTCACCGGGGTGAGGTGAAACCTCATTGTGGTTTTGATTTGCATTTCTCTGATTGCTAGTGATCTTGAACATTTTTTCATGTGCCTGTTGGCCATTTGGATTTCCTCTTTTGAAAAATGTCTATTGAGGTCCTTGGCCCATCTCTTAAGTGGGTTGTTTGTTTTGTTGTTGTGGAGTTTCTTGATTTCTTTGTAGATTCTAGTTATCAACCCTTTCTCTGTAGCATAGTTTGCAAATATTTTCTCCCATTCTGTCGGTTGCCTATTCACTTTCCTGAATGTTAATTTTCTATGCAATTTCCAATTTAACGCCAAGTATTTTTTTTTCATTTTCAATTATCTTTATATACAGAAGATCGATTCAGTATATACTAAGGTTTCATCCGTTTGCACCCACACAGAAACACAAAGTGTAAAAATACTGTTTCAGTACTAGTTATAGCATTACTTCACATTGGACAACACATTAAGGGCAGATCCCACATGAGAGGTAAGTACACAGTGACTCCTGATGTTGATTTAACAATTTAACACTCTTGTTTCTGATGTCAGTAATCTCCCTAGGCTCTAGGCTATGGAAGCCTTTAGGGTTCGCTGACTTTGATCTTATTCTGATAGGATCATAGTCAAAGTGGAAGTTCTCTCCTCCCTTCAGAGAAAGGTACCTCCTTCTTTGATGGCCCCGTTCTTTCCACTGGGATTTCACTCGCAGAGATCTTTCATCTAGGTCTTTTTTTTTTCTTTTGCCAGAGTGTCTTGGCCTTCCATGTCTAAAATACTCTCATGGGCTCTTCAGCCAGATCCGAATGCCCCAAGGGCTTCAATAATTATTTTTGAATACTCTTTCAGTCCTACTGTCTCCTCAGCTCTCTTCTCCCTCTGTGTCACCAGTGACATCAATGTTGACTATATTGCTATAATTCTGCAGATCCCTGCATGCTCTATTAATTTCTTCTTCTTCAGTCTACTTTCTCAATATCGTTCAGCTTCAGTAATTTCTATTGTTCAGTCCTTTAGTTCAATGACCCCTCTACACTGCTCTCCAGCCCATTCACTGAGACCTTTCTTTAATTTACTATATCTATGGGGCCAGCACTGTTGCACAGTAGGTTAATCCTCTGCCTATGATGCCAGCATCCCATATGGGACCCAGTTCTAGTCCCAGCTGCTCCTGCTCTGATCCAGCTCTCTGCTATGGCCTGGGAAAGCAGCAGAAGATAGCACAAGTCCTTAGGCTCCTGAACCCTCATGAGAGACCCAGAAGAAGCTCCTGGCTCCTGGCTTTGTATCGGTGCAGCTCTGGCCATTGTGGCCATTTGGGGAGTGAACCAGCAGGTGGAAGATCTCTCTCTCTCTGTCTCTCCCTCTCAACTGTCTGTAACTCTACCTCTCAATAAATAAATAAAAACTTTTTGAAAATCTACTGTATCTTTCAGTTTTAAAACTTGTATTTATTATCTTTAATGACACATTAAAATTGGACTTATTTGCGGGGTATCACATGGTGTTTTGATAAATGTAGACATTATAGTGTTAAAATTAGGGTAAGCATATTTCTACTCCTCAGACACTTATTATTTCTTTGTATCTCTATTTCTTTGTATATCTATTTCTTTGTATTTTTGTATCTCTACTGTGCAGAACATCAGAACTTTTTTCTCTTAGATAACTGTAACTTAGTATTCATTCGCCAGTCTTTCCTGATCCCTTCCTGCACCCTACCCTCCCCAATTTCTAATAACTACTGTTCTATTCTTAACTTCTACAAGTTCACCTTTTTAGAACCCACAAATGAATTATATTGCACAGTATTTCTCTTTCGTTGTATGGCTTATTTCACTTAGCATAATGTCCAACAGTTCCATCCATGTTGCTGCAAATGACAGGACTTCATCCATTTTATCATTGAAGAGTATTTCATTGTTTATGTATTCCATGTTTCTTTTTCCCATTCATCAGTCGATGGACACTTAAACTGATTCACTTTCTTGGCTATTATGAATACTGCTTCAATAAACATGGTACTCTTTGACAGACTGACTTTGTTTCCTTTGACTATATGCCCAGTAGCGGGATTACCAGATCATCTGGTACTTCTATTTTTAACTTTTTTAAGGAACCTCCCTATTGTTTTCCATAACAGATCTACTAATTTACATTCCCACAAACAAGGTGTAATTGATTCTTCTTCATGTCTTTCGACTTTGTCATTTGTTTTAAGATTTTGTAATTGCTCATTGAAGAATTTTTATTATAATTGCCTTAAAATATTTGTCAGATAGTTTTGACATCTCTATTCATTTCAATTTTAGCATATATTGACTGTATTTTTTCATTCACTTTAAAATATCACTGATTCTTGGTATGGCATGAGAACTATACATTTTTATATTTTGTTATGATACTTTTACCTTATTCAAATTTTCTATTTTAGCTGGCTTCCTCTGACTTCATTCTGGAAAAGAAAGTAGGGTACCTCATTCCTGCCAGATAGAGGTAGAAATTCAGTTTCCCCTCTTGGTCTCCATTGACACATGTGAGTGGTAACAGGCAGCTCTTCTTACTTGCTAGGGAAAGATAAGGGTTCTGGCTCTGCATATAGTCTTTACCTATGCCCTATGCCACAGTGAAAGTAGTATTACTACTTCTGAACAGTGGTGAAAGTCCTGAGTCTACCCTCTAATAACATGACTCTGGCAATTAGGCAAAAGGATATTTTCTGTTGCCAGGTGGATTGGAATCTAGCCTCACTAAGTGATCTGCACCGACACTGGAGAGGGAGAAACATCTTATTGTCCAGTGGAGATGAAACTCTTGGCTCTCCACTTGGCCTTCTCTCACAGTGGAGGTGTTGCAAAATCTCATCACAGGTTCACAAACACGTAGCCTATTCACTTGAGCTTAGATGTCATTGAAGGAACCAGTTTTCTTCCTGCAGTGTTTTTCAAGAGTAGAGGGATTATTGCCTCAAAGCTTTCTGTCTTATTGAAATGTCCCTTTGCTGATCCTTTGACTAGAAACAGCAGGCTTTTGTTGGTGTTTTATTTTGTTTGTATCTCTTAGTGTTCCCATGTTGCCTGTCTGTGCAAGTTTGGCATATATGAAACCAAATGAAGACACAACAAACTCACCACCATGTCATTCCTCAAACGCTTAAAGTCCCTAGATTTACCTCCATCACTTAGGATCCTCTTATGTTTAGCTTATATTTAAGGCCCAGAGTTTTTCATTGCAGAAGGTATAGGAAAAATTTCATTTACTCCATCTTCCTGGAAAAACATTTGAGTTTTAACAATAGAAGGCTTAGGGTAGTCATTTGGCAGAGTAGTTATGATGCTAATTAAGGTGCCCATATTCAATATAGGAGTCTCATACCTGAATCTGGCTCCCAATTTGACTTCCATCAAAGTCCAATTGACTTCCCATCAATGCAGACACTGGGAGGCAGCAAGTAATAGCCCAAGTAATTGGGTCCCTGTCATCCATGTGAGAGTCCCAGATTGAACTCCCAGCTCCTGCCTCCAGCCTCAGTCCAGCTCCAACTGTTGCAGGCATATGGGATAGTGAACCAATGAATAAGATCTCTCTCTCTCTCTCTCTCTCTCTCTCTCTCTCTCCTCCTCCTCCTCCTCCTCCTCCTCCTCCTCCTCCTCCTTCTCCTCCTCTTTCCCTCCTTCCCTACCTCTCTCTTCTCTCACTGCTTTTCAATGAAATAAATCAACAAATAATCTTTAAAAATTAAAAAAGGAGGCTCAGTGGAGGTATGAAACCAGAATCTCTAATTTCACATCTGTGTTTTTCATTTTTTTATTGAGATGTTTTTATAATGTAAAGTAGGATTTTGAAGACCTAGTAATTTTATGGATCTAATATTTTTCCACATAGCTTTTTTATCTAACAAGTTTCTATGTCTAAACTCAATTACAAGTTTGAATAATGTAATCTAAACTGTCATTTAACTGTTTCACATATCATGTAAATAGAGGATTATAAACTTCAGAGATATACAAATATGTTTTCATATAATATATTTTGCAAGGAACTATACTAAGCCTACTTTTTCACAACCTCTTTTTGATGCCTTGAAGACAAATGCATGTGATAAATATGTTTAAAAATGCAAAAAATGCAAAGAGTCTGAGTTTCTTCACTTTCCCCTATTAATCTCTATATATATCACATATATTTTCATTTAAATGTTCATATTCAGGAAATGTTTGATAGCCATTCTTGATTACAAGCAACATTCAAAATGTTGTTTAACTTTCCTTGTCTTTCATAACGAACATATGGCTTTGCTTAGGAGTAGCTGGAGGTTCACATTAAGTATGTCTTGAATGTGTATGGGACATGTCTGCTATCTGCCAAGGTAACTAATTTCTGCTGCCCATGGTCATTTGTTTTTCCATGTACAGATTTTCCAGCTGCTGGTTTCTAGCTCTTGGTGATAGTTGTTTTTTTTTTTTGTGCCAACGAAGTAATTATACCTTGTTTAAGTAGACATTCTGTCAATTGATGCAGAAATGGGGTGAGAAGTTAGCCCTGTCACCTCATAGATTAAATATTCTTTCACAGTTAAAGAGTTTGGCTAGCAGTTCCCCACACCTGTGTTACCAATGAATCTCCAACCAGTAGATGTACAACTATACTTCTAAGCAGGTTAACTCTGAAATACATACTATGTAAATCCCAGTGTATAGCAAAGTATACACACACACACACACACTCACACACACAATTATTTAAGAAGTTTTATGGTTAGCAATACTCCAGTTTTCCTCTGAGTACCTACATCTCTCGACCCCAATGAGTTCTTATATTCAATGAAATGAATCTCCCTAGGCTCTAGTCATGAGTTTCCAAGGCTATGGAAGCCTTTTGAGTTCACCAACTTCGATCTTATTCAGAAAGGGTTATAGTCAAAGTGGAAGTTCTCTCCTCCCTTCAGAGAAAGGTACCTCCTTCTTTGATGGCCCCGTTCTTTCCACTGGGATTTCACTCGCAGAGATCTTTCATTCAGGTGTTCTTTTTTTCTTTTGCCAGAGTGTCTTGACTTTCCATGCCTACAATACTCTCATGGGCTCTTCAGCCAGATTCGAATGCCTTAAGGGCTGATTCTGAGGTCAGAGTGCTGTTTAGGGCATCTGCCGTTCTATGAGTCTGCTGTGTATCCCACTTCCCATGTTGGATCATTCTCTCCCTTTTTTATTCTGTCAGTTAGTACAATTTGGGACATGCTCAATCGGACTTGCCCCAAATGGTGGAGTTAGAAACGTGCCAGGGGAATTCCAATACAATCGCATCAAGGTTGCATGTACCAATGCCATCTCACTAGTCCAAGTGATCAATTTCAGTTCACAATTGATCACACTGATAGGTCTAAGAGTCAAAGGGATCACACAAACAAGACTAGTGTCTGCTAATACAACGTTTGAATTATAGCAGCTTTTCCCCCCCAAAACCTCCCTCCCACCCACAACCATCCCAACTCCCACTCCCTCTCCCATCCCATTCTTCATCTAGATTCATTTTCAATTATCTTTATATACAAAAGATCAACTTAGTATGTACTAAGTAAAGAGTTCAACAGACTGCACCCACTGCACCCACAAAGACACACAAAGTACAAAGTACTGTTTGGGTGGTACTTTTACTAGTAATTCACATAGTACAACACATCAAGGACAGAGGTCCTACATGGGGAGCAGGTGCACTTTGACTCCCATTGTTGATTTAACAATTGACACTCTTATTTATGATGTCAGTAATCACCCAAGGCTCTTGTCATGAGCTGCCAAGGCTATGGAAGCCTCTTGAATTCACCAACTCCGATCTTGTTTAGACAATGCCATAATCAAAGTGGAAGTTCACTCCTCCCTTCAGAGAAAGGTACTGCCTTCTTTGATGGCCCGTTCTTTCCACTGGGATCTCACTCACAGAGATCTTTCATTTAGCTCATTTTTTTAACCACAGTGTCTTGGCTTTCCATGCCTGAGAAACTCTCAAGGGATTTTTAGCCAGATTGGAATGCCTTAAGGGCTGATTCTGAGGCCAGAGTGCTAATTAGGGCATTTGCCATTCTATGAGTCTACTGTGTATCCTGCTTCCCATGTAGGATCATTCTCTCCTTTTTAATTCTATCAATTATTATTTGCAGACACTGGTCTTATTTATGTAATCCCTTTGACACCTAATAACTTACTATTTTATTCCTTTCAGTATTTTTTGTTCTACTTAATACCATTGGTTGAACTCTTTAATTAACACACAATTATTCTTAGTCATTTAAATTTAACTGAAAAGTGACCCCTGTTAAATATAAGAGTGGGAATAAGAGAGGGTAGAGATGTATAGTTTGGCACATGCTCACTCGGACTTACCCCTAATGGTAGAGCTAGAAACGTGCTAGGGGATTCCAATTCAATGCCATCAAGGTGGCATGGATCAATGCCATCTTACTTGTTAAAGTGATCCGTTTAAGTTCATAATTGATACTAGCTATTCTAATGAAGGTGAGGTGATATTGTTGTTATGATTTGTATTTCCCTGATTGCTAGTGACATTGAGTATATTTTTATACATTTATTGGTTATTTGCTTATCTTCTCTTAAGAAATGTCTATTCATGCCCTTTTTCCATTTCTTTACTAAATTGGTTATTTTTGTTGTTGGGTTTTTGAGTTCCTGATATATCCTGGGTGTTAGTCTCTTGTTGAATAATTAGCTTGCAAATATTTTCTCCCATTCCTGTATGTCCATTCAATCTTTTGATTGCTTCCTATGTTGTGCAAAAGATTCTGAGTTTTATATAGTCCCATTTGTCTAGTTTTGCTTTTGTTGCCTGCATTTTGGGATCTTACCAAAAAAACATATCCTACACCAAAGTCTTGAAGTGTTTCCCTTATACTTTGTTCTAGCAATTTCATCATTTCTGGACATTTAGGTCTTTGATCCATTTTGAGTTGATTTTTATATATGGTGAGAGATTTGTATCTAATTTCATTTGTTTACATATGTATATCCAGCTTTTCCAGAATAATTTATTGAAAAGATTATCCTTTTCTCCAACATTTTTAAATCATTTGCCAAAAATCAGTTGGCTATATGTACATGAATTAACCTTTGAGTTCTGTATTCTGTTCCATTGATCTGTGCCAATTTTCGTGCCATGACCATGCATCTTTATTACTATAGTTGATTTTTTTCCCCCAGGATTGCTTTCGTTATTCTGGTTCATTTGTGATTCCCTATGAATTTCAGGATTTATTTGGCAATTCTGTAAAGAATGTCATTAGTATTAGGATAGGGGTTTTAATCAATCTGTAGATTGCCCTAGGCAATATGGACATTTTGATTATATTAATTCATCCAATTCATAAGCAGGAATATCTTCAATGTTTTGTTGTCCTTTTGATTTATTTCACTGGTGTTTTATAATTTCCTTTTAGATATTTTTTAACTTTGGTTCAATTTATTCCTGTATTTCTATAGATGTTGGGAATTGAACTTCTTTCTTGATTTCTCTTTAAGCAAGGTCATTGCAGGTGTATAAAACTGCTACTGTTTCTTGTATGTTGATTGTGTATCCTGTGGCTTCATGGATTTCATTTACCATTTATAACAGTTTTGGGTGGAGTGTTTAGGTTTAGGTCCATGCTCAAAATCATGTCATCTATAAACATAGAATATTAGAGTCCTTCCTTTCCAATTTTAATGTCCTTTATTCCATTCTGTTTCCTAATTGCTCTTCCCAATGCTTCCAGTGCTGTACTAAATAAAATGGAAAGTGTACACTCTTGTCTTGTTTCAGATCTGAGGAGAAATGTTTTCAGCTTTTCCCAGTCAGAATAATATTGGCTATCAGTTTGTCACATTATAGCATTTATAATTTCAGGTATGGTCCTTCAATACCTAACTTATTCTGATTTTTATCATAAAATAGATGTTGACTCTTATCAAATGCTTTTTCTGCATCTATTGATATGATCCTATATTTTTTTTCTTTACTCTGAAATATTTTATCAGATTAATTGCTTTGTGTATATTGAGCCATCCTTGCAATCTTGAGAAATTCAACTAATGCTTGATCTTTTTCATGTTGTGTGGATTCAGTTTGCTTAATGTTTTGTCCAAAATTTTTGCATCTATGTTTATCAAGGATATTGGTCTTTAGTTTTCTTGTGTTGTGCCTTTGTTAAGTTTTCATATCAGAGTATAAAGTTTTTTAGTTTTTTTTTTTTTACAGGCAGAGTTAGACAGTGAGAGAGAGAGACAGAGAGAAAGCTCTTCCTTCCATTGGTTCACCCCCCAAATGGCCACTATGGCTGGTGCTGCACTGATCTGAAGCCAGGAGCCAGGTGCTTCTCCTGGTCTCCCATGCGGGTGCAGGGCCCAAGGACTTGGCCATCCTCCACTGCACTCCCGGGCCACAGCAGAGAGCTGGACTGGAAGAGGAGCAACCGGGACAGAATCCAGCACCCCACCCGGGACTAGAACCCGGGGTGCCGGCTCCACAGGTGGAGGATTAGCCTAGTGAGCCACGGCACCAGCCAAGAGTACAAAGTTTTGTAGAGTTCTGCACTTTTCAATATTTTGGAATAGTTTGTAAAATAATGGAGTTAGTTCCTCTTTAAATGCTTTATAGAATTCAGTTG
Organism: Lepus europaeus; assembly: GCF_033115175.1. Lineage (NCBI taxonomy): Eukaryota > Metazoa > Chordata > Mammalia > Lagomorpha > Leporidae > Lepus > Lepus europaeus. The sequence goes on along the minus strand of NC_084850.1, from coordinate 63,265,547 downwards.
TAAAACCATCCAGTCTTGGAATTGTCTTATTGTATTTGATGGCAGACTTTTAATTGCTGATTCACTCTTGTTGCTTATTATTGGTCTGATGAGATTTTATATATCTTTTGAATTAATTCTGGTATATTATATATGTCTAGTAACTTGTCCATTTCTTTAACATTTTCCAATTTGTTAGCATGTAGTTTTTCACAGTAGTTTCTTATGATCCTTTATATTTCTGTGGTTTCAGTTGTAATGTCTTTTTTTATATCTCTAATTTTACTTTTTTGAGCTTTTTATTTGATTTTCTTAGTATGGTTAAACATTTTTTATATTGATTCAAAACATCAGAATTTCATTTCCTTGATCTCTTATAATTTTTTAAATTTCAACTTCATATATTTCTGCTCTGATCTTTATTATTTCTGTCTCCTGCTAATTTTGCACTTGGTTTGTTCTTACTTTTCTGAGTCTAAATGTATGCTTAGCTTGTCTTTTTGTCTTCATTTTTTTTTAAGATTTTATTTATTTATTGGAGAGGTAGAGTTACTGACAGTGAGAGGGAGAGACAGAGAGAAAGGTTTTCCATCCACTGGTTCACTCCCCAAATGGCCACAATGGCCAGAGATGCACCAATTTGAAGCCAGGAGCCCAGTACTTCTCCCAATGTCTGCCATGTGGGTGCAGGGGCCCAAGCACTTGGGCCATCTTCTACTGCTTTCCCAGGCCAAAGCACAGAGCTGGATTGGAAAAGGAGCAGCCAGGACAAAACTGGTGCCCATATGAGATGCCAGCATTGCAGGTGGAGGTTTAACCTACTGTGCCACAATGCCAGCACCAAGATCTTTATTTTTAATGTAAACACTTATTGCTATAAACTTCTCTCAATACCTCTTTCCCTGTATCACACAGATTTTGTTACATTTCATTTACTATTTTATTTGTTTCAAGGATTTTATTGATTTCCTCTTTAATTTCTTCAATAAACCTTTGATGATTCAGGAGCATGGTGTTCTATGTCCATGTATCTTTAAGTTTTCTATTGTTTTTGTCGTTGAATTCTAGCTTTATTCCTTTCTGGTCTGAGAAAATATGTAGTATGATTTCATTTTTTTATTTACTGAGACAATTTATGGCCTAAGATATTTTCTATCCTAGAAAATGTTCCATGTGCCGATGAGAAAAATATGTGTAGCTATTGGGTGCAATGTTCTATAATGTCTGTTAGGTCTATCTGTTCTATAGTATGGTTCAATTTTGATGGATCTTTGCTGATTTTCTACCTGGATGATCTCTCCATTGACGATAGTAGGTGTTCAACTTGCCTATTATGGTTGAATTCTATTTTCTCTGTCCCTTTATGTCTAATAATGTTTGATTTATATTTCTATGTAGTCTTGTGCTTGTTGCATAAATATTGATGATGGCTATATCTTCTTTTTGAATTTATTTTCTTACCAATACATAATGTCCTTCTTTGTCCCTTTTCCAAGTTTTTAAAGTCTGTTTTATCTACTTCAGTTCATTTTTGGTTTCCATTTGCATGGTAAATTTTTTCCAACCATTCACTTTCAGATGATGAGTATCTTTACCTGTAATTTGAGTTGCTTGTAAGCAGTATACAGTTGAGTCTTGTGTTTTCATCCATTTGGCCAATGTCTTTTGACAGAGAAATTTAATTTAGTGTAGTCAAGGTGAATATTGATAGTGAAGAACTAACTCTTGTTATTCTTGTTGCTTGCTTATTGCTTTGTATATGCTGTTTATTTCTGCTTCTTTTATTATTTATCTTTATGTTTTATTGGTTAGTTTTCTGTCCAGCTAATGTTGGGTTCTCTTCTTTCTCTTTTGTGTGCCTGCTGTTTGTGAATTTGGTACTATTGTGTGTTTTTATGATGGGTATTTCTAATATGGGACTGCCTTAGGAATTTTTTGTAAGGCCGGTCTACTGGTGTTGAATTCTCTGTTTTGGCTTGTCTGGGAAAGACTTTATTTCTCCTTCACATCTAAAAGTTAGCTTCACTGGATGTAATATTCTTAATTGATAGTATTCTCTTTCAAGATATTGAATATATCATCCCCCCTCTCTTCTGGCCAATAAGATTGCTGCTGAGAAGTCTCCTGTTAGTCTAATGGATTTTCCTTTATATGTAACTGGATATTTTTCTTTCAGTGTCTGTAGTATTTGCTATTCGTCCTTAGTTTTTGATAATTTGACTACAATATGCTTTTTTTACTATTTTTTAATTTTAATTCTTTTTTTAAGATGAACATATCTTTTTTCCCTTTTTAATTTTTATTTAATAAATGCATTTCTACGTAGATACAACTTTAGGAATATAGTGATTCTTCCCCCCATACTCCCCATCCGGCTCCCATTCCACCTCCCATTCCCTCTCCCATCTCCTTCCTCGTTTACTATATGCTTTGAAAGAGGTCTTTTTTTAGGTCTGGTTGGGATCTTTTGAGCTTCCTATATCTCAATGTCCACATCTCTTTCAAAACTTGGGAAGTTTTCAACTATTATTTCAATAAATAGATTCTCGATATTTTTTCCCTTCTCTTCTCCTTCCAGTATCCTTATAATGCAAATACTTGCTCACTTAATGGTATCCCATGTGTATCACAGACTTTCTTCATTCTTTTAAATATTTTTTTCTATTTATTTTTATCTGACTAGGTTTTTTTCCCAAAAGTCTTGTCCTCAATTTCAGAAATTCTTTTTTCCCACTTGGTCTATCCTGGTTTTGAAGCTCTCAATTTTATTTTTTATTTCATTAAACTTTTCACCTCCTATATTATGATTAATTCTTTTTAATGATTTTCATCTCTGCTGAATTCCTTGTTGATATCATGCATTGTTTTCCTAATTTAGTTGAATTGTTTACTTGTATACCCTTGCATTTGACTGAATTTCCTTAGGATCATTATTTGGAATTCTATTTCAAGCAGTTCATAGATTCCTTCAAATCAGGGTCTACTTATAGAAAAATCTTGTGTTCTTTTGGAAGTGCCATGCTTCCTTACTTCTTTACATTTCCTGTATTCCTACCTTGACATCTGTGCATCTAGCCCAACAGTTCCTTTTTCTTTATTGAATATCTTGAAGTGGGAAAGATTTTTATTTTCTTTTGACAGAATGTGAGGTATCACTTGCATAATTGCTTTATCCTTGGTTCTAGGTGATCTCAGAAGTGTAACTTCTGAGTAATTTCTTCAGCTGTGATCAGTTTCAGCAGCGTCTATGACTTCCATGACTGTGTACCCAGCCCCACATGGTGATCACACATTTTACTGGGGACTGTGTACTAGCAGGTGCAGGCCTAGCACATAGAAATACAGATATTCCCCTTCTCCATGTCCCACATGGGAGTGCAGTTGTCCCTGGGATTTATAGAAACAACATTTAGTTGGACCTTTACCCAGGTTTCACAGATTGAGTACCAGTTTTGCTGTGCATTATAAACTGGTAGTTACCAGCTTGAAGCAGAGAAATGCAGTCAGGGCCCTCCAAGTCTCACAGTGAGTATGAGTTACACCAGAGATTATAGCATCAATAGCCACAGCTTCAGATCTGCAGAACACAGAAGAGACTGAGCCTAGTTATCATAGGACAAGCAAGATGACACTAAGGCTTGCACTTTGACCACCCAAGCACCCTGTGCTAAGAGATGCAGAAGGGGACATTCTCAGGTCTGTTCCTCTGGATTTATGTATTGGCTACTACTGACACTGGGCCACAAGAAACAGAGGCAAACTTCCCTCAACCATGCAGATGGAGCAAACATGACTCAGAAACTTGTGCCCAGAAATCCAATGTTGCAGAATGCAGAGGGGCCTGCTCTCTGCCCTGTGAAGCACCCTGGTCTGGTTCTGGGTGTTTATGGTAGTGACAGGGATGCTTGCTGTCCCCTAGGACAGAATGTAGTTTAGTAGTAGCTGTACCTCAGCAGCTCAGCTCTAGGGCTTTTGGGGCAGGAGCAGGCAATGTGAGTTTCTTTTTTATAGCAAAATAGTCACCCAGACTCCAGTCAGTTTTCTAAATTGGGTTTAGGCCTGTTTGATTCTCCTGTAGTTAGGATTGCCAGTTTGTGTTGATGGTGGGTGGTGGTCACGGAGCTTTCCACTTACCTTTTCCTGGCAAGATAGACAAACCCAATCCCCACCCCCCAACCCAAGCTAAGAAGCTGCACTGTGTTTTGTTCCTCTCCCTGTGCTGCCTTTCTGTTTAGAGTTCCTGTCATTTCTTTATTGAAGTTTTCCCTCTGTCAATCTGGAAACACACTCCTTCCTTTGTTGTTCTGGCTCTTGTCTGTTGTAGAGCAAGTGAAGGGCTTCTCTCTTCAGTCATCTTGGATGAGCCTGCTTCTGTCAATTTTGTGAAGTCCCCTAGTAAGAGACTGACTTAATGTTACCACTGAAAACTGACAAGGCAGAGAGATCACCAATTATATTCTTCTATACTGGACATAGTAAATAATAACAACAGTAGCAAGCAAAATGAGCAAAGAAGTAAATAACGAGAAAGAAATTTGGTGGCAAAAAGTTTTTGGAATTCAGGACAAAAAACAACATGAAAACAAGTAAAGAGCTTGCAATTTCCAAAGAGCAAAGGGATAAAATAAATAGGAATAGGCATGGGGTTGGGTAGTGGAGAAAAGAGCAGGAAATGGGAGTGAGGGGCTTCTAAACTACAATCTTGCAGTCTTTTGTTTTTACTTTCCCCTAATGCTTACATAAACAAGTGAAAATGGAAGTTTGGCACATAATAAAAGTAGTTGTTACCACTAATATAATGCAAGCTATGTGTCAAGCATTTTTTAAAGTATTTTTGATATCTTATTGTTTTATATTTTAACATTTCATTTTTTCATTTTCATTTTCATTCATTTCATTTGAAGTGGACAGAGAGGGAGAGAGAGTTTTTGAGGCCATTTTGGGAGTTAACCAATGGAAGCCAGCTCTCTTTCTCTCTGTCTCTCCCTCTCTGTGTGTTTGTGTGTGTGTGTGTGTTCCTTTCTCTGTCTCTCTTGCTCTCTCTGTCACTCAAACAAATAAGAGTAAATAAACAAGTAAAAAAATTGAATTTTTTCTTTGTGAAATACAGAGTGATAGGGTGAGGGGTGTGGAGAGATAGATTTTCCAATTTCTGGTTCACTCTCCAATTAGCCTCAATGGCTGGGTCTGGGTCATGCTAAAGCCAGGAGCCTAGAACTCCATCTGAGTCTCCCATGTGGGTGCAGGGACCCAAACACTTGAGTCATCCTCTGCTGCTTTCCTAGGCACACTAGCAAGGAGCTGGATTAGAAACAGAGCAGCTGGGACTCGAACTGGTGCTCTGATATGGGAAAACAGTGTTGCAAGCAGTAGCTTCACATGCTGAGCCACAACCCCAATCTTTAAAAGATTTTTTGTTTTATTCGAAAGGCAGAGTGACACAGTGAGAGGAAAAAAAGAGAGAGGTGAGAGAGAGAGAGAGAGAGAGAGAGAGAGAGAAAGTTTTTAAAAGAAACTAGAGATTGAGAAGCTGAGTAATTTGTCCAAAGTCACACAGTAAATAAATGGTGGAATAAAGAGTAATTCAGCAGTCTTACTGCAGGATTTTTCCTCCATGTTCAACCAGCCAAATAAGGAGCACTTCTGCACTTCCTGGAAGGGACACATTGAGAAAGTCCAAACAAAGCCTAACAAGTTGGGAGTAAAAAGCAGGAATAAGGTTAACACAAATGAAAAGAGTATAGTGTACACCAATTGGGAACAGTCTTTTGTGTATACAGATTAAACAAATTGCCAATGCCTACGGGAGTAAACAAACCCTCCTCAAATAGAAATCATATCATTAGCAAGTCATTCTCTTGGCTTAAAACTTAGGTCTCTGAGAAATTGTATATCAATCCTAGAAGAGATAACCCAGCACCATTTTTCCCTTAGTTACATCTCAATGCACATCCACTTATTAGATTTTTCACAAAAAGTTCATCTTGATAGAACAAGAGAATGTGGAGAGTATGAGATCACTGTGGACCTGGAAGTGAAGGCTGAACTGAGCTCCAACTGTGCTGCTTTTACAAGTTGGCTTAGAGCCCGCCCTGGAAAAAGTGAAGAGATAGAACCTGGTGCATTACAGTTCAGCCATGAACATCAATCTTTGTTAAGGCAGAAAGTTTTGGCAAAGAATAAAATAATCTGAAGCTAATGAGGGATGTTGAGGGAGATTCAGACATGTGCTAGGTCAATTGTCTTTAAAGCAGGAGGTACATAGTCTCACCTACAGCTGCCCCAAAGCCCAAGAGGAAAGGAAATAAATCCTTAGCTATAAAAAATGGGAAAGTGATGGCAAGATGTGTAACCAGATTGCAAGTGTTACAGGGTAATGTTTTCAACAATATTCTATCCTGTATCTTTCTCTTAACAAAAGAAAATATAGACCTATATGTGGAAAATTGGATAAATCCAGGTTAACTGCCAGTCATTTGTTTATTTGTTTGTTCCCCAACGGGCCAGTAGTTTTGCAGGAAGGATACCCTAGCTTTATTTGTATCAACATCCTTAATTTAGCACATGAATAGTTACTACAGCTGGAAGACATTAGTATTGTCCAAGTCAACAATTTTCCATAAGCCAGAAAGAAAAGAATTCTCAGTGTTTGTTGTGACACATGAAAATTGGAGTCTTAAATCCTGCTTAGAATTAAAGTGACTTAAGATGAGAGGAAATGAGAGGGAAAAAAATGTTGAAGTATTGTAACAAGGGCAATCACTGTGGAACCATGTTGGAAGCAGAACCAAGCAGAGACCCAATTCAAATTCATAGGTAATATACTGCAAAAGGACGTTGAAACAGGAAATGCACTTTAAATTAAACTTTTAAGTTTGATTTTGTTTGGAGAGTATATGTGGAATTAGATCTTTCACTTCATTGTTGCCTGCTTTCCTGCTCATAAGCTCATATGCAACACCTGGGCTCTGCAGAGCAAGTCCTCAGCTAGATGGTGGAAGTCAGCCAAGTTTTATGTCAGCACCCTTGATTTTCCTCTTTGGATTCTTTTTCTTTCTTGTCATTCTGCACCAAGTTTACTTCCTTCCACCAGTACAGAGACTTGTTCCTGTGAAATACTACATGTTAAATGCCTGTGTTCATTCAAGAGGTATTCATCAGGCCTTCAAGGAGAACCCAGTGCCAGGTTCTGGGGAGAATGAAACAATCCAGACCTGGATTTTCCCGTTAAGGAGTGTTTGATCAATGGAAATTGCGTTTCCTTACATCTGTCTCTAAAATACTATCAAGTATGCATCCATTTCCACAGGAAAACAAGAAATCATCAATAGGAGGTCTTATGTCTTCTTCAGTCAATGGAGAATATCCTTTCATTAATATCAACTTTACTGGCCACATTTCTTTATTGATTCTCTGAAGCTGGTAATTGTTTTGGCATTATGGTATGATTCCAAAGCTTCCAGTCCTTTATAATATTCATTCTATGTGAACTTTTTGAACACCCTTTGAATCCACGCATTGCAAAGATTTCTGTACTAAAATAAATATATCATTTTTTAAATTTTATTTATTTATTTATTTATTTATTTTCAAATGACAGAGAGAAACGGAGATCTTCCATCTGTTAGTTCACTCTGCAAATGCTTACAACCACCAGGTCTGGGCCAGGCTGAAACCAGGAGCCTGGAATTCAAGACATGGGAGGCAGGGACTCAATTACTTGAGTCATCATCTGCTGCTTCCTGGATACACATTAGCAGGAACTTGTAATTGGCAGCAGAGCCAGGACTTGAAGCCAGACCTTCTGATATGGGATGGTGACATCCAAAGTAGAGACTTTACTGTTGTACTAAAGGCCTTTTCTAAGCTCCCCTTTTACTTCTGTTTCTCAAGAACTTTTTTAGGGACACGTGTATATATCTTTGGTCAAGTTACTTGTCCTCTCTGAACTTCAATTTCTTCATCTCTCTTTTTAAAAAGGTAGACTCAATATCCTTCAGATCAAATAGATCTGAGGATATAAATATGAGGAAAAATGAAATCATGTATATAAAAGACTTCTGACTTTACAATTACTCAGTAAAGGGTTCTTATCTTTGCTACCCCCAAAATAGACCTCTTTGTCATAATTATGCCAAGTGTTGATAACCTATCCTTGTTTGTAGACAAGAAGGGGATGAAAGAGTATTGATAACTGTCAACTCTTACAGGCCAATGGCAAAGAAAAGATAATCAAGCTGATGACGGGCAAGTGGAAATACCCCGGAGGTAAGGCTCCACCAGAAGGCAGGGAAAACAGTGATCACTACTCAATCAGCCCCCATGCCACGACTGGTAAAACAGGCTATGGATCATCAGTCCTTAAATCCAGAATTCAGACTATACTCAGCTCCAGTATGCATGAGAGAAGGTTCATTTAAGGAAAACTTAACAGTTCCTGTAATTCAAATTGAATCTGGATTGAGACAGGGTCTCTGACTTCCGCAAAAACAAATTCAACTTTCTGTCCAATGAAGGGGAGAAAAATGTTTTGTGGGACTAGAGAGTTGATTTTCTGGGACTCGGTGATGGATGCTATTTCCAGTTGCTTTGTAATACCAAAGTAAATGGAACAAACCCAAGGTAAAGCATGATGTCAAAGGAATCTCTGCTCACTGATCTTTACCCATGTGTAGCACAGGTGCAAAGAAAGTTTGGATCACTCTTTACATCCACTCTCAGCTCTCTTCAATCCATTCTCAAGAGATATTTTACAGACTAGCATTACTCAAAGTAGGATTGTCTGACCAAAGTCATTTCTAGGCAGGAATTGTAAAATTCATGTGTATGACCTACATCTAAATCTGACCAAATGGGACTATACTGGGTTCAGAGAATTGTTTGAATAAATCTGACAAACTGCAGCTTCAACCTAATAGTTTCTCCATTTGCTATAAATGTTGTGGGAGGTGAATTAAATACTCTCAGAAGCCTTTTGAGCCCCGAAAGCTTCCATTCTAAGGTGATGAAGAACCTCATCTTGTGTATTCCCTACACAAGTTGTATAAGGCATGTGCTGAAGGCTAAGGAAGTAACAACTGTTCTTCATTCTTTAGGGTACCCCTTCATGTGTTATGTTGGTAAAATAAGGCTTCATGGTTAACTGTTAAAACAGAGAAAGGTCAGAAGACCACAAATTTCATTATTTACATAACAACTCTAATTTTCCCCACATAGCTTTAATTGCTTAATAAGCTCAGGGATGTATGTGATCAATTCAGGCAATCACTTGTTTATGATTTGTACTTTGTCAAATACACAAAGGAGCTGGCATGGTGGCACAGCAGGTATAAGACACTGCCTGAGACATGGTCATCTGATAGATATTGGAGCACTGATTCAAGTTCTGGCTCTAATTCACCTCTGATTCAGCTCCCTGATGATGTGCCTGGGAAAGCAGCAGAATACGGCTCAAGTACGTTGGCCACTGCCACCCATAAGGGAAGCCTGGATAGAGTCCCTAGATCCTGGCTGTTGTGGCCATCTGGGAAGTAAACCAGCAGATGGAATATCTCTCTTGCTGTCTCTATCTCTCTCTCTCTTTGTCACTCTGCCTTTCAAATAAATAAACTTTTCAAAAAAAAAAAAAAAGAAAGAAAAGAAACCAAAGCAGTGTTGTAGCCAGTGAGATCTGGTTTTATGGGAATGGAAGTTTGAGATGTTTCAAAATACAGTAATTGTTCCTATCTCTAGTTATGATGCAACTTTTGAGAAATAATTATTTGATTTTTGTGAGCAAAATACATTTACTATTTCAATGAAAAATAAATCATTTTCTCCCAAGGGTTGGTGATATTTTAAAATCACTCTTGCCCATACAATTGAGGAGAAATGATGAAACTATTGCCAAAATATCAGCTTATGCTTTTAACTCTACAGAAATCTTTGCAAAAATTAAGGAAAGTTTCCCATCAACAAAATTAAAATCATTATGGTGTAAAGGAGGTAGTGGATGATGTGAAGCATGGAGAAATGAAAAACAAATTCCATGATAAAATCAATATCAAAAACATCTTAACATAAGAATTGAATAAAATCTAATGTAAAAGAATCTAATCAGGATAAATGTAAAATCTTGCACATAGCTACAAAGAGTGAACTGTATAACAGCAAGATCAAGAAAGTCTTAATAGCAATATGTGGAAAAAACAGACTTGATGATTCAGTGGCTGTAAGATCAATATGATTCAACAGGCTTTGCCAAAAGAAATGACTAGGATCTTAGTCTGCATTAAGAATTTCCATAAATGGAACTCTGTGTTCAGTTTCGGAATCCACAGTTTGACATAAACACACACACACACACACACAGTTGTGAAAATATGAAAGCCCACTATGATCCAGTTCTGTCTGCTTGTTTAATGTTATATCTTCTCATGTATCCACAAATCCCCTTCACTCCAATCATGTTGAACAACTAATAATTCCTCCCAAATGTTCCAGGTTTTCCCATCCTTCCAACCCTGCTTTCACAAATCCACTGAAGCACATCACCTTTTGTAAACATTCTGTAACCTTTGCCACGACACTTCAGGTTGTGATTAGTTCCTGTCTGCACCCTGTGCTTACCTCCATCACAGTACTTACTGAACTATTATTGATCATTTTTCTTTGTTTCCCTACCTAGAGCTTTTTTAAGGTAGAGATTGTCTTATTGATCTTATTAGATACTCTTATTTCTCTCCAGCACAGTGTTCAATTCATAGCAAGAGGTACACAAACAACCTTAAATTTTAAACATTACAAATGAACAGCTAAACAAAATTGAGTTGTTTTGTCCAAGAAATTGAATTATAGGGGCTGGGGTCATAGAGGCTACTTTCACATATTTCAAGGTCTGTCATGGGGAAAGGAACTGATCTTATTTCCTTCAGCCACAGAGAGCAAAACCAGAACAGGCATGTAGAAGTTATGAAGAGATATAGGGTTTTCACCTCCATATAAATATTTTCCAATAAACATATAATATTTCCTTATAGTCTAATAAATTTCTCATCAATACAATTGATTAAGCAGAGAATAGACTTTTCAAGAGCACAGGAGAATACCTCAAAGTATTACATACAGAGAGAAGAGTTTAACTTACTCTAAATACTCTAACTTAGAGCTCATGCATGGTAAGGATAAGATTAACTAGGTTCTAATACTGTACTACTGGCTCTGCAACTTATTATCATGGTGATTTTGTTAAAATATTTTTTTGACATGCAGACAGTGAGTTACAGAAAGTGAGAGAGAGAGACAGAGAGAAAGATCTTCCTTCCGTTGGTTCACCCCCCAAATGGCCGCTTCGGCCAGCGCACTGCGCAGATCCGAAGCCAGGAACCAGGTGCTTCCTCCTGGTCTCCCATGCAGGTGCAGGGGCCCAAGCACTTGGGCCATCCTCCACTGCCTTCCCAGGCCAAGCAGAGAGCTGGACTGGAAGAGGAGCAACCGGGACAGAACTGGCGCCCCAACCAGGACTAGAACCCAGAGTATCGGCGCCGCAGGCGGAGAATTAGCCTAGTGAGCTGCGGCGCCGGCCAATTTTGTTAAAATATTTAACACAGATTCCTTATCTGTGAAATGACAAGATTGGACTAGAATGTTCAATTTGAAAGATTTATGGAGTGCATAATATCTTACAGTTATATAGTTTATATGTTATAAACTATATATAACATAAACTATATGTATAGTTTGTATAAAGTTTATACTTTATAAAATGCATTCCTGTTTCTTTTAGTTGATCCCTGTAACATCCCTGGGGCTTGGCAAGAAGGTGTTGCTACTCCACTTGACAAATTAGGAAACTGTGGCAGCTCAGAAATACTAGGTGATTTGCCTAAGATTGAATGTTCTTTCCACAACACCACATTGAATTTAAAACTGAGGCTTTTAGGTCAGTTTAATCATCTTATTTTTAAAATCTAGACATCCATGTTAACATTTGCAGAAGAAAATCAAATCCGCCATGACATATTTTCATTTACCATTAGCAAAAATAATTATGAAATTCTTGAACAAATTCGGGCATGTCTTTATGAGTACAAACTTCTGAAGCTAGTTGAAACAACCCACCCAAACCACACGTTGCCAGCCTGTTACCTCGTTGAGCAAATAAAAATTTGAATAAAAGGAGGTTAAAAACTCAAATGAAAGCAAAAAAGAAAAAAATGATATTTAGCCTGTTGCTCAAGATCTGGCCAGGAATCAATATTAAGACTAGCACTTGGGAGTCTTCAGCCTAAATCCTACATATTTGACAAAATCCATCATTTTATTCCCAAGCTATGTCAAAGCAATTGGCTACATTTTTATAATTCCCATACCTTGTATCTTTCAACCATGATAGTAAATCAAAGCCTATGGAGGTTCATTAGCATATCTATAGGGAAAAAACTCATTTTCATTCTTTTGAGAACTGAGGGTAAAATATGGTGATAACTGTGAGTATATGGCAAAGAGAAGCACTACCCTAAGTCATCTGTTGTTGTTCATTGAACAGCTAAATCAATTCATTTTCTTTTGGTCTCCTATAACTTATAAAAATTATAGCTGCTATCAAAACCAAACCAATGGAAGGACACGATGCTTCTCCAAATGTTTCATTCACAAGGACTATTTATTGTGGTGCCAACTTTTCACTTAAAGGGTCAGTGCAAATTTGTTCACATTTGCTTCCTCTGAATATTGGGAAATCGCTCCAAAGATAGAGCATTCTTCCTGAGTCTGTATCATCACGAGAGGAGTCTGGACATTTTCTCAGGTGAAGGGATTTCTTCTTAAAGAAGGAACAAAAAATATTTGGGGCATGTCATCAATTGATAATTACAACCCACCCCTGGAGACATCTTGCTAACATCCTGTTCAAAATGCAGGCAACTCACTAAAGCAGTTTCTGAATCTTCACGTAGTGTCTGCTTCTTGTGACAATTCTTACATCAACGTCAAAGACAAATGAAATCCATTTTCTGATCATGGTATTTATTTTATCCTAGTGGATATTCTCTGTAACATCTCAAGTTCAGTTTGCTCCTTCTTCATAAGTCAATAGTGGGAAACAGTTATCAGAAAAGATGACAGATAAAATTCACAAACTTATTCAAATTACTCTGGTTCTGGGAATGCCTCAGATAATGAATTTCCCAACTTGATACACATCAAATGTAATACAAAAATGGCTTCAGAGAAGGGGCCTCTTTGCTGATCAACATCACAATTTTCATAAATATTTTTGTTTTCACAAAATAAGAAGAAAACCCAAAGGTCTACATTCTGAACTAATTTAGATCGGTAAATCTTTGAAGTTCCAGGGCAAAACCTATAGACACAGATATGGTAAAAATTCCTATTTGTTTCATTGCCAAACCTAACCCAAAATGCAAGGTCTGTGTAAGGAATGAGGTCATTTCACGCTGTAATTCAATCCCAGACAAATCTGGCATTCACTTGCAAAGTTTGACTATCATTGGCTTTTCACAATCCTCACTCACATGGTTCCATTTATGCTGCTCTCTGTTGTTTTGTTGTGTTTGTTTGTTTTGCATGTGATCCTCTGAAGAGTTTTCTTAAAGTGCACAAAACAGGCGGGAAGAAAAGAGATTTGAATGAAGAAGAATTTTACAGATCAAATAAAAAGTTCTCTTCATAAAGAAATATGTGAATGTTATTCAATTTAGCTTGAGAATTTGCAAATTCAAACTCCTCTAAGTACTAGAAGGTCACAAGTTCTCCATTTGGTTTTAAGGTTTCTGAAGTATAAAACCCTGGGTGCTTAAACACTCTTGATGTTGTTGGAAGCTAGGAATTACGCTCTTTGTAAATTTGTTATTTCTATTTTCATGAGATAGTAATAAATAGCTCTTCTATAACTACCACAATCTTTATGTCACAATTTTATTAACAATATGTTTGCAGTATTAACATCATATCTACATGTCATATGTCAATCTATGAATCAGGTGGTGACACTAAGTGATCCCCTGGATCTCCAGTGAAAGCCTCCTTGTAAAGCATAATAAACTTCACCTGGTCAATGCACTGTGACTACTGTGACAATGTCCTTGGATGGTAAATGCTTCCTTTAAACTGCCTCAAGAGTTTTGTTAGGAAGACATTGTGTAACATTGCTAAAAATCAAAACTGCTTCCTGTCTTTAAATCTTACTATAAGATTTGAATTGTTATTTATAATGGTACTGCAAGAGTAGATGATACTCCTACTGGTGATTCAATAAAGAGTGCTTTGTTATTTTGTTTTATTTGATTTGATTTAGTTTGGTTTGGGTTTAGAAATAACAGGATTGAGTATGGGCACATGAACTCTAGGTCATTTGAAATGGTTGGAGAAATTCTGGTATGTCAAACCACACAGCCCCAGCCAAGTAAGTCTCTGAATTGTGGACACAATACTTAAAAGGAAATAAAATTTTCTGGAGGTGCAACTGCTTTTCAAAACTTAAACTTTTAGAGTGATGAAAATATCATACTCTCCTTTGCCAATTTTTGACCCAAGAGTTGGAGGAACAAAGAGTTTGATCATAATTCTAAGAAAGAACAGACATCTACTGAAGGGTCATGAAGGATCAACATAAAGTCCTTAGGCTAAAAATAAAATTTAATAACCTGGACTCTAGAATGAAAGATTCAGTGACACTGAAGCTCAGGACAATTCCAACTGTACCTTGAGTATTATTTTTTCAGCTGGGATAGCAAGGCAAAAATAACCACCATAGAATAAGCCATCCCAAGCTCTGAAACTAATACAGTATCAGCTGTGAAAAGAAAATTCATTTCACTTTTTACTTCTATTTTCAATATTTTTCTATAACATTCAAATCTAAGCTCTTCGAGGGCAAAAGGTAAAATCCACCAACGTTCTTAAGGATATCCTGACCATGTGTATAATAGATGGCTAAGATCTGAAGCAAATTACAAAACCAGCAAAGCAGGAGAGGGGCAAGGAAAAAGGTGATGAGGAGAAACAAACGTTTCCTTCATTTGCTCTCATCACCAGTTCCCTCACTACTCTGACATTGGGCAGTACTGATCCAGTTCTTACACCTATATTATAATGCATTTTTATTTCTGAATAAGTATATTTAAAGTTATAGTTAGGTGAGCCAAGACTGTAGGAGTTATGCCAGAAGACTGCATAGTTAGTTAGATATGTATCCTACTGGTGATTTGTAGAGAATTTTAGATGGTACATGTACGAAGTTTCTTTAACATTATGTAGAACATCAAACCCAGCATTCCAACAAATAGAATGTTTAGGATAGGATAAAATAGGCATTTGAGCTTTAAAAGAAAAATTACTTCTAAAGAAAAATAGTAAGAGATTAGTTATAAAAGTGATGAGAATATAGCAGGTATTAGGAAAATGATATGAAAAGACCAAAATAGAAGCTTCAGAAAAACTGATTTTCAGTAAAAATCCAAGTTTTAAAAGAGCAGGATATATATTTATAACCTGAACTCATTGAATTTTTATAGTTAATAATTTTTGGTTATGTTTAGACTGTACTTAGTGAGTTGGAATTTTTGAGCTGGCAGGGACACTACTAATCAAATTAGCAAATGACTTGGAAAGGAAAAAGTTTAATTTAGAGCAAACAGTGAGACTTTATTTGAGAGGAAGAGAGGGAAGAAAGGAGAGAGAGAGAGAGGGGGGTGCTTAAATGTTTATTTTCACTTCCTTAAAGTCTTTGATTTTAAAACTCAAACTGTTAAATTTGATGATAGTCATTTTATTGTGCTAGATTTTAGATTGGGGCTAGATATCTAACTAATCTGTGTCTCAGACTCAAAAATATTTTATCTCCGCCTGTCCCAAAAAGACAGAAATATCCAAAGTGAACTTATACAATGTAATATTATTCATTCACACAAACAAAAGAATATAGTGTTACCTGGAACAATAGAAGTTTGGTAGGCCAGGACCCTAAACATAGAAGGTCTTCTTCCAGATTTCCTGCTGACTACGTTCTCTTTGGATATGTTTCACTGGAAAGAAAAAAAAAATGAAGAAAGAAAAAAAGTGTTTTTATTATTATTTTTTAAAAGTTTCCAAATAGGACCAGATGTACTGTTACATCTTTGATTCTGTGTCTTGTCACGGTGAAACAATAGACCAAGGGGAGTTTACATCTTGTCTACTCATCTTGCTAAAGCACTGATTTAGAAGTCTAATTATAAGGCTTTACTGTCAGCACTGACAGTATTAACTATTTCCCTACTGATAATTTTTGAAATCCATTCATATAAGTGGTCTTCAAAAAGTTCACAAAAGATGTGCATTGCAAAAAAGCTATATATGGATTTTAAAAATTTTTGTACCAAAATAAACTTATCTTTTAAAGCTACTTTCCTTTTTTTTTTTTTTTTTACTTTTATTTAATGAATATAAATTTCCAAAGTATAGCCCATGGGTTACAATGGCTTCCCCCCTCCCATAACTTCCCTCCCGCCCGCAATCCTCCCCCTTCCCGCTCCCTTTCCCCTTCCATTCATGTAAAGATTCATTTTCAATTCTCTTTGTATACAGAAGATCAGTTTAGTATATATTAGGTAAAGATTTCAACATTTTGCCCATATAGCAACACAAAGTGAAAAAACTACCATTGGATTACTAATTATAGCATTAAATAGCAATGTACAGCACATTAAAGCTACTTTCCTTTTTTAAATAAGTTTATTTTAAAAATTTTAAATTTTTAACATTTTCCATTTTCCAACATTCACTCCATATGTAGATATTATATACATACACACATATGCTATTTTTCTTGAAAACAGTGATATTAATATCACAAAAGGAGAGATTCATGACAATGATCATAATGTAGACAAGAAGTCCCCTTGTATGTCTGAAAAATACATAACAATTGTAATGATCTTTTTAAATTTGTGAATTCTTTTCATTTTAACTTTTACAAACTGTTTTTATTGGTCATCCAAAATCCACAGTTATAATCATTCGAAAGTAGGTAAAAAGCATGAGGAGCTGGTGTTGCTTCCCTAAGCAGATGATCTCATTTCGGTTTTGGATAAGTTTCCTATATTATCAGATTGATGGAGTGGTATTGGCCTAATATATCTGGATTTACAAAGTCTGTCATGATGTCCAATGGACAAAATGATGAAATGTGGGATAAATTACAGGACAGTTGGATATGCAATATGTTGAACAGCTACACCCATGAACTAAATGTGAATTACACCATCTGCATGCTAGACTATAGCATTGGAATGGAAATAAGTACTCCCAGAAGAGTGCCAGAATGAGTGGGAGGAGGGGCAGATCAGTCAAAAGCATATCATACAGAGGGGCTGGCTGCATTGTGGTGCAGCAGGCTAAGCCTCCACCTGCAACACTGAAAGCGCATATTGGAGCAATGACTGGAGTCCTAGATGCTCCATTTGTGATTCAACTCCATGCTAACGTGCCTGGGAAAGTAGCTGAAGATGACCCATGCCACCAACAGAGTTGGTATTTTTTGCCCTTTGGTGCAGAAATAGGAGAAAGTATCTCTGGCAGATCCCTTATATCACATTCCCAGCTCTCTTATATGACAAGGCTCTACATTTGTCATCTTTCTGCCTTAGAAATCATGTTGCACGTCAGCAGAGGTCCACATAGAAGTCAGGGGTAGCAAAATTTTGACCTATAAAATTGGAGTCATCCACTCACCCAAGTGTTAGACAACATAGAGACATTTGAGATGTGAAAAAGAAAACAAATGGAAGACTTTCTCAGGGAGGCAAATTAGACCAAGAATAAACTCTTAAATGAATTGGAAACAGTCACTCTGCTCTGGCCCAGTCAGCGAAATGCAAAGCAGAGCCTAAGCACCCCTGATCACCCCCACTCCCCTGGGTGGTGAGTCAAAATGAAACATCACCTGATGCAGAGAACAAAGCCAAGTTTAGTCAAGCCTAGAAGAATTGCCAAGAAAGGGGAGGGGGGTGGCAAAATAAAAGGCCAGATGAATGTTCAAAAAGGCAAACAACCAAAACAAATAAACAAATGCAAAAGATAATTTTAAAGAATAATAGCAAATTTCCCAATTCTGATTGAGACAGAGGAATAGGGGCCACATAGGGAGCATTGTCCTGCCTGCCAAATGGTTTACTACTCATGTAAATCACCCTGAGGCCAAACCACTTACAAGTGATGATTTCTGAGGAGGGAAAGGACTGGGCAGGGTTCATGTCTCCAGGGTGTGGAAGTTATTTTCAACTCCTAGTGCCTGAGCACTTAGCTAGGGCAACAGCTGCTCTCTGTTGACTCCATATTGGTATAGGACAGAAAGCTGGCCTGAGTAGGGGCATTTGAAAGTCTTTGGAGATTACTCTCCACAGAGCTGGGATTGGATTGTGTAATCAGCAGAATACGGCCATCTTCCCTCTTCCTTTCCCTGTTCCCTAATCCAACGCCTTTTGCCCCTTCTAGTGGTTCCTACCTCTCAACCCGGTGCTCTCCCCATGAAGTGTCACAGCATGCCCCACTCAAGGATCTCTCTTTGAAGAATTGATACAAGCAGCTGTACAACAGTAGTTCAAAAAGTATATGGAAAAATGGGATGAAAAGATAAGTTTATTATGTGCAAATTTGAAACCCATGCATAGTTTTTTAAATAATATACATTGTCTATAAACTTTTTGAAAACCTCTTGTATTAATTTCCTAGGCTGTCATAACAAATTACCACACACTATGTAGCTTAAAAAAAACAGAGCTGTAAAAGCCAAAATCAGACGTCAGCAGAGCTATGCTGTCTCTGAAGGAAGGACATTTTCTTGCCTTTTCCACATTCTAGTGGCTTCTTGTGTGACTGGCTTGTTCGTGCATCACTCCTATCTCTGCCTCCATCCTCATCTGCCCATCTTCCTTCTGTGTATCTTGTTATCTTATGTGGCCTTCTTATAAGGATATCAGTCATTGAAGTTGGGTTCCAGTTTAATTCAGTATGACTCCATCTTATATCTATTTCTAAGTAGGATCCCATTCCGAGGTTCTGGGTAGACAGAAATGTTGGGAGGAAACTATACAACTCCATAGAGAGGCAATGTTCAGAGTAAAAGAACATAATTTCCTCAGAGAAAGAGAGGTAGTAAAATGTAAAATGGCAAATTTAAGACAATGGAACAAAGGTAAGAGACATTTTGGGAGACAAGTTCCCCATTTGAAGGTCCACAGAATCTCATGCAGACAAATTTTTGAAAAAAAAAAAAAGTTGAAGTTTTTGCTATTCTGTAAATGCCAAGCTTTTGGAAATACTGAAATTACATTATGCATGTTCACTTCTACCTTAGTGTATACCTGAGGGTTTGGGGACCCCAAATGGAAGGTCCTTCTCTCTAGCATATTTGTTCCATGCTGGTACCAAAGTTATATCAAGGCTTTAGCATTTGGATCTTCACTACTCACTAGTCATTGTCCTTATGCAACCCATAACTTCTTAAGGCCTCAGTTTCTTTGTTTGTACATCAGAATTAATAATAGTGCCACCTCAGGGCCAGTGTTGTGGTGCACCAAGTTAAGCTGCTGTTTGCGATGCCAGCATCCTATATTGAAGCACTGGTTCAAGTCCTAGCTGCTCCATTTCTGATCCAGCTCCCTACTTAAATGCTTGGGAAAGCAGCAGATGATGGTTCAAGTGCTTGAGCCCCTACCACTTATGTGGGAGACCCAGAAGGAGATCCAGGTTCCTGAATTCAGTCTGGCCCAGTTCCAGCCATTGCAGCATTTGGGGAGTGAACCAGATGATGGAAGAAGATTCTCTCTCTCTCTCTCTCTCTCTCTCTCTCTCTCTCTCTCTCCTGTTCTGCCTTTCAAATAAATAAATATTTTTTCAAAAAATATCATTTCCTGCCTGATAAGTTTGTTGTGAAGATTAAATGAAGTAATTTCATGTAAAATAATCATGCCAGTGCCTACCTAACACAAAAATTAGTCCTTTGACACAAGGTAACTATTGCCATTGTTAATAGTTTATTGTTATTCTCACCTTAGATTTTAGAGGGAGGTATAAAATAAGTAAACAGAAGCACAATGCATGTACTTTCTTCATTTGACACAACTCATCATAGCATTCCTTAAAAAAATATACAATTTGTCTTCCTTTTAGAACAATTTTTAATTTCCTAAATGGATGTCCTCCTGTTTTTTCTACAGTTTCACATCCTCTCTTGCTTCTCAAAATCCAGTTCAAGAGCACAATATTTGGAGATAGACTGCCTGGGCTCAAAACATGCCAACCCCATTTCTTAGCTGTGTAATCTTGAACAAATTATATAATCTCTCTGACTTTCAGCTTCCTCAGTTAATAAAATTAGTATATTAATTTTACTTACCTCATAGGTGTACTGTACTAGGTAAAATAATTTAATGTAATAGATTGATCACCATGCTTGGAATATAATAAGTTCTTAAGAAATAGTAGCTATTAATGTTATAATGAATATAGCTACTAGCCTCCCATCAAGCTCTCTGATTTTACCTTTAGTGTTCCAAGCAAAGATACTTTTTCAATAATCTCATTTAATATGTAAAACAACCCATGAAATAACTATCATCATTCTCTTTTTAAATGAAAGTAAGTTGATGCCTGGGGAAATCAAGGAACTTGTTTACATAATAGTGTATTCACTTTTAGAAACAGTCATTGTAAGGAGAGTGTAATCCCCAGTTTTTTTATTAAAGATGCCTAGGCTCA
This sequence comes from Lepus europaeus, assembly GCF_033115175.1. Classification (NCBI taxonomy): domain Eukaryota; kingdom Metazoa; phylum Chordata; class Mammalia; order Lagomorpha; family Leporidae; genus Lepus; species Lepus europaeus. Next base: position 63,244,829 of record NC_084850.1, on the reverse strand, counting down.
GAATACTGAAAGAGCATGTCCTATAGAACATGGTTACTAGCAAAGTTTGAGCCCAGGCCTATAACTATATCCAAAGTCCATTTTCCTGGTTGCTTCAAAGTCTCTCACTCTGCTTAATTCTCCCAACAGGGAGAATTGAGGCTTTATAAACAGAGTTCTGCCTTAGACCTGCTTGTAAAATATTTAAAAGTCTGACTAAATAAAACAAAACAGCTTCTAAGATCACAATATGGAATAGTTCCTTTGTCACATTTTATACTTCGAACAACCATGTAATCAGTGAATGATAATCGTATGGTAAATCATTAGATAATCCTCCTTTGGTGGCAAGCTTTATCATTTATAAAGCACTTTTACAAATATAGAGAGGCAAAGTAGCTGAAATAATTGCAATGGTTACCAAGGACCAACTGTAGTCCAGGAACTGTGCTAAGCACTTTACATACACTATCTTATGAGATTAGTACTATGAGGAAGTACTGATAAAGTTGTCCTATGAGGTAGGTACTATTATTCATTATCCCCATTTGTAGAGAAGAAACACAGGAATCAGAGGGGAAAAAGCTTACTATCACATAAGACAGCAGAAACTGGAACTCAGGGCTTTTAAGGACTCCCTAACATGCGCTCTTAACAACTAGGTTTTACTGTGTCCTCTGGTAGAAAAATGAACCCAGTGTTGAATCTGGACAGCATGATTGATATATTATGGGCATTCAATAGTGGTTGTTATAATTTATAAATCAAAGGCAAAATAAAGCCAAGATGAGGGGGAAGAGACAAGATACTCCATCTGTACTCGTGTCAGTTAATCCAGTAGACATCGGTGACATTGTTCAATTTCTGAGATGAGATACAAGCAGAGAGGCATAGAATGCTAACTTCTTCATTTCCATTCAGGGTAGAGGTGAGCTCATAGTGTAAAAGCCTGGACTGCCTCACTGAGAACTAGCTTTATGCTAAAATCTCTCTCTTGCTGGCCTGCAGCAGCTAGCTGTCCTGAAACACCATCATCCAGGATTCTCTTTGATGTTCTAAGCATCCCTTTAAAATGTAAATTCTCCCTGGAAAAGAAGTAGAGAAAGTGGGTGATTTATAGCAGTAAGGCTGAATTTATGATGCAGCAGAACTATCAGGGGTTGAAGCTATCCTGGGAAAATTTATGCAAAAGCAGGCAGGCAACCTGGACAATGTAAACACTGTCAGGACAGATGCCGACACCAGTTTTTTCAGAACTAGAAGTGAGTTTTGACCATTAGTTCACATCCTGTTAGCCTTTATATAATAGAGTTAACTTGATGGCACTTGCATAGACTTCCTGGAACATCTTTGGAAAAGCATTAGAATTAGGGGCCTGTGCTGTGGCTCACTTGGTTAATCCTCCGCCTTGCGGCGCCGGCATCCCATATGGACGCCGGGTTCTAGTCCCGGTTGCTTCTCTTCCAGTCCAGCTCTCTGCGGTGGCCCAGGAGGGCAGTGGAGGATGGCCCAGGTGCTTGGGCCCTGCACCCACATGGGAGACCAGGAGGAAGCACCTAGCTCCTGGCTTCGGATCGGCGCAGCACCGGCTGTAGCGGCCATTTGGGGAGTGAACCAACAGAAGGAAGACCTTTCTCTCTGTCTCTCTCTCTCACTGTCTATAACTCTACCTGTCAAATAAAAAAAGAAAAAAAAGAAAAGCATAAGAATTAACCTATCTTGGCCGGCGCCGTGGCTTAACAGGCTAATCCTCCACCTTGCGGCGCTGGCACACTGGGTTCTAGTCCCGGTCGGGGCACCAGATTCTGTCCCAGTTGCCCCTCTTCCAGGCCAGCTCTCTGCTATGGCCCGGGAAGGCAGTGGAGGATGGCCCAAGTCTTTGGGCCCTGCACCCACATGGGAAACCAGGAGAAGCACCTGGCTCCTGGCTTCGGATCAGCGCGGTGCGCCGTCTGCAGCGGCCATTGGAGGGTGAACCAACGGCAAAAAGGAAGACCTTCCTCTCTGTCTCTCTCTCTCACTGTCCACTCTGCCTGTCAAAAATAAAAAAAGAATTAATCTATCTTTAAATTCAGCATTCATGGGGCCAGCGCTGTGCTGGCACCGCCAGTATCCCATATGGGTGCCGATTCGAGTCCCAGCTGCTCGACTTCCAATCCAGCTCCCTGCTAATTTTCCTGGGAAAGCAGTGGAACATGGCCCAAGTCCTTGGGCCCTTGCACCCATGTGGGAGACCCAGAAGAAGCTCCTGGCTCCTGGCTTCAGACTGGTCCAGCTCTAGCCATTGTAGTCATTTGGGGAGTGAACCAGCAGATGGAAGACCTCTCCCTCCTCCTCCTCCTCCCCCCCCCCGTAACTCTACCTTTCAAGTAAAATAAATGAAAATATTTTTAAGATTTTATTTATTTTATTTGAGAGGTAGAGTTACAGACAGTGAGAGGGAGAGACAGAGAGAAAGGTCTTCTGTTGATTCACTCCCCAAATGGCTGCAACAGATGGAGCTGTGTCGATGTGAAGCCAGGAGACAGGCACTTCTTCCCGGTTTCCCACATGGGTGCAAGGGGCCCAAGGACTTGGGCCATCTTCTACTGCTTTCACAGGCCATAGTAGAGAGCTGGATTGGAAGAGGAGCAGCCAGTACTAGAATCGGCGCCCATATGGGATTCTAGCACCACAGGTGGAAGACTAACCTACTGTGTCATGGCACTGCCCCCTCCTTTTTTAAATAAATAAATTTTTTTAAAAATCAGCATTCATTTGCCAATCAATCCCTTACCACTATCCCCGTACACACCATCCTTCCACAACCACAAGAATACTTCCAAGAAAGCAAGAAAAACGTGTCTTTGTAAGAATGATTTTGTTGACTTTGAGTTCCTTCTCTTCTCTTCACTCCACCTGCATACCAATGAACTAATTTCAGAACTGGATTTAAAAGTGCTAGACAAAGAAAAGGAACAGGAGTCCCCAGATTTGGCTCCTTACCAAAATTCCCAGCACTTGTTAAAGTACAGCTGTCAAGGCCTCATCTCCAAAGATTCTGAATCAGTGGGCCTTCCCTGGGTCCTGGGAAACTGCTTTTAAGAAATCTCAGATTGTTCTGATGCCATCTTTTATAGACTTCCATTTGGAAACCACTGAACATCATTGTTTTATAAGGATCTTGCTGAAAATGCAATATACAATTCAAAATACACTACAATGTGCATTCAGTAACTTTTTTTTTTGACAGGCAGAGTGGGCAGTGAGAGAGAGAAACAGAGAGACAGAGAGAAAGGTCTTCCTTCCATTGGTTCACCCCGCATGGGAGACCAGGAGAAGCACCTGGCTCCTGCCTTCGGATCAGTGCGGTGTGCCAGCCGCAGCACGGCGGCCATTGGAGGGTGAACCAATGGCAAAGGAAGACCTTTCTCTCTGTCTCTCTCTCTCACTGTCCACTCTGCCTGTCAAAAAAAATGTATACACCCATGTGATTGCCACTCTGATAAACATAGAGAATATTTTTATCACACACAGAAAGTTCTCTGAACTCCTTCTCAATCAGTAGCCCTTCATTCCCAGAGGTAGATACTATTTAGACTTGTAGCATTATTGATTGATTTTGCTTGTTCTTGAACTTCATATAAGTGATATAATGTACTTTTTTGCTTTTGATTTAACATAATGTCTCTAAGATTCATACATATTCTGCAGTATTTCTTTTTTATTGCACATAGAACCATTAAATATTGAAGTTTGAAGGAACCTATCTATCAGGGATTAGTGCTTGGGCTCAAACGTCTACTAGGAGCCAGGCAGAGAAAGCTAAAGAGTAAAGCATGTAAGTGTAATAGAGTGAGGAGGCATAGAACTGGAGTAAACCAGAGTGTGTTGTGTAGATAAAGAAAGCCACTTGCATTGATTCACCTTCTGTTGATTGTTGTCATGTGGGAATGTGGACCTAGTAGAGACAGTTATCCCAGTTTTTCAAAAGAAAATGGACATCAGATTGTTTTATAGTATCTCCTGATTGCCAAACAACTTTATTTTTTAAAAATTTATTTATTTTGTTTGAAAGGCAGAGAACAGAGCTGAGGGAGAGGCAGGGAGGGAGAGAGAGAGCAAGAGCGAGAGCAAGAGCAAGTGATGGAGAGAGAGGTCTTCTATTCTCTGGTTTATACCCTAAATGGCTGCAACAGCCAGGGATAGGCTAAGTCAAAGCCAGGAGCCAGGAACTTCATCTGGGCCTCCCTCAAGGGTAGCAGGGGTCCAAGAACTGGGGCTATCATTTTTTCTTTCTCAGGTGCATCTTCAAGGAGCTAGAGGAGAAGCGAAGCGGCTGGAACCAGCGCTCCCATTTGGGATCTCAACATCACAAGCATCAGCCTAACCCACTGCACAACACTGCCAGCCCTTCTAATCAGCTTTAAAATAAGTATAGATTACTTAAAATATATCTGGAGGCCACATTAAACCCATAGGTGGCAAAGTTTGAAATTTCTGACTAGCCTAGCCTTCTCACTTTCATATAAGTTGGAAAATAAGGCTCAAAAAGGAAGAAACTTTTCCAAAATGACACCGAAATTTGGGGATAGAAGTGAAGCAATCTAATGTGATAGCTTAGAGCAGAGTGTGAAGACAGACTGCCTAACCTTGAAGGCCCATCTCTGCCAGCTATGTGACCCTTGGTTCACTATAGCATTTCTGGTCCTCAGTTTTTTCATCTGTGAAATGGAGAGCGAAATGCTGACCTCACAGTCTTGTGAGGACTGGATGAGTTAATATATGTAAAAAGCTCAGTATAGTGCATGGTATATAGTAAGTACTGTAGAAATGTTAGTTTTGTTTTTGTTGTTTCCATAGACAATATATGGGAATGGTAATAGTTTTCATTATGGAGAATTTAGTTTCTCTAGAACAAATTATTAAAATACAATACCAGGAGATTTCTGAATTGTCAGTCTTGATGAAACAGAGCATTTAAATGGGTTGTGAATGCCAATTCCACATTTAATCAAAATATGTTCAAGTGATTTTTAGCTCAAAAATGAAAGGAGTAGCTGCCAATAGAAGAAAACTGTCCAAAATTGTGTCTCTCGTATGTGAAAAATAGGCTCTCCTCTTCTGGAAATTTGGACTTTAGGTCAAACCAAAGAAGTAGAGTTTTGACTCAACTTTTAGATGATTTGTAAAGTTTATCAGAAATTCAAGTATTCTACTGAAAAAATAAGAACTGTGGAGACTTAAAAAGTGAATTCCTAATACCAGTTTCTATAGAGCTTTTGAAGCTTATTTCACAAATAAGATAATTCTAGATTGTTGAAAATAAATAGAATATACATAATAAATCACTCAGGGGAAGGCGTTTGCCCTAGCAGTTAAAATGCCAGTTAAAATATCTGTGTATGAGTATAAAGTAAACTGAAAGTAGATCGTTGTAAAAATTGGGAGAATAAGAGAGGAAGGAGGAGGAAGGGTGGAAGTATCACTACGTTCCTAAATCTGTATATATTACATGAAGTTTGTTTACCTTAATAAATTAATTAAAAAATAAATAAATAAAAATATACATGTTCCATATCAGAGTGCCTGGGTTCAAGTCCCAGCTTTACTCCTAATTCCAGCTTCCTGCTAACGCAGACTTTGGGAGGCAGCAAGTATGGTTCAAGTAGCTGAGTCCCTGCCACCCACTTGGGAGAACTGGATCAAACTCTTTTTTAGAAAATGTTTATTTATTTATTTGAAAAGCAGAGCAACAGAGAGAGAGGGAGAGACAGAGAAAATTCTTTCTTCCACTGATTACCTCCCCAAATGGCCACAACAGCCAGGGCTGGGCCAGGCCAAAGCCAGGAGCCAGTAACTCCATTCAGGTCTCCCACATGGGTGGCAGGAGTCCAAATTTTGAGGCATCCTCCACAGCTTTCCCAGGCAGCATGGGAAGTATAGCAGCTAGGACTTGAACCAGTACTCCAATATGGGAGTCCAGTGTTGCAAGTAGCAGCTTAACCTGCTGTATCACAATGCCAGCCCCTGGATTGAGTTCCTGCTTCCAGTTTCAGCTTTAGCCCTAGCCACTACTGGAATTTGAGTAGAGAACCAACCAGTGGATTGGAATCTCTCTCTCTCTCTCTCTCTCTCTATCTCTATCTCTCCCCTTTCCTCCCTCCCTGTCTCTCTCGCACTCTTTCTCTAATGAACATTACATAAATAAATTTTAAAAATCTTTTAAAAATTATCTATCACCTTTTAAATGAGGAAATATAGCCCAAGATGATTACATGCCCCAAATTACACAGCGAGGCTATAGCAGAACAAAAATTTGGTTCCTATATCAGTAGTTAGAGACTAAGATGAGAAATAATTAAATCCTAACTGGGAGCTATAATCAGTCTGGCTGAATTTGCAGCACTGGCACAGAACACAAGGTGAGGGAATTGCTGGCTAAGGAAATCTTGTAAGGCTGCTAGGAGGAGGCAGTTTTTGAATTAGCCCAAAAGCAAAATCAGATTTCTAAAGGTGGGAAGCCAGCCAGAGGACATAGCCATGTTTTCATTTTACATTTTTAGTGAGTGCATTATGTGGTTGTCACAATGTAGACACTAACCAGACTAGAACACAGGTAAGTAAAGAAAGCATTGCCAGGGAAGGAGGATGGGAATACATCCTAGAGGGTTTGGAATACCCAATCAAGAAAGGAAGGCTACAGCCAAGAAATAAGGCTCCTTTTTTGTGTAAAATAAATGTATGCTCCTATTTTGAAAATAATCCAAATGCTACAGAAAAATGTAAAATGGAAACTAGAAGTCTATTCCATTCCCACAACTCAGAGTCACTATGATAAACAGTTTCTTATAAAACTTGCCAAAAATGCCCCCATGGAGTTCTTTTTTTAAAAAATAACAATCTGTATTTTTCAAACCATGTTATCTACTGCATTTGTTCTGATGTTGCACAGCAACTGGATTGCACCATACCTGGCTTACACAAGTGCTAAAAGCAAAGTGAGCTCTAAGTACCGTCCAGCCTGTTTAAAGGCTGCTAAGAAGTCACTACACTCTTAAAAAATTAAGAAAACCAAAATGCCTTTTCAGTCCCTGACAAATAATTCATCAGTGTAATCTTTCCTATTTGCACATGCTGCTGGAGTCTGCTCTGCTGGCATGCATGAAGAAAATACAAATGTCCCAGGAATCTGATGTGACTCCTTGCTAATGATATTTTCTGCTTCAGTCTTTCAGCCAAGAAATAATCAGAGACTAAAAGGGGGCATATCTTTCTGTCAGGGGTACACACAAAGACCTTAGTTTTAGATAATCCAGCTGTGCTAAAAAAAAAAAAAAAAAAAAAAAAAAAAAAAACTCCAATAATGTAGTGACAAGAACAAAATGACAGAAATGGAATGGAAGGAAATGGAGAAATCGAATTTGGTTATGCAAATATGCTCTTAGAGGAAGTGACTGAGACCAAATAGCTAAACCAAGAGGCCGCTACTAGAGTTAGCTTGAGACAGCTCTGTCTGTTTAATACCTGGCTTACCGGAGGAGGGGAATTGAACTATTCTGAACATGGGGGAAATCACAGGCAAGATTACAGGGTGCTAAGAAAGCATGTTAGAAAGCACTCAAAAATCCTAAGAGAGAAGATCAGCTGATAGAGAATATTAAAAAATCTACCACAATCTATGTTAATGAATGGCAGTAGCAAATTAATAAAATACTTGGGGCAATTAGCAATTGTCAGATCATGTATTTCTTGACAATGTACAAGGGTATTTTGAAAGGCTCAGAAAAAAATGGGATTAAAAGAAAAGTTCATTTTGGTGCAAAACTTTTTGAAATCCAAGCATAGTTTTTTCATACTACACATTTTCCATGGACTTTTTGAAAATACCTTGTATGTATAAAACATTCGACCGTTACTGTCATCTCTGCTAAATTTCAACTTTTCTTCAGAGTAGCTCTGTATCACGTTATGTCTCTGAATTTAAACACTTCGTATACACTAGGTTTCATCCAAACGAAACTATTTCTTTCCCCATTCACAGGCTGCAATGATCAACCTCTATGCAGTTGTTTTTGCTGTTTCCTCCATTGTTCTTTTCTTCATCCAATCTCATTTCACCTCCATTTGGGGATGATCAAATTTAACCTCTCGATGTCCAAGTGAAAAATCACTTCTTCTGTGAAGTCTTCCCAGATTCTACCTCTCTCACCTCTCTACCCCACCACATACATATTTCTCTTTTCACCTTCAAGGGACTTTACCTGTTATCTGCCAGCTGACATTTGGCACTAGGACAATAATGCATACTAATGCATACTAATGTACACATTTTGCCTGCTCCATTGGCCTGTAAACTCTTTGAGAAAAGGCACCAAGTGTACTCACTTTTATATTCCTCACCCAATATACATACCCTAAAAACACTCATATGCATGTGCATATAGAAAAATGCAGCACAGTGCCTTTAACCATTTGGATGCTGAATAAATGCTTGTGTAAAGAAGGTAAGAAGGAAGGAACACGGGTTTATCTTATAGAAAACAAAATACATTGGAATGATCATCTTTTTTTAATTTATTTTTTATTTTTTTTGACAGGCAGAGTGGACAGTGAGAGAGAGAGACAGAGAGAAAGGTCTTCCTTTACCGCTGGTTCAACCTCCAATGGCCGCCGTGGCCGGCGCGCTGCGACCGGCACACCGCGCTGATCCGAAGGCAGGAGCCAGGTGCTTCTCCTGGTCTCCCATGGGGTGCAGGGCCCGGTGTGCCAGCGCCGCAAGGTGGAGGATTAGCCTATTGAGCCGCGGCGCCGGCTGGAATGATCATCTTATGCTGAGATTAAATACAAAAGGTTTAGAGAAATTTTGTTTTGATGCTTTAGAAAAGCTGACATCTGTAAATTACAATCCTTTGTGCTATCCATAGGATTTTTATCATCAGTTACAACTTAGCAAATGGCTATTAAATATGAATGTTATTTCTAATGTTTACAGCAACTCAATATTTCCATATTATTACCTTGTACTCTCCAAATGAGGAAAATGAGTCTCAGAGAACTGAAATAATTTGGCCAAGAACACACAGCTAGTAAAAAGCAGAGCCTAAGCCTGCTTTACTTCAAAGCCTGTGCTTTTTCATTAACACATTTTTTAACAGCACTTTCGCAAATATTATCTCATTTGTGTAGCACACCAAAATTGTGAAGTTGGCAGAGCTGGGTGTTCTCCCTTCTCAGCAGGCCACTCACTGCTGCGTCTTCCACTTCCACATGCCCACCTTCCTCCCCGTCCCAGTGAGAGTCTACTTCTGCCCCTTAAGCAATCAGCAACCCTACAAAGACCATATTGCCTCCATGACCTAATTAAGATATTTAGAGGCAAGCCTAAGCATCAAAATTATTACTCTGCTTTTATGTGATTTTTTAAAAGTTGATTTTTTAAAACTTCTATAAGGAAAAGATATTTCTTGTATATAATTTTAAGCCCATAATGATACTTCCCACCCCCTCCCTCTCTCCTGTGATTATTAAAATGTTAAAACCATAAAATTAAATTTTATCTTTAACTGACCAAATTGTACATATGCTGAATTTTTAAAGCATCTTTCTAGATTTTTTCTCGTATCATCTTTACTTCTTTTCTTCTTTCTCAATCTTTCCCTTCTCCTTCCCTTCCTCCCCCTCCTGCTTTGCTAGTACCTTTAGTTCATATTTAGTCTGCTTTCTGGGTGACCCAGCACCGGTAAAGTCCAGAAAGTAGGGGGTCCAGGAAGTAGAGAAGAAGGCCAGATCCCAAGGATAAGTAAGTGCATCCTCAGGAGTGAAGTTGTAGAGAAGGCCTCCTGTTCCCCTGTCAGATTGTGATGGCAATTGCTTCAGCCATTAACTAGCGCATGCTGGCCAGCGCATGATGAGTCCAGTGAAGCCAAAGCATGAAATTATGAAGCAAATCCGCCAACACTAGAGGCCATGATGGGTCAGCCTTGTAAGGAAACCAAATAGAGGACCACCTACATGGTGTGATCTGAAGGATATCAAAATGACAACCTTACCCAAGGATATCTCTCCTAACATGAGGAGCTTGAATGATTTGCAGTCTTTCAGGATACTCTTTGCAAACACAAACGTCCTCAAGAAAATTTCATTTAAGATCCTCCGAGATAGTATGCAGGTACTTCAAACCATTCAAGAAAATGTGTACTATGATATACTTAATATACATAGAATCTCTACCCATATGACCCCAGCAATAGATAATCAATGATTCTTAATGTAACATGTTGCACCCTTACCATCAAATTAGTTATCCTTTATCTGTGTGTACCCAAATAAACTTATGTTGCAATTCCATTTCTCTGTCAACTTTTCGAAGTACTTCTGTGTATCTCAGTAGAGATTTAGTTTCCAAAAGTGACAGCTGATCAAGGGGGAAAGGTCACCCAAGTATTGGACAAGAAATAAAATGAAAAGATGGTGAATGTCATAAAGAGAGATGAAAGAGTGGCAGGTGTTAACTTTTTCAGAACTGTGCTTGTATAGACACTGCTTCCATGCCATTGTTGGACCCCAAACATATGCACGTGGAGAATTCTTGGTGAGCTTTCTAACTTCAAAGGAATTGGAAATTCCCAGTTCACCAGTGCTATATTATGGGGTATTGTTGGTAATGAAAAAGTTTCAATGTGTACTCAGTGCATTATGGGTTAAATTTAAGAAAGTACTGCAAGCTCAAACGCAACCATAGGAATAACATGTTGAACAAAGCAGACACCAGAGTGGGACTGCCCCCAAGGGGTAGCTGGGCATTGTGCCAGAGGCCTGTGGGGTAACCTGTCCTGTTGACTCTTTTCCAGGGTCGGAAGAGTGAGCGGAGCAGCCACAGTTGCTTAAAGATGAAGCCCAGTGAACTTTGGGGACGAAGACCCCCCCCCCCCAGCAGAGACCTAAAATGTTTCAGATTGTACATTTAAGAACAAAATAAAATTAGCATTCTTAGTGGAATGTACAAAGCAGAATTTCATCTCATTCAACCTTTTCCTTCACTCTCTCCCTAAGCTAACAATCAACATATGTAACTTATTAACATAACTGAGCATGAACATTTCTTATTATTGCTCAATCTTTTTATATCTGCTACATGAACATATTTGTCTTTTCTCCTGAAATATTCATTTGCCCAGTTAACAAAACTTCATTTACTTAAAATGTTTTCATAACAATTCTAAAGACTCATGAATTCCATCGTGTTGTGAGTGTAAGAAGAAGGATTAAAGCATAGGGGAAACATGATGAGAGTTTGGATGTGATTACTTTCTTATTCTTACTTTCCTATTCTTACTTGACTAATTCAGGATATTAAAACCACTTTAGGCATTTTGACAAAAGTCAGTGTAGCTCTTTTTTTCCAGTCAAAAGAGAATAATTTTCTATATGTAGGCAGTTTGGAACTTGTACTTCAGGACGTTGAATTTGGTCTTTGCTCTTTAGTGGCAGGGAGAGAGGGAAGAAAGGTCCCTGTGTTTACCCACTGAATAAATATGCCTGTAGGCAAGGCACTACTCACTGCTTTAGTCCATGGACTTTTTAAACATCAACCTTGGCTGCTTCACAATTCCCATGCTAATCAGCTCATCTTCCTGCTCAGGTGCCTCCAGTTCTGATACTACAGAATTATTTGGCAAACGAAACCATCCATAACCCAGCCAAGAAGTAAAGATAAAAGCTCCTTAGTGGTGAAAAAAATCAATGCCACAAAATTGATGCACTGTAGATTTCTTCATATGAGAGTCCTTGCTAGGTCCTTTCAATTTTAGCAATTTTACCGATCTGGTTTTTCAATTCACAAATGATTAAAAAGAAAAAAAATAATGAGGTTACTGTTGCCACAGCTTCTTCTTATTATTAACCTTTATTGGGTGTTACTAGCTTCCAGACACCGTGCTAAGCCTTTTACACACATTATTTCAGTAAATCTTTGTAAGAATAAAGTTAAATACCATTAACAGCTCCATTTTACAGTTTCATAAACTGAGGTTTAAACTCTAACTTTAGAGGGACTAAGTAAGTTGCCAAATTTGCATATACTTAGTTAGCACAAGTATATTGGAAGTAATGTGATGAGCTGTGTGACAGTTTTATAGCAAAGGAGTAGAAAATTACAAAAGAAAATGAAAATAAAGAAGTTGGAAAACGTGCAATTCAGAGGGTTTTTTAGTGTTTTTTTTTTTTTTAATTTGGAGACAACACCACTTTATACCTCTCAGTAGCTTTCAGAAGTCAATATGGTATTGCAACTAGCTAGTTTATGTAAGAGTGATCCCAATTCATTAAAACCTGGATTATTACCTTCACAGTAATCTTAAGAAGGTATGAAGAAATGTAATATATGCTGTCAGTACTTCTCTGAGTTTTTCTATTTGGTAAAGTAACCATCACGTGTGTGCTACAGTTTCTCAAAGGGAAGGAAGCCTTCATTTATCTGAAGAATTTACATAAGTAGAACATGTGAAGCCCTGATGATGGTGGTATATTTATATGTGGTATGTTTCTAAAAAGTAACATTGAAAGGGAGGAAGGGAATAAACTCAACTTGCAAAAGATTTGACTTTCTTTTTCAAAAGACTCTGCATGCAGATTCAGCTAGTCCAGTCTGGCAATTTGCTGTGGTTTGGTCCTATTCCATCACCAGGGTTTATCCCATTTTGCTGACTAATGCAGAATGGACCATTCTTAAAGGAGATTTTGGACCATGGCTGGCTTACGTGTGATTTGAGGCTGCCGACTATAACCTCCAATCCCAGCCCTTACTGGGATGAAAATAAGTGCCCTGAAGCCTTGCCTAAGATGGTCATATGGCCCATGCCCAAGGCATAACCGTAATCTGCCACAAGAAGAGGAAGTGAGATTCTGGAGATCCTGTGCAGGATCACTTCCCAAGAGACCAGCCCTTAATTAACTACCTGGGTGCTTCCCGGGGCATCAGAGTGGCTGGACAGAGCCTACAAGTCCTAAGCCAGGGCATCCAGAAAGAGCATGGACCCTGCAAGACCGCTGCAAGTACTCATCAATAAAACAGGCATCCCCCACAGTCTCACTCAATTATAACTTGTCCATATCTGTCTATGGTAAAATTTCCAAGAAAAGTTTGCCAGGAAGGACCCCAGGGACTGAGTAGGTGGGCAGGAAAGGGGGCTGAGGTGCTGTAAGCTGCTCTCTGAGTGAGAATGAAACAATTGGCCCAGTGTGGGTAGAGTAAGGGTAGGTTATGTGAGACAGATATAAAAAATCAAGCCCCAAACCACTGTGGTCATTCAGAAATGTTTGCAACTTTTCACAAGGGCAGTGGTATTACTCCTAATTTCCTGGCCAAATATTTATTAAAGGAACCAAGGACTGAGTACATGAGGCTGCCTCACACCAGCGCAGCATCCCACTTTCCTTGCGGCTCTGAACTGTGAGGTACTGTCAAAAAAACTTCTTCCACACTCGAAATAGCTGCGTTACAGAGGAGAGTTGGAACGTGTTCTGGGAGTGGGTGTGTTTGTTTGAGTTCAGTGTGTGCAGAAAAGGCAAGCCTCCACAGCCATTCACACACTTTCCTCCTCAGCGATGGGTACGCAGACAGCCGAGCTCCTGGACTAAGTCTCTGAATGGTAACGTACACTTATAAAGATTATTTTCTTAACTATTTTGAGGCATTTTATAAATAATATGCATGTGTCTGCTGAGCGCATATATATATTTAGTCAACTTTTGCTTGCTTTTTCCTGAGGCTGGTCTTGTGCGGTTACTTATGTGGCATGATTTCTGAGGTGTCAGAAAGAGCTCCCCCCTACCTCCTGCCCTAGTCACCCAGAAATATCTTTTGGGCTGGCCCACCACAGAGCCTAAAGTCCCCATATTGCTCAAACATTTGATTTAGTTCCTGAAAGCAGCTGTTAAAATCCACGTGTTACTTTGGGATCTGGGGCAGACATTAGAGATTAAAGACTACGTAAAACAGAAAAAAATATGGAGAAATTGCTTCTGATAGAATGTTAAGTTTCAAAAGTGAATGCACAATCAGGTGCTGTTCTTAAAATGCCACGGGGCCAGAGCCAGCATTTATACCCCAGGTCATGAACATGCGCCTGTGATAAAAGAAACCCAGCACTATTGGGCAGACTTTGTTCTGATTTATGTTACGTAAATGCTTTTCACAGTTCTGACCCTCAGCTCGCACTCTCTTTACAGTGTATCTGACACTTCCCCTTACTGAGCTGCAGAGGCTCCCAGTGACCTCTTGGTAATCAGCCTTGGCGGGGCCCAAATCCCCACCCCTTGGAAAACTCACGGAGCCTGACGTCTGCCTGTGAGCGGCTTTCAGGAAAGACCTCACAAGCGCCCACCCAATCTCCCTTAGTAGCAAATTGCCAAACCAAGCCCATTTCCTCAAAAGATGGTAGAGGACTTAGCAGCCTCTTATATTGCTCTGAAATTAGAGAATGAAATTCTGCAGGCCCAAGTGCAGCGATTGATGGAAGAAAATGCTGCCCTCCAGGCCCAGATCCCAGAGTTCCAGAAATCCCGAGCAGCCAAGGAAGATGAACAACTCCAAAAGCCCTCCGATGCACAGGAGTCCCAGAAGTCCCCAGAGCTCTTGGGTTGCCCCGCAGCCTGGGAGCCCCAAGAGTCCCCAGAGATCAAGGAGCCCACAAAGCCCCTGGGTCCCCCCACAGCCAGGGAGCCCCAGAAGCCCCCACAGACCAAGGAGCCCCAGGAGCCCACAAAGCTCCTGGGTTCCCCCGCAGCCTGGGAGCACCAAGAGTCCCCAGAGATCAAGGAGCCCCAGGAGCCCCCCGAGTTCCTGGATGCCACAGCAGCCCGGGAGCCCCAAGAGCCCTCAGAGATCCAGGAGCCCACAGAACCCCAGCAACTCTCAGCCTGGGAGCCTGCAGCATCCCAGGAGCCCCAGGAGGCCCAGAAGCCCCTGGAATCTGCAGCAGCCCCAGAGTCTCTGGAGCCCCCAGCAACCTGGGACCTCCAGACACCTCCAATATCCCATGAGCTCACCACAGCCTGGGAGACCCAAGAGCCCCCAGATACCCAGGATACCCCAGAGGCCCAGGAGCCCCAGAATTCAGAGTCCCAGGAGTCCCCCAATACTGAGGAATCCCAGGAGGCCTCAGAATGCCAGGAGACCTCGGCACATCTGGAGACCCTTGAGCTTCCCTCTCCCCAGGAGACTCTGGAACCTCGAGTGCCCCAAAAGCTCCTGGATCCCTCAGAATCCCAGGAGTTCCTAGAATTCTCAGCAACTCCCCAATCCCTGGAGGGCCTAATAAATATGGAGACAGCAGCAGATCCAGGTTTCCCACAAGCCCTCAGTGGGTTAGAGGTTGCAGCTGTTCCACTAGAGTACCCTTTAGCCTTCAGTGGGGATGCCCAGAAGCTTCCTGAGTTTCTGATTCAACTGAGTAGTTACATGAGAGTCAGAGGGCACCTGTATCCCACTGAAGCAGCTCTAGTGAGCTTTGTGGGCAACCGCTTCTCAGGTGAGGCAGGAAGATGGTTCCAGCCCTTACTAGATATCCAAAGCCCTCTGCTGGAGCAATTTGAAAGTTTCATACAAGTGCTGCAGGATACTTTTGATGATCCAGAAAACATAGAAGATGCCAACCACTGCATCCGTCAGCTCTGCCAAGGGGAGGACCCTGTCTACCGGTATGCAACCCACTTCCACCTCATTGCTCAAGAGTTGAGCTGGGATGAAAGCACTCTCTGCATCCAATTTCATGAAGGTCTTCCCAGTTCTATTCGAGATGAGCTGTCCCGCAGAAATTCAGCCACCAGCCTGTCTGATCTGATCACTCGGTGCATCAGCCTAGAAGAGAAGCTAAGTGGTAAGCCTGATCTCAATCCATCAGGGCAAAGCTCCTCTGAAGATAGAGAGAGCCCTGAGCATCCACCATCTGCAAATCAGCCTGCACAAGCTGCAAGCAACCGCCCACACCTCAGTGAAGCTGAACGGGCCCGTCGCCGCGAAGGCCACTTGTGTCTCTACTGCGGTCATCCTGGTCATTTTGCCAGAGATTGTCCTGTCAAGCCTCATCGTGCCCAGCAGGCGGGAAACATCGAGGCCCGGCGGTAAGGGGGATCCCGGGCGGGCCAATCTACAAATATGCGTCCCCCTCTCTTCCAATCTCCATGTCCCGTACCCTTTGGCTGACTGTTGAAATCCGACTAGGAAGACGACAGTTCTTTGAGCAAGCAATGGTGGATTCAGGCTCCTACAGAAATAGCATTGACCATTCTGTGGTTCTTCGCGAGAAGCTTCCCATTCGCAACAACATCTTTCCTCTCATGCTGGAAACCGTTGATGGTCGCCCACTGATTAATGGACCCATAACCAAGGAAACACCACCTGTCGAAGTTAAAATCGGGAACCACGTCGAAGAGCTCCAGTTTGACATCATTCATGCACCACGATACCCTCTAATCCTTGGAATCCACTGGCTTGAAACCCACGACCCAAACATCGAGTGGAGTACTCGCACTGTGTCCTTTCCATCACGTTATTGTCACTACAATTGCTTCAGGCACAGGTGGAATAGAAGACGTCGTGATGAAATAATTGCTGGGTAGATCCTTTGTCCCAGTGACTGGTCCTGGCAACCTGTCTTCTGTTACCTCAGCTGTCATCAGCATTTGCTGCTCTCCGAATCTGCCACTGAACCTCTGGCTATGAACTAAGGCTACCTGTACAACGACCCTGCCTCTCGGATCATGGACTGTACCTGATGACTTTGTGCTGCTTTTTAATTTTTTTTTTACCAACCCTGCATGCCCCCCTCCCTGAACCCTGCAATATGTGGGGCCACTATAATTACAAAGTATACTAACACTATGCATGAAAATAGATATTAGAAACTAATACTTAGGAAATGTAGCTATTAGACTGACTTGATTTTTTTTTCTAATCAAGATTTTGTTTATCACAAATATTGCAACTTTTTCATGAAGAAAATAAATCTGCAAGTGATATTTTTAAATAATCAATAAACATTGGCAATTGTACTTGTGTTTCAATTACTTCTTAATGGAGGAGAGGGCATAAGAGGTTAGTAAATTGGGAGAGACAGGGGAATTAGAAAAGGCTCAAATTTGAGTGAGGTCCTAACCTACTTCCAGGGGTATTTAAGGTCAGCAGGTGATAAGCTAGGGGGAGGTGGAGAGAATAGAGAACTACTAGGGCTGGGATTGGGTGAGGTATGGGGAAAGGAGGAGGTAAGGTTGGGAGGAGGATTTGGGGGAGATTGGGAGGAGGTGGGAGAGGGTTGAGACGAGGGTTAGGAAATCTGGGGGGTGTTGAGGGCATAGGTAGGGGAGGGGGAAATTCCTAAAAATCATAAAAGGAGCACTGACAGAGACACTGAGCAGCTCTGAAGGCAAGTTTCTTGAACTTCACAAGTTAACCAAACAAAAGAAGAGCACTGGATCAGGTAATGGGACCCCCTCAGTGTCTCAATCTTCCCTATAAAATAACAAGGTCTTATTTTTGCTGCAAGGGAATTTGCCCTAGAGCTCATATCCATTAACCTACTGCTGCCAGTGCACAGGAACAAGGTGGCAGGAATACATTTTTACACCTATGGGCTGTTAGTGGCCAACTGCACCTTTCCTACCCTCAAAAGTTGCTCTTTCCCTACTAGCTGCATAACACACCAGGAAAGTCAAGTCATGGGAGAGAATTTATGCCCTTGTGAGCCTCAGAGGGGCTTGTGTCCTGAAAAATCACACACACACACACACACAGGCAAAGTGTGGAGGAGATAAAGGTGGTGAGATCTCCAGGTAAGTATGAAGAGTGTTCCAAGTAGACCCTGATGCCTTCCTCTGTGTTTGCAACTCTCCCTTGAGAGTACCTAGACAAATGATCAAATAAATGATTATAATTCCAGAAAAAAACGGGAGGAAATTACCATCCACATGGTAATTTTGCACACATTAATTATCTCATTACCCCCAGTACAAGCCAGTAACCTATGTCTGTTTGCTCCTGTTTTATCAAGGAATCAATACTTTTGGCAAGGTTAATTCACTTTGCCAAAGCCACACAGCTAGTGAGTGGTAGACACCTGTTTGGCTTTGAGAGTCTGCCATTTCTCCCATAGTTTACCAATCTCCCTGATGCAGTGGTGAGTGCCAAGCAGGACTGCTGCAGCAGAGAGCTATGTGGTCAACTGCAGGGACCATCTGTATAGCAGTTCTTTTCTCTAGTCCCCTTTATCTCATCTCCAGTTCCCTTGTCACCCTCCAAACTTCCTTTTTCATGTATTAGATTTTCTTTTGTGTAACTAGTGGCACAGCCCCCTTTTCAGATTCCATGGTGGTGTATTTTATGAGAATTGACAGTCTAGGAAGAGTTAACTGGAGGACCTATGCATTACTTAACAGCACCGCCCCTTGAATTTTCTGCCTAGCCACTTCCATAATCAATTCAAGTCCTGTGCAGCCTTCATTTCCACTTGGTCTTGACCCCACTGCCCTCCCCTTCCTTCCCTGAAGAGTCTAACATATTTTGGTATTATACACTACCTTAAGGTATGCGGGAGTCTTTCCCCAGTATATGCCCTTTATTCCTACCACCCCACCCCAACCCCACATATGTAGCATGGGTACAGGGACAGAATCATTTAGATCCCCACCATTGATATCATTGCCTAACGAGGTTCCTGGCACCTAAAAGCTTCTTCATGGTGACTGATTCAATTACATTTAGTTATCTTTAATCAGAGAGAGCGGCTAATTTGTATACTATGCTTCTTGGTTTTTTTTTCCCTACTCAGTTACTCACCTCTACTCCCAAGACCAAATAGTTTGTCAATATGAAATTCAAGAGAAAAAATATGTAAGCTGCTACAAAATTTAAAAAATGCCTTTTACTGATCAAGCTTCTCTAGAGCTAGGAAGACCAAATGTGTTAATTTTCCCAGGACTGAGGGAATTCATAGAACACAGGGCTCTCCATGCTAAAACTGGGACAGTTCTCAGGAAACTGAGATGGATGGTCAGCCTACATGGACCCTAGACTTTTCTAACTATAGAGGCTTATTTACCAGAGCACAATTCTTTATGTCACAAACAGGATCAAGTATCTAATCATAGAACCATACTTTGTGACTTGAAAAAGACCCAAGTGTATTCCCTTAGTTTAATGGATGATGGAGCTGAGGAGGCCCAGAGAAAGGAAAATTACTTAACATAGCTCAGTGTCATCCTGCTCTCCTAACTCCAAATCCAGTGCTCTAATTTAACCATGAAACTGTTTTAATCCAATAGTTACAAATCCAGTCTGTGGACAGCACTGAGTTCAATACCGTGAACAGTGTCTAAAGTACAACATGAAAGGTTTAGGCCGGCGCCGTAGCTTAACAGGCTAATCCTCTGCCTTGCGGCGCTGGCACACCGGGTTCTAGTCCCAGTTGGGGCGCCGGATTCTATCCCAGTTGCCCCTCTTCCAGGCCAGCTCTCTGCTATGGCCTGGGAAGGCAGTGGAGGATGGCCCAAGTGCTTGGGCCCTGCACCCGCATGGGAGACCAGGAGAAGCGCCTGGCTCCTGGCTTCGGATCGGCGAGATGCGCCATCCGCAGCGGCCATTGGAGGGTGAACCAACGGCAAAAAGTCCACTCTGCCTGTCAAAAAAAAAAAAAAAAAAAAGAAAGGTTTATAATGTGATCAAGGAGAAAAAATAGAGTTAACATAGATAATCGAATGCTAATTCTGTGGTAACAAACACACCAAACTGAAAAGTACCAGCTGATAAGATTGTCAACTTTCATTTAATGAGCATTTTTTAAATTTTTATTTTTATTTTATTTGAGAGAGAGAGAACCTACATATACTGGTTCACTTCCCACAAATGTTTGCAACAAGCCAGAGTTGGACCAGGCTGAAGCCAGGAGCCCAGAACTCAATCTAGGTTTCCCACATTGGTGACAGGGACCAAAGTACCTGAACCACCTCCAGCTTCCTACAAGAGTGTACATCAGCAGAATGCTGGATCAGAAGGAAAGGAGGCGGATCTCAAACCAGGCACTCCAATATAGGATGCAAGCATCCCAAGTGGCACCTTAAACCACTACACCTAATGCTCACTGCAATTTAATAAGCATTTGCTTTGTGCCAAACATTGTGCTGGGTAATTGGGGTCTTTTCAAGTATCTACAAGGTAGATATTATATTAGCCCCAAATCAAATAATTACAGGTCTAACTGTTAAGATACTGGTGAGGATCCCCACATTCCACATCAGAGTGCCTGGGTTCAACTTTTTTTTTTTTTTTTTGACAGGCACAGTGGACAGTGAGAGAGACAGAGAGAAAGGTCTTCCTTTGCCATTGGTTCACCCTCCAATGGCCGCCTCGGCCGGCGCACCATGCTGATCCGAAGCCAGGAGCCAGATGCTTCTCCTGGTTTCCCATGGGGTGCAGGGCCCAAGCACTTGAGCCATCCTCCACTGCACTCCCGGGCCATAGCAGAGAGCTGGCCTGGAAGAAGGGCAACCGGGACAGAATCCGGCGCCCCAACCAGGACTAGAACCCGGTGTGCCAGCGCCGCAAGGTGGAGGATTAGCCTGTTGAGCCACGGCACCGGCCTGGGTTCAACTTCTGACTCCAGCTCCTGATTCTAGCTTCCTACTAATGCAAACCCTGCAAGAAAGCAGTGATGGGTCAAGTACTCAAGTACTTGAGTTCCTGCCAGTCATGTAGGAGACCTGGATTGAGTTCCCAGCTCCTGGCTCTGTCACCCTGACCATTTCAGCCACTTGGGGTGTGAACCAGTGGATAGGGATCCCTCTCTCTCTCTCCTTCTCCCTCTGAAATTAATTATTTTTATAAAAAGAATTGAAGCCCACTAAAGTGAAATCACCTGTCACAGGTCACATTGCTAGAACTAGTGGATTCATTTTTTTTATTTGACAGATAGAGTTAGACAGTGGGAGAGAGAGACAGGGAGAAAGGTCTTCCTTCTGTTGGTTCACCCCCCAGATGGCCGCCACAGCCGGAGCTACACAGATCCGAAGCCAGGAGCCAGGTGCCTCCTCCTGGTCTCCCATGCGGGTGCAGGGGCCCAAGCACCCAGGCCATCCTCCACTGCCTTCCCAGGCCACAGCAGAGAGCTGGACTGGAAGAGGAGCAACCGGGACTAAAACCCGGCGCCCATAAGGATTCCAGCACCGCAGGTGGAGGATTAACCAAGTGAGCCACGGCGCCGGCCCAAGAACTAGTGGATTCTAAATTAAAACCATGACCTGTCTCACTCCAAAGCTGGGGTTCCATCCAGTGTTCTGGGGTTCTATGCATTGATTCTCATTGCTTTACTCTTCTTTAACTCTCTTTATAACAATGAGTCCCTAGACATGAATTATAGTATCATGGTAAAATATACTAATTTGTTAAATAATTCATTCATTTTTTTTATCATTCAACAAGCATTTATTGAATGCCTTCCACACAACAGGCACAGGCCATGGTGAGGAAAGGAGAAAAGAGAGAGGAAAAGTGGTAGAAATATATCTAAAGTATGACTCATGGTTCTTGGTCTGACCACAATTTAACAAGGGAAGCTGTTTTAACACAGTGCTGTGATATCCAGACATAGCTGTACTTCTGCTAGGGACTGAAGGAATGCATTTTGATCTAGGCCTTGGTGGAAGCTCATTGTAGGTTCAGTGAAGTACAAATAAAAAAGCAAGCTGAAGTGGAAAAGTACAGGGCCTTGAGAAAAGACAGTTCTGTGAGAATAAGTGTGTGTGTGTGTGTGTGCATGTTTGTAGAATGAGGTGTCAGTAAACACTTATCAAGAAAATTGGAAATCTGTGGTTAAAGACCCAATCTATCTGGCTAAGGAGGGTAAACTTTATCCTATGGGTGATTTAGATGAGGATCATTGTTTTTCCTTTCTTTCTTCATTTTTAGATTTGCCTGTATTTTCTTCTCCTGCTATAAAGTAAGGCACAACAAATTCCAACTGCAACAAATTCAAATTTATCAGTAATTTATAGCATAAAGAGTAGAAGATTTCCCTTTCTTCCTGTCCCCTATCTCATAAAACTAGGAGTTTCTCAAGTAGGAGAGAAACATGATTATTTATGTTTTAGTAGTTTGATAGTGATATGGAAATGACAAGAGACAAAATGGCAAATGCCCTCATTCTGTTAAACCTGCTTAGACTTTATGAAGATGGGTTTGAATCATCAGAGGCAAAGAACTAAAAGTAAATTAAGCTCAAATTTTCCTCAAATATTTGTTGTGGGCTTAATATGTGCAAGGCTTTGAAGCCCACATAAACAGAGGTAGGACAATCAAGAATTTTACAATCTAATAACAGACAAAAGCTCATGAATTATTTTAAGAGCTACTTTTTCATTTGGGCCTTGTCACTTTGAAATTGTAAAAAAACTCTCTAAATGAAGAGGGGTTTTTTTACTAAAATAAATATTTTGTAATATTTGACACAGGTGAAAAGAAAACAGTTATGTCTTTAGCAAACTTTTGTAAGTTTAAACTTTAACAAAAAAGTATACACACACACTTATAGCAACCTTCATTCCTGTTTTCTAAAAATATGAAATATTTCATATTACATGATATTGAACTGTACCTGAAATAGTCATTATCACTCCATAGAAAGATATTTATAGATATATAGATATTCCAGTTCTTAAAATGTCTATATGTTTCTAAAATTGTTTTTTAAATATTTTCTAGGATAATTTTAAAAATTCTTGGTGTAGTAAATTTTGACATATCACACTCAACCAGATATCAAATGATAAATGATAAGAGCAATATGAGTCAGAGCACAAGAGGTCATGGTGTTAGGATTAAATTCTTAAGTTTGCTACTAACTAGCTGTATGATTTATTGAACATTAAAAGAACATAACGGTATTTACCTATTTCACAAAGTTAGAAAAAGTACCAAATGGGAAAACTCAGGTTAAAAAAATATTATAAATTTTTAAATATTATATAAATAAAATTTATTATAATAAATTTTATTTGTAATAATGACCCCCTGTTTAAATTCCTGTTTAAATTCATTGGAGTACATTTCTATTTTAATTTCACAGATCTCTACCACTAAAACATAATTCCTGTGTTCCAGATATTCTATTTTATTATTAAATCAAGATTCAATTAAGTTTGATATAACAATCATATTAAGTAGTTTTTGTAGTGCTCTTAAAATCACAGCATTGGTTAAAAAAATACCCACACTATATTTACCCAAACACTATATTTTCTAAAATGCCAATTCCTTCCTGGGGCATATCAACTACATGATAAGTTACTCTAAGTGATCAGAGCTTATTTCTTTATCTATTTAGCCCAACCTAAGGAAATAATTCTGAGCAGATTAAGTTTCGTGTCTTCACTAAGATAAAAATTAAATTAAAAAAGCAAAACCCACAAGACAAGTTACCTTTTTCACCTCTATTTGATATGATTTCTATGAAAATAGCTTAAAATTGAAAGGTCAAATTACATTGGCCTCTGAGTAAGTCATAATGTCTGTAGGAAACAACTGCCATCATCATTTAACATGACTAACAGGGCCTCACCTCGGTTGGTTGCACTGATTCAGATGTGTGAGAAAGTTTGGAAAAGGGCTTTCATTTGCAGAACATGGGACATATTCCAATCAGGCTGGTGGGGAAGTCGGGTGGTGGGAGACAATTGCCAACAGTAGTCAACTAATTGTGTCTGACTTGGCTCATGTGGAGGGGCCATTATGTATTCCGATACAGAGGAAAATGGGATATGGCACAGAAACACAGAACAGTCATATGTGCACAAGACATCTGGCAACCTAAATTTCACATGAGAAAAAGAAAGCATGAAATTTTACAACCACACAGAACAGAATGTCTGAAACGCTATAGCTGAGCTCACTGTTTTGCTTAGTCTTTCACATTGCTTTTTTCCTGTCAGTTATACCACAGATACCACATAATAGGCAACAAGTGAACCAGCTGCATTGCCAGTGAAGCTTTTCTGATTATTAGAAGAAAAGCTGACTGAACTCCAACAAGTTAAAGGCATTCTCAGAAATGTAAATACCAAAGGGAATTTCCATATTTCAACTTCTATTTCTTAACACCACCTTCTGTTGCAAAATTAGACATGTGTTTGAAGTAATGGGGGAGAAACTAATCAGAGTCAAGTCAAAATAAAATCACACTTAAGAATTAGCAATACTTTAATGGAAAATGTTGATATGTTCCAAAAACTTTTTAATAATTATGCTAAAATACAATCAAGAAAATATAATTTCTGGCATGGAAAATACTAGAAACCATGGTCCCAACAGAATGCTCTCTCCCTCCTCCCAAGTTCTGCTTTCTTTCTAGGCCCTTTTTCTCCTATGGGTCTATTAGAAATCTGAATAATAAAATACTCAGAATCAATTAACTGTTAATCAATTACATTATGAAGCCTTTCTCTTCACTGCCTTTCCATCAGGGGAAAAAAGAGTAGGTCAGAAAACCTGCAGTTAATTTAATAACTTTGTTTTTTAAAAAAAAACAAACTATTTTTAATAATGCATTGTTTTACAGATGAAGAATGTACAGACAGGCAAGAGCTAAAAAGCTTTATATAGCAAAATAGACAGAGGAGCAGAGGAGCGGTCAGGAGACCTTACATTCACATTTAGTTTCAACTTGCCCTGTAACTTTAGATGAGTTAATTGCTTCTCTCCTGAGGCTTGGTTTCTTCATAGGGAAAATTATGATAGTTATGTGTATGCTGTTTACCTTTATAACATTACAAACAGCAATTTAGTTCTTTGATAAACATTTGACACATTCTGTTATATGCCAGATACTGAGCTAGGATCAAATGAGAAAATATCAAAACAGCAAGTCTAGATACGTTAGAGTGTAAGAGTTACTCCAAGGCTGCACAACCCTCCAAAGGAATATAACTTTTGCAAAAGAAATAGATAAAAAGGGACTTTAACATGACATGACATTTCTTTTCCTATTTTATATTGTAGGAAAGTTTCATTATTATTTCATGGCTGTCTAGCTTGTAAAAATTAGAAGAATTGCATAAGAATTAATGTTTTTCCTCCCCATTAGGTATGCAAGCTGTCAGTTGATTATTGTTCAAAAGTACATACATGTACACTGCATAGCAACTATAATTATTACTACTACTGCTTATTCTCCTTAAAAATTTTTATTTATTTTCATTTTATTTGAAAGGCAGACAGAAAGGAAGCAGGGAAGATTTCCCATCCACTGATTCACTCCCAAATGCTCCTAACAGCTAGAACTGTGCTAGGCTGAAGCCAGGATCCCAAAACTCCATATGGGTCTCCCACATGGGTGACAGGAGCCCAAGTATTTGAGCCATAATCCACTGTGCATTAGCAGGCTGCTGAATTGGAAGTGGAGGAGCTGGGACTTGTGCCAGGTACTCCCATATAGGGTGCAGTCATCCCGCCTGGTGTCTTAACCATTGGGCCAAATGCCTGCCCAAGTTCAGTCTTAATTGCTCATTCACAAAGAAGAGAAAAGGGGGGCACTTAAAAAGCATCTATTGTTAGACACATCCGGTACTAAGTATTTTATGTATGAAATCTCATTTATCCCTAAAAGAATTTGACATGGTATGAATTATAGTCCCCATTTTATGAAGTAACTGAGTCCCAATGACAGGAAGATCACCTAGGAAGGACACATGAGGGGCCTCTGTTGTGGCATAGCAGGATAGGCCAAAGCTTGCAACGCGCAGCTACTCTACTTCCAATCCAGCTCCCTACTAATGCTCCAGGGAAGGCAGTAGAAAATGGCCCAAGTACTTGGGTTTCTGCTACCCCCACACACAGAAGACACAGATGGAGTTCCTGGCTCTTGGCTTCAGATCATCCCAGTTCTCTGGGGAGTGAATCAGTAGGTGGAAGATTCTCTCTCTCTCTCTCTCTCTCTCTCTGTGATTAAAGAAAAAGAAGAAAGAGCTGGTGAAGCTCTAAGACAAACTCAAAAATATTTTTTTTCTAATCCCATGTGTTTTCTATCCCTTAGAACAGTAGAGATGGAATGGTCCATATTCACAGATATAGACATTGCAGCCCTGAGAAGTCAGACTATCCATGGACACTTTATAGCAACTTAGTAGCAGACCAAACCTAAAATGCATGTAGGTTTATTTTTTAAGATTTATTTATTTATTTACTTGAAAGGCAGAGGCAGAGAGACAGAGAGAGAGAGAGAGAGAATCTTCCATGCACTTTGCAAATGGCCACAACAGCTGGAACTGGGCCAATCTGAAACCAGGAGCCAGGAGCTTCCTCTGGGTCCCTCACACGGGTGTAGGGGCCCAAGAACTTGGGCCATTTTCTACTGCTTTCCCAGGCCATAGCAGAGAGCTGGATCGGAAGTGGAGCAGACGGAACTCGAACTGGCGCCCATATGGGATGCTGGCACTGCAGGCGGCAGCTTTACCCACCACGCCACAGAGCCAGCCCCCTTGCTTTTCCTTTAAATTTCATTAAATAAATATTTTGTGTCAAATATACTCATAAAGTATAAAAATTATTTGAATAATAAACAGTATAATTCTTAAAGTTTATGATTTATTAAAAATATTTTCCACAGGAACCAAATTAAAAGGAAAAAGCACTTTCAAATATAAACTTAGTTGAAATTGTTTTTCATTTTTAACTATGTGTCAGTTTGGCTAGTAGTTTCCTGCCTATCTTTTAAAAATTAAGTTTGCTTCTTATTTATTAGTTTTTTAAGTAAAAGAGAAAACATTGCCAAAAATGACATTAGACCCACACCACACACAATGTTACATACCAATTACACATAAAAGAAGTCTACATATTACTGCATCCAACCACAGTAGAATACACATTCTCCAAGCAAACATGGAACATTCTCCAGCACAAACCATATGTGAGGCCATAAAATAAGCATCAACAAATTTAAAAGGATTGAAATTCTACAAAGTATTTTCCAACTACATTGAAATGAAATTAGAAATAAAGAAAAAATGAAATTAGAGAAATTCACAAATATGTGGAAATCAAACAATAAACTTCTAATAACCATTGGGTCAAGAATAAATCACAGGGGAAATTATAAGATACTTTTAAATGAATGAAAAGGAAGTCATAATATTAAAAACTATGGGATTCAGCAAAAATAATCCTTAGAGAGAACTTCATGTTGTAAAGGCCAAATCAATAATCTTTCAGCATTAAGAAACTAAAGCAATGAAAACTAAACCCAAAGCAGGCAGAAGGAAATAATAATTAGAATAAAAATCAATTAACAGGGAATAGAAAAATAATAGAGAAAATTAGCAAATCAAAAAGTTGGTTCTTTGAAAAGATCATCAAAATTGGCAATCCTTTAAATAGATTGAATAAGAAAAAATAGAAGATTCAAATTATTGAATTCTGGAGTGAAAGAAAGACATTACTATCAACCTTACAGAAATAAAAAGATTCATAAGGGAATACTATGAAAAATTATATACCAATAATTAAGTAACCTAGGTGAAATTGACAAACTCCTAGAAAGACATAAATTACTGAAACATATACAAGAAAAAATAGAAAATCTGAATAGATTTCTAGTATAAGAGGTTGAATTGTTAATAAAAAAAAAATTATACAAAGCCCAGTAATGGTTTCACTGCTGAATTCTAGCAAATATTTAAAGCTATGCTTCACAAAATCTTCCAAGGAAGTATTGAGAAGGGAACATGTTCCAATTCATTTTATGAGGCCAGTTTTAAACTCATATCAATGCCACACAAAGGGGACTGGTGCTTGGTGTAGCTGGTAAAGCCACCATCTGCACAACCAGCATCCCATATGAGCATCAGTTCAGGTCCCAGCTGCTCCATTTCTGAACCAGCTCCCTGTTAATGAACCAGAGAAAGCAGTAGAAGATGGCCCAAGTCCTTGGGACCCTGCGCCCACGTGGGAGACCCAAAAGTAGCTCCTAGTTCCTGGCTTCGGCCTGGCCCAGTTGCGGCCATCTGGGGAGTAAAGCAGTACATGGAAGATCTCTTTCTCTCTGTCTCTCCCTCTCTCTAACTCTGCCTTTCAAATAATTTGAATAAATCTTTAAGAAAACACACACACACAAAAAAAAAAAACATAGCAAGGAAACCATAGATCAATACCCCTTATCAATTATAGATGCAAAAATTCTCAATAAAATATTAGCAAATGTAATCCAGCAATATATATGAAAGATTATACATCCTGACAAAGTGAGATTTATTCTAAGAATGTAAAGGCATTTCAAAATCTGAAAATCAATTAGTATAATAAAAATATTAATAAATAAAAGTACAAAACAGTAAGTAAAGGCAAAACTACATAATCATATCATTGGGTAAAGAAAAAGTATTTGATAAAACTCAACACCTCTTCATGATAAAACCGTCAACAAACTCCAAAATACAAGATAGCTTTTTTAACTTGATAAAACCATCCATGAAAAATCTACATCAAACACCACACTTAATTGTGGAAGACCAAATGTTTTCTCTCTATGGTCAGACAGATGACAAGAGTATATCCTCTCATCACTCCTCTTCAACATTGTAGTGGAGGGTCTAGACAGGGAAATTAGCAAGAAAAAAAGAAATAGTATAATCAGAATTGGAAAGAAAGAAGTAAATTCAGCTCTACTTGAAGATGTCATGATCCTGTATATAGAGAATCCTATGGAATACAATAAAAATATTATAATAAGTGAAGTTAATAAAAATAGAGGATAGAAGATTCATATACAAGAATTAGCTTATTTTTACACACTAGCAATGACAGTTTCTAAAATTAAATTTAGGAAGCAATTTCATTTACAATAGGAGAAAAAAACCTAGGGAATAAATTTAACAAGAGAAATACAAGATTTGTACACTGAAAACTATAACATATTGTTAAAAGAAATTTTAAAAGATCTAAATAAATAAAAAGACATTCCAGGTACATAGATCACGAGACTTAATATTGAAATGGAAATATTCCCCAAATTGATCTATAGTATCAACACAGCCCTATATAAAAACTAAAAAGATTACAGATGGCTTCTTTGCTAGTTCTAATTAAAATTTATATGGATATGCAAGAGATTGAAACTAGCCAAAATAATCTTGAAAAATAACAAAATTGAAAGACTCACAAATCCTGATTTCAAAACTTTTTTAAAAAATATATTTATTATTCATTGGAAAGGTAGAGTTACAGAGAGGCAGAGGCAGAGAGAGAGAGAAAGAGAGGTCTTCTATCTGATGGTTCACTCCCAAAATGGCCACAAACACCAGAGCTGGGCCTATCTGAAGCCAGGAGCCAGAGCTTCATGCAGGTCTCGCATGTGGGTGCAGGGGTCTAAGAACTTGGGCCATCTTCTACTGCTTTCCCAGTCCATAGCAGTGAGTTGGATCGGAAGTGGAGCAGCAGGACTCTAACCAGCATCCATATGGGTTTCTGGCACTGCAGGCGGCAGCTTTACCTGCTACAGCACAGTGCCAGTCCTCTGATTTCAAAATTTATTACAAAGGTATAATAATCAACACAATGTGGTACTGGTATAGGATATATAGCTCAATGAAACTAAACCCAGAAATAAACTCTCACACACAAGGTCAACTGATTTTTCAAAAAGGATATCAATGCAACTCAATGGAGAAAGAAAAATATTTCCAACAGATGATCCTGGAAAAATTGGCTATCTACATAAAAAAGAATTAAGATTGACCTCTACCTAAAACAATACACAATTTAACTCTCACAATATAATGAAAAGCTAAATATATGAGCTAACCTATAAAATTGTTTGAAGAAAATATAGGATTAAATACTTATAATCTTGGGTTAGGTAATGGTTCCTTTGATATGACAACAAAATATAAGGAATAAAGGGAAACAGAAGAGAAACTGGTCAGCATAAACATTAAAGGCTTTGTGTTTCAGAAGGCACCATCAAGAGAGTGAAATGAAAACACACAGAATGTGAAAGGTGCAGCCACTTTAAAACACAATTTGGTAGGTCCTCAAAAAGTGAAACATAAAATTACCACATGACCCAATAATATCACTCCTGGTTATATACACAAGTAAATTGCAAATGTCTTCACAAACAACTTGCAAACAAATGTTTGTGGCAGCATTATTCACAGTGGACAAAACATGGAAACAAATCAAAATGTCTATTAACTAATGAATGGATGAACAATATTCACAACCCATACAATGAAAAATTATTCTGCCATAAAATCGAATGGAAGGAGCAATTAGCCTAACAGTTAAGATGTTTGTGTCCCACATCAAAGTGCCTGTGTTTGATTCCCAGCTGAGGCTCCTGACTTCAGATTTCTGCCAATGCAGACTGTGGGAGGCAGCAGTGATGGGTCGAATTACTGGCTTCCTGACTCACATGTGGGAGACCTGGATTGTATTCTAAGCTCCTGCTTATGGCTCCAGGACAGCCCCAGCAATTGTGGGCACATGGGGAGTAAACAAGCAGATGGAAGCTTGCTTTCACTCTCTTTCTCTTTCTCTCTCTCACTTTCTGTCAAAAAAAAAAAAAAAAAAAAAAAAAAAGAGGCTGGCGCCATGACTCACTAGGCTAATCCTTCGCCTGAGGCGCTGGCACCCTGGGTTCTAGTCCTGGTTGGGGCACCAGTTCTGTCCCGGTTGCTCCTCTTCCAGTCCAGCTCTCTGCCATGGCCCGGGAGTGCAGTGGAGGATGGCCCAAGTTCTTGGGCCCTGCACCCGCATGGGAGACCAGGAGGAAGCACCTGGCTCCTGGCTTCGGATCGGCAAAGCGCGCCGGCCATAGCGGCCACTTTTGGGGGGTGAACCAACAGAAAAAGGAAGACCTCTGTCTCTGTCTCTCTCTCACTGTCTAACTCTGCCTATCAAAAAAATGGAATGAAATACTGATACATGATATAATATGAATAAGCTTGGAAAACATTATAGTAAGTGAAAGAAACTAGTAACAAAGACCAAAAAGTGATCATAGATTTGATGATGAATATCTAAAATAATAAAATCTGATAGAAACATTAAAATAAGCAGACTAGAGGTTGGGAAGTTAGTAAGAGAGGTAGTGGAAGTGAATGACTGCTAATGCATATGGGATCTGTTTTAGAGGTGTTGAAAATGTTCTAATATATAGTGGTTATGGTTGAACACAATTCTGTGAATATGCTAAAAACCATTCAACTACCATTCAACTGTATACTTTAAATGAGTAAATTTTACTGTGTGTGAATATATTTGCAATAGCACTTGAAAAAAAAAGCTAGGAGAAAAATATCACAAGTAACACATTTAGTAGCCTTCATCCTAGTTCCACCTTTTTTTTATACTTGCTGTGCATTTTGAGAAATCTACTTAATTTTCCTGAGTCTTGGGTTCATTATATATAAAATGGAAAGAAAAAGTCCGTAGAATTGTTGTGACAGTTAAGTGAGGTAATACATGTAAAGATCTAAGCACAGTGACTGGCACAACAAAACAAATAATTCAGTTAAGAAATGGGCAAAGGACTTGAACAGGCATTTTTTGAAGGATGACTTTAAATGGGCAACAGACAAATGGAAAAATGCTCAGAATCACTAGCTATCAGTGAAATGCAAATCAAAACCACAATGAGGTTTCAACTCACCCTAGTGAGAATTACTCTCATACAGAAATCAACCAACAACTAATGCAGGTGAGGATGTAGGAGAAAAGGTACCCCAATCCACAGTTGGTGGGAATGTAAACTAGTAGATCCATTGTGGAAGATAGTATGGAGATACCTCAGAAATCTGAAAATAGATCTACCAAATGACCCAGCCATTTCACTCCTGGGAATTTACCCAAGGGAAATGAAATCAGCACATGAAAGTTATCTGTACCCCCATGTTCACTGCAGCCCAATTCACAATAGCAATGACATGGAATAAACCCAGATGTCCATCAACTGATGACTGTATAAGGAAATTATGGTATATATACACTAATCAGTGGTCAAAAAAATGAAATCCTGTCTTTTACAACAAAATGGATACAACTGTAAACCATTATACTTGGTGAAATAAGCCAGTTCCAAACAGAAAAATACCATGTTTTCCACGATCTGTGGTAACTAATAAAGTATCTAAAATGTAATGCATTGGAGTGAAATTGACATTTTGAGATTTGATGATTTTTTACAGCCTTTATCTCTACTGTAGGGGAACAGTAGTTTTTTTCCCTCATACTATTTGTTGAACTCTTTACTTGGTGTAGAGTTAATCTTATGGCTGACTATAAAGTAAACTGAAAATAGATCTTTGTAAAAATTAAGAGTGGGAATAGGAGAGGACGAAGAAGAGTAGGAGCATGGGCAGGAGAGATGGAAGGGTGAGAAGAATCACTATGTTCCTAAATATCTATATATGAAATGCATGAATTTATATACCTCGAATAAAATTAGGAAAAAACTAAGTAAATCATTACAAATGATAACAAATAGAAAGAGGATGAAAAGAGAAGTGCTCACAGGCAGAAGCAGCTAGGCAAATGAAATTAAACTGAGTGGTCTCAAAAGGCTTCTGAGAAGAGGTGACAAACATTGGGACAGAAGGATGAAAAGGAAGTGGCTATGGAATTAGTGATGGAACCTATCACCCTACATTCTATGGGCCCACTTGGGACTTGAGCTGGAGCTACTGTGGATAGTTTTGTGTGAGCTCAGTTTCAGGTCATACAGGCAGCACCACCAGTCTAATAGGTGGAATCTTCCCACTTTCTATTTCAGGCCCTGTGCTAAAGCCTGAAAGCCCACTCAGCCATGCTCAAGGAAATTTAAGGAAGTTAATACCACTATCAGGCAATCTCAACTAATAGGGAAACTACTGGATAAGTGTTCTAGCCTCCTTTCCTACTAGAGTCAATTCTGGGAGGCAGTCTCTATGTTTCTGTCACATCCTAATAGAATCAAGCCCCCCTTAACCCTATACATGACTTCAATATTGCCCTCTAATACTGGCATTTCTCCCTTCTCTGTCTTGTGCTCCCTGATCCCTTATTCCTGCTGCTCAGGCTCACCTCCAAGACAAACTACCAATATTCAAGTCCTCATATCTCTGGCTGATTTATCAGTCTGGTGTGAGAGAAGGATTTATAGAAAAGGAAGAGAAGTTGGAATTATATTTTTTAAATGTAGTGAGAATTTATTGAAGAATTTCAAATATAAAATGTGTGTGTGTGTGTGTGTTGGGTTCAAATTTTAAGATAAGTTATTGTGGACAAGTGAAAACAGAATGTTCTAAGGCTTGAAATTTTCACTATCCCAGTTCTGCCATTTACTTATTGTGTGACTTGATTATTTCAATTTCAGAATTTCTTATCATAGATCAAGAGGAAACACAATGCCCACAAAAAAACCCTCTATTTAGGTCCAGTAAATATGGGTTTTGATCAGGTATGGCTTTGTGTTTTCATGGCTGTGAAATCTCAGGAAAGTACATTAATCTCTCCAAATCTATTTCCTCATTTTTAATATTAGGACAGTTAAACCTTTCTCATAAAGCTGTTGAAGACATCAAATGAGACAGAAAAGTGAACAAACTTTGGAATCTACAAAGCATAATTCAAATATGAGACTTTTTATAATTAGGGGGCAGGTAAAAAACATCACTTTTAGTTGACAGGTGGCAGTGAAGAAATTGCTTTTATGTGCCCTAATTGAGGCACAATAGTGCCAAGTTTGTTGTATTAGGCCATTTCATACTTACTTAGGAGTGTGTTCCCACACTTCACCAGAGCTGATGCCCTAAAACTTCCAAGAGAAAAAAAAACAAAAATATCTACCTCCTGAAACAGCTGGAGAAGGCAGCATAGATCCCATCTCTTCCTGCCACCAGCTGGATCATGTGGGATGGCCTCCATTTGACCTTTAGTGCCTACAAGTGTCCATGCCTGAAGGTAACAAGCTCAATCCTAGTTGGTCATTATTTTTCCCTAAGAATGCATTGCTAAAAGGCAAGGCAAGTAGGGAAATCTCAAATGACAGGACTTAACTCTTGAATCAACTACAAGTTGCCAACATCTGGGTGAGCCATTTATCAGTGAAATAGCAGGCATACCAGCAAGAGATTTGATAAATGAATTTGGGAACATCACACAGCTATGTCTAATCATAATTTAATTACTGACGTCAGCCATCTTGCCATTTTATGAGAAGAGTATTTAAGAAAATCCATTAATAGAGAACATTTGTTAGTAATAATTCAACTTCTCTTAAAAATGATTTCATCAATTTTTAATTATAAAAGCATATGGTTCACATGAAGTCTTAAAAAAAGATGGAACCCAGATCCAGGGTGCCACTAGGAGGCAGTTGAATAGGGATAAGGACTTAAGAATAGCTCTCCTTTGGTTTAAAATGAAGCCTCAGTAGAGCTAGTGCATGTCTGTTAAGTATCTTCTTGACAATCCACTCCTTTCATTCCAGCTAAGCAATGGGTTTCTCAGTGTTCTTCAAATATCTTTTCACATCTACTGTCATGCCAAGATAAGTCTGCCTTCTTATGGTTGTATGAACAATGAAAGGAATAAAGGCCGCCACTGTGAATAGGTCTGAAAAATAGAAACCCTTGATTATCTTCTTTCCCCGTTCCTGTCATTGTAGACTGTACTCTTAGCCTCGCTGCAGCACTAAAATCAGAATTAAAGAAACTTTTTTTTAGTGAAGTACTACTGACCCAAGGGAGGGGAAAAAATATTCAAGGGTCAATAATTAAGTCAAAATTAGCCTTACTAATTCAAGTTTTTTGCACATGAGTGAGCAGAATTTCAAATCCTCTGTTATTTAAGTACAGAAAAATAAGTTTTCTTAAATTAAGTATAATAATAATACTATAATACTGATTGAAAGATAAAGACACTTAGAGAGCAGAGCACCAGGATTGGATGGTAGTGAAACAACAAAAATTGGAATGAGAGAACAAAGGACAGACAATCATCCATTTCTCTTATCCTGAAATAGATATTCATGGCCCTAAATGCTGTCCCTCATCAAGAAATCTCCTTGCTACCACTCCTACCCCCATCACAGATTCCTAGAAATATTTTCCCCTAAGGCCTAAAAGTTGTGTGCTTTCCTGTTCTCCAGATACGGACTTTCAAGTCTCTGAAAGAAAGATGTCTTCTCTCCCTGCAATAGCCTCTTTGATTTGGCCAGGTAGTTATGCTGTGGTTGTTTGGTTTTTTCCAAGTCCCTGGATTTTTGATCTTCAGCCATACGTATCCTGGGTTTTCAGATAGTTTCCAGGCTTTCTCTGAGTTATTGACTTTTTAAATTCTACCTCCCAGTTTTTTTTCCTACCCAATGTCTGCATTTTGTCAACGTTCCATTTTCAAAATTAGAAAAACAACCTAATGTATTTCTTTGGTTTTTCATCTCCCTAAATGATGTTGAATTTTCTGGAATTTTAAAGTTGAAAAGAACTATGAAGTTTATCAAGTCCAGTTCACTTGTCAGAATTTTAATCTCTCAAGCCTTCAGTCCCCCAAATCTGACTGTAGAACCCGTCTATTAGAAAGCTCTTTCTTAGATTTAGCTGATATTATTTATGCAGCTTCCTCCCTGGGATCACACAGAACAGACTGTTGTCATTGCCCCTATGATAACCCTTAGCTCTCTGAGTAAAGCTACCTTGTTCTCAACTCCACCATACACTAGTTCCAGTTTAAACAAACCTACTATCTTAGTTATGTTATATGACATTTTTCCAAAGCCATGAAACATTCTTGTTTTCTTCAGAATAGTTTCATTATTATTACTATTATATAGTTCATATCCAAAAGGAGAAAAAAATCTTGTCTGTATTTATATTTATTTATCTTATCAACATTTAGAATATTGCCACTAAATATATTTAAAT
This sequence comes from Lepus europaeus, assembly GCF_033115175.1. Lineage (NCBI taxonomy): Eukaryota > Metazoa > Chordata > Mammalia > Lagomorpha > Leporidae > Lepus > Lepus europaeus. The sequence continues at coordinate 63,208,931 of NC_084850.1, read as the reverse complement.
TTATGCTAATATTTTACCTTTTAGTGTATATGGATTTAACAATGAAACAAGAAGTAAATCATTTACATCCTTTGCTTAAATGTCAGGAGAGGCTTTTCTTTCCTTTTTGTTTTGTCTTCTGAAAAAAAATTATTTATTTATTCTGAAAGTCAGAGAAAGATAGAGAGAGATCTTCCTTACATTGGTTCACTTGCCAGATGGCTGCCAACACCAGCCTGAAGCCAGAAACCAGGAGCTTCATCCAGATTTCCCACATAAGTGCAGGGGTGTGAGTACTTGGGCCACTCTCTGTTGCTTTCCCAGGGACATTAGCAGAAAGCTGGATCAGAAGTGGAGCAGCCAGAACTCGAACTGGTGCCCACATGAGATGCCCACATGAGATGGCATCACAGGCAGCAGATTTTCCTGCTGTGCCACAGTGCCGGCCCCCAGGGAAGCCTTTCCAAAGCCTACCACCCTCCACCAGCCCCACTGCTTCCACCAAGCAGACTAGATAACCTTGGATTTTTCTTCCATAGAATTTTTATCACTGTAACTTACTTTTGAAATAATTTATTTAAATCTATATCCTTCAATAGAACATAAGCTTCAGAGAGCAAAGAGTAAAGAATAAAGTTAGCTACTTGCAGGTGCTAACACAGAGCCCAGTACATAATACAGCCTCACAAATGTTTGTTGGTGGAATACATGAATCAAAGAGCTTTGTTATTCTCCTGTGACCAGAAGGGACTTTACAGCCCATATTTTTCTGATAGGTAAAGTGAATCCATAGAAGTTAAGGAATTTATTTAAGGTTATACAGCTGCTTGGTTAGAGAATTATAAATTTTACATTTTGACATTCCTCCTATATTTTAGTCATGTTAATGACTAATCCAAGGGCTCTATCTAGCTATGGTAGTGACCAAATAGGATAAAAGATAGCCATCAACAGTCATTTTTCTATCTGCTGATTTCCTGAATAAAAAATTGAAATAATCCAAGTGGAAAAATTCATTCATTAAGAAATAACATATAATTATTATACTATACCACTAGTTTAAACTGAGAACTCACAATACTCAGCTAAACTATGCTACCCTGTTAACCATAGGATCTTAAAAAAGATTAAAGAGATAAACAGAATAAAATTAAGTTTTTTGGTTAAAAAGATGCTCAATTTCTTCCTCCAAGAGATATCACTGCTTTAGACCTGTTTCTTCTGTTTTAAAGTAGCTACTTACCACATGTGTCTAGTCTGAACTGAGATGTAAGTATAAAATTCACACCAGACTTTTAAAATTTAACACAAAAGGATGTGAAATATGCCAGCAGTAATTTTTATATGTGTTACATAATTAAACAATGATATTTTGATGTACTGGGTTAAATAAAATATTCTAAAATTTAGACTACCTTTTAAAAAGCTTTAAAATTACATTAAATTACACATGTAATACTGATTCATGTAAAGTTAGCAATACATGAGGACTCCATCAACTTGATAAAGAATATCTACAAAAAGCCTACATCTAACATCACACTTAATGCTGAAGGACTAAATGCTATTTATCTAAGATCAAGAAGAAGGTAAGGGGCCTGGCATTGTGACACAGTAGGTTAAGCCACAACCTTTGAAACCAGCATCCCTTACCGCAGCACTGGTTTGAATCCTGGCCACTCCACTTCCGTTTCAGCTCCTTGTTCATGCACCTGAGAAAATAGCGAAAGATGGCCCAAGTACTTGGGAACCTGCCACCCACCTGAGAAACCCAGATGGAGTTCCAGACTCCAGGCTGTAGCCTGGCTTAGCTGGGCCTTTGCAGCCATTTGGAGAGTGAATCAGTGGATGGAAGACCCCTTTCGCTCTTTGTTATTCTGTTTCTGATACTTTGCTTTTCTAACAAATGAAATAAATAATTTTTTTAGGTTTTTATATTTTATTTATTGAAAGACAGAGTTTGAGGGAAAGATCTTCCATCCACTGGTTCACTTCCCAAATGACCATAACAACTTGGGCTGGGCCAGGCTGGAGCCAGGAACAAGGAGCTTCTTCCGGATCTCCCAAGTGGGTTCAGGAACCCAAGGACTTGGGCTGTCTTCCACTGCATTTCCAGGCACATTGTCAGGGAGCTGGATAGCAAGTGTAGCAGTGGGCTCTTGAATTGATGCCCATATGGGATGCCAGCATCACAAGTGGAGGCTTAACCTGCTGTACCACAATGCCAGCCCCAATAAAATAAATCTTTAAAAAATAAAATAAAGTACCAGTACTGGTACTGAAACAGTATTTTTATACTTTGCGTTTCTGTGTGGGCGCAGACTGATGAGGTCTTTGCTAATTATATACTGAAGTGATCTTCTGTATATAAAGAGAATTGGAAATGAAAAAAAAAAAAACAACCTGGTGTTAAAATGGAAATGGCATAGAAAATTAATTAATTTGAAAAAAAAATTATATAGGATCTCTGTCTTTAATGTGCTGTACATTGCTATTTAATGATATAATTAGTAATCCAATGGTAGTTTTTTCACTTTATGTTGCTATATGGGCAAAATGTTGAAATCTTTACCTAATATATACTAAACTGATATTCTGTATACAAAGAGAATTGAAAATGAATCTTTACATGAATAGAAGGGGAAAGGGAGCGGGAAAGGGGAGGGTTGCGGGCGGGAGGGAAGTTATGGGAGGGGGGAAGCCATTGTAACCCATAAGCTATACTTTGGAAATTTATATTCATTAAATAAAAGTTTAATAAAAAAAAAAAAAGAAAAAGAGCAGCCAGTAAAAATGGACACTATAAGAAACAATGACCTGATCAGCTCTTGTCCTGACTCTAGATGTACAATGTAATACTTTATCCTTTTTAGTATTTGTTGTTGTTGTTGTAGTTGTTGCTCTAGTACTAGTGGTTGAACTCTGTAATTAACACACAATTATTCTTAGGTGTTTAAATTTTAACTGAAAAGTGATCCCTGTTAAATTTAAGAGTGGAAAAAGAGAGGGAGGAGATGTACAATTTGGGACATGCTCAATCGGACTTGCCCCAAATGGTGGAGTTAGAAATGTGCCAGGGGATTCCAATACAATCCCATCAAGGTGGCATGTACCAATGCCATCTCACTAGTCCAAGTGATCAATTTCAGTTCACAATTGATGGCTCTGATAGGTCTAAGAGTCAAAGGGATCACACAAACAAGACAAGTGTCTGCTAATACTAACTGATAGAATCAAAAAAGGGAGAGAAGGATCCAACATGGGAAGCGGGATACACAGCAGACTCATAGAATGGCAGATGTCCTAAACAACACTCTGGCCTCAGAATCAGCCCTTAAGGCATTCGGATCTGGTTGAAGAGCCCATGAGAGTATTGTAGGCATGGAAAGCCAAGATACCATGGAAAAGAAAAAAAAAAGAAGAAGACCTAAATGAAAGATCTCTGTTAGTGAGATCCCAGTGGAAAGAACGGGGCCATCAAAGAAGGAGGTACCTTTCTCTGAAGGGAGGAGAGAACTTCCACTTTGACTATGACCCTATCGGAATAAGACCAAAGTCAGCGAACTCTAAAGGCTTCCATAGCCCTGGCAACTCATGACTAGAGCCTAGGGAGATTACTGACGCCATGAACAGGAGTGTCAAATTGTTACGTCAGCAACAGGAGTCACTGTGTACTTACATCCCATGTGGGATCTGTCCTTAATGTGTTGTCTAATGTGCAGTGATGCTATAACTAGTACGGAAACAGTATTTTTACACTTTGTGTTTCTGTGTGGGTACAAACTGATGAAATCTTTACTTAGTATATACTGAATCAATCTTCTGTATATAAAGAGAATTGGAAATGAAAAAAAAAACCTGGTGTTAAATTGGAAATGGCATAGAAAATTAATTAATTTTTTTAAAAAAATATCATGTAGGATCTCTGTCTTTAATGTGCTGTACACTGTTACTTAATGTTATAACTAGTACTCCAACAGTATTTTTTTCATTTCGTGTTGCTATATGGGGGCAAACTGTTGAAATCTTTACCTAATATATACTAAACTGATCTTCTGTATATAAAGAGAATTGAAAATGAATCTTGATGCGAATGGAAGGGGAGAGGGAGCGGGAAAGGGGAGGGTTGCGGGTGGGAGGGAAGTTTTGGGAGGGGGAAGCCATTGTAACCCATAAGCTGTACTTTGGAAATTTGTATTCATTAAATAAAAGTTTAATAAATGAAAAAAAAATTAAATAAATAAATAAAAAATAAAATAAAATAAAGACATAGGCAAGAACATCTAATCTTACCACTCACATTTGACCTAATATTGGAAGTTCTAGCTATTGCAGTAAGGCAAGGAAAATAAATAAAATGCATAGAATTGGGAAGGGAAGAAATAAAACTGTCTCTTTTTACAGAAATGACTCTCTGAACAGAAAATCCAAAAGAATCTATATTTAAAAAAAAAAGTCTAGCACTGGAGCTGGTATTGTGGCATAGCAGGTTAAACCTATGGGTACCTGTTCAAGTCCTGGCTTCTCTACTTCTGATCCAGATCCCTGCTAATGCCTGTGAAAACAGCTAGGATGGCCCAAATATTTGGGTCTCTGCATTCATATGGGAGACCTGAATGAAGTTCCTGGCTCCTGCCTTCAGCCTGGCCCAGCCCTAGCCATTGTGACCGTTGGGGGTCTCTTTCTCTTTCTGTCTCTTCTTCTCTCTGTGTAACTATGCCTTTCAAATAAATAAATAAGTAAATCTTTAAAAAAAAACAAAAACTTCTAGAACTAATAACTAATGTCACAAGACACAAGATCAGTCATATTTCTAGACTAACAATATGTGGAGACAAAAATATAATACCATTCATAATCACTCCAGAGACAGTTAAGTGCTTAGCTATATCTTTAACAAAATATGCACTGAATTTGCATGCTGAAAACTACAAAGTGATGATAAAATAAAGAAGATCTAAATAGCATAGATATACACCATGTTCATAGATTGAAAGATTAACATAGTAAATACACTAATTCTACCCAAATTCATCTACTGTTTCAATGTAATTCCTATAAAAATCCAAACAAGGTGATTTGGAGACTTAGACAAACCCGTTCTAAATTTTATTTATTCATTCATTCATTTTATTTGAAAGACAGAGACAGGTACAGGCAGATTTTTACACCCACTGGTCCACTCCTCCAAATGCCTGCAACAGCCAGAAACTGGACCAGGCTGAAGCTGGCAGCCAGAAACTCAATCCAGGCCTCCCACACAAGTAACAGAAACCCAAATAATTGTGCAATCCTCTACTGCTTCCTAGGCTGCACATTACCAGGAAGCTGGAATCAGAAGCAGAGCTAAGACTCGAACCCAGGCACTCTGATACGGGATGTGAGCATCCCAAACAGCATATTAACTGCTGGGGCAAATGCCTGCCCACATTCTAAAATTTATATGAAAAGTAAAAGGCCCTAGAACAGCTACAATGGATTATAAAAAGAACAAAATGGGAGAAATAAGCACTCTATCTGCTATCAAGTATTATTATTCAGCTACAGTAATTGTGACAGTGTGGTACTGGTGGATAGGCACAAAGATCAATGGAAGAAAATAGAGAACCCAGAAAAAGACCCATAAAATATGCCTAATTGATTTTTGACAGATATTCAAAGTATACTTAATTGATGCTACAAGAATTGAAAACCTATAGGGGAAAAAAAATCTCACAAATCACATTTAAACGTAACTCAAAATGGATCTTACATTTAAATATGATGTGCAAAACTATAAGATTTTTAGAAAAAATCATAAGAGCACATCTACAGCATCTATGACTAGGAATAGATTTCTTAGAGTTGAAACCAAAAGTACAAGACAAAGAGAAAAATTGATAAATTTAAATATCATCAAAATTAATAATGTCTGCTCTGTGAAATCCCATATGAAGAGGATGAAAAGACAAATTATAGATGAAGATAATATTTGCAAACCACGTATTTATAAAAGAATTGATATCTAGAATATATAAACTACTCCCAAATCTCAATAATAAAAATTAATTCATTTAGAAAACAGGCGGCCAGCGCCATGGCTCAATAGGCTAATCCTCTGCCTGCCGCGCCGGCACACCAGGTTCTAGTCCCAGTCGGGGCGCCAGATTCTGTCCCGGTTGCTCCTCTTCCAGTGCAGCTCTCTGCTGTGGCCCAGGAGTGCAGTGGAGGATGGCCCAAGTGCTTGGGCCCTGCACCCACATGGGAGATCAGGAGAAACACCTGGTTCCTGGTTTCGGATCAGCGCGGTGCGCCGGCCGCAGAGTGTCGGCCACAGCAGCCATTGGGGGGTGAACCAACGGAAAAGGAAGACCTTTCTCTCTGTCTCTCTCTCTCACTGTCCACTCTGCCTGTCAAAAATACATAAGTAAATAAATAAATAAATAAGAAAACAGGCAAAGTTATTAACAGCCATCTCACTAAGGAGGATATATAGCAAAATCCATGAAAATTTGTTCAACATCATTAGGCATAAAACCAATGCCTATCAGAATGGCTAATATAAGAAATAGTACTGGGGACTGGCGCTGTGGCTTAGCAGGTAAGGCCGCTGCCTGCAGTGCCAGCATTCAACATGAGCACCAGTTCGAGTCCTGGCTGTTCCACTTCTGATCCAGCTCTCCGCTATGGCCTGGGAAAGCAGTAGAAGATGGCTCAAGTCCTTGGGCCCCTGCACCCACGTGGGAGACCTAGAAGAAGCTCCTGGCTCCTGGCTTCAGACTGGCACAGCTCCAGCCACTGCAGTCAATTGGGGAATGAACCAGCGGATGGAAAAACCTCTCTCTCTGCTTCTCCTCTCTCTGTGTAACTCTGGCATTCAAATAAATAAATAAATATTAAAAAAAGAAATAGTGCCAACATAAAGTGCTGGGGAGGACGCAGTGGAGCTATGTCATTCATATATTGAGGGTATGGATGCAAAATGATATAGCAATTCTGAAAGAACTGTCAGTTGATTATAAAACTAAACACATGTTTATCATAATGACCCAGTTAGTACACTTTTAGATATTTATTCCAGATAAATGAACATTTATGCTTATGGCAGTTTTATTTCTAACAGCCAAAGGATGGACCCAGATTATATGCCTTTCTGTGAGGAAAGGATTAAACTGTGGCACTCAGGCCCCAGAGTACCATTCAGAAATAGAAAGTAATGGGCTGTTGAAACATGCAACAATTTGGATGAATCTACAAAAAATTATACCAAGTTAAAAAAAAAAGCCTGAACCCTAAGGTTACAAATGGTATGATTCTATTTATAGAACGTTTCTTGGGGGGGGGGGAGGCAGGGGCTCCCTCTCTGGCCTGTTTTCTTCTTTAAGATGTATTTATTTATTTGAAAGGCAGGATCGGGTGTAAGAGAGAGAGAAAGAGATCTTCTCTCTGCTGATTCATGCCACAAATGACCAAAATAGCTGGGGCTATGCCAAGCTGCAGCCACGAGCCAGGAACTCCATCTGCGTCTCCATTGTGGCTGGCAGGGACCTAAGTGTTTGAAAGATCACCTGCCACCTCCCAGGATGCACACTGGCAGGAAACTGTATCATAGGTGGAGATGTCCATGCCAGACACTCCAATATAGGATACAGGCATCAGGAGGACCTCTGCTATATATATTTGCAGGCCACAAAATATCTCATATATATTGTCTAATTTGGCAATTCAATCTTACCTATAGGTAAGTGCTTTCCCATTTAACAGATTAGGATACAGATTCAAGACCCTTGAGATTGAAAATGACTTATCCAAGGTCACCTAAGCAGACTCCAGGCATTCTACAAAATCTCCAAACTCCAAATGAAACCTTATGTCTCCGTCTGTATTTCCTTTTTTTTTTGAAAAAAATATTTATTTATTTATTTATTTGAAAGGCAGAGTTACAGAGAGGCAGAGGCAAAGAGAGAGAAAAATAGAAAGGTCTTCCATCTGCTGGTTCACTCCCCAAAATCCTGCAATGGCCAGAGGTGGGCCAATCCAAAGCCAGGAGCCGGGAGCCTCTTCCGGGCCTTCCATGTGGGTGCAAGGGCCCAAGGACTTGGGCCATCTTCTACTGCTTTCCAGGCCATAGCAGAGAGCTGGATTGGAAGTGGAGTAGCTGGGACTTGAACTGGTGCCCATATAAGATGTTGGCACTGCAGGCCGTGGCTTTACCTGCTATGCCACAGAGCTGGCCCCTGTGTATCATTTTTGAAAAGGATTCATGTGTTGGAAAGACAGAATTACAGAGGGAGAGACAGAGGGAGAGGGAGAGAGGGAGAGGGAGAGGGAGAGGGAGAGGGAGAGGGAGAGGGAGAGGGAAAGGGAGAGGCAGAGATGGAGGGGAGACCTTCCATCCTCTGGTTCACTCCCCAAATAGCAGTAATGGTGGGTCCAAAACCAGGAGCTTCATCCTGGCCTCCCACATGGATGGCAGAGGCACAAGCACTTGGGCCATCTTGGGCTGCCTTCACAGGAACAATAGCAGGGAGCTGGATGGGAAGTGGAGCAGCTGGGACTTGAATCCATGCTCATATGGGATGCTGGTGTCAACAGTCGGCAGCTTAACCCGCTATGCCACAGCGCCGGCCCCCTCAACTGTATTTCTAATCTCCACGAATAGCTATGTTTTTCCTAAGCTATTTCTCCAATCTTCTCATTCTTACTCTTATCAAATCCCTTCTGTCTAATTTTATCACTTCTATGTTTTTATCACTTCTCTATTATCATGAACTTTTTGTCTAGTTCTCTTTTCCTGTACTTTTCCTATACTCTTTTTCCTATACTCTTTTGGATTTAATTTTGAGTATTTTCTTTCAGTTCTTATATTCAGAATTTTTATATTTCTTCTAGGCTTGTTCACCTAATATGTTTCTTTATGTAGAGGGATTTGAAGAAAGTTCTATGGCTGCTCCCATGATCTAGTTATAGTGCATAATTTATCAGCTAGTTAATTTTGAGCAAGTTGCTCAACTTCTCTCATTCTCATTTCCTACTTCTGTACAAATGGGATAACAGTAATTCCTAATACACTTGCAAAAATTAAGTGAAATAATGTACATAAAGTATCTAGCAGTGTCTAGCACTTGTAAAGTTTAATGTTAGTATTTTCCCTCTGGCCACACATCTCACCCATCTCCTTCATCAAAGACTATATTTGGAATCATTCCTCCAGTAAGCTATATACTCCTATGTCTCCATTCCTTTTTTACATTTATTTATTTATTTATTTATTTATTTATTTATTTATTTAAAGGGAACAGATTTCAGGTATTTCATATATACTTTTTAAAAAGATTTACTTTATTTATTTGAAAGACAGAGTTACAGAGAGAGGTGGAGACAGAGAGAGATCTTCCATCCGCTGGTTTACTCCCCAGATGGCCTCATATATACATTTTTAAGAACATAATGACATTTCCCTTGATCCAACCCTCCTGCCTCCTTACTTTCTGATATTTCTTCTAATTTTTGCAACGACATGCTTTCAATTTACTTTATAATCACAAGGTTAGCCCTCCACTAAATATTTAACAAGTAGTAAGTAGAAAAACCACTGTTCCTCAGGCGTACAGACAAGGTCTATAAACAATAATCAAATCTCAAGATTTTAGTACTCTATATATTGTTACCAAAGATCAGAAAGCATATACTATTTGTCCTTTGAGGACTGGCTTACTTCACTAGGCATAATGTTCTATTCCCGTTTCCATTTTCATATATCCTCTCTGCTTCCTGAAACTAAAAGGTGGCGAATACTCATTTTTGCCTAGAGGAACTCTGTGGTGTCCTTCAAGGTTCACTTCCAGTGCAATCTCTTCTGGGAATTCTTGGTAGTCCTCCCATCTTTGAGACAAAATTAAATGGTCTTTCTTCTACACTCAGAAAGCACCTATACACCTCTGTCACATTGTATTTTAAGTATTTATTTACATGCTAACAATCTCCCTGAAGGCCAAATCAATAGGTGGCACAAAGTAGAAACTCAATACGAATTTGCTAAATTAATAAATGAATCAAGATACATTGACACCAAGGGGTAGAAAATAACAAATACAGCCCTGAGTAGAATCAGAACCATAGATGTTCACAGAGTGACAAGTTAGATCAATAGCAGAATGGTCAATATTTACCCAGACTTGTCAGAAAAGTCAGTTTGCATTTGCATCATCCAAAACCTCCAACAATAAGCCTGAAAGCCTGGATATGTAGGTATAGATGGGGAACAATGTTATGCACATGCATACACGAATGAATTTGTCCTTCTGTGCTGGTCCACGTGTTTATTGGGGAAATCAAGCAAGATGTCTCTTCCTTGGTTGAAAATCTAAATATAACATATTTTGATAATTTTGGCTCCCCTATCTCAATAGAAATAATTGAAAACTGATGGTTCAACTAAAGCTTTCTTAAAAATATAGCATATGTGTTCTAAAATGTCCACTCTGTGACACTATTTTTCTATTATGCTTTCATTCTGAAGCTAGTCAAAGTTTGCTTTACACAGCTGCCTAACATCTGTTTCATCTGGTTTGTTCAAGCTAGAAAAATTATATATATATATAGAGAGAGAGAGAGAGAGAGAGAGAGAGAGAGAGAGAGAGAGATTTCAACCATGCCTTGTTTTTCAATGGAGCCATTAACCACTCTAAGCAAATGATGGCTTGTCTGGAATACTCAAATGCAGAAACTGTTGTAACCATGGTGGATAATGAGCACCATAACACAACTGGGGGGAGGTGAAACTTTCTAATGTCCTGCAGCACAGTAGAGTAACTATAGTTTACAAAAATTAATTACACATTTCAAAGAAAACAAAGAAGTTTGAATGCTCTCATAACACACAAAAAAATTTGAGATGGAAAAGCTAACTGCCCTGATTTCATCATTATACACTGTATACATGCATCAAATTATAATACTATATCTCATAAATAGCACAAAAATTAAATGTTAATTAAATATAAAAACATAAAAATAGAGATTGTGAATATAATTTTTAAATTGCTTTTTAACATTTCTTGCTTAGCTGAAAAAAGTAATGTAGAAAGGCTTTGTTTTTCTTATAAAGGCAATAAAAAGCTAATACATTGCAGTTAATTTTATGAATAACTTTATTTTGCCCAATTAATCTTTAATAGGTTTACTTTGTTATAAAGTATAACTCTGTGTACTTCATTGATGTGAGACCTCTCTTTGTTTTTTGATGTAAGCATTCTAACACTATAAATTGCTCTCCAAACACTGCTTTAGGGACATCTAACAATTTTAATATGCCGCACTTTTATTTTCATTTATTTCAAAAGCTTTTAATATTCTTTATATCTAATTTGACTTATCAGTCAAAGAATTTTCCATATATCCATCTGCTTTTTATTTCCAGTTTAACTCTATTTGATAAGATGACATTCATTATATGATTTACATTTCCTTAAAATTTATTGGGACATTTTCTATGGTACATAATGCTATCTATCTTACTCTATCTATTTTGTGTGCAATTAAAAACAATTTTATTCTGCTGTTATTTGACTGGGTGTTTTAGAAATTAGGCAAATTTTATTGATAATGGTATTTTGTCTTCTATATATTTGCTGATTTTCTATCCAATTGTCCTATTAATTATTGGGAGAAGACAATTTTAGTCTCTAAATAAACTTTGGAATTTGTCTTTTGTCATTTTGGTCTATTATTTTGTGCTCCTTCCCTCTTTGAAATTCTGTTATTAAATGCATACACATTTAAGAGTATGTCTTATTGGTGCGCTGACTACTTGCATCATTATTAAAGGTCCTTTAATACATGGTAGATTCTTTGCTATAAAGGTTAAATTGTCAATATTAATATAGTTACTCTGGTTTCTTTGGATTAATGCTTGCATGATGTGCTATTTTCTATCCTTTTACTATTAAGCAGCCAATTAATAGCTTTATATTTGAAGTGGATTTCTTGTAGAAAATATATAGTTGTCATACTTTTTATCCAATCTGATATTCTCTCTGTTAAGTAGAACATTTATACTATTTTTTATAACTTTGTTCCTTTTCTTTAAAAAAAAAAAAGACTGATTGATTTATCTGAAAGACAGAGTTACAGAGGTGCAGAGGCAGAGAGAGAGGGAGAGAGAGAGAGAAAGAGAGAGAGAGAGAGAGAGAGATCTTCTACCCACTGGTTCATTCCCCAAACAGCTGCAATGGCCAGGATCTGGGCCAATCTGGAGCTAGGGGCCAGGAGCTTCTTCCTGGTCTCCCATGTGGGTGCAAGGGCCTAAGGACTTGGGCCATCTTCTATGGCTTTCCCAGGCCATAGTAGAGAGCTGGATCGGAAGTGGAGCAGCCAGGACTTGAACTGGAGCCCATATGGGGTTTTGGCAGTGCAGGCGACAGCTTCATCTGCTACTCCACAACACTGGTCCCCATTTATGCTATTTACATTTAACTTGTCAACATATTTGCATTCAAACTTATCATCTTGATAATTTTTTTCATTGGTCTCATCTGTAAACATGTCTCTTTTTCCTATTTTCCTGCTTTCATTTGTTATGTATTTTTAATTTTTCTTTTTCATCTTTATGATTGGTTAGCTATATATCTTTGTGTAAAATTTCTTTGAGTGTAGAGAGACAGAGAGAGAAACACTACTCCCCTCATTGATTCATTCTCCTGATGCTCACAGCAGCCAGGGAACCAAAACCAGGACCAAGAACTCAATCCAGATTTCCCACATGATTGGCAGGAACCCAACTACTTGAGCCATCGCCACTGCCTCCCAGGGTTCATATTAACAAAAAGCTAGAAGCTAGAAGCCAGAGCTGGGTATTGCATCGAGGTACTCCAGTGTCAGACATGGGCATGCTAACTGGTGTCTTAACTACTACATCAAATGAAGTCACAGATCAAAAACACTTAAACTGGGGCCAGCACTGTGGCTTAGCGGGTAAAGTCGCCGCTTGCAGTGCCAGCATCCCATATGGGCACTGGTTCGAGACCCGGCTCCTCCACTTCTGATCCAGCTATCTGCTATGGCCTGGGAAAGCAGTAGAAGATGGCCCAAGTCCTTGGACCCCTGCACCCATGTGGGAGACCTAAAGGAAGCTCCTGGCTCCTATCTTTGGGTTGGCACAGCTCTGTCCATTGCGGCCATCTGGGGAGTGAACCAGCAGATGGAAGACCTCTCTATCTCTCTCTTCCTCTCCTTCTCTCTTTGTGCAACTCTGACTTCCAAATAAATAAATAAATAAATCTTTATAAAAAACAATTAAACTACAATCAAAATAAATGTAAAGACATGCCATCATAAAATTTCTAAGTTCAATGAAAAAGAGGGAATCTAAATGCAGCAAGTGGGAAAAAACTGATCGTGACCTCATTATATCTGTTAAAATATATATCTTTAACTTACTATATTCTACCTTGAAATGATAATATAGAAATTCACAATTAGAACAATTACCTTATAAAGTGTTTCCATTTTACACCCGGCACCTTTGGCAGTGCTGCCATATACTTTACTTCTAAATATGTTGCAAAATTCACAGTACATTGTTACTATTTTTGTATTAAGCAGTCAACTATCCTTAAGATATTTTAAAATTGAAAATAATATATTTTATATTTATTCCATATTTGCATTTTTTGCACTTCTCTTTCACTTATGAAAGCCACATCTCCATTTCATACAGCAGAAAAACTTCCTTTCACATTAATTCTAAAGTGGCTGTACTCACAAATAATTCCCTCAGAATCTGATTTTCTGAAACAGTATTTATTTTACCTTCATGGTGAAAACATATTTTCAGTTATATACACTGGATTAAAGAATTCTATATTGACATTTTTTTACATCTCCTTCCAGTTATTTAAAGATGATCCTCCACTCTTCTGATTTGCATGGATTCTGACAAGAAATATGCTATCATTCTTATCTTTTATTTCTCTTTGTACAATATAAATTGTTTTTCCCTCTGGCTATATTTAGATTCTCTCTTCTTCACTGTACTTAAGCAATGCTACTAGGATATGATGTTCTTTATCTTTATTTTGCTTGTAGTTTAAGATTTTTACATCTGTGACTTCATAAAATTTGGGAAATTTTAAGCCAGTGTTTCCTTCAATTATTTCCTTTTGACTTAGGCCTTTACAGGCATCTATTTCCTTGTATCTTAAATTGCTTGATATTATTTAATAAGTCACCAATAATATTTTTCCAACTCTTTCATTCTGTGCTGTGCTTCACTGTGAATAGTTTCTATGGTAATGTTCTCAAGATTACTGATCTTTTTTTCCACATACTGTCTATTCTGTGCTGAATCCCATCCAGTATTTTCATTTCATTTCATATATTTTTCTTTCCTAACATTCCCATTTGGGCATATTTCTTACATTTCTCTGATTTTAATGCTTTCCTCTTCCTTCTTGAACATATAAAGGAAATTTATAATAGCTGTTTTAAAACCTTTGTCTGCTAATTCCATCTCTGTTATTTATGGGTATATTTCCATTGGTTGATTTTTCTCCTGAGTATGATCTATTTTTCTGCTTCTTTGCCCACCTAGTAAGATTTTATTCAAAATTAATATTTTGATTGCCATATTTAATTGAATTTTGTTATGATATTCATTTAAGTCATTTGGAATCAATTAAGCTTTTAGTGTTTGTTTTTAAAATTTATTACTATAGATAAAGACCAACCTTTTTTTTTTTTTGACAGGCAGAGTGGACAGTGAGAGAGAGAGAGAGACAGAGAAAAAGGTCTTCCTTTTCCATTGGTTCACCCTACAATGGCCGCTGCAGCCGGCGCGCTGCAGTCAGTGCACCGCGCCGATCCGAAGCCAGGAGCCAGGTGCTTCTCCTGGTCTCCCATGCAGGTGCAGGGCCCAAGGACTTGGCCATCCTCCACTGCACTCCCGGGCCACAGCAGAGAGCTGGACAGGAAGAGGAGCAACTGGGACAGAATCCGGCACCCCAACCAGGACTAGAACCCGGTGTGCCGGCACCACAGGCGGAGGATTAGCCTATTGAGCCGCGGTGCCGGCCCAAAGACCAACCTTTAGTCTAGAGCTAATTTAGCCTAACTACTAAGTAAGCCATTCCCTTCTGAATATTCTACCTAATGCCTTTTGCATTATCACATCTTTCCACTCTGGTGGGTAGAAACATGAAATCTTTCCTCATCTGTAGGCTCTCCAAGAATTGGTTGATCCACTGATTTACAGTGATTCTTTCCCTAGCCTCAGTGTGTTTCTTTTTACCCACATGTAGATCAGTACTCAGCAAAGACTTTAGATCTATATAGATCTCTACAACTTTCTCTTTGTGAACCCTCCCCCTTCTCTCTGGTATGATGACTCACAAACTGTAGCTACATTGACTTTCCTGAACTTTGATTTTTGTCTCATCAACTCAGCAAGGTCTTCAGGCTTTGTTTGGGTTCCCTCACCATACAGAAAACTTTCTCCAGGCCTTAAGCTATGGCAACCTTTGAATTCAGGTTGTTTGTTTTCCTTTTTCTGAGATGAAAGTCCTACATTACATGTACTCTGATTTCTGAAAACTATTGTTTCATGGGTTTTATCTTGCTTTGTACTTGCTTAGTGGGAGAATAAATATTTTTGCTGTTATCCCATCATGGTCAGAAAGGCGAATCCCTACAGAATTTTTGAAACTTAAAATAGTTACAAACACTCAAAAAGTGGACAATTTCACTCAGAAATATGAATTTCCAGTTTGTCTTAAGAAGAGATACCTAGGAATACTGGACCTCTTTTTTCTGCATGGCAATAATGATCTGAAACTGAATATTAGTTTTCCCCATTAGAAAAAAACCTGCTCTATCTAGTTTATAACCACACCCTCATATTGCCCACCTCCCTTATTTACATTATACACTTTGTGCCAATAGGGAGTACTGACATTCAAAATATAACAAGTATGACATGGAAGTTAATAATAATAGACAATTACTGAATATAAACTGGTACAACAACAGTGGTAAAACCATCCAAATATCAGATTTACTCATGTATGCTTATAATGCTTGCCTAATATTGTACTATTTAATACATGATTTACTTTGGGGACATCAGAAAAACCTCCCTATCTCACCACCAACTACTTGTGAAATAATTGATCAGTAAATATGTAATTTTAGAGTGCTTTTATTTAATAAATATAAATTTCATAGGTACAGCTTTTGGAATATAGTGGTTCTTCCCCCCAAAACCACCCTCCCACCCCAACTCCCATCCCACCTCCTACTCCCTCTCCCATCCCATTCTTCATTAAGATTCATTTTTGATTATCTTTTTATACAGAAGATCTACTCTATGCTAAGTAAATATTTCAACAATTTGCACCCACACAGACACACAAAGTATAAAGTACTGTTTGAAGACAATTTTTACCATTAATTCTCACGGTACAACTCATTAAGGACAGAGGTCCTACATGGGGAGCAAATGCACAATGACTTATGTTGTTGATTTGACAATTGACAATCTTGTTTATGGCGTCAGCAATCACCCTAGGCTCTTGCCATGAGCTGCCAAGGCTATGGAAGCCTTTTGAATCAAAAAACTCCATCATTATTTAGACAGGGCCATAGTCAAAGTGGAAGTTGTCTCCTCCCTTCAGAGAAAGGTACCTCCTTCTTTGATGGCCCTTTCTTTCCACTGGGATCTCACTCACAGAGATCTTTCATGTAGGCTATTTTTTGCCACCATGTCTTGGCTTTCCATGCCTGAAATGCTTCCTATGTTGGAGCATACTCTTCTTTTTAATTCTATCTATTGTTATTAGCAGACACTTGGTCTTATTTATGTGATCCCTTTGACATTTATTCCTATCTATATGATCAGTTAGATCATATATTATCTAGTAAGATGGTATTAGTACCTGCCATCTTAATGGGATTTAGAGTTCCATGGCAAGTTTTAGTTTTACCCTTGGGGGTAGGTCCATGGGAGAATGTGCTGAACTGTACATCTCCTCTCTCTCTTATTCCCACTCTTATTTTTTACAGGGATCAATTTTCAATGGGATTTAAACACCTAAGAATAATTCTGTGTTAAATAAAGAGTTCAACCACTGGTATTAAATAGAAAAAGGAAATAGTAAGAGGAATAAAATAATAAGCTCTTCCTCAACAGTCAGGACAAGGGCATTACTTCTCATAGTGTCAATTTTACTTCTACAGATTTTCTTTTAGGTGTTCCGTATTGATCATTGTTAAAATAGAAAACACACAGCTGGGGATGCATGTGTTCCTTGGATAAGTCCTGTCTTGTCTTCCCCCTCACTTTTTTGTCATGAGCATTAAGGGGTTACATGATATAAAACCTAATATCCTCGCCACCTCTAAAATTCTATGAATTCTTTTAATCAATGATTACTGCAAAGTTTTTTCTAGGTTGTAAAACGAATCTATCTTAAATGAGACAAAAGTAAAGCCACCGCCTACAGTGCCGGCATCCCATAGGGGCGCCAGGAGTCCCATGTGCTCTACTTCTGATCTGGTTCTCTGCTGTAGCCTGAGAAAGCAGTAGAAGATGACCCAAGTCCTTGGGCCCAAGCACCTTCATGGGAAACCCAGAAGAAGCTCCTGGCTCCTGGTTTCGGATCAGCACAGCTCCAGCCAGTGAGGCTATCTGGGGAGTGAACCAGTGGATGGAAGATCTCTCTCTGCCTCTGCCTTTCAAATAAATAAAATAAATCTTTTTTTTAAAAAAAAAAAGCAATGACTGAATTTCTGTGAACAGAGCATAGAGTAATGAAAGAACACTCAAAAGAAAGTCTATCTTACAAATGGTTAATGGTTTGAGTGAGCATTATTCTGCTTTAAGGCAATTAGGTATTGTTAACAAATGAGTTAAAAATGCCAAAGGATAAATTTTGCATCTGCCTCAGTTCTACTATGCTGAAAGTTGTGGCATTTTTATTACATTGATAATGACTAAAGTAAAAGTTCCTTCGGGAAATTCAAATTTTCTCTTAGTCAACTGTTCAGGGAAGCAGAGAATATGTTTATTTCAATGACTCAGAGACCAACCTCAAAGTAAAGAAGAATATAGAAAGACAACAGAGAGGCAGAAAACATGAATCTGTAGTCACCTAGGCAACAAGTCACATGGGAGAAGGGAGAAATTATTCTGATACCACCTAGGTTTCTAACAAAAGATTCTACATGGCCAACCTAGGGAGATGGAGTCTGACAGACTTAGGTTCAAATCCTAGGTCCACCATTTATTAACTGGGTGACTGTACTAAAGATACTTTATCTCACTGGGCTTTAGTTTCCTCATTTTTTTGAAAAGGGGAATAATGACATACCTCACTGGGAAGATTAAATGAGAAAAAAATCTACTAAAGAACCTAACACAGAGTTTGACCCATAGAGGATATATAATAAATGACAATGAATAAGTCAGAGTTTTCCTGAAATCTTAGTCTCTATTGATTCATAGACTAGCTTTCAGATGTTGTCCCTTGGAACATGGCAGACAAGGAAATCTAGAAATGTATGTGGATGTAAGGCATGTTGACCTCACGCTTTGGCTATGGATGTTGAAACCTAAAGATGAGGCAGAAGAGCTAACACAGTTTAGTCCTCTGGCTTTACACAGTAAGGACAATGGAAGAAAAAAAGCAAATCAGTTCTCTGCTCCTACTTCTTCATATAGACTTCAAAGCTCAGTCTTCCAAAAGTACTCCAAGAACTGAGTATTCAGGTAAGAAATCAACTTGGAAGTAGAGAGGAGAAACTGTAACTAGGGGGCTATTAGTAACATACACATTGGTATAAAGTCTGAAGCTACTCTTTTTAAAAATTTATTTTATTGATTTGAAAGGCAGAGTTTCAGAGTGAGAGTGAGAGATACATAGAAAGATATCTTCCATTGCCTGGTTCACTCCCCAAATGGCCATAACAGCAGAGTTAGGCCAGAAAGAAGCCAGGAGCCAAGAGCGTCTTTCGGGTCTCCTCCGTGGGTGCAGGGGCTCAAGCACTTGGGCCATTTTCTGCTGTTTTTCCAGGTGCATTAGCAGCTAGCTGGATCAGAAGTGACGCAGCCAGGACTTGAACCAGCACCCATATGGCATGTCAGCATTTCAGGTAGCAGCTTAACCCATTAAGCCACAATGCTGGCATCTGAAGCTACTTTATAATACTTAACCCATAAATGTATGGGAAATGAGAGTTAGCTCAGCAGCAAGAAAGTTAGGCTTAGGTATGATCCCTTAATTTTGCTTAAAGTAAAAAAATCCTAGCAAGGTTTCTGGACTTTTCTGTAGATTTCATGAATGACATTCCCATTTGCATTCAAAGTTAACCCTATCTTATTCCTAGCCTTAAGGGACTAGAATTAAGCTTTAGATTGGTAGATTGCCACTGTGACCAGGGCAACAATGTTGGTTCACCCTCACCTCCCCTATGCACAGCTTTCAAGATGACATTCCTGTGTTGCACCCCCCAAGATCTGTCTTCTCTGTTGTTGTATATTCCAACTATCCCTATCAGGTTTTTGCTTAATCAGGGTTCCAGGTGCTTCCTATCCCATAGCTAACTACATTTTTCCTAGGAATTCTGGGAGATCCAAAGGTATGACTCTAATAGTAGAAAAATAATCTTTCTCCCAAGTGTTGCTTCCAACACTAAAATCAATAGTAGTTAGCTTGAGTAACTGCTGGCCATATTCCAAGTGGACTTCAACAACAAATATTTATTGAACCCTTACCATGTTCCAGACACTTTTATGTACATTATCTCATACCTTTTCTGGAAGATAGCCAAGGAATGTGTTATTAACTGTATTTCACAAATGAGGACACCAAGGTACAGACACATTAAGTGCCGTTCTCAGGAGCATATAGCTAGTAAGTGACAGAGTTGGGAATTAAAATCAAGACTACCTTACTTCAAGGCTAATGTCCTTTCTGTTATATATAGTACATATAATGCATACACTTCCTGACATCACAATGATTTAAAAATCACACTGAAGTATCAATTTGCTGGCCCAAAGAAAACTAGGCAAATACTGCTCCCCAAAGAGCTCCTAACATACTGATCATTTAGTTGTGGAATAAAAAGATGTCAGAATAATTCCAACTCTCTCCATCACAAAGAATCTAATCAAGAAGTCTATGTGCCGTAAAGCTACATTACCTCTTCAACTAAATTCTTCTCCATGATTCCTAGCACAGTCTGAAGTTGTATCTAGGCCCCCATAGTAGGTTTTTACCAAATAAAAATACCTTTACCAACTGCTAGTTAAGGCCTTCAATTACTTTCTCAGCCATGAGACTCAAAACAGAAATGCCCTGGGAATGAAAGACAGTGCCATCAATTTACATTAGGGCAAATGAAGGCTATTAGAGCCTTTCAACAGTAGATGTGTTGTAGATGGAGGTGTCAGTGATGAGTCAAGTCCTCTCATTTTACAAAAGTAGAACTTGAAGTCCAGAGAGGTGAGGATAAAGACTCAAAGTCACACAGTAAGAGATGAGATGAGACTAGATCCCAAGTGTTTGACTACCCATCACACACAAATATTAAGAAACTCTAAGTAGTGATAGGGCAGTAATAGTAGGAGGTACATGGGCCAGGTGGAGGAATATTAGAAGAAAATTCAGAAGACACCTAGTTCACAGCTTAGAGACCAGTCATTTGGCATTAAGTAAGTGTCAAATGTAACTTGAATAATAATGGACCTCGCTGGGAAGATTAAATGAGATAATAGAGATTGAAGACCCTAGCCAGAGCAAATTTATAATAAATGATAAATTATAAGTGATAATGCAAATTGCTAAATATAATTATGTATTAGAATCACCTGAAAGTCCTGTAAAGCACATATTTTACGGCCCCTCCTTTCTTTCTGCTTTGGAATTTACACTTCTAATAACTGGAATTTTCTATACACACAAACACAAATGCACACACACATGCACACACACACATATATATGTAATAACTTTTGTTGCTATAGCTGACGGTCCAGGGGACTGCACTTTGAGACTCTATGAGAAATAAATCAGTGAAAATTCAGTAAACCTCCCTTTTATATAACTATATACATATATATATAATTTTTTTAAGTTTGAAACAAATGAAAACAAGTAAACCTATGGCTTTAGGAAAATCAACTCCCTTTCTAGACCTCAGTTTCCCTGTCTATAAAATAAGGCATTCAGATTAAGTAATCCCTAATGATACTTGTGGCTTTGAAATATTAAAATCCTATAAAAATTATTGGTATCATAGGGATTGAACAGTTTCACAACACAAATCCCAAGCAGCCAGCTATTTGAGTAGTTACTAGGTTTGTAGGCTATTATTGTGTCCTCCTTGATCCCCCCATAGTCACTCCATAATACAGAATTCCCTACATAAGATACTAGGCAAAGTCCCAACTGGCCTCAATGGGAGTTGTTACCTAAGGATTAAGCTGGAATCTCAGCCGTTACTCTTCTGAAAGCTGAAAAGATCACATCGTTAAACTATGTCTAGGGAGGAAAAAAGAAGCTATTCATGGCCTCTGAACACATGCTTATGTTTCAGTTCCAACTGCTTATACATTTGCATCTGTTTTCATTCTTGGAAATATGATTGCCTTTTTTAGGATTATGGCAACAGACAAATATTGTACTGTGAGAATCTTTCCATTGCTGTTCTGAATCGTGTACTCCGGAAACATCCTTGGAACATTTGGAGTGACTGATGGTTTTGTGATTATATTTCACAGGAATGGGCAATGTAACTGAACAGGTGTGGGTGAATGGAAAAAGCACTGTATGAGTCTAGAGGATTTACTTTCCCAAACTGCTTCTGCTACAGACTGTGCTTGAATAAGTTATTTCATTTTCCTGATCCATTTCCTAATCTGTAAAATTAAGGGAGTCACACAAACTCAGAATGGTTGACCTTGCTTTGTGAACCAAAGTGAGTTGTCTTGCACTCCCAAAAGTGAAAAGTAAAAATAAGTAATTCTCATAACAAAAGAAATAAAAACAGTGCAGAGGGAAATAAAATAAAAATGTCCCTCTCTATGACCTCTTTTGCAATTCTCTATAGATAAGCAGTGCTAACAACTCTTTGGATTGTTTTCTGGACATTTTATATGCATATATGAAAATATATGTAATATCTTTTTGTATTTTAAAGGATAAATATACAAACACATGCATACAACACATCTTAAAATTAAAGAAATAACCTAGTATTTTTGTATAGCATTTTGTATTCCTATGCATGTGCTAATTACCATATAGGATAAAACCCTGACACTGGAGTTAAATTTAGTCTTGTATTTTAAATTTTTAGTGGTTGCGGTTTAGATTTTTCTATCCATCCTGAAAAGTATTTATTTTTAATAACTTTATAGCTACTATTTGTGTTGTTATATTAATGTCCCTTCAAGATATACACACACATACAAACACAACAGTGTACTAAGGGGGCTCCATAAAGTTTGTGGAAAATGAAATTAAAAGATAAGCTTATTTAGTGCAAAAGCTTTGGAAATCCATGTATGCAAAGGGCCTTCAAAATTTCATAGCAATTATGTACTACAAAATGCATAGATTTCAAATATTTTTGCACCAAAATGAACATCTTTTAATTCCATTTTCCATGAATTTTGAAGTACTCTTATTTGTAGCTTTATTTTCATTTCAGCTGCACCCCTTGCAAAAATTCAGCCAACTACAGGATAAAATTAGTTTAAAATTCCCATTCAAATCCAAAATTCCAGTAGTTTCACTTAACTTTTTTTTACTACACAGCATTGGAGCATGTGTGTGCATAATACTTTGAATATTACAAGGCAACTTAGCATAATGTTTTCAAGGTTCATCTATATTGCAGCACATACTTCATTATTTTATGGCTTGATAAAATTCCATTGTATAGCTGTCCCACATTTTCTTTATTCATTATCAGTTTATGGGCCTCAGAGTTGTTTCTACTTTGGGTATATTATGAATAATATTACTAGTGAATATTTGTGTACATGTTTCACTGAATATTTGCTTTTAGTTCTCCTGTGGATATATACCTCATTGTTGAGGGAAAGATACCAAAGAATATCATATCGCATGTAATATGATTCCAGTTTATATGAAATGGAGAAAATAAGTAAATCCATAGAACATATTAGTGGCTTCCAAGGGCTAGGGGGAATGAAGAATAGGGATTGACTGGTTAATAGGTACAGGATTTCTTTTGGAAGTAATGAAAAATTTTTACTTTGTTAAAGATTAATTAATTAATTAATTAATTAGCAAGGCAGAGCTACAGAGAGACAGGCAGATTTTCCATCCATTGGTTCACTCCCCAAATAGCTGCAACAGCCAGGCTGGAGCCAGGAGCCAGGAACTCCACCCTGGGTGGCAGAAGTGCAAGTACTTGGGCCATGTTCTACTACATTCCCAGGCACATTAGAAGAAAGCTGCCTCAGAAGTGGAGCAGCCAGGACCCAAAAATGGGGCTCTGAAGTGGGTTACCATCACTGCAGGTGGTGGCATACTGCACCATAGCATTGGCCTCTGAAAACTTATTTTAATTGTATGACATCTACAGAGTCAATTGCTATCTATTTAAAAATATTTATATCTTAAAATTAATTTTCAAAAGAAAATTTAATACCAGGGCCAATGCTGTGGCGTAACAGATAAAGCCACTGCCTACAGTGCTGGCATCATTTATGGGCGGCTTTGGATCGGCTCAGCTCTGGCTGTTGCAGCCATCTGGGGAGTGAACCAGCAGATGGAAGACCTCTCTCTGCCTCTGCTTCTCTCTCTGTAACTCTGCCTTTCAAGTAAATAAATATTTTTTTAAAATTTAAATATCTGAAATATTTTGTTTAAAATATAATGAAACTATAGAATACAATAATACAAAATAACATTTTAAAATTTGAAAAATTTAAGTTGCAATGTAATATACTTGCTCTACTTTTTATTGAGTTAATGTATTTATCATACATTCATATATTTTTATTTATCAATAAATAATTCATAAATGATAAAATTCTCCATTTAAAGGTTACAATTGAATGATGTTTTTAAAAAAATTCACAATATTGGCCGGCGCCGTGGCTCAACAGGCTAATCCTCCGCCTTGCGGCGCCGGCACACCGGGTTCTAGTCCCGGTCGGGGCACCGATCCTGTCCCGGTTGCCCCTCTTCCAGGCCAGCTCTCTGCTGTGGCCAGGGAGTGCAGTGGAGGATGGCCCAAGTGTTTGGGCTCTGCACCCCAGGGGAGACCAGGAGAAGCACCTGGCTCCTGCCATCGGAACAGCGCGGTGCGCCGGCCGCAGCGCGCTACCGCGGCGGCCATTGGAGGGTGAACCAACGGCAAAAGGAAGACCTTTCTCTCTGTCTCTCTCTCACTGTCCACTCTGCCTGTCAAAAATTAAAAAAAAAAATTCACAATATTGAACAGCTATGATCACTATCTAAGTCCAGAACACTTATGCTTGCACAAAGAGAAACCCTGTACTAGTTGCTCTGCATTCCCCTTCCCCTAGCTAGTGGCACCCACTAATCTACTTAATGACATAAGTAGATTATTATGACATAATGTTTTCATAGTTCATCCATGCTATGGCATGAAACCCTATTTTCACTGTTTTCCTGACAGAACAAGATTCCATTCTGTGGATAGATCTCACTGTATCCACTCATCAGTTGGTGAGCATCTGGGTTGCTTCTACTTTTAGGCTATCACAAACAGTGCTGATATGATTATTCATATACAGCTTTACATAGACCTAAGTTTCCAGTTTTCATGGGTATATAACAAGGAATAGAATTGTTGGGTCATCGATATCTATGTTTAACTATTTTTTTCACACATAATATTTGTACTTACTTACAAGGCACAGCACAATGATTTGATAGGTGTATACACTATATAATGATCAAATCAGGATTATTAGCATTTCCATCTCCTCAATCATTTTCATGTTTTGGGAAATTTTGCACTCTTCTTTTCTAGTTATTTTGAAATAGATAATAGATCGTTATAGACTAGTTACCCTAATATGCTAAAGAACAACAGAACTAATTGCTTCTATTTGTGTTTTTGTGCCCATTATATTACCTCTTTTCATTCCCTACTCCTTTCACCCTGCCTAGCTTCTAGTGACCACTATTCTGTTCTCTACTTCTAGGAAATGAATTTTTCAGTATCCATATGTGAGAGAGACCATGAGGTATTTGTCTTTCTGTGTCATTCATACATATACATATATATGTATATATATATCACACTTTATATATACATATATATCATACTTTCTTCATTCATCTATCAATGTACATTTCAGTTTATTTCATACCTCAACTGTTGTGTATAAAACTACAGCAATCTTTGCAGTGAAGCTTTCTCTTTTGTATAATTATCTGGAGCTATTATGAATGAGAGTGCATTCTTAATTTCTTTTTAAGCAAGTTCATTATTGGTATATGAAAGTGCTACTTCTTTTATATATATGAATTTTGTATCCTGAAACTTCACCAAATTTGTTTAGCCATTTTTAAAGATTTATTTATTTATTTCAAAGGCAGAGTTACAGAGAGGCAGGGGGGAAAAAAAAGAGAGAGGTCCTCCATCTGTTGGTTCACTCCCCAGATGGCAGCGACAGCTGGAGCCCTGCAAATCCAAAGCCAGGAGCCAGGAGCTTCCTCTAGGTCTCCCATGTGGGTACAGGAGCCCAAGAACTTCGGACACCTTCCAGTGCTTTCCCAGGCCACAGCAGAGAGGTGGATCGGAAGTGGAGCAGCCAGAACTCAAACCAGCACCCATATGGGATGCCAGCACTGCAGGCAGCGGCTTGACCCACTATGCCACAGCACTGACCCCTGTTTAGCAGTTCTAATAGCTTTTTCATGTAGTACAGTTTTTGCTATACATAAAATTGTGGTATCCACAAACAGGGATGTGACTTCCACCTTTTCAATTTAGATGTCCTTTAATTCCTTATTTTGCCTAATTGCTCTTGCTAAGATTTCCAATAATGTATTAAATAAGAGTCATAAAACTGGAATCCTTGTCTTGCTCCAGATCTTAAAGAAAATGCCTTCAGCTTTTTCCCATGCAGTATGATCTTGGCTGTGGTTATGGTATATAACCTTTATCTTGTTGACACATATTCTTTTCATACCTAAATTGTTGAGACTTTTTTTTTATCATGAATGAGTGTTGAGTTTTATCAAATGTTTTCTTGGCATCTATTGAGATGATCATATGGTTTTAGTTCTTTTTTATTTTTCGTTTGAATACATGATCTCCAGAGACTTTTTTGTTTATTGAAGTGAAATTCACATAACATAAAATTAACCTTTTTTAAAATGTGTATTTCAAAATAAGTGCACATTTCAGTGTCATTTAGTATATAAACATCATTATGCTATATCACAAAAAGAAACCCCTTTCCAAAGAGCAATCACTCCCACTCTCCTCCTCTCCCATCACCTGACAAACACTGACTTTCTGTCTATGCTGTTGCCTATTCAGAAATTTCATCTGCATGGCTCACACCATATATGTTCTTCAGTGCCTGGCTTCTGAATATAGACTTACCCTATGACCTAGCTATCCCACTCCTGGGAATTTACCCAAGGGAAATGAAATCAGCATATGAAAGTTATCTGTACCCCCATGTTTATTGCAGCCAAATTCACAATAGCTAAGACATGGAATCAAACCAAATGCCCATCAACTGAAGACTGGAAAAAAATTATGGGATATATACACCATGGAATACTACACAGCAGTAAAAAAAAAAAAAGAAATCCTGTCATTTGAAACAAAACAGATGAAACTGGAAAACATGATACTTAGTGAAATAAACCAGTCCCAAAAGGACAAATACCATATGTTCTCCCTGATCTGTGATAACTAATAGAGCACCTAAATGTAATCTATAGAAGAGAAATTAACACTTCAAGATGCAATGACTTTGAGCTGTCCTTGTCTTCGACTGTTGAGGAGCAGTTTTTATTTCAAACAATTTGTTGAACTCTTTACTTAGTATAATTTTATGTGTATAAAGTTAATTGAAAATAGATCTTAGCAAAAAATAAGAATGGGGATAGGAGATGGAGAGGGAAGAGGAGTGGGAGTGTGGGTGGGAGGGTGGGTATAGTGGGAAGAATCACTATATTCCTAAAGTTGTATTTATGAAAAGCACGGAGTTTGTATTTCTTAAATGAAAGGTTTCGGTGGGGGGGAGTCTGTATAATAGTGTTATTGTAGAGTAAAACAACTCTGCAAATGCAAAAAGTTCTGGTTTCCATGAGTTTGTCCTGTCCATCACCGTCCCTGGACTCTGTACCCCCGTATCTGTTGCCATCTCACCACATATATGGTGATGAGAGCTGAACTAGCTTTCTCTCACTCTCCTGGGATTGACGCTCTCTCAATCCCATGGCTTTCTTCAGTTCCAGTATCTCTGGGCCTTGCTCTTTGTTGTCAACATCTAAATATAGAACAGCAGAGTTCAAGATCAAACAACTTGTAAATGAACCAATTTGACACCAGGCCAAATTGACTACAATTTTGTTTTTAAATTCTGCATACATGAAGGGGAAACTGAGGTGTACAAAGGAAAGTGATTTGTCCAAATTCATACATGGAGTCAATGACTGAATGGAGATTGGGAAGGGAAAGACTCAGGGGATCAAGGACACGGCAATGTTCCTTTCTTTGGATTATATTTTCAGGCCCTCAACCTGTTTTTCACCAATGAGAAACTTTAGGCAACAGGCTATTGGGTTTGTGGTATTTGGTTGGATCCAGCCCTACTGATTAGAGTTGTAGACAGACCTGTGTACCCTTAGCCCCTTTCAGCAACACCATGCTCCCATTAGTTAAATTTATACCCCAGCTGTCAGAACAGGTGGTACATGGAAAAATCCTGAAAGAGCAAGAAAGGGGGTAAAAAAAATGATAGGATTTGAGGAAAATCAGGTTCCTAAGAAGCCTGAGTGACAAAGGCTGTCATGAACTGTCAAACAGGATATAAGGGGGCAAATGAGTAAGCAGTAAAATGTATATAAAAGAAAATGTTAAGGGGTCTGAGGAGAGGGATGAAGGGAAATGTGAGAGAGGATGGTGCTATGAATGGGAAACTATGAGGGAAACAATAAGTTCAAAAGAGAATTGTGTGAGAGTAGCGTAACTAATAGCCAAGAGCAATGATCTCAGAAGAATCCAATAACAAAACAAAATTGTATACTGAGCCACTTCCCATAAAGAATACAAAAAAGATACTGGCATTTTATTAATTTAAATCTAATCTAATCTGTAATTAATTAATACTACAAGGTTAAATTAAAAAGATCAGAAGTTAGGGTAGTGCTAGATTCCAGTGTGTTAAATTTGATACATTACATCCATACAACTATGTCTTTGAGTTTTTTGTTTCATAATCAACAACAAACCTTTTAAAACTGCAAATAAAATATTTTCAAACTCTTTAAACCCTTTCTATAGGAACTAGTAACCCACAGAACATACCTTACACCACTGGCTTCACATGTCTCTTTCCCTAGGGTAATATGCCATTTTAATAAGGGAGCTCCAAAGAAAAGTCTTCAAGAAGTAAATGAATAAAAGTTTAATGGATATCAATTTCTCTCATATATATTAAGGTTTTTTTGTACTCTATATGCTAGCTACCACAAGTCAGAGAAAACATATTTGTCTTTTGGGGTCTGACTTATTTCACCGATCATTATGGTCTGCAGTTGCATCAATTTTGTTGCAAAAGACAGGATTTGATTATTGTTTATAGCTTTTGCCTATATTCCTGCAAAATAGTGGTTTTTCCACTTTTTACTTGTTGAATTATTTATTTAGTGGATATTTAAGCCTGTGATTATAAAGTAAATTGAAAGTATGTTATAGCAAAGATTAAAAGAAAAAAGAAGGAAAGAAGGAGGAGGGAGGGGAGGAAGTATCATTATATTCTTAGAATTGTATCTATG
The DNA here is from genome assembly GCF_033115175.1 of Lepus europaeus. Lineage (NCBI taxonomy): Eukaryota > Metazoa > Chordata > Mammalia > Lagomorpha > Leporidae > Lepus > Lepus europaeus. Next base: position 63,179,946 of record NC_084850.1, on the reverse strand, counting down.
AAATACATGAACTCTGTTATGTTTATATTAATTTTAAAAATAAGTTTAATGGAGAAATTATACAGTACAATGTCTCAAAAAATGTCAAAGGCCCTAGGGGCAGGGTAGGTGGCAGATGATTTGAGAAAAAATTCATACAAATATTATAATTTTCTATCTAAAAAATAAAAGAACTTACTGTTTTTAATATGGACTACAAATGGCTGGCATTGTGACACCATGGATTAAGCCACCACCTGCAATGCCAACATAATATATGAGTGCCAGTTTGAATGCTAGCTGCTCCATTTCCAATCCAGCTCTGTGCTAACGTGCCTGGGAAAGCACCAGAGGATGTCCCAAGTGCTTGGACCCTTGCCTCCCATGTGGGAGACTTGCATGCAGTTATGCAGTTCCTAGCTGCTGGCTTCATTCTGCCTGTCCCATCCCCGGCTGTAACATTTGGTCAATGAACCAGTGCATGGAAGGTCTCTCTCTCTCTCTCTCTCTCTCTCATTCTGCATTTCAAATAAATAAATATATAGAATATAGAATACACAATTAAGGTACAGCAAAATTTACTTGTCCAAGACCTATATCATAATTCTTATGGTGGCGTAAGATTTGTGTGTTTATCAACTACAAGCACAAGATTTTTTTAAAGGATAAGAACATTATTTTACAGTATACAAAGTTCATTAGAACAGCAAAACTTTAAGAAGACAATATTCCAAATACTTTTTTTTCCAACATTAACAGCTATTTCATCTAGACTGAGGGGGATGTATGTAGCTTCACAATTTTCTTCCACTAAAGCAGAGGTTCTTAACACAAGCCATAGCTTATGGTGTATCTGAGCCCCATGACATTATACGCAAATATTCATACAAATGATGTACATTCTTCTGGGAAGAGGGTCCAAAGCCTTCATCAAAGTCACAGAAGGGTTTTTTCCTCCCCAGAAAAAAATAAAGGCTAAGAACCACAAAATGGAATGATTCCATCTACACAAAAGCTGTATAAAAATCCAGAGTATGTGGTTTACAAAAACAAAAGTGGAACTGTTACTTGGAAGATAAAATTTTCTCAATAAAAAAGTATTAAATTATAAACTTTCAAGAGCCCTTTGGCTTCCATGATTGCAAAATGTCATACTCCAAATGAATACGAGGCTTGTGTGGAAGACCACCATTTGTAAAGCAGTCTTCAGGAACCATGGGTCTACGCTGAAAGTGAAGGCTGAGATAAGAAGATGGACCTTGTATTCCAGGAGATCACCAAGGAAACCTTCTTAAAGGAAAATAAGAAACAGTTTAGCTTCTTTGGTTGCTGAAAACTAAAAATTTTTTAACATTCCATTTTGAGCTAACATCTAATTTCAGATGTGTATTATAATAGCACCATCTTGTGGAATATAGTAGAAATGCATGTTAGGTGGATCAGTGCTTCTCAAAGTGCAGTCTATGAACCTCTGAGGGTATTTGAGATAAATCTAAAGGGTTAATGAGGGCAAAATTATTTTCATAATAATATTACCATGTGATTTTCTTTTTTTCACTATGTTGGTAGTGGTACTCATGGTGCTAAAGGAATGGTGGATAAAACCGTAGCCACCTTGGCATGAATCATTGCAATGCTTCCCAATTATATTATTGATCATTATGCCTTTCACTGCCACGCATTTTCAGCTACACTTGGGAATAACCTTGATGAAATAGCAAAAAAAAATATTTTGGGAGAACTCATTGAATAGGAAATTTGCTTTATTGTCGGTTTTACATTCAAGAAATCCCTTGGAGAACTAACAAGTCTCAGCACCTGGACATTTATAAGAATTACGGATAAGAGATCTGTACTTTAATATGCAGTCCTTCAACTATCGGCTTCAAGTTGTATTCTCATCTCTAAAATGGAGCTATTCTTTGGAGTTCCTGCACTGAATAGTATTGAGAATTAAAACATGAGTATAATGACTTGAGTATCAGGTCTTCTAGTGTCTTCTACTCTTCCTTGTGCAAACAATTTGTCAAAGCAGTTTATCTTCACTGAAACTATGAAGCTGATTTTAGCATTCCCCTTTTCAGATGGGAAAAATGGGGCTCAAGTCTCTTGCCTGAAGCCATATAGCAGAGAGTGGTAGAGGAGAACTTGAAATCAGGTAATTTCACTCCAGAGGAGAAAATATATCTATTAAAAATATTTTTATTAATATAAAGAAAACAGACTTCCTGTATACAACTCTAAGGATATAACAATACTTCCCTCCCTCCATCCTTCTTCCTTCCTTTGTTTCTTTCAATTTTTGCAATAATATACTTTCAGTTTATTTTATAATCACAGACCTAAGACTCCATTAAATACAGTGCTCAACAAGTAAGAAGTAGAAAGACCACAGTTCCACAGGAGTATAAACAAGGGATTTAAATGATAATCAAATTATGAGATGTCTATTTCACTCTTCAACATGCAGGGGTTTTTTGTACTCTATATTTAGCTACCACAAATCAGAGATATTTGTCTTTTGGAGTCTGGCTTATTTCACTAAGCATAATGGTCTCCAGTTGCATCCACTTGCTTGGATTTTATTCTTTTTAATGGCAGAGGAATACTCCATCATGTATATATACACCAAATTTTCTTTTTCTAGTCATCAGTTGGTGGACATCTGGGTAGATTCCATATCTTAGCTATTGTGAATTGAGCTTCTATGAACATGGGGATACAAATAATTCTTTTATATGCTGACTTCATTTCCTTTTGGTATATTCCCAGGAGTGGGATGGCTGGGTCATATAGAAGATCTATTTTCAGATTTATTTGGAATCTCCAAAATGTCTTCTATAATGGTTGCATTAGTTTACATTACCACCAACAATGTATTAGGGTACCTTTTTCTCAAATCCTCACTAGCATTTGTCATTTTTTGATTTTAGATGACACCCATTCTAACTGGGGTGAGGTTAAACATCATAGTCTTTTTTATTTATTTTTTAAAAGATTTATTTTACTTATTTGAAGGATAGAGTTACAGAGAGAGGTAGAGCGAGAAAGAGAGAGAGGTGTTCCATCTGTTGATTCACTCCCCAAATGACCACAAATGGCCAGAGCTAAGCTGATCCAAAGCCCGGATCCAGGAGCTTCTTCCAGGTCTCCCAAGTGGGTGCAAAGGCCCAAGGATTTTGGCCATCTTCTACTGCTTTCCCAGACCATAGCAGAAAGCTGGGCTGGAAGTGGAGCAGCCAGGACTCAAATCAGTGCCCATATGGGATGCCGCCACTGCAGGCCAGAGCTTTAACATGTTTTACCACAGCCCCAGTTTTTATTTGCATTTCCCTGATAGCTAGTAATTCTGAGCATTTTTCATGTGTCTGTTGGTCTATACATAAATCAAATTGATGGCTGATGCCATCAATTACTAAAGGAAAACATAGGTGAAACACTACAAGACACTGGCATAAGCAAAAATGTCTTGGATAAAACCCCAGAAACACAGGCAATAAAAGCCAAACACACACACACACACACACAGGATCACATCAAACTAAGAGGCTTCTGTACGGCAAAGGAGAAACTTGACAGAGTAAAGAGGCAACTGATAGAACAGGGTAGAATATATGCAAACTAAAAATCTGACAAAGGATTAATATCCAGAATCTATAAAGAGATCAAGAAACTTAACTACACCAAAGCAATCCAGCTGAGATCAAGTCTCTCGCAATTCCTCACTATTGGAAGGACTTGGAAAAAGCCATAAAAGAATAGAAAGTGATAGGTAGCCAATAGCACAATCCTACTTACTTATGCCAAATCTGTCCTTCCTAAAAGAAATAGCTTTGATTCCTTCATTCTTAAGCTCAACAACTGCTAAAGATTACCATTGCCTAACAGCTATTGTATTAGTTACCCCAATACACCTCATGGTTTTCTGCCCCTGTGTCTTTGTATGTACTATTCCCTCTACTTATGTCTTTCTCCATCAATATCCTGACCTGTCTGCAAAACTCCTTTCAAATGCTACTTTCATTATGAATAATTTTTAATTGCCCTCAATATATAACAATAATTCTTCGTTAATTGTTCTTTTTCAAGTTATTGATAAAGTGATTTTTAAACTAACATTATTTAATGCCTGTTCTTAAACTCCTATATCTCTTTGTAGACACCACCCTTACACTACTTTTCTTATTCTGCTTCAAATTCTAGTTACTTGCATCCTTGTCATACCTCACTATTTTACTGTTAAATAGAGTATATAACAGAGTTCATCCTTCTCATATTTTGACTTCTTGGAACATCACCCAGAATACTTTATAATATAAGTTATGGGCAATATATATTAGCTTAATTGAACTGAGATGAAACTTTGATAAAAAGCTTTTTTGGTTTCTTAAAACATATATTTATGGGTGGACATTTGGTATAGCAGTTAAGATGTTCCATGCTGGAGGTACCTGGGTTCAAGTTCTGGTTTGATTCCTGATTCCAAGTTCCTACTAATATACTCCAGGTTCCTGCTAATATAGCAGATGATGGTTCTAGTAGTTGGTTCCTTGCCACCCACATGGGACATTGAGATGAGTACCAGGCTTTTTACTTTGGCCTGGCCCACTTTCAGTTGTTGCAGGCATTTGGGGAGTGAAATAGCAAGTGATTCTCTCTCTCTCTTTCTCTCTCTCTCTCTCTCTCTCTCTCTCTTTCTGCCTTTGCCTTTCAAATAAATAAAATTAATCAAGTAAAAATTTTAAATATAGCCTTATTTATAAGTGACAAAAATTTACACATATGTATGGAATACCATGTGATGTTTAAGTACATGTATACATTGTGAAGTGTTCGACTCAGGGTAAAAATAACTATCTACTCAAACATTTGTCATTTTTTGTGGCCAACACATTCAAAATCTTTCTTCCAACTTTTCTGAAATACATAGTACATTATTTTTCTCCATGGTCACCTGAAAGTATAATAGAACACCAGAACCCATTTCTCCTATCTAGCTAAAGCTTAGAATCTATTCATCAATTTTCCTCATCTTTCCTTCCATCTAAGGGGACTTACAGCAGTGGTAAATTTCAAAGACCAAGTACACAGACTCAGCAAAACTCTGATACCTAATTACAAGACTATAGAATGACTCCCCACATACACAGCTTATCACCACACTAGTAAAGGCCTGTTTGCTGTAGTTCCTCTTACCCGGAACATCATATCTAATGTTCAGCAAAAACATTACAATGCATAATAAAAGGCGAAGATTCACTTTGAAGAAACAGAAAAAGCATAAGAAGCAGAGTCAGATATATCAAGGATGCTGAAATTATCAAACCAGAAATTTAAAACTGTGATTAACATGACAAAGGATTTAAGGAAAAGTAGAGAGCATGAAAAAACAGATGAACAATGTATGCAGAGAGATATAAATTCTAAGAATGAATTAAAAGAGTAATACTAAAAATCCAAAACTCAGTATCACAAATGAAAAATGCCTTTGATGGGCTTATTAATAGACTGTAAATGGCTCAGGAAAAAAATCCATGAAGATATATCAATAAAATTACCAAGAGTGAAAAGCAAAGAGAAAAAAAGACTGAAAAATCAGATTATCCAAGAAATGTGGGTCAAACACAAAAGGTATAATATACATGTATTGAGGATACCAAGAGAAATAAAAAAATATTTAAACATTTTGAAGCAATAATAGTTGAGATCTCTCTCAAATTATTATCAGATCCCAAATCACAGATTCTGGAATCTGAAAGAACTTCAGACAAATAAATGCCAAAATGAACTATACATAAAATTGTCATATTCAAACTGAATGAAATCACAGATAAAGGAAAGTCTTTTAAAAAGTCCAGAATATAAAAATGTCTTATATATATAGGGAAAAATAATTACATTCTCCTCAGAAACCACACGAGCAATAAGAGTGGTGTGAAATATTAAAAATCCTGTGAGAAAAAAAAAACACCAATCTAGAATTCTGTATACTGTGTTTTGGTGTCTGGTGCATGGTAAAGAACCTGCTGGTGATGCCCGCATTCGCGAGTTCTGGCTACACTCCAAATTCTATATTCGTGTTAATGAGTAAACTGAGAGACAACAGAAGATGGCTCAAGTAGTTGAGTCCCTACCACTCACATAAGAGACCCAGATTGGCTCCTAGCTTTGGCTCGACCCATCCCCAGCTGTTGCAAGTATTTGAGGAATGAACCAGCAGGTGGGAGATTCTCATATTCTTTCTATCTCTCTCTCTCTCTCTCTCTCTCTCTCTCTCTCTCTCTCTCTCCATATATATATATATATATATATATATCCTCTCTAATAGGTAAAATAAAAATATTTTTAAAGAGGATGAAATTATTTAAAATAAAATAAATAATAAAAGCCAAAACACTTAACTTTTCATTCCATTTTCACACAAACTTTCAAATATAAATTGTATTTGAGAATTTTCTTTTTTAAAGCTGAGTAATTTTCCATTGTATGAATATATTGTATTTTCTTTATCCATTCATCTATTGATTGAAATTTGTGTTGTTTCTACCTCTAGGATATAGAAAATACTGCTATAATATGTACAGAAGTGTTAATGTATCTTCAAGATCTATTTTGCTGCAAATGTCAGGACTTAATACTTTTTTTTATTTGACAGATAGAGTTAGACAGTGATAGAGAGAGACAGAAAGAAAGGTCTTCCTTCCGTTGGTTCACCCCCCAAATGGCCGCTACGGCTGGTGCTGTGCTGTTCCGAAGCCAGGAGCCAGGTGCTTCCTCCTGGTCTGCCATGCGGGTGCAGGGCCCAAGCACTTGGGCCATCCTCCACTGCCTTCCTGGGGCCACAGCAGAGAGCTGGACTGGAAGAGGAGCAACCTGGACTAGAACCTGGCGTCCCAACTGGGACTAGAACCCGGCGTCAATATGGGATGCCAGCGCCTCAGGTGGAGGATTAGCCAAGGGAGCCACAGCGCCAGCCCCATGGATTTAATACTTCTTAATGGCTGAATAATATTTTATTATTCACTTACATTTTCTTTATCCACTTATCCTCTGAACATCTAGATTAATTCTGTTTCTTGGCTATTGTGAATAATGTTTCAATTAACATGGGAGTGTAGGTATTTCTTTAACAAGGTGATTTTATTTCCTTCTGCTATATACCTAGTAGTGGAATACTTGAGTCATATGATAGATCTGTATTTAGTTTTATGAAGAACCATCATACTGTTCTCCATAATGATTGTTTTATATTATCACCAACAATGTGTAAGTGTTCCCTTTTCTACATATCATCACTAGCATTTTTTTTCTCTTTTTGATAAGAACCACTATAACTGAAATGAGAGGATATCTTATTGTGATTTTAATTTGAGTTTCCCTGATGAATAGTGATACTGAGCATTTCTTCATGTATTTGTTGGGCACTTGTATTTATTCTTCTGAGAAATGTCTATTTAAATCTGCTGCTGGCTGGCGCCACAGCTCACTAGGCTAATCCTCCGCCTGAGGCGCTGGCACCCTGGGTTCTAGTCCCGGTTGGGTGCCAGATTCTGTCCCGGTTGCTCCTCTTCCAGGCCAGCTCTCTGCTGTGGCCCCAGGAAGGCAGTGGAGGATGGCCCAAGTGCTTGGGCCCTGCACCCGCATGGGAGACCAGGAGGAAGCACCTGGCTTCTGGCTTTGGATCGGCGCCGGTCGCAGCGCACCATCCATAGCGGCCATTTGGGGGGTGAACCAACGGAAGGAAGACCTTTATCTCTGTCTCTCTCTTTCACTGTCTAACTCTGCCTGTCAAAAAAAAAAATCTGCTGCCAACTTCTTAACTGGGTTGTATTTTTTGCTGTTGTTGTTCCTTGAGTTCCTTATGTATTCTGGATATTAATCCATTGTCAAATGCATAGCTTGCCAATATTTTCTGACATTCTTTCAGTTGTCTCTCCAGTCTGCTGATTGTTTCTTTTGCTATGAAGAAGCATCGTATTATGATAATTGCCTGTCCAATATTTTTTCTCTACACTTTAATTAGCTTCATGGTTTTATGTCTTACGTTTAGATCTTTGGTCCATTTTAGTTGAGTGTTGTACAGAGTGAAAGAGTGTCAAGCTTCAATATTCTGCATGTTTATATTCAGTTTTTCCAGGACAATTTATTGAAGATAGTGTCCTTTCTTCAGTACATGTTTTTGTAACTTTATCAAAGATCAGTTGGCTGTAGATGTGTGGATTAATTTCTGGGATCTCCATTCTGGCCCACTGGTCTACATGTCTGTTTTTATGCAAGTATCATGATGTTTTGCTTACAATAGCCCTGCAGTAATACTCTGGTTTTTCTTCAGATCATATAAATCTTTTGCCTTTTACAATAGCCCTGCAGTAGGTCCTGAAATCTGGTATTTTGATGCCTCCAGTTTTGCATTAAATGTTTGAGATTACTTTAGTTATTTGAGGTTCTTTATGCTTCCATATGAATTTTAGGATCACTTTTTCTAGTTCTGGGAAGAACAAAATTGGTATTTTGATGGCAAATGCAGTGAAGTGGTAAATTGTTTTTGGTAATATGGACTTTTTTTTTTAATTTTTGACAGGCAGAGTGGACAGTGAGAGAGAGACAGACAGAAAGGTCTTCCTTTTGCCATTGGTTCACCCTCCAATGGCCTCCGCGGTAGGCGCGCTGCGGCCGGCGCACCGCGCTGGTCCGATGGCAGGAGCCAGGTGCTTCTCCTGGTCTCCCATGGGGTGCAGGGCCCAAGCACCTGGGCCATCCTCCACTGCACTCCTGGGCCACAGCAGAGAGCTGGCCTGGAAGAGGGGCAACCGGGATAGGATCGGTGCCCTGACCGGGACTAGAACCCGGTGTGCCAGTGCCGCAAGGCGGAGGATTAGCCTAGTGAGCCGTGGCGCCTGCCGGTAATATGGACATTTTAACAACGTGAACTCTTCCTGTTGTGAACATGGGAGGCCATTCCACAATGCATTGTCTTCTTTTCTTTTACCCCTTCTGACTCTTTGTTTACATGTCTCACCATCACAGGCTGAGCAGCAACAAAACAACTGAGCAGAATAATGAATGCTCGTCTGTGAGAGACAGATGTGCCCTGCTAGGACTTCACTTGCCTGACTGTATTACAGATGTTAACTAACTAAGCAGGTCCTTATAAGGAACTATCAATACAAAAAAATCAAAGGCATGAAAAAGAACTTCAAAAGAAATAGGACATCATCTTCTTGCAAGTATACAATGAGTAAAAGATTTACAAATAAATGTATTTTGTTTTAAAGTGAAATACAACTACTATTTTATGTTTTCCTTCACAACTTCAAGTGGACATTGCTCATAAAATAAAAATCATAGTTTCATAAACACTAAAACTTATAGACAAGCGGTACCAATGAGTTGTGCCTCTGGATATAAATAATTAACAAACCAATAATTTCTCCCTATTTTGCAAAGCCAGTCTATGCAATCGATTTCAAATGTAGTATTTTTTAAATCAACCATAAATATACAACGTCAATGTTTTTGAAGATTTATAGGAGCATAAAAGAAAAATTTTAATTCTTGAACTTTTTTTAACTTTTATTTAATAAATATAAATTTCCAAAGTACAGCTTTTAGATTACAGTGGTCCCCCCCCCCAACTTCCCTCCCATCCGCAACCCTGCCATCTCCCACTCCCTCTCCCATCCCATTCATATCAAGATTCATTTTCAAGTATCTTTATATACTGAGGATCAATTTAATATACTAAGTAAAGATTTCAACAGTTTGCACCCACACAGAACCACAAAATGTAAAGTACTGTTTGAGTACTAGTTACACCATTGATTCACATAGTACAACACATTAAGGACAGAGATCCTACATGGGGAGTAAGTGCACAGTGACTCCTGTTGTTGATTTAACAATTGACACGCTTGTTTATGGCGTCAGTAATCACTCTAGGCTCTTGTCATGAGCTGCCAAGGCTATGGAAGCCTCTTGAATTCACCAACTCCGATCTTGTTTAGACAAGGTCATAGTCAAAGTGGAAGTTATCTCCTCCCTTCAGAGAAAGGTACCTCCTTCTTTGATGGCGCGTTCTTTCCACTGGGATCTCACTCACAGAGATCTTTCATTCAGGTCTTTTTTTTTTTTTTTTGCCAGAGCGTCTTGGCTTTCCCTGCCTAAAATACTCTCATGGGCTCTTCAGCCAGATCCGAATGCCTTAAGGGCTGATTCTGAGGCCAGAGTGCTGTTTAGGACATCTGCCTTTCTATGAGTCTGCTGTGTATCACACTTCCCATGTTGGATCGTTCTCTCCTTTTTAATTCTATCAGTTAGTATTATCAGACACTAGTCTTGTTCATGTGATCCCTTTGACACTTAATCCTATCATTATGATCAATTATGAACTGAAACTGATCATTTTGATTAATGACCAGGGCTGGGCCAGAGCAAAGCCAGAAGCCAGGAGCTTCCTCCAAGTCTCCAACATGGATGCAGGGGCCCAAGGACTTGGGCCATCCTCCACTGCTTTCCTAGGTGCATTAGCAGAGAGGTGGATTAGATACAGAGCAGTTGTGACTCAAACTAGTGCCCACATGGGATGCAGGCATCACAGGCAGTGGATTTACCTGCTATAACCACAATGCTGGCCCCAAGGTATATTACTTCTATACCTTATTTATTTATTTAATTTACTTATTTATTTAATCATGAAGGAATGTTCACTCTTATCAAGTGCTATCTCCACATCTATTGAGGTGACCACGTAGTTTTTGTTTTTCATTCAGTTGATGTGATTTCTTACATCTATTGATTTGCAATTGTTCAACCACCCTTTCCTGTCTGGAACAAATCCCAGTTGATCATCATGTATGATCTTTTTTATGTGGGTTTGCTAATACTTTGTGGAGAATTTTTGCCTCTATATCCATCAAGGACACACATCTGTAATTTTCTTTTTGTGTTGTGTCTTTGTTTGGTTTTGGTGTCGGAGTGTTCCTGGCCTCATAAAAATACGTTGATTGAGTTCCAAATATATTGGAATAGTTTGAAAAGTATTGGAGTTAATTCCTCTTTAAATGTTTTGTAGAATTCAGTATGAAAGCCATCAAGTCCTGGGCTTTTCCTTGACAGAAGACTTTTAATTACTGCTTCAATCTTGTTGCTTGTTACGGGTCTATTTAGATTGGCTATATCTTCCTGATTTAATCTTGTTAGGTTATATGTATTCAGGGATTTTTCCATTTCTTCGAGGTTTTCAAGTTTGTTAGCATATAGTTTTTCATAGTTATTTATTATGATCCTTTGTATTTCAGTGGTGTTGGTTGCAATGTCTCTTTTTTCACCTCAAATTTTATTTATTTGAATTTTTCTTTGTTAGTCTTGTTAAAGACTTGTCTATTTAATTTATCATCTCAAAAAGCCAGCTTTATGTTTTGTTGAGATTTTGTAAATTTTTTCAGTTTCAATTTCATTTATTTCTGCTGTGATCTTGTTTGTTACTCCCCTCCTTCTAATTTGGTGTTTGGTTCCTTCCTCTTTTTCTTTTTTTTAAAGATTTATTTATTTACTTGAAAGTCAGAGTTACACAGAGAGAGAAGGAGAGGCAGAGAGAGAGGTCTTCCATCTGCTTCACTCCCCAGATGGCTGCAACAGCCGGAGCTACACAGATCTGAAGCCAGGAGCCAGGCTTCTTCCGGGTCTCCCACGTGGGTGCAGGGGCCCAAGCACTTGGGCCATCTTCTACTGCTTTCCCAAACCATAGCAGAGAGCTGGATTGGAAGTAGAGCATCCGGGACATGAACCAGCACCCAAATGGGATGAGTGGTGCCTTTACCTACTGCATCATAGTGCTGGCCCCCTTCCTCTTTTTCTAAGTCTTTGAGATGTACCATTAGATCATTTATTTGAGACATTTCTGTTTTTTAATGTAAGCACTTAATGATATAAACTTCCCTATTAACACAGCTTTTTTCTGCATCCCACAGGTTTCAATGTGTTGTGTTTTCATTTTCATTTATTTCAAGAAAGTTTTTTACTTCCTTTTTAATTTCTTCAATGATCCATTAATCATTCAGTAGCATGCCATTTAAGTTCCATGTATTTGTAAATGTTCTATTATTTTGTTGCTTATTTCTAGCTTTATTCCTTTGTGATCTGAGAAGATACATGGTCTGATTTCAATCTCTTAAAATTTATAGAGGCTTGATTTGTGGCCTAATATGTGATGTATCCTAGAAAATGTTTCATGCACTGAAGAGAAGAATGTGTGTTCTGTGGCTGTGGGGTGAATGTCCTATAAATATTAGGTCAATTTGTTCAATAGTAGTGGTGTCTTAACTACTGTTCCAAATGCCTGCCCTATCTCTTTCACTTGTCATGAGTGGCTTTTATGATAAAAGATTTTTCTCCTTAAGTTTTGTCTTCTAGTGTCAGTTTAGTTGGCTAGTTTGGCTTTATTTCCAGTTAGGTGCTGTATTCTCATCTCCTTGTATCTTCTTAGACAGCAATGATGGCAGCAGCAGTGACAGCATGAGGTGTTCCTCTCAGATCCATCAGTAGAACATGGGTCATGATAACAGCCTGTGGGTTAGGGTCGAGAATTATAAGTGCACTGGCCTCCACCAGTCCACTGTAGCTGGGGTTATGGGAGTACTGGCCCAGAGTCAGGATACTCAGGTATCTCAGGATACTCAGGTATCCACATTGGCAGGGGCATTGCTGGGGTCATAAAAGTGCTGACCCAAGTCTAATGTAAGGGTCCACACATTTCTATGCAGATTTTTGGCAAACACCAGCCTTTCTTCCCCCAAGAAGACAATTACTGTCTCCATATTATGCTGCCTGGAGTTGGGAGAGGCATGGAATAAGCATCCTGTGGATGCCTAAACGAAAATACTAGATCACACTCAGTTTCCAGACCCCCCCAAATACCAGGAAAACATGGAATAGGGATAATCGCCTCTTTTGCTATGAGATGCCTGCTGCTGGGTGGACTTGTAGTGTCCACTGTCTCAAGGCCACTGTAATCAATGTCACATCATGCTGGCTGGGATAAAGTCAAACTGACTGGGGCCACATATCTGTTCCTGAGACCAGAGCTGGTCCAGGAGCTCAATCCATAGGCACTGACTTGGAGCAAGTGACCATTAGTTTCTGCTCTGAGATGATGTTACCAGGTCCAAGATACAGTTCTGTGTCCCAGTGTTGGAGTATCATTCACTGCTGTCTGCCCCTGATTGGAGAAAGGATGGTGAAGGTAGACCCTTAGCCACTCAGGTTGACAGTAAGCTGGGATACACATGATTCTCACAGCCATGGGGATGTGAACAGTTGTGCAGATGCATGCCAAGGCTGGAGGTTATGTAGCTGAAACACTCATCCATCATACCAGTGCATAGGTCTCAGCCTGATGCCAGGGCATTTCTAGAGACTGCATCTGTGAGCACTAGCCTGTGGATGGAGGCCTTTGGGCTATTTATAGTACTGGATCTCACTGTGACAGGCCTGAACCTGAGATTCATAGCAATGTCCTATTCTCACTTCCCCACACCACTCTCAAGTGACTGGGGTTTTGCTCCAAAGTCTGCTGAAGATGGGAAAGTGTGGTGGAGACAGTCCCTTGGCCCACTCAGGCTGACATTAAGTTGAATCATACCTGGATTTCATAGAAAATGGGCTCTGCAAAGTCTCAGGAGCACGTACGAGGCCTACACCAGGCTAGTGATGACACAAGCTGAAACATGTCCGCCCCATGAGGACTTAGGTCTCCACCTAATATTGGGGCAGATCTAGATGCTGTGTCTATGAGCACTGGACTGGTGATAGAGGTCTGTAGGCTTTATTGGGTGCTTGGTCTCAGTGAGGCAGGTTAGCTGTGATTTCAAAGACAAAGCCCTAAGTTCACTTTCTCATTCTACTTCACAATGACTAAGTCTTGCTCCAGTGTCGACCAGAGAGTTTATGAAAGCACTTGCTTGGCCATCCAGGCTGCCAGCAAGGTGAGTCACACTTGAGCCTCTGAATCAGTGGGCCCTACACAGTCTCAGGGTGTTTGCTAAGCCTGTGCAATTCTGGTGGTGATAAAGCCAAAATGAGTCTATTCCACCAGGAAATATGTCTATACCTGATGACCACACTGAGCTACCAGGTAAAACCGTAAGTTCACTTTCTTACCCCACTGACTAGTGGCTGAAGTCATGTGTTCCTGTCTGACAAAGGTTAGAGGATGATTGGTGAAGGTGAACACTTGGACAAATGCTCAGTCCACAGGTACAGGTGTCTATCCAACTCTAAGTTTCACCGCAATAGGCCTGGCCCTGAATTTCAAGTCTAAGGTGTGGCATTCATTCTTTCTCCCACAAGTGGGAGGAAATTCTGCCCATGCTGTACTACTCACATTGAGGGGGCAGGTGATGAGACAACTCTTTCCTTTCACCTTCCTTCAATGTTTCTTTTCTTATTATTCTAAAACCAGGCACTGAAGGTCTCTCACCTCTATTTCTTGGCTATTGTGAATGTGACTTGAAGCATAAACAGTTGTTCAATTTGTCTTTCTGTGTGGAGATTACTGGAGCATCTTAGCTGCTATCTTGCCTTGTCTTATGATTTCACTGTTTCACTTTGCTTTCCTACCAAAAGTTTCCAAGTATTTCAATTTATCTGCATCTTCATCAACATTGTGATTTTTTAACCTAATTTTATTTCTTTATTTTTAAGAGATAGGGACAAACAAATAGACAGATAGACAGAACCACCATCTGCTGGTTCACTCCCTAAATGTATACAATACAGGGTTGGGCCAGACCAAAGCTAGGCGCTCAGAATTTAATCTAGGTCTCCCAGGGGGATGGCGGGGACCAAATACTTGTGACATCAACTACTGCTTCCCAGGTTGCACCTCAATTGGAAGCTGGAAGTGGGAGAATAAACAGGACTCAAACCCAGACATTGTGACATGGGATGCATGAGTCACAACTCAGAGTATTAACTGCTATATCAAATAACTCTTTTTTCCTAAATTATACCCATCCTGAAAGCTGTTAGGTGATAGTTCATTGTGGTTTTGATTTCCATTAGTCATCAGTGACATTGTGAATTTTTTACTGTATCATTTGGCCATTTGTATGTCTTATTTTGGAAAATTTCAATGCAAGTGTTTGTGCCAGTTTTCATTAGGGTTACTTTTTCTACTGAATTTTAATAGTTCTTCATATATTTTAGATATTATCCATGGCTTAGAAATATTTTCTTATTCCACAGATTTTTTTTATTCTGCTGATTGCTTTTCTTGTTGTGCAATGGCTTTTTTAGTCTGATTTAGTCTCCTTTCTTTATTAAATAATCGCCAAGACCAATGTCATGAAACTTTTCCACTATATTTTTCTAGGAGTCTTAACCACATCCTAAATGTAGGTCTTTAATCCAGCAAAGAATTGATTTTTGTATATGATGTAAGATTAGAAATCAATTTCATCATTTTGCATATCAATATTACATTTTCCAAATACCATCTGTTGAAGGTACTATCCATTACCTATTGCATATTTTTGGCACCCGTACACAAGATCAGCAGACAACATAGCCATGAATTTATTATAGATATCTATATTATGTTCTATTGTTATATGCTTGCTGTTTTGCCATTACCATAATCTTTTGATTATTATACTTTGTAATATATTCTAAAATCACAAAATTTAATACCCCAATTTTTGTTTTTCTCAAGATTTATTTGGCTTTTCATAATGTTTTATAGTTTCATGTAGTTTCATATGAATTTTAGAATGCTTTTTTTACTATTTCTTTAGAAAATGCCAGTGGAATTTTCCAGGATTTCATTGAATCTATAGGCTGTTTGGGGAAGTATAGAAATTTTTAAAATATCAACCCTTGAAATCCATGAACAATTAACATCTTTCAATTTACTTGTGTTTTTTTAAATTTTTCAGATAACATATTTTCAATTTACATGATAGTAAAAGGCTTAATGCTCCACTGAAAAAAGAGTTCAACAAATAAAAAGCAAAAAGACCATAGTTAGGTAGGAACACAGGCAAGTTCCATAAATAATAATCAAAAGAAACAATGTCAACTTCACCCACATATGGTAAACTTCAAGATATAACAGCTTTTCTTCATCAATATTCTGCAGTTTTCAGTATACATGTCTTTCCCTTCCTTAGTTAACTTTATTCTTATGAATTTTGTAATTTTAGGTATAACTGTAAGTTTCTTTTTATATCACCATTGCTAGAGAACAGAAGTGGAACTTTATGATTTATTTGTTCTTAGGCTTTATTTTTAACCAATACATACAAATTTAACATATTTATGGGGAGCAATATGATGTTTCAATACATGTTGCATTGTATAACATTCAGATTAGGGTAAAAACACATCTATATCCTCAAAAATATAATTTTTTACAGAGGAAACACTATACTCACCCTACTGTGTAACAGAACATGAGAAATTCTTTCTCCTCTCTCATCAAAACATAGTATTTTATTTTTAGAATTAGTATTTTATTTTTTGTAGCTATTGGATGTGGCTGATTTATTGCTTTGTTGATTTTTTTTCAGATAATTCACTATTGATATTGAGTATATATAGTGGTAATGTACCACATATTAAAGGAATGCTAGACGAAAGAATTCGTTGAACTCTTTACTTAGTAGAGAGTTAATTGTATGTGTATAAAGTTAATTGAAAATTGATCTCAGTAAAAAATAAAAATGAGAATAGAAGAGGGAGGAGGAAGAAGAGTGGGAGTGTGAGTGAGAGGGCGGGTATGGTGGGAAGAATCACTATATTCTTAAAGCTGTATTTATGAAATGCATGAAGTTTGTATTCCTTAAATAAAAGTTTTCTGGGGAAAAATAAAAAAAAATTTTAAAAGAATTTTGAATGTTTCCTCTGTAAAAAATCATATTTATGAGGAGATAAATGTGTTTAATCTGAACATTATACAATGCAACATGTATTGAAACTTAATGGGTACTAAGTTAGAAGTCTGGTGTTCTAGTGCACAGTAGGGTTAAGGTTACTATGGACAACAGTAATGTGCTTTATATTTTTCTAAAAAAGAAAAAAGTTAGAAAGAATTTTGAATGTTTTCACCATAAAGAAGTGATAAATGTTTGTGGAACTACATTTACACTTATTTGAACATTTCACAAAATATTTATGTATTAAAGCATTACTGGTGGGGGTGGCACTGTGGTGTAATGCCAATTTATCTTTTCTTTTTAAAAAATGTATATATTTATTTGAAAGACAGAGTTACAGAGAGACAGAGAGAGAGAGAGGGAGAGAGAGAATCTTCCATCCGCTGGTTCACTTCCCTAAATAGCTGCAACAGCCAGGACAGGGCCAGGCTGAACCTAGGAGCCTGGAACTCCATCCAGGTCTCCTACATAGGTGACAAGTGTCTAAGCTCTTGGGCCATCTTCTGCTGCTTTCCCAGGCACATTAGTAGGGAGCTAGATCGAAAGTGGAATAGCCAGAACTTGAACCAGTGCTCATATTGGATGCCAGCTTTACAAGCAGTGGCTTAAGCTGCTGTGCCACAATGGCAGCCCCCCCCCCATTTACCTTTTCAAAAACATTTTTATTAGTAATAATTGTACATATTTATGAGCTGCCACGTTGATCTTCAAATGTATGTGTGTATATATATATGTATATATGTGTGTGTGTATATATATATATATATATATATATATATATATAATGTGTACTGATCAAAACAGCGCCCTTCTTTGACATTACTTTGTAACTGGAAGTTTGGAACTTCTTTCTTTAGTTTGTTCATACAATATATATTAGGTCATTGTGAACTATAGGCTCTCTACTTTGATGACACTAGGAACTTACTTCGTCACCCAAACAGATTTGTTACCTATTATCCAAACTCCCTTTATCCTTCCTACTCTGTCCAGCCTCATTCTGTGTTTACACTGAGGTGTTTGTCTGTTTTTGCTTCCTGTATATAAAGGGAAAACATGTGGTATTTGCCTTTCTGTGTCTAGTTTATTTCACTTAACATGATATCCCTCAGCTCCATCCATTTTGCTGTAATTGACAGGATTTTACACTTTCATGGCTAAATAGTATTCTATTCTGTATAAATAGATCTTCTTTATTCATCTGATGATGGATACTTTGGTTGATTCAACATACTGGCTATTGTGAACAACACTGCGATAAATATGGTGAAGCAGGTATCTTTTTGGTACATTGATTTCATGTATTTTGGATATATACTCAGTAGAGGATCATATATGCTAATTATATTTCTAGTTTTTCAAGAAATATCCATATTTCTTTTCCTGGTGGCTGTACTAATTTAAATTTCCACCAACAGTGTGTAAGACTTCCCTTTTTTCCATATCCTCACCAGCATTTGTTACTTTCTGTATTTTTTTATAATAGGCATTGTAACAAGGGTTATGTGATATTACATTATGGTTTTGACTTGCATTTCCCTGATGGCTAGTGATGTTGAGCATTTTTCATACATTTGTTGGCCATTTGTATTTCTTCTTTTGATAATTATCTATTCAAGTCCTTTTGCCATATCCTTACCAGATTTGTTGTTAACTTGTCGAGTCTTTTGAGTTCCTGATATATTCTAGATATTAATGCTTTATCAGAAAAATAGCTTGAAAATATTGTCCCCCATTCAGTTGGATGTCTCTTCACTGTGCTGTTTCATTTGTTGTGCAGAAGCTTCTAAATTTGATATAATCCCATTTTCTAGTTTTGCTTTTGTTGCCTATGTTTCTTGGGGTCTTAAAAAAAATAGCTGCCTGATCCAATGTCCTGAAGTGTTTTCCTGTAGGTTTCCTCTGGAAACTATCTTATAGACACACTCAAATATAGTTTTAATCATCTGTGTGGATATCTGATAGCTCAGTCAAGTTGACCCATAAAATTAACCATCACAACCCTCAAAATAAACAATGCTGAACTGACAGAATTAAATGAAGAAATCACAAGTGAAATTAGAGAATGCTTAGAGACTAATAAAAACAAAATTAAACCCATGAAAATTTATGGGCTGTAACAAAAGCAGTGGTAAATGGGTAATTTCTAGCTATTGAATGTTTATATAAAAAGAAGAGTTCAAATCAATAATGTAACCTTACAACTCTAGTGAGAGATAAACTAAACTCAAAGCTAGCAAAAAAAATGAAATAATAAAGATTAGAGATAGAGAATATAAAAAAGACTAAAGAAATTCAACAAAGCCAAAAGTTCTTTCTTTTAAAAAAGATTATATTAGTCAATTTTCCATTACTATAATGAAATACCTTGGGCAGGCTAACTTTATAAAGAAAAGATGTTTAGTTTGGCTCATAGTCCTGGAACTGCAAAGTCTAAGGCCCTTATCTCATGATGATCTTCTTGCTGGCAGGGTCCTGAAGTAGTGCAGACAGGGGCACATGAGTTTGTTTTCTCTCTATGCTTATAACTCCACAAAGATTCAATCATGAGGGACCCACTCAATAACCTTATATAATACTGACCACCTCTCAAGGGTTCCACCAATAAACACTACATTCAGAATAGGCTTCTAGCCTTTTACTGCCTCATAATGGGGTTTGAATTTCAACACAGGAAGCCCAGAGGGGCATTCAAACTATCCAAACTGTCACAGGAAGTGACCAATGGAGGCCAGTGTCACAGGTGATAAAAGAATGCAGACAGAGAGCAGTCAGATACAGTGAGTAGAGTTAGATTTATTGAATAGACTGCAAAGGAGCAGTGGGCAAACAGGATAGCTAGAAGCTGACCACTGCTGTTCCAATCTGAATCAAAGTCTCACACTTATGATTAAATGATTTTCAACAAGGTTGATAAGACAGTTCAGTTGGGAAAGCATATCTTTTATGTAAGTATTTGGCACATACATATGCACACACACCCAGATATCCGCCTTCCACTATCTTACACAACAGCAAGAACTGGACCAGTCTTAAGCCAGGAGCCAGGAACTCTTTCTGGGTCTACTAGGTGGGTAGCAGGGACTCCAGGTACTTAAACAATAGCTTTCTAGGTGCATTAGCAGGGAGCTGGATCAGAAGCAGGGTAGCCGGACTCTAACTGGCACCCTCATACGGAATACAGATGTCCCAAGTGGTAGCTTAATCTGCTGAGCCACAATGCTGGCCCCAGGATATATTTTCAACAAATGATGCTGGATTGTTTTTAAAAATAAAGTAAAAGTCTTTGTAGGCACATACCACATTCTTTAAACACATGTATCCATTGATTGTTGTTTTTACCTTTTGGAAGTAATGAATAACGCTGCTATGAATGTTGGTGTATAAATACATGCTTGTGTCCTTGTTTTCAATCCTTCTGTGTACATACCCAGAAGTAGAATCATTGTATCGTATGATAATCCTATGTTTAATTTTTTGAGGAACTGTCATACTATTTTCCTGAATGGCTGCTCCATTTTACATTTCTGTCAGCAATGCAGAGATTTTCCGATTTCTCCACATCTGTGTCAACACTTGTTGCTTTCTGACTTTTTATAATAATCTTAATAGGGTGAAGCCATCCTTATGGACATGAGGATATAGCTTATTGTGAGTTTTTTTTTTTTTTTGCATCTCTCAAAAGGTTAGTGTTATTGAACATTTTTCTGTATGATTAGAGGTCATTTGTACTTTTTCTTTGGGAAAATATCTGTTCAGACTCTTCGCCCATTTCTGAATTGGTTTCTTTGATTTCTTTTTTGTTGTTGTTGTTACTGAGTTGTGGAAGCTATTTATATATCCTGGAAATTACTCATTTTTTTGACAGGCAGAGTGAACAGTGATAGAGAGAGAGAGAGAGAGAGAGAGAGAGAGAGAGAGAGAGAAAGGTCTTCCTTTGTCGTTGGTTCACCCTCCAATGGCCGCCGCAGCCAGCGTGCTGCAGCCGGCGCACCACGCTGATCCGAAGGCAGGAGCCAGGTGCTTATCCTGGTCTCCCATGGGGTGCAGGGCCCAAGCACTTGGGCCATCCTCCACTGCACTCCGAGGCCACAGCAGAGAGCTGGCCTGGAAGAGGGGCAACTGGGACAGAATCCGGCACCCCGACCGGGACTAGAACCCGGTGTGCCAGCGCCACAAGGCAGAGGATTAGCCTGTTGAGCCACGGTGCCGGCCGGAAATTGCTCTTTTATCCAATCTGCAATTTGTAAAGCAACTCCCATTCTGTGGGTTTCCTTTTTGCTCTGTGGATAGTGTCCTTTGAAGGACAAAGATTTTTACTTTGATAAAGTCCAACTTCTCTGTTTTATTCTTTCGTTTGATATACTTTTGATTTCATTTCTAAGAAATTAATGCCAATTCCAATGTCATGAGAAAATTCCCTTATGTCTTATTTTAAGAATTTCATTATTTTTCCTCTTACGTTTAGGACTTTGAGTTAAATTTTGTATATGGTGTTAGGTTACTGTTGCATTTCATTTTTATTTGCATGTGAATATCTATTTTTCCCAGGATCACTTGTTGTAAACACTGTTTTTTCCCACTTTAATGGTCTCAGAAACCTATTGAAAATCATTTGACCATGTATAACAGGGTTTGTTTCTGGACTGTCCTTTTTTATTCAATTGGTTTATATGTCTGTCTTTATGCCACTGTCACACCTTTTTGATAATTGTAATACTGTTTTGAAATAAGGACATATAAGTCCTTCAACTGTATTCTTTTTTTTAAGGATTTATTTTATTTATTTGAAAAACAGAGTTACAGAGAGAGATAGAGAAAGACAGAGAGGTCTTCCATCCACTGGTTCACTCCCCAGATGGCTGCAACGGCCAGAGCTGCACCAATTCAAAGCCAGGATCCAGGAGCTTCTTCCTGGTCTCCCACGTGGGTACAGGGGCCCAAGGACTTGGGCCATCCTCCACTGCTTTCCCAGGCCATAGCAGAGAGCTGGATCGGAAGAGGAGAACCCAGGACTAGAACGGGCACCCATATGGGATGCCGGCGCTTCAGGCCAGGGCTTTAACGCTCTGCACCACAGCACTGGCCCCAAACTGTATTCTTTTTCAAAGTCCATTTTGGCTATTGGGGATCCTATGAGATTTCATATGAATATAAAATGGATTTTTCTATTTCTGCAAAATATGTCACTGGGATTTTAATAGGGATTATAATGAATCTGGGGATGATCTTTTTTAGTATCAATACCTTAACAGTATTAAGTCTTCCAATCCATGAACATATGATGTCTTTCAATTTATATCTTTCTTAATTTCTTTTAGCAGTGTTTTGTAGCTTTTCACATAAAAGTCTTTCACCTCCTTGATTAACTCCTAAGTATTTTATTCTTTTAATTCTTTTTTAAAGATTTATTTTATTTGAAAGACAGAGTTACAGGGGGGGGGGAGAGAGAGAGAGCGTGTGAGAGCGAGCCCCCAAATGACCACAATTGCCAGAGGTGAGCCAGGCCAAAACCAGGAGCCAGGAGCTTCTTCTGAGTCTCCCACATAGGTGTAGGGGCCCAAGTACTTGGGCCATTTTCCACTGCTTTCCTAGGCACATAAGCAGGGAGCTGAATTGGAAGTGGAGCAGCTGGGAATCGCCCATACAGGATGCTGGTGTCAACGGTGGCAGCTTAACCCACTGAGCCATGGTGCTGCTGGCCCCTATTTTGGTTCTTAATAGTGGAGTTATTGCTTTTCAAAATGTTCATTGTTACTTTATAGAAATAAAACTGATCTTTTTGAAATGTGTATACAAATATATTTTCTATTTTTTTGCATTTCCTGTTTTATAAAACTGTTGATGTTGAAAATTTAGAAATATTTACAAAACCAAATTTCTACATCTTTTCCTTTGCTGAGTTGAGTTTTGGGTTCACATTTCCAGGGGATACATTTTTTAAACTTTTTTATTTATGTAAAGGGAAGAAATTTCATGTATTTCATATATACAGTTTTAAGAACATAATGAGGGGCTGGTGCTGTGTTGTAGTGGGTAAAGCTGTCACCTGAGTGCCAGCATCCCATATGGGTTTGAATCCCAGCTGCTCCACTTCCAGTCCACCTCCTTGTTAATATACTTGGGAAATCAGTGGAGGATGGTCCAAGTACTTGGACCCCTGAACCCATGTGGGCCCCTGCACCCACGTGAGAGACTCAAAAGAAGCTCCTGGCTCCTGGCTTCAGATCAGCTCAGCTCTGGCTGTTGTGGCCATTTGGGAAGTGAACCAGTGGATGGAAGATCCCCTCTCTCTCTCTCTTCTCTCCCCCCACCATATCTCTGTCTTTCAAATAAAATAATCTTTTTTTAAAAAGAGCATAATTTGATATTTCCCACTCTACCCTCTTTCCCTCCCTCACTCCCACCCTTCTTTTCTTATTTTTCTTTTAATTTTCACAATGACCTACCTAAAATTTACTTCACAATCACAAGCCTAATCCTCCACCAAAGTATCCAACAAATATTGGGTAGAGAAACCACTCTTCCTCAAGAGTGTAGACAAGGGCTATAAACAACAATCAAATCTTCAAATGTCAATTTCACTCAAATTCATTTCATCTTTTGTACTTTGTATATTACTTACCACAGATCAGGGAAAACATATGATATTTGTCTTATTGGGACTGGCTTATTTCACTAAGCACAATGGTCTCCAGTTGCATCCATGTTGTTGCAAAAGACAAGATTTCAATATTTTTAATGTCTGAGTAGTATTCCATCATGTGTGTATATATATATATATATATATATATATATATATATATATATCATTATTTCTTTATCCAGTCATCAGTTGATGGACATCTGGGTGGATTCCATTTCTTAGCTATTGTGAGTTGAGTGCTATAAATATGGGGATTCAGATAACTCTTTCATATGCTGATTCTGTATTTTAACTTTACAGTCTGCCATTTTGCTGAATTAGTGTATTAGTTGTAACAGTGGTTTTGTGGCACCTTTAGGATTTTCTATATAAGATATCATCTGTGAACCAAAATTATTTTACTTCTTTCTTACCAATTTGGGTGTATTTTATTTCTTTTTCTGTCCTAAATGCCTTGTGTATAAGATCCAATGCTAATTTTAATATACTTAGCAAAAGTGGGCATCTTTTGACATTAGAGGAAAAACTTTCAGTCTCTCACTATGGAGTATAATGTTGTGTGTTTTTCATATATTGACTTTGCTGTGTTGTGGTAGTTTATTTTCTCTTCCAAATTAGTTGAATATTTTTAAGATGAGATGATGTAGAATTTTATCAAATGCTTTTTCTGTGCTGAGATGATTATTGTGTTTTCACCTTTCAGTTTGTTAATATGGTATATTATACTGACTGATTTTCCATATGTTGAATCATCTTCGCATTCCACAAATAAATTTTACTTGGTCATAATATATAATTATTTGACTATGCTGTTAAATTTAGCTTGCTAATATTTTGTGATGATTTTGACATCAATCTTCACTAGGAGTATTTGTCTATTTTTTTATTTGTTTATTTGGCTTTACTCTCAAGCCTAATGTAATGAGTTATGATATTCCTTTCTCTCTTCCTCTTCAATATTTTGGAAGAATACGAGAATTGATGTTATTTCATCTTTAAGTGTTTGGGAGAATATTCTTCTTTTCCAGTATTCTGTTGTTGGGTGTTTTTTTAAAAAAAGTTTTATTTATTTAAAAGGGGGAGAGAGAGAGAGAGAGAGATAGAATGAATATTCTATCTGCTGATCTGCTGGTTCACACTCTGACTACAATAGCCAGGGCTTGATCAGATTGAAGTCAAGAGCCAGGAGCATTTTCTGGGTCTTTCATGTGGATAGCAGGGGCCCAAGTATTTGGGCCATCTTCCACTTCTTTCCTAGAAATATTAGCAGGGAGCTGGATCAGAAGTGGAGTAGTCACTATCCAAACCAGTTGCTTGCGTCACAGGTGGGATGCCAGCATCACAGGTGGCATCTTAACCCACTACACAACAAAGTTGGCCCTAGTTGGGTGGTTTTGATTATTGACTTAATTGCCTTTTATTTACAGGTGTATTCACATATCCTCTATTTCTTGATGATTCAGATTGGATTCAGATCAGAATCCCGCTTCCCATGTTGGATAGTTCTCTCCTTTTTAATTCTATCAGTTAGTATTCTCAGACACTAGCCTTGTTTATGTGATCCCTTTGACTCTTAATCCTATCATTATGATCAATTATGAACTGAAACTGATCACTTTAGTAAGATGGCATTGGTACATGCCACCTTGATGGGATTGAATTGGAATCCCATGGCACGTTTCTAGCTCTACCATTATGGGTAAGTCCGAGTGAGCATGTGCCAAACTGTACATCTCCTCCCTCTCTTATTCCCACTCTTATATTTAACAGGGATCACTTTTCAGTTAAATTTAAACAGCTAAGAATAATTGTGTGTTAATTAAAGAGTTCAACCAGTGGTATTAAGTAGAACCAAAAAAATACTAAAAGGAATAAAATAGTAAGTTGTTCCTTGACAGTGAGGACAAGGGCTGATCAAGTCATTGTTTCTCATAGTGTCCGTTTCACTTCTACAGGTTTCCTTTTAGGTGCTCCATTAGTTGTCACCAATCAGGGAGAACATATGATATTTGTCCCTTTGGGACTGGCTTATTTCACTCAGCATGATGTTTTCCAGATTCCTTCATTTTGTTGCAAATTACCAGATTTCATTTTTTTTTACCACTGTGTAGTATTCTATAGAGTACATATCTTAAGGGCCTTTTCAAGAATAACATTTTGCTACTTAATAACTGTATTTGACAAGCATGTTTGGGACATAAAAGCTTGGGATTAAGACACATCTTTGTGGCATATAAAGATAAAAATCTATCAATTTCTGACCTTTAGGGACTTATATTTGACTTAACGAAATTGGGCCA
Organism: Lepus europaeus; assembly: GCF_033115175.1. NCBI lineage: Eukaryota > Metazoa > Chordata > Mammalia > Lagomorpha > Leporidae > Lepus > Lepus europaeus. The sequence goes on along the minus strand of NC_084850.1, from coordinate 63,154,090 downwards.
TTGCTTACAAAACTGTTCGGGGGGGATTCCAATATGGCAGATTAGGGAACAATAAACTGCACTAGGGTAGGGATGAATAGTGAAAAAAAAGTGTAGGAAGTGGCTCACTAGGCTAATCCTCCGCCTAGCGGCGCCGGCACACCAGGTTCTAGTCCCGGTCAGGGCACCGATCCTGTCCCGGTTGCCCCTCTTCCAGGCCAGCTCTCTGCTGTGGCCAGGGAGTGCAGTGGAGGATGGCCCAAGTGCTTGGGCCCTGCACCCCATGGGAGACCAGGATAAACACCTGGCTCCTGCCATTGGATCAGCGCGGTGCGCCGGCCGCAGCGCGCTACCGCGGCGGCCATTGGAGGGTGAACCAACGGCAAAAGGAAGACCTTTCTCTCTGTCTCTCTCTCACTGTCCACTCTGCCTGTCAAAAATTTAAAAAAAAAAAAAGAAAAGAAAAAAAAGTGTAGGAAGTGCACTCTCAGGGGAGAATTGGAGAGAAAACTGCACTGGAGATCCTACAAGAGGAAGAGGAACACTGTGAACCTGTGAGGAAGGTGCAGACGTGCAGCATGAGCACAATCACAAGCACTACAGCAGCAGCCAAGAGCTGAAGCAGGAGGCAGTTTGGAGAAGGAGGTGAGACTGAACTGCAGCAACCCGTGGTGATATAGCCAGAGTGAGAGTGCCACTTGAGTCCAGACTGGAGCCATGCGGGGGGTTAGTGGTTGCTAGCAGCTGCCCGTGAACCCAGTGGAAGTAGAGGGGGCCCGTTTATCTTGCCCCAACTTCCCTACAACACTGTCTGCTGCCCGGCTGAGAAAGGGCAGGCACTATATTGGGTGTGGGTGGGAGCTATGAACGTCTTTGTGCGCACACACAGCAACTGGCTGAGACAGGAAACCACCCTCTTGCTATTACTAGAGGTAGTGGCTGGGAGACAGCAACATTTAGCCAATGCCTCTTCTGTATACATGTAATCCAGAGATTCTAGCAAAGGGAACAATCTGTAGTCCCCATTGACTCTGAGTCTGGCTGGAAGGTGGCTGGGCAACCACTTAGGATGATGAAATGCCCACAGCCTCCCAGGAGCAAGACACCTAGGCAAAGCTGTCTCAGGGAACATCTGCTTGTCTATTGACTGGACAGGCTGGCAGGGCAGAGAGAAACCTGTGCACCCAGTGACTGTGGGAGCATTGTGCACTGAGACCACAGGGACTCAGCGGTTACATGAGAAGGTGTAGGGTGTAGTGGAGTCTCTAGGTAATCACTGGTGCAGCTCTACATGCTAAGAGCTCCTTGGTTGCCTACAGTAGGTCACTGTAGTAGAAACTGTTCTAACAGTGAAGACTGTACAGATCACTTGTGAGGTTCATACAGTGGCACAGAACACACTGGGGGCTAGCACCTAGGCACTGAGATCTACCCCACTCAACTTGAGTGTGACCCTGGATACTCACCCCACCCCTAAGCACTGACCAGAGCTCCCTGGCCACACCCACCACACACCTCTTGATATTCACTGAAAGTACAGCCATTCCATTAAGCCACAGATGCGTAGCTCAAAGATAATTCCTTCACAAGAAAAAAAAAATCAACTCTACAAATACCTAAAAACAAACACAGAAATTCAAGAAACAAGAATAAGGAAGTCACTATGACCCCCCCAAAAGGAACACAACAACATTCCAATATTAGATGTGAATATGAAAAGATTGTGGAATTGCCAGAAACAGAATTCAAGAAAATTAATCATAGGATTACTCAAAATCAATCAGGAGCAAATCCATGAAATAAACAAAACCACACATGACATGAATGTAAATTTTTTCTATGAAATTGAGATTTTTAAAGAGAAATCAAAATGAAATATTAAAAATGAATAATTCAAAGATCAATTAAAAAATGCTGTGGAAATCCTGAGGAGCAGACTTTGTGAGGCAGAAGGAAGAATATCTGTACTAGAAGACAAGTTGCTGGAAATTTTACACTCAGACCAGGAAAAAAAAGCAGAAGAAAACAGAACACTTAAAAACAGTGTTGTAGAGTTATGGGATACTATCTTAGGAGTTCCTGCAGGTGTGGAAACAGAGAATGGACTAGAAGGTTTATTTAGTGAAATAATTAGAGAAAACTTCTACAATTTGGAGAAAGAAAATGATGCCCAAGTAGAGGAAGCACATAGCACTCCTAGTAGACATGAACAAGAAAGATCTTCCCCACTCTCCACAGTAAAACATGAAGAAAAAATTCTAAAATGTGCACTAGAGAAATGCCAGATTACTTTCAGAGGCTCTCCAATTAGACTCACAGCTGACTTCTCATCAGAAAATTTAAAGGCTAGGAGAAAATTGTGAGATGTATTCCAAGTCTTAAGAGAAAAAAAATTGTTAACCCAGAATACTGTACCCTGAGAAGCTCTAATTTATGAATGAAGGTGAAATAAAGACCCTCCATAACAAACAGAAATTGAAGGAATTTTCACCACTCGTCCAGCTTTACAAAAGCTGCTTAAGAATGTGTTACACACAGAAACACAGAAAAATAGCCATCATTATTCAAGAACATGAAGGCAGAAATCACCTAGTAAAACTACAAAAGAAATCCAAATAAAAATGGAAATATTTATGGAAAAATAGCAGGGCCAAGTTGTTACTTATCAATAGTCGGCTTGAATGTAAATGGCCTCAACTCTCCAGTTAAAAGAATTATCTGTTCCCCCATGTTCATTGCAGCACAATTCACAATAGCTAAGATATGTAATCAACCCAGATGTCCATCAATTGTTAACTGTATAAAGAAATTATGATATATGTACACTGTGGAGTACTATTCAGCTGTTAAAAAAATAATGAAAGCCTGTCTTTTGCAACAATATGGAAGTAACTGGAAGCCATTATACTTAGTTAAATAAGTCAATCCCCAAAAGACAGATACCATATGTTTTCCCTGATCCAAGGTAACTAATAGAGTACCTGAAATGTAATGTATCCAGGTGAAATAGACATTTTGAGATTCGATGACTGTTTACAGCCTTTGTCTCTTTCATCAAGGAACAATTTTTGTTGTTGTTTTTTTTGTTTTTTTCATACTATTTGTTGAACTCTTTTACTTAGTGTAGGGTTAACTATATGATCATTAAGTAAACTGAAAATAGATCTTTGTAAAAATTAAGAGTGGAAATGTGAGAGGGAGAAGGAGAAAGGGTTGGAGTGTGCACCAGAGGGAGGGTAGAGGAGAAGTGTCACTATGTTCCTAAATCTGTATATATGAAATACATGAAACTTGTATAACTTCAATAAAATTAAAAAAACTGTTCAGGGCTGCAGATGATTAGTGTGATTCACAACTGCCATAGCAGATTGGAAAACCTGAGGCCATTGTAAATGAGGTAGTTACAGAAAGAACGTAGAGGGGAATGTGACTGGGACCTGAATTTTGAGGTGCTAAGTTTCAGCTTAATGGAGATTGTAAATATCGAATACACAAAGGTGCAGAGTCTGAAATTATCATGACACATTAGGGAAAGTGTGAGAACAGAAAATGGTCCAGTCTGGAGAGGAGACTTCATCAGACCAAGGCCACCCACACAGTCATATCAGCTTGGCACTGAACATCTCTGAAGGCTGCTAGCCATGTAGATTCTGACACAAATCTATCCTTAGCTCAACAGCTTAGGGATAAAAGTAAAGGAAGGTAGTTGGGGTATCTGTGAATCATTTTCTTCCCCATTATCTGGAGTAGATCCATTTTTTGTTCCATATATTTTGTTTGTCAACACAGATTATTAGCTGGGTGTGATTCACTAATTGTTAATAGGGGAAATGGGGTGAGGGAGCTCTGTATTACCACTTCATCATTTCTGTGTTATAAATTTAAAGCTATCGATTATAAAAAGTTAAAAATAAAAAAGAACATAGCTTTTCTCTTCTTTTTCTTATTTTCAGTCTGCCTTTGTTTAAAGAAGCATAGTTTGAAAAGACTAATTAGAAAGAAATGAAAAATAAGTTTAAACAGGTAGGATGGGGCTACAACACAGAGTATTTTGGATTCTAAGCTTGGAATAATTCTTCACAGACAAGATAGTATCACAGGAGAACTTGACTCATGGTATTGTTCTTGATTGTGAAATATCACAAGGCTGGAAAGAGGAGAGGTGTGTGTGCTGCCTCCTACAGTTTCGGGACTTCTCAAAGAAAAAGTCCTAAATGGCAGCTGGCAAGAAGGGAAGCATGCAGATAAATTCTCTACAGACTGAGGGAAGAAGTACATGGATTTCAGACAAGTGAGCAGTGCAAAGAGCAAAATCCTTGAGTCTAGCCAATAGCAAGCCTTGTATTTAGCTGTTTGCAAGGATAATAGTGTCAGTATAGGACATAAATCACAAGCGAAATGGAAGAGTCAGTAACCGCTAGACAGAAGCAAATATACGGAGAGCTATAAAAGAGAAAAAATAACAGCTCTAAAAATGTGTCACAGTTCTGCTTCTTTCCCTCACTAGGCTTTGAGTATGACATGCATGATTCCTAGCAAGGTGATGGTTACACCATAACAAAGTGAAAATCAGATATGATAATCCAAGTGATAACTGCAATTGTATGTATGGGACTATTTACACAACAGATAAACATAGATAGCCACAACTCACCCCTTCGGCCACACACAAGTCTTAGGCCACACACAAGTTATGTACAGTTACCAAACATTGCACCACGAGCAAACTCAGAGGTTCATGTGGGAATATCCAGTCACAGCCTTCCAGGTGGGAGGGTGCTCCAATAATAGAACTTAGTCCAGGTTTTCAGATACCTTACATGTGTGGCAGTGAGTGAAGAGAGAACATGAAGTCTATTATCAGCAAGATCACAAAAACTGTAACATGATGAATCTCAAATGTTCTTGGTGCCAGACTAGAGTTCTCAAAACAATGCAAGATGCTAAGCAGTGGCATGGAGGGTATTTCTCGGGTTTCTGTGGATACAACAAACCCACAGGAGGTAATCTACATGCCTTTGACTACTGGGACAAAAGAATTGACTTTGATATGCCCTTAGATAACATTTGCTTTCCAGCTGACCTCAGAATCCTGTGGGTTTTGCTAGACCATCTATAATATCCCATTATGAATATAAAAACCTCATTTCAGCTATCACATGGGTAGCCTTAATTATCTTTTTTTAAAGATTTATGTATTTATTTGAAAGTCAGAGTTACACAGAGAGAGGAGAGGCAGAGAGAAAAGTCTTCTGTCAGCTGGTTCACTCCCCAGATAACCGCAACTGCCTGAGCTGCACAGGTCCGAAGCCAGGAGCCAGGAGCTTCCTCCGGGTCTCCCACACGGATGCACTTGGGCCATCTTCTACTGCTTTCCCAGGCCATAGCAGAGAGCTGGATCAGAAGAGAAGCAGCCGGGACTAGAACCGGCGCCCATATGGGATGCCAAGGCATTAACCCGCTGCACCACAGCGCCAGCCCCCTTAACTATTTCTTGAGAGGAAAGAGTATAAATGGACTTGAATCTGGAATGCTCCCAGAAAATACCGTCAGAAATAGTTCCCAAGATGAAAGAAATTACCACTTTAATGTCCAGGGAAGTAAAGCACTCAGCAAGTTTACCCTATGAAAGTAGATCAATGAGACATAATTCAGATTACTCCGTTTTGGCCTCTAATCCCAGGTATCTAATATGCTAATGCTGCTTCCCTCCCCTATGATGCCACACTCTTCTCCACAGCTCTACCAAAAAATAAAATAAGACTGTTTTCTGGGCCTTGTTAACACGTTAATAAAACCTAATGATTCAGTGTGTTGTTTCCCCTAGAAGATACATTTCCGTTTTAATGGAGGACCTTCTGAAAACTTTAGCTAACAGTCATTCCCCCAAACAAACTGGCTACATTTTCAACCAACAAATATTTACTTAACATATTTTGGGGCTGAAAATTCAATAATGAACAAGAAAAGTAGAGTCACCATCCTGAAAATGCTTATATGACAGTGATGTAATGAGACTGTAAGGAAACTTAGAAAGATCCCTCAGAATTGTGGTAACAAGTTCAGAAAAATGATTAACTCTGATATCAAAATTAATAAACAACAACAGAATACAGTAAGATAGAAACAAGTACAGGCCAGCGCCGTGGCTTAACGGGCTAATCCTCCGCCTTATGGCACCGGCACACTGGGTTCTAGTCCCGGTTGGGGCGCCGGATTCTATCCCGGTTGCCCCTCTTCCAGGCCAGCTCTCTGCTATAGCCCAGGAAGGCAGTGGAGGATGGCCCAAGTGCTTGGGCCCTGCACCTGCATGGGAGACCAGGAGAAGCACCTGGCTCCTGGCTTCGGATCGGCGAGATGCGCCGGCCGCAGCGGCCATTGGAGGGTGAACCAACGGCAAAAAGGAAGACCTTTCTCTCTCTCTCTCTCTCTCTCTCTCTCTCACTATCCACTCTGCCTCTCAAAAAAAAAAAAAAAAAGAAAAGAAACAAGTACATTAACACACAATAGAAAAAGCTAGTTACCTGGATATATAACTTCATGCTGACAGGTTGTTAAGTAATAATAATGCTCATAAAATTCAGTCAAGACATCTGGGTAGGATATTTCTCTAAAAGTCTTCCAACATATCAATGTTTAAATATATCTCAGGGATGAGTGTTGTGGCACAGAGTGTTAAGTTGCTGCTTGGGAAGCCTTCATCCCATATCAGATTGCTTGGTTCAAGTCCGAGCTCCTCCACTTGTGATCCAGTTTCTTGCTAATGCTTACCCTGGGAGGCAGCAGGTAATTAAGTTCCTGCCACACACGTGGGAGATTCCGGTAGAGTTCCTGGCCCTTGGTTTGGGCCTCACTTAGCTCTGGCTGTTGTGGCCATTTGCGGGAGTGAACCAGCGAATAGAAGATCTCTTTCTCCCTGTCTCCCTTTCTCCCTGTGTCTCCACCTTTCAAGAAAATAAGTAGATCTTTAAACAAAACACATCTGAGAGAGGGACGACATCAGAGAGACTGCAGAATTAGAAACTACAGACGGGGCTGGCGCTGTGGCATAGCAGGTAAAGCCGCTACCTGCAGTGCCGGCATCCCATATGGGCGCCATTTCGAGTCCCAGCTGCTCCATTTCTGATCCAGCTCTCTGCTATGACCTGAGAAAGCAGTAGAAGATGGTCCAAGTCCTTGGGCCACTGCAACCCCGTGGGAGACCCAGAAGAAGCTCCTGGCTCCTGGCTTCAGATTGGCGTGGTTCCGGCCGTTGCGGCCATCTGTAATGGAAGACATCAATCTCTCTCTCTCTCTCTCTCTCTCTCTCTCTCTCTCTCTCTTTCTCTGTGTGTGTGTGTGTCCTTCTCTCTGTGTGTAACTCTGACTTTGAAGTAAATAAATAAATCTTTAAAAAAGAAAAAAAATGAAACTACAGACTCTTTCTCCTCCCACAGAGACACTGATCCAATTGTATATGAACCATTTCCCTATGTGAGAAAACTGGCAACCAGTTCAGAGGCTCCTGACTCTAGGCAACCATGAAACCAATCACATCAAAGATGATAAGAAAATTTACAGCTTCTTTTAATTATAGTCTCTCCATCCAATAATAGTGTTATATGACCAAGAAGGAACTTCTAGTTCCCAATATTCTCCTGGGGATGCAAAGCGAAGATGAGACCATATATCCAGTGTTCTGGCTTTTCATGGGTGGCTTTCCAAGGGACTGGTTTCTATCTCACTAAAGGGCCCTCACCACTGTGGATGCCTTGGAGCCTCTTAGAAAACAAAAGATCTGTGTGGTTGTAGGGCTGCTCCAGAGGACTCATGATTGAGCAAGCAGAGCTCTATACAGCGCTGCTGCATCTCCTATGGGTAGGAAAGAAAAGAATGGAGCGCGTGTCCATTGTTCTGGCACTGATTAGACTGATCTCAGTGTAGTCTGCCTCGGAGCATGGATGGGGCCCAGCATACTCCAAATGCTTGAGAGCGGCTGAGCGAAACATAAAACAAGAAAAACTGTGAGCAGCACACTGTTGTTTTAGGGGACCTATGGTACAACAAACAAACACCAGAGGGAGCAAGAGATCATGAGCTCCTAAAAAAAATTTAACCAATAAACCCTAATTAGAAATCTACACACCACATCCAGAAAAGATACATGTACACAAAGGGTTTGAGGGGTTGCCAGAATTTCTAGCTGACATGATTGGTGAGGGTCTTTCCACATATAAAGTTGGTGCATAAAGACTAGGGGAGGTGGTTGATTTTTCAGATGTGTGCATGCCAAAACAAAGTCTCAAGAAAAATAAAACAAACAAAAGCAGGTAAAATAGTAAAAATAAATAAATCCTCCATAAATTGAACCTAAAAAATGAAGGTACATGAATTACTGGATAAATAATTCAAAATAACTGTCATAAAGATGCCTTAAGAAGCTCAGGAAAAGTATGATTACACAAAATAAAAATTTTAACAAGAGAAGAAAACATAAATGAGAACTTAAAAAATGAGAGAACAGAAAAATCTAACAACTGAACTGACAAATTCACTGGAAGGATTCAAGCAAGTTGATCAACCAAAAGATAAACCATCTGTAATTCTGTACATATTTATAGGGTGCCATTTAATATTTCAATGTAAATATACATCATATAAAGTTCAAGTTAGCATAAACATATCTATATCTTCAAATTTTCCTCACTTCTATGTGGTAAAAGCTTTCAAATTTCTATCTACTAGTTTTCAAATATATATATACAGTATAAATATATATTTAATAGCCATTATAACTGGAGTAAGGTGATATTTCATTGTGATTTTGGTTTGAATTTTTCTTATGATTAGTAATATTTATGTATCTTCTTTTATGAAATGTATGTATAGGTCTACTGTCTTTTTTAATCAGCTTAATTTTTTACTTTATGACTCAGTTGTTTCAATTCCCTGTATATTCTGGATATTAATTCCTTATCAGATATATAGTTCGAAGATATTTTTCAATTCTGTAGGCTGTCTATTCACTCTATTGTTTGCTCTGCTCTGTGGGAGTTTGTTAGTTTGGTGAAAAGTCATTTGTGTATGAGAATTTTTGCTTTTGTTTCCTATGCTTTTGGGATTTAATACAAAAAATCCTTGCCTTTTCCAAAGTCCTGAGCCATTTCCCCTCTGTTTTCTTCTAGTAATTCCATAGCATTGTGTCTTATATTTAGGTCTTTAACCCATTTTGGTTGATTTCACCATCAGGTTAGAGATAAGGGTCTAATTTTATTCTTCTGCCATGGATATCCCATGTTTCCCAGTAACATTTACTGGAGAGAGTCTTCTTTCCCTATTGTGGGCTCCTAGCACCTTTTTTGAAGACAATTTGGCTGCAGATACATATGTTTACTTCTAAGATCTATGTTCTTCAACATTGGCCTATGTATCTATTTTGATGTCCATACTACATTTTAGTAACTATAGCATTGCAGTATATTTTTAAGTCAGGTAGTATAATGCCTTCTGCTTTATTATTTTTGTTCCATATTATTTTGCCTATTTGAGATTTAGTGGTTCTATATGAATTTTAGGATTGTTTTTTCTAGTGCTGTGATGAATGTCATTCTTATTTTGATAGACATTGCATTGAATTGTAGAATGTTCTTTGCATCTTCTAAGATTACTTTTCTGTTTTGGTATTTTTCAATTTCCTCAGACAATTTTAGCAATTTGGATTTGAAATGAAACAACTTATTTATCCTAGATTTTAAAATTAAAATGAATGACTACAGGGCTGGCATTGTAGCACAGTAAGCTAAACTGCTACTTGCAACAGTGGAATCCCATATCTGAGTGCCAGTTCAAGTCCCAGCTTCTCCGCTTCTGATCCAGCTCTCTGCTAATGCTTCTGGGAAAACAACAGAAGATTGTCCAAGTATTTGGGCCCCTGCTACCCATATGGGAGACCCAGATGGAGCTCTGGGTTTCTGTCTTTGGCCAGGTTCAGCCCAAATATTGTGGCCATTTGAGGAATAAACAAGAAGATAGATTTCTATCTATCACTCTGCACTTCAAATCAATCAATCAATCAATCTTTTGTTTTGTTTTAATCAATCAATCTTTTAAAAACAAAATTAATGACTAAATAAAATGTTGCTTATAATACAATGGAATACTATTTACCTTATAAAGGAAGGAAATCCTGCCATATGTGACAACATGGATGACCTGAAGGACATTATACTAAGTAAAATAAACCAGTCACAGAAGGACAAATGTCATATGATACCACTTACATGGGGTACGTTAAGTAATCAAAACTATTAAAGCAGAGAGTAAAATGTTGCTAGCCAGAAGGCATGGGAGAAAGAAATGGGGAATTGATGTACAGTGGGGATAACGTTTCAGTCATGAAAGGTGAACAAATTATAGATATTTGTTATACTACCTTGTCTTATAGTTACCAATACTGTAATATACTCTTACATTTTTTAAGGGACCATATTTCATATTTGTTAGCGTTAAAAGTATATCTGAGGGATCAATGTTTGGCCAGGTGGTTAAGAAGCTGGCTGGGATGCCAGCATCCCATATTGGAATGCCTTGGTTTGAATCCTGGCCCTGTTCTTGATCTAGCTTCCTGATAAAATGTACCTTGGGAGACAGCAGGTGACAGCTCTAGTAGCTGAGTCCCTGACACTCATGTGGGAGACATGGATTGGATTCCTGGCTCTCAGCTTCAGCTTGGTTCAGCCATAGCCATGGCATTTTAAGAGTGAACCAGTACTCAGGAGTTTCTCTCTCTCTCTCTCTCTCTCTCTCTCTCTCTCTCTCCCTCCCTCCCTCCCTCCCTCCCTCCCTTCTTCCTTCCCTGCTAAATAAAATAAATAAATAAATAAATTTTAAAATACTAAAAAATTTATCTGTGAAACTATGAGTAGATGGTATGTATAGAGTCTAGATATGAGAAAGAATTTCTTCATTCTATCTAGCCCAATTCAAGGTACATGTACAAGTGTTATTTCACAATATCCATAGATGGGGCAGACCTTGTGACACAGCAGGTTAAGCCACTGCTTGAGATGCATACATACAAGCATTTTTTAAAAGTTTGTGTAAAATGCATATTGTGAAAAAAACTATTGTTTTCAAAATGTTTCACACCAAAATAAACTTTTCATTCCATTACTCCACAATTTTTATTTATTTTTTATTTTTTTGACAGGCAGAATGGATAGTGAGAGAGAGAGACAGAGAGAAAGGTCTTCCTTTTTGCCGTTGGTTCACCCTCCAATGGCCGCTGTGGCTGGCACATCGTGCTGATCCGAAGCCAGGAGCCAGGTGCTTCTCCTGGTCTCCCATGCGGGTGCAGAGCCCAAGGACTTAGGCCATCCTCCACTGCCTTCCCGGGCCATAGCAGAGAGCTGGCCTGGAAGAGGGGCAACCGGGATAGAATCCGGCGCCCCAACCGGGACTAGAACCCGGTGTGCCGGCGCCGCAAGGCGGAAGATTAGCCTGTTAAGCCACGGCGCCGGCCACCATTACTCCACAATTTTTATGAAGTGGTCTGTATTGAAGGGAAGGAACACAAAGATGAGATTTTTTCAAATACATCAAAATTATTCCTATGCCTTCTTCAGATTTCATGCTCATTTATTGATCTGATTTACCAACTTTTTCCCCTAAGAATGTCCAAGTTTTAAAAAGAGGTTCTACGAGGAAATTAATATGAATTTTCTGGTTACTGGAAAAAAAATATTCCCTACTTTAAGCCAATGGGATACCACTGAAATGTATACATCAGTCTCAAGTTAGTATTATAGCCTGCCCTTGGAAAAAGAAATGGTGAAAATATGAATGTCGGAGAGCGGCAAGATGGCGGAATAGGAAGGGAGCACAATTATAGTTCAGCAAGACACAAGTTAATAAAAGTGGAGATACTGCAGGGTCAAGGAAGAGTAGGGGAAGAAACAGCAGAGGAAACTCTTCCAGAACTAGTGATTCACAGTGGACCTGCGTGGAGAGCGTGGGAGCCCAAGTTCGGGACACCAGCGGCAGACTCAACACACCAGCGCTGGAACGCGAGGTGAACCGAACATCAATAGCCTGAGACACCAGCGGGAAAGCGGAAAGAGACTAGAGGGAACGAGGCTTGAAACTCCGTGGGGAAAATTTCACCAGGCTAACTAGAAGAGAGAGAGGAAAAAAAAAAGTGACTGATACGGACACGAGTTTCTCTCTCTCCGCTCACCCCTCAAAGGCGAGCAAGACAAAGAGCAGGCGCCATTTTGGGCATACGTCATAAGCAGGGCGACCTCAGGTTTGCACCGGCCCTGAGCCTAGCAGAAAAACCTGACTCTGTGGGGAGGGGTAAAATAACAGGAGATTAGGATCTAACTTGGCAAACCAGTGGGAGACTGCAGGAGAATTGGAGCCCACACGGAGGGCAGCACAGATTCCCTGTGTGGTCCTTGGGAAAGAGCTTCCAATCTCTGGCTCCTGTGGGTATATCATTCACCTGCTAACTACCTCCAATTACATTCAGCTGTGCAGAATTACTTCCCTTTTGAATCAAAAAAAAAAAAAGAAAAGAAAAGAAAGAAAGAGAGATTTACCACGCCTAACCTGGGAGTGTCATCTTTGACACACCCTCAACCCTGAGGAACCAAACAGAGCTCTCAGTCCACACTCATCTCAAGCCTCTAAGGCTCCACCGAAAGCAGACAATCCACTTAATATAGAGACATAGTGTAACAAGAAAAAAACACCACAGTGAAGAAATCAAAGAACATCTCCACAATGCCAAACAAACGCAGAAACCGAGGTAACAAGAACAAGGAAGACACTATGACGCCCCCAAATGAAAAAGACACCCCAATTCAAGATTATGAAGATGATGAGATCGAAGAAATGCAAGAAGCGGATCTCAAAAAATTGATAAGAACATTAAGAAGTTCTCAAAAACAAATTCTTGAACTACAGAAATCCTTAATGGACAAGATAGAAAATCTCTCTCGTGAAAATGAAATATTAAGGAGGAATCAAAATGAAATGAAACAACTAGTGGAACAAGAAACTGTGATAGTGGCGAGAAATCATAATGAAATGAAGAATTCAATAGATCAAATGACAAACACATTAGAGAGCCTTAAAAACAGAATGGGTGAAGCAGAAGAGAGAATATCAGACTTAGAAGACAGAGAACAGGAAAGGAAACAGGCAAACCAAAGAAAAGAAGAAGAAATTAGAAATCTAAAAAAATATTGTCGGCAATCTACAGGATACTATTAAAAAACCCAACATTCGGGTTCTAGGAGTTCCTGAAGGCATGGAGAGGGAGAAAGGATTAGAAGGCCTTTTTGGTGAGATACTAGCAGAAAATTTCCCAGGTTTGGAGAAGGACAGAGGCATCTTAGCACAGGAAGATTATAGAACCCCTAATAAACATGACCAAAAGAGATCCTCACCACGACATGTTGTAATCAAACTCACCACAGTGAAACATAAAGAAAAGATCCTAAAATGTGCAAGACAGAAACGTCAGATTACTCTCAGAGGATCTCCAATTAGACTCACAGCAGACTTCTCATCAGAAACCCTACAAGCTAGAAGGGAATGGCGAGACATAGCCCAGGCACTAAGAGAGAAAAACTGCCAGCCCAGAATATTATATCCTGCAAAGCTCTCATTTGTGAATGAAGGAGAAATTAAGACTTTTCATAGCAAACAGAAACTGAAAGAATTTGTTGCCACTCGTCCTGCCCTGCAAAAGATGCTTAAAGATGTGTTATACACAGAAACACAGAAACATGGTCACCAATATGAAAGAAGGTAAAGGAAGGAAACCTCACAGCAAAAGATCACAGGAAGCTCAATTTCTCTTTGACATAGAATTAAACTCTGATTCTCTGTTAAATCAATGTGTTAAAGTAATCTATTATGTTCTCTTGATGTCTGTTAAATTCTAATTGTTCAAAAACTGCTGCATTTTTATTAAGAGCTATGGGTTATTTAAATATGTGCTTATTTTCAAAGATTTGAATAATCACCTTGTAACAATGATCAAATTTGGTCTATGTTATGTCATGATTTTAAGGAATCTTATTTCAACCAGATATTTTGGATTTTGAGCCTTCTTGGCATTCTTGACAGGCATTCAAAAAATCAAAGTTTCAAACAATCTGGTCTCTAAAATTTCCAGTAAATCCTGGACTTTGGTGTTTCCAGTTTGGGCCCAACTGAAAAAATCGAAGGACCTATGTCTCTCATCTTATAGAGACACCAACTAATCAGGCCATTTGGATTATATTAGAAGTACTGCCAAGATGTGATGTGGTACCAAACTTTAAGTTTCTATAATGGAAAATGCTATTAATACAAATGTTTGAGAATTAAAAAGTCTAATGATCTTGTGTTACTAGACATGATAGTTATCTTAATGAGAAAGCCCCAGAGGCCTAAAGGGTTAAATACTTGTAAACTCCTACAGGTGCTTTCAAAAATACTGTGAAGTAAGCAAGTGCCTCTTGTTGGTTGATGAGTTTATAATTTTAAACATGGCGACTTAAAGTCTTTTGTCATCCACAGTTATATATGATGTGCTGCTCATAAAACTAAAGTGTTGTTGGTTCTGTGTTTAGCTGTCCTCCTATAGGTTCCTATGGACTTTTTCCAGCCACTTCTATTGTATTTAGTACTTTGGGATGGCTCTGTAAACAGATGAAGCCAACAATGTATTAACAGTACCAACTGAGAGAAAGTATGGTTAACTGAGGTTACTAAAAACAAAAAGCAATTCAAATCAATTGGCAATCTACAAAAAGAGTTAAAGATTTTAAAAGCTATTATTAAAATTGCTATATTGGTCTATTATGCTATGTTATATGTGTGTACATATTGTATGTCCACATGGGGAAATTTTATTAAGAGTTTTATTTTAAATGGCTTATAGATAAGATTGTCCATAAATTTAAGCTGCTAAAATCAATCAAAGATACATTTTAATTTGTGTGACCTGAATCTATGTATCATATGTTTTAAACTTGTTGGTAGAAAGAAACTAAAAACATTTTATATGGTTGTGCTTAAGTTTACTGGTTAAACAAACTACACCATCTTAGATATTTAAGAGGTGTTTTCAAATACATGATTCTTACAATTTATAGAATGCATTGGACCTTCTGGTAAATGTTTTCTTAAGTTGTTATCTAATGGTTGAAATCGTTTGCTAAGTACTCATGTAATATTGCTATTGTCAGCAAGCGATCTAGGACTTGCTCCCTCATTTCTCTATTCTAAGCCCAACTTGTTCTTTCATTTCTCTATTCTCTTCAAGGTAGGAAACCAATTCTATTATGAAGGAATCTGTAGGATGCACAATTTAATCTTTAGACCTTATAAAAGAGATGGCTAACATTTTTCTGGAGTAGCATAGCCGAAATAAGAACTTAAATAATAATCTCATAGCTAGATTTACTTCGCCATCAGCGAAGTATACAGTAAGTAGAAAAAACCTCCCTTTCAGACCAAAGGGAAAGAAAGTTTTAACGTGAGAATATAATTTTCCTCATGGGCATTGTCTACCTTAGAAAAACTACTACAGAACATGCCTGTGACTATAGACTTGTAGTTCAGGCCACAGAAGATTAGAGATGGGACACGGGCACTCCCTTGACTTGCATCCTCTGGTCTGCTTTAACACAAGCCAGGAGGAAAAGAAAGCTAGGCATCAGAAGCAATGGGTGGCAGGCCTATTAATGGCTGATGTGTACAGTGATCTGCCCTCAAGGAGACCCAACAGGCCAGTGTACTGCAGTGGCTTTCAATGTGGTAAGCCTGGGCTTCAGCAGAAGTCAGCTTGTGAAGAGCCCTGGCAGCTCTGCCAAGAGTTGGATCACTGGAAATGGACCTGCCCTGGAGTCGAAGGATGCCCAGGTCAGAGCCACAGATCTTATTGGCTCTAAGCTGAAAAGCCCTTCACTCAGCCCAACTTCCAAAGTGACCACTGCAGCTGAGGGGACGGCCTCAGCAACATTGCAGGCAGAACTGTAAATTTCTTGTTAGAGATGCCACCTGCCTTTACCTGGCCAGTTCTCCTCCCAGGCCAGCCAAGTAATGAAAGTCAACAGAGTGCCTTCCCCTAGGAGGTTCACACCTCCCTTAGGATATACCCCATGTGAAGAGATAGATAGGTCTGGGCCTCTTAACTCACAAGGCCTAAAGCCCAACAGATTATTACCAGGCCCCTTCTATCAGGTTCTATTTGCCTCTCAATCAGAAAACTTAATTGTAGCTTAGACAGCACCTTTCTTAGCTCCTCTAATAATGACTCTGTCCTTTGTTCTAGACCCTGTCTAGTGCACTTGGGCCTTTGTAATCATAACCTCTACTCTACCACCAATGGCTCTACTCCCAACCTGTGTGTACTGATGGTCCTCTTCCCCACTTAATGCTGTAGAATTGTTCAAACCTGGTAAATGCCACTCTTAGGATCATTGGTTACTATCCTCACTCTGTCTTTTATGACCTTTTCTAAATATGATCAGAGTCGGCGAACTTGGAAGGCTTCCATAGCCTTGGCAACTCATGACGACAGCCTAGGGTGGTTACTGGCACCATAAACTAGAGTGTCAATTTGTTGGGTCAACAACAGGAGCCACTGTGCACTTGCTCCTCATGTGGGATCTCTGTCCTTAATGTGCTGTACATTTTGATTTAATGCTATAACTAGTACTCAAACAGTATGTTTCACTTTGTGTTTCTATGTGGGTGCAAACTGTTGAAATCTTTATACTAAATTGATCTCCTGTATATAAAGAGAATTGAAAATGAATCTTGATGTGAATGGCAGGGGAGAGGAGGGAGCGGGAAAGGGGAGGGTTGCGGGTGGGAGGGAAGTTATGGGAGGGGGAAGCCATTGTAATCCATAAGCCGTACACTGGAAATTTATATTCATTAAATAAAAGTTAAAAAAAATTATTTACAATAGAACAAAAAAAAAACCACTTCTGGATAAGTTTAGCATAAATTGCAAGAATTGCACCCTCAAAATTACAAAGTATCATTCAAAGGATTAAATATATGAATAAGTAAAAAGACATCCTATGTTCATTGATATGAAGTTAATACTCCAATTGACCCAAAGCAATATAATTCTTTTTTACATAAATTGGTAAACTGATCCTAAAACTCACATGCAAACATAGGAGATCCAGAGTATCTGTTAACAACCTAACGTTGGAAGATTCACATTTTCTGATTCCAAAACTGACCATGGAACTTCAGTTGTGAAGACCTGTAGTGCTTGCACAAGAAAATCCTTATGGTCTATTGACTTTTTCAAAATGTGTCAACACATTTTACTGGAGGAAAGAATCATCTTTTCAAGAAATCATGCTAGGACAAAAAAAAAAAGAAAGAAAATATGAATGTCATGGCCTACAAAACTGAAAATCACACCTTTGAAGTAGTAATACTCTGAGTAGCCTATATGAGCTCCAGGCTTACATTCACACTGATTTAGATATAGCAAGTGGACACTAGCTGGGGCAGATATTCTGATGCCCATGGGTCTTTCAAATCCTAACACGTGTGTTGCCTATTTCACTTCAAGGGAAATGTAAAAGGAATACTTATCACTTTCATTGAAAAGGTGCCACAAAATTCAGAGATTACATTAGAGAAATGTTTGGGCACAGTAAAAAGGGGAACAAAAAACAATGCAAAATAATAAGGAGAAGGAATATTGAGGAAGAGTGGAAGTTAATTCTCCAAAGTTGGAAGCTGGATAATTAACAAATTGGGATTATTAACAAATTGGGATTATTTTGCAAATCAAGAGGTAGAAAAAGGAATGGACCCTTCAGAATAGCCCTCTTCACAAAGAAAAACTTCCACTGAAAACTTAACTAAGGCTTGGCTTTGAAGATCCCTAAAGTCAATGAGATCTCCACTGTGGATTCACTTCTGCATAGTCACTGATAGGTTTCTCTAAATTTGTCAACCTCTAAATAGCAAACTAAGAATTGACCTTAATTCTAATCTCAAGTATTATTTGCAAAACTGGTCCACTGAAGTCCACTAAAGTAGTAAGCATTTCAAAAAAGGCATTCTTCCACCAATTACTCTCATACCATTACTGACCTAAGATGCTCTGCCAGGTTGGGAACAAATTTAATGGAGTGACTAATGCTTTTTCAAAAGAAATGGCTCCTGCCATTGGATCAGTGCGGTGCACCGGCCGCAGCGTGCCGGCCGCGGCGGCCATTGGAGGGTGAACCAACGGCAAAGGAAGACCTTTCTCTCTGTCTCTCTCTCTCTCACTGTCCACTCTGTCTGTCAAAAAATAAATAAATAAAAATTTTTAAAAAGACATGGTAAATTACCATTTATATTTAAAATTTTTGTAGGCTAAAATTATAGCTAAATAACCCTGAAGAATCTCATTTACTACCCAAAATTACCATACTATATCTAGTTTATATGACCTCCTATAGAGAACGGAGGAAGAGGGCAGGTGATGTGACATATAGAGTTAAGCCATTGCTTAGGAAGCCGTCCAATCTCTACTTCCAATCCAGATTCCTGTTAATGCATACCCTGGGAGGCAACAGGTGATGGTTCAAGTACTTGGGTCCTGTCACTGACATGAGAGACCTAAATGGAGTCCCTGGCTCCTGGCTTTGAACTAGCCCAGCCCTAGTTGTTATAGACATTTAGAGAGTGAACCAGTAGATTGAGAGCTCTCTTTCTCTATCCCCTCCTCTCTGCCAGTCTGCCTTTCAAATAAATAAAAATCAAACTTTTCAAGATTAAATTTGAAAGGTAGGTTAAGTAATATTAACACAGAAATAGGATTTGGTACTTATGAATGCTCAGTACATAGCTGCTTAATAAACATGCTAATTGGACTGAAAAAATTAACTTTTCAGAAAATGGAGGAAAGGATAGATATTTCCGTATGCTTTGGTGTGAGAACAAGGCTGAGGCCTGGATAGTGAGGTAACCACCCAAAATAAAAGTCTTCTGAAGGTTTACATAGAACTGAGGAACCTGGCAAGTATTTAGCAATCATTTGATATACGTGTATCCTCATTAGTGTCACAGTGGGCCCTCGTGGCCAACGGAGAATTTTTTCCTGTATAGTGTGAAGGATGTGTGAATGGACCCCATGGGGTCAAGTCAGAAGCATGATGCAGAGGTTTTAGTAAGTATAGAAATTAATCCACATTTTTAAACTTCTCATCATATCCTCAAGTCATTTCCATCCTAAGACAAATTTTCGCTCTATACTTCATCAGTGAGTGCCTATACTTCATCAGTGAGTGCCTATTCTTCAGGATTCATGTCAGTCTTGTAGAAAGAGCAACAGCAGTATTTGAAAAACCAACCCTAGTTACTAGCATTTTAAGTAGGTATAACAATTGTCGTAGTGGGCCAGTATTGTGGCTCAGCGGGTTAAGCCGCGGCCTGTAGCGTCAGCACCCCATGTGGGTGCTGGTTTGAGTCCCATCTGCTCCACTTCTGATCCAGATCCCTGCTAATGCTCCTGGGAAAGCAGAGGATGGCCCACGTACTTGGGCCTCTGCATCCACATGGGAGATTCAGAAGAAGCTCCTGGCTCCTGGTTTCAGCCTGGCCCAGCCCCAGTTTTTGTGGCCATTTGGAGAGTAAACCAGTGGATGGAAGTTTCTCTCTCTCTCTCTCTCTCTCTCTCTCTCTCTCTCTCCTTCTTTGTGTAACTCTGCCTCTCAAAAAATAAATAAATCTTTGAAAAAAACAACAGTAGTAGTGATAATGGCAACAACAATAGTAGGAAAACCTTGTTTTCACATGTTCTATCTTTTTTTTTTCAGATGGTCTTGAGCTTTATTTGACAGGTAGAGTTATAGACAGTGAGAGAGAGAGAGAGACAGAGAGAAAGGTCCTCCTTCCGTTGGCTCATCCCCCAAGTGGCCACTACAGCTGGAACTGCACTGATCCAAAGCCAGGAGCCAGGTGCCTCCTCCTGGTCTCCCACGCGGGTGCAAGGGCCCAAGCACTTGGGCCATCCTCCACTGCCTTTCTGAGCCACAGCAGAGAGCCAGACCGGAAGAGGAGCAACAGGGACTAGAACAGGTGCCCATATGGGATGCCAGCGCCGCAGGCAGAGGATTAACCAAGTGAGCCATGGCGCCGGCCCCGTTCTCACATCTTTTAAGTTATTCTCATATTACCAGCAATTTAAAGTTCACAGTAATGCTGAGATGTGTAAATTAAGCAGCAACAGAATTATCAACCTCGTGTGACACATAAGGCAAATAAATGTGAAGTTCCTTTTTCAGAATAGCATGGTAAGTTAATGGCAAGAATGGGAGAATAGTAGAAGTAGAGTGACCCAAATACATGATGTAATCCAACTTTTGCATTTTATAAATGGTCAAATGGAGATTTTAAAAAAGAGGATATATGAATTATTTAAGATTACACAGTCAGGGTGGGAATTTGGGATCGTGATTAAGCTACTTGGGATGCTCACAACCCATATCAAAGTTCCTGGGCTGAAGTCCAAGTTTTACTCATGATTTCAGTTTCCCGTTAGTGTAGGGAGGCAACAAGTAATGATTTAAGTACTTTGGTCCATGTCACCATGTGAGAGACTCAGATTGGATTCTTGGTTCCCGATTCAGCCTAGCTCAACCCTAGCTATTGCAAGCATTTGGGGAGTGAACCAGAAAATAGGAGATCTTTTTGGCTTTGTTTCTCTGCCTTTCAAGTAAGCTAAATAAATTTAATATTTTTAAAAGATTATACAGTAAATTCTAAAGAAATTCCAGGATTCCTGATTCCCAGATCATCAGCTTTTCCATTAATCCATGTAGTAGGCATGTTGAATTCTAAATAGATAGAGATTGACATAAGAAAATGTAAAGTTGGAAGCTATGATGTGGCACTTTTTAAAGTTTATTTATTTATTTATTTGGGGAGGGGGAGAGAGAGAGAGAGAGAAATTATTCAAATTCTTCAATCTGCTAGTTCACTCTTCAAATGCCTGTAAGAGCCAGGGCTGGGTCAGGCCAAAGCCAGGATCCAATAGCTCCATCCAACTCTCCCACATGAATGTTAAGGATCCAAGTATGCGAGCCATCATCTACTGCCTTCCAGGATACACATTAGCAGGAATCTGGATAAGAAGCAGAGGTAGAAATTGATCCCAGTCACTCTAATATGGAATGTAGGTATCCCAATATGAGGCTTAACCTGCTGCACCACAATGTCCCCCACCATGACCCATGTTTACATTCATGAATACCAACAAAATGAAGGTTATCTGGAGAGGAAAGGAGGCAAGTAGGGAATGAGGGAAAAATAAAGGGGAGGACAAAGTATGTAGGTGAAAACAGGAGGAAGTGGAGGAGAAGAAATGAGAAGAGAGAGAGAGAGATGAAGAGGGAAAATTCGATTTTAGATATACAGAGAAAAGAAGAGATGAGAATTTTTGCCAATGTTCCTAATGATTTCCTTTACTGATTGTACTACCTTATGAGACTGCATTTCCTGCATAAACTTTACTCCTTAAGTTCCTTTGAAATGAGTTTCTATATTTTCCAATCTACATTGAGCAAGAAACTCTTTTTTTTACTAGTTATAGCATTAAATAAGAGTGTACAGCACATTAAAGGCAGAGATCCTACATAATATTTTTTAAAAATTAATTAATTTTCTATGCCGTTTCCAATTTAACACCAGGTTTTTTTTTTTCATTTCCAATTATCTTTATATACAGAAGATTGATTCAGTATATAATTAGTAAAGATCTCATCAGTTTGTACCCACGCAGAAACACAAAGTGTAAAAATACTGTTTCAGTACTAGTTATAGCATCACTGCACATTAGACAACACATTAAGGACAGATCCCACATGGGATGTAAGTACACAGTGACTCCTGTTGCTGACTTAACAATTTGACACTCCTGTTTATGGCGTCAGTAATCTCCCTAGGCTCTAGTCATGAGTTGCCAGGGTTATGGAAGCCTTTAGGGTTCGCTGACTTTGATCTTATTCCGACAGGGTCACAGTCAAAGTGGAAGTTCTCTCCTCCCTTCAGAGAAAGGTACCTCCT
The DNA here is from genome assembly GCF_033115175.1 of Lepus europaeus. Classification (NCBI taxonomy): domain Eukaryota; kingdom Metazoa; phylum Chordata; class Mammalia; order Lagomorpha; family Leporidae; genus Lepus; species Lepus europaeus. Next base: position 63,132,046 of record NC_084850.1, on the reverse strand, counting down.
TCTTTGATGGCCCCGTTCTTTCCACTGGGATCTCACTCACAGAGATCTTTCATTTAGGTCTTCTTCTTTTTTTTCTTTTCCATGGTATCTTGGCTTTCCATGCCTACAATGCTCTCATGGGCTCTTCAGCCAGATCCGAATGCCTTAAGGGCTGATTCTGAGGCCAGAGTGTTGTTTAGGACATCTGCCATTCTATGAGTCTGCTGTGTATCCCACTTCCCATGCTGGATCTTTCTCTCCCTTTTTGATTCTATCAGTTAGTATTAGCAGACACTTGTCTTGTTTGTGTGATCCCTTTGACTCTTAGACCTATCCAGGCCATCTAATGTGAACTGAAATTGATCACTTGGACTAGTGAGATGGCATTGGTACATGCCACCTTGATGGGATTGTATTGGAATCCCCTGGCACATTTCTAACTCCATCATTTGGGGCAAGACTGATTGTGCATGTCCCAAATTGTACATCTCCTCCCTCTCTTTTTCCACTCTTAAATTTAACAGGGATCACTTTTCAGTTAAAACTTAAACACCTAAGAATAATTGTGTGTTAATTACAGAGTTCAACCACTAGTACTAGAACAACAACAACAACAACAAATACTAAAAAGGATAAAGTATTACATTGTACACTAGAGTCAGGACAAAAGCTGATCAGGTCATTGTTTCTTATAGTGTCCATTTCACTTCAACAGGTTTCCCCTTTGGTGTTCAGTTGTCGCTGATCAGGGAAAACAAATGATATTTGTCTCTTTGGGACTGGCTTAATTCACTCAGCATGATGTTTTCCAGATCCTTCCATCTTGTTGCAAATGACTGGGTTTCATTGTTCCTTACTGCTGTATAGTATTCTATGGAGTACATGTCCCATAATTTCTTTATCCAGTCTACTGTTGATGGGCATTTGGGTTGGTTCCAGGTCTTAGCTATTGTGAATTGAGCTGCAATAAACATTAATGTGCAGATGGCTTTTTTATTTGCCAAATTAATTTCCTTTGGGTAAATTCCAAGGAGTGGGATGGCTGGGTTGTATGGTAGGGTTATGTTCAGGTTTCTGAGGAATCTCCAGACTGACTTCCATAGTGGCTTAACCAGTTTGCATTCCCACCAACAGTGGGTTAGTGTACCCTTTTCCCCACATCCTCTCCAGCATCTATTGTTGGTAGATTTCTGGATGTGAGCCATTCTCACAGGGGTGAGGTGAAACCTCACTGTGGTTTTGATTTGCATTTCTCTGATTGCTAGTGATCTTGAACATTTTTTCATGTGTCTGTTGGCCATTTGGATTTCCTCTTTTGAAAAATGTCTATTGAGTTCCTTGGCCCATCTCTTCAGTGGGTTGTTTGTTCTGTTGTTGTGGATTTTCTTGATTTCTTTGTAGATTCTGTTTATCAACCCTTTATCTGTAGTATAGTTTGCAAATATTTTTTCCCATTCTGTCGGTTGCCTCTTCACTTTCCTGACTGTTTCTTTTGAAGTACAGAAACTTCTCAATTTGATGCAATCCCAAATGTTAATTTTGGTTTTGACTGCCTGTGCTCCTGGGGTCTTTTCCAAGAAGTCTTTGCCTGTACCTATATCTTGCAGGGTTTCTCCAATGCTCTCTAATAATTTGATAGTTTCGGGTCGTAGATTTAAGTCTTTAATCCACCTTGAGTGAATTTTTGTGTAAGGTGAAAGGTATGGGTCTTGCTTCAAGCTTCTGCACATGGAAATCCAATTTTCCCAGCACCATTTATTGAATAGGCTGTCCTTATTCCAGGGATTAGTTTTGGATCTTGGATCAAATATAAGTTGGCTGTAGATGTTTGGATTGATTTCTGGTGTTTCTATTCTGTTCCATTGGTCTATCCATCTATTTCTGTACCAGTACCATGCTGTTTTGATAACAACTGCCCTGTAGTATGCCCTGAAATCTGGTATTGTGATGCCTCCGGCTTTGTTTTTGTTGTACAAGATGAGCAAGAAACTCTTACTGTTGGCCCTAGTCCTTTCCATTTTGTCAGAAAGAATTAAATCTACTGCTCAGTTTACTTATGCGTCATCCATGATTCAGTCAATTAAGCATTTAAGTGTTGTGAGACAAAATCCATAAAGAAATAGAAGCAACACCTTGGAAGAGACCCTACTTAAGTGGTGAGGGAGAGGAATGGAAGCAGGAAATGAGATATGAGTGTGTTCAGAGGAATGTGAGGACTCATTTAATAAATGTTGATTGAATGCTTACTAAATGTCAAGTGCTTATTCATGTACTAGAAATATAGCACTGACAAAAATACAAAAAAAAAATTGTTCTTAGAGAGTTATATTCTCATGATTGGGGATAGACAGACTAGCAGAGCAACATGGCAGCTGAGTAAGATGCTCAAGTGATCTTCCCACAGAGATTCCAACTTGACCAACTGTTCACACTCCCAATCACCTTCACAACAGCTTTGGAAGCTACTTGAGAGATCACAGTGCCTTGTTTTAATATAACAATAAGAAAAGGCAAATTGAAAAAAGCAGAGGGAAAGAGTTACTTGGCCATTCATTTCCAGCCTCCAAGTAGCACATCATGGAAAGGGACACCTTGTCTCGCACTTAGGACAGAGTGAAGTCCATACTTTAGACTTGAAATAAAGTATAAATCCTGCCACTATAAAAAACAGTGCCTGACAGAGCCTTACGGTCCCTTCCCCCAGGCTCTTTTGTACCCTCTTTAGCCTGCTTGCTAGAGGAATGCCTTCACCATCCCTCCCCAAACATCCAGCAGACAGCAGAGCCAAACTCTAGCTTCTGGGCAGTAGGGCAATAAAGGGAACTTAGGATCTTGCCCTAGAGATCACAAATGGGAGTTTACTGTGAAACCTAACACTCAAAGACCTCTACCCCCAGGCCGGTACTCACAATTGAAGCCTCCAGACTTGCCCAGCATCAGGCAAAGTCCTGAACCATGGTGAGACAGACCCATCTGGTATGTGTCATAATCAGCCTCCTGTGAGCCTGGCATGTACCCCTGAGATTGTGTAAGGCCAGGCAATTGTGATTCTCAAGCCTGATGTAGCTTATTGCCAGCCTGAGCAGTCAACGGACTGCTTGTATCACCTTTCCCCCATCCTTGGGAATACAGCAAGGAATCAGAGTACTGTCTTGTGACTCAGACTACAATCATCCAATATTGAGCAAACCCTAACAGTCCCCATCCTCAGACCAGTACCCATGGTGAAACCTCTGTGCTTATCATCATGTCAAGTGGAATCCTCTGGCTCCAGATGATCTTACACTCCAGCCAGCATTACTTGTGGCTAGTTGTGGTAGCCAAGGGCTGTGAGTCCATCTCAACAGCAGACAGACCACAGTGGTGTAGGCTTTGGTCTAAGCCCCACATTGCACTGGTCTGAGCAGGCTGTGAACTATGGAAATGATCCAGTATTGTGGCACTGGTGGCCAAAAGACTGTGTTTCTTGGCCTGCACCAACCCCAGGGGAATGCCTCTGGGGATAGACTACCCCTTTCTGGATGCCACCTCAGTTCATTCTCCACAGCATACGGACTGTGGACTTGGAGTATATATGAGCTCTGAGCACCACTGAGGCAGAGATGATACAATAGCAATGGATTTGCAGCAAGACTCAATTTAGGGAACCATCTAGTGCTGAAATAGTAAAAAAGTCAATAGGCTCAGAGAAAATAATGGACTGCTTAGAATACCTGGAAGGAAACCACAAATGAAGCCAGATCACAAAGACTAGATAAGAAAACTAACCATGCAATGTAAACATGACATCATCTGTCAAAAACTGTCAATAATTCTCAGGCAACAAGACCTCACCTAATAAAAAATGAAGTTCCAGAAACCAGCTATCTTGGACCTAACATTATCAAATGCCCAGCTAAATAGTTTAAAATAAGAGTTTTAAAGAAACTCAACAAGGATCAAGAGAACACAGAAATTCTTCAACTGAAAAGTACACAAAATGAGACTAAAAACAAAATAGAAGGCATCAATAGAAAAATAAATCAGAATGAACATTAAAACAAGGGAGGACATTATATAATGATGAAGGATTAGATTCAATAAGAGGAAATAAAAATTGCAAATTTATATGCAGTCAATATTGGATCACTCAAATACATAAAAAATGTTAAAATACTTAGGGAGATATTCTTCAGCATAATATAACTAGAACACTTCAACATTTTATTTCAGGAACAAGCAGACCATCCAGACAAAAAAAATCAACAAAGAAACAGGAAAGTTAAATTGCACCCTAGATCAATTGGACCTAGCACACATCTACAGAATGTTCTTCTAACAGATGAAGAATATACATTCTCAACAGCACATGGAACATTCTCCAGGATAGATCATATGGTAGCTCACAAAAAAATTCTCAGAAAACTTAAAAGAGTAGAAATCATATCAAGTATCTTTTCTAACCACAATGCAATAACACTAGAAATCAACAACAAAAAACTTTGGAAACTATATAAGCACATGAGAATTATACAAATTACTCCTAAACAACCAATGAGGCAAAGAGGAAATTAAGAAGGTAATTTACAAATATATAGAAATGAGCAAAAATGGAAACACAAAATACCAAAATCTACTGAATACAGCAGAAGCAGTACTAAATAGAAAATTATAGCAATCAATCCTCACATCAAAAAATCAGAAAGATCTCAAACAACTTATCACTGTTCCTTAAGAAGTCAAAAATAAGAACAAATCAGACCCAAAATTAGTAGATGAAGAGAAATAATAAAACTCAGAGCAGAAACAAATGAAATAGAATCTCAAAAGCTACAAAACTCAATGAAACAGGGGACAGTATTGTGGCACAGTGGGTTAAGTCATTGCTTGCGACATCATCATCTGATATCAGAGTGCAGGTTCAAGCCCTGGCAACTGTGTTTCCCATCCCACTTTCTCTTAGTACTTTTGGGAAGGGAGTGGATGATGGCCTGAGTTTTTGAGACCCTGCCACTTATGTGGGACTCCCCAATGGAGTTCCTGGCTCCTGGCCTCAGCCTGGCCCAGCCCTGAATGTTGGTGCTATTTGGGGAGTGAACCAGCAGATGGAAGCTTTCTCTCTCACTCTCACTCCCACTCTTCCTATATCTCTGATGTTCTGCATTTCAAATAAATAAATTTTTAAAAAATCAATGAAAAAAGAACTGGCTTTTGAAAAGGTAAACATAATTAAAATCTTAGGTAGACTAATAAAGAAAAACCGAGGTGAAATTCAAATAAATAAAACCAGAGACAAAAAGGGAGGCATTACAACTGATACCACAGAAATAGAAATATTATTAAAGATTATGAACAATTAAACCACAAGAATTTTGATAACAGAAGAAATGGGAAAATTATTGGACACAGGAGCCTTACCAATATTTAGTCATGAAAGAATAGAATACTTCAACAGTAGCATGGTTGAATTAATAATGAAAAGTCTCCCATCAGAGAAAAGCCCAGGACCAGACAGCTTTCCTGCTAATTTCTACTGGGTATTTAGAGAAGAATTAATGCAAATTATTATTAATTTACTCCAAATCATAGAAGAGGGAATTCTTTCAACTAATTTTGTGAGGACAACATTACCTCAACACCAAAACCAGACAAACACACAAGGCAAATATCCTTGATGAACATAAATCCAAAACTCCTCAAAAAATTAGCAATTTGAATCCAACATCATATTAAAAGGAATACAAAATCAATATACAAAAACCAGTAGCAATGTTATACACCAAATGCAAATTATCTGAAAATATATCAATACAGCAATTTAATTTTCAATAGTTAAAAAAATAAAATAGCTAGGACTAAATTTAACCAAAAAACTGAATGATCTCTGCAACGAATACTGTAAAACACTGGTGAAAGCCATCGGATCAGCGTGGTGCGCTGGCCGCAGCACGCCTACCGCGGCGGCCATCGGAGAGTGAACCAATGGCAAAAGGAAGACCTTTCTCTCTGTCTCTCTCTCTCTCACTGTCCACTCTGTCTGTCAAAAAAAAAAAAAAAGAAATTTAAAAGGACACAAAGAAATGAGACATCTCATCTTCATGGACTGGAAGAATTAGTATCATTAAATGTTCGTACTGCCCAAATCAATTTACAGGTTCAATGCAATACCTATCAAAATAGCAATTGCTTTCTTTCCAGAACTAGGAAAAATAAATTCTTTGAAGACGCAAACCAATTTTGAGTAAAAAAGAACAAAGCAGGAGGCATTACATTACTTAACTTTAAAATATATTGTAAAGTTACAGTAATTAAAACTGCATGATATGGGCATCAAAACAGACACATAAACAAAAAAAAAAGCAGAATAAATACCCTAAAAGTTAACCCATGCTCCTACAGACACGCAGTCTGTGGCAAAGGTGCTAAGAACACATATTGGAAAAAGGACAGTCTTTTAAATAAATGGTACCCAGAAAATTAGATTTCCACTGGAATAAGAATTATACTACTCTTCCTCTCAAAATGTACAAAATGCAACTCAAAATAGCTTGAATACCTAAATGTAAGACCTGAAACTTCAAAGCTACTGTAAGAAAACAGAGGAGACATGCTTCAATCATTGGAATAGACAAGGATTTTTTGGATCAGGCACTGTAAATAGGGGAAACAAAACAAAATAGATGGCTGGCGCCGTGGCTTAACAGGCTAATCCTCTGCCTTGCGGCGCCGGCACACCGGGTTCTAGTTCCGGTTGGGGCGCCAGATTCTATCCCGGTTGCCCCTCTTCCAGGCCAGCTCTCTGCTATGGCCCAGGAGGGCAGTGGAGGATGGCCCAAGTGCTTGGGCCCTGCACCCCATGGGAGACCAGGAGAAGCACCTGGCTCCTGGCTTCGGATCAGCGCAGTTCCAGCCGTAGTGGCCACTTGGGGGATGAGCCAACGGAAGGAGGACCTTTCTCTCTGTCTCTCTCTCTCTCACTATCCACTCTGCCTGTCAAAAAAAAAAATAGACAAGTGGAATTTCCTCACAGTAAAGAACCTTTGCATGGCCAAAGAAATAATCAAGAGAATGAAGAGACAACTTAAAAGAGTTGAAGAAAGATTTTATATATATATATATATATATATTATATTATATTATATTATATATATATATTAAATTCATTGATTTATTTGAAAGAGAAAGACAGAGACGGAGATCTTCCATCTACTAGTCCACTCCTCAAATGGTTACAATGGCCAGGGCTGGACCAGGTCAAAGCCAGGAGCCAGGAAGTCCATCCTAGTCACCCAAGTGGGTGGCAGAAACACAATCACTTGAGCTATCCTCCACTTCTGTCACAAGCACATTAGCAGGTAGCTGGATAGGAATTGAAGCAACTGTGACACAAACCAGCACCCAAATGGGATGTTGGTATTGCAGGCAGCAGCCCAACCAGCTAACTACAATGCCCGCCTGGATAAAATGCTTTTAATTTATACATAACCAAACAGATTAATAACCAGAATATATAAGAAATTCAAACAACTCACTACAAAACCCAAATAATTTAATTTTTAAATGGCAGTATATTTAAACAGCTATTTCTCAAATGAAAACGTACGAAGGTCCAAATGGTACATGAAAAGATGCTCAGTGTCACTATTTATCATAGGAATATAGATCAAAATAACAATGACACATAGCCTCACTCATAACAGAATGACTATTATCACAAAAATAAAAGATAATAAGAGCTTATGAGGATGTGGAGAAAAGAGAACTTTTGCACACTGTTGGTGGGCATGTAAACTAACCTAATACAGTCATCACGGAAATCAGTAGGGAGGTTCCTCAAAAAGTTAAAAGTAGAACCACCATATGATTCGGTAATCCCACTACTGGGTATATATCCAAGGGAAATGAAATCACTCTGCTGAAAAGACATCTGCGTTCCTAGGTTCATTGTGGCACGATTTAGAATAGCCAAGAAATGGGATCAACCTAAGTGTTCATCATTTGATGAATGTATAAAGAATATGTGATGCATATATGCAATGGAATAATATTCAGCAATAAAAGAAGAAATGTTGTCATTTTCAATAACGTGGATATAAGTGGAGGTTATTATATTGAGTGAGAAAGCGAAGCAAAAAACACAAGTACTTTATTATCTCAATCATGTGTGGAATATATAAAGCTGATCATATAAAAGTTAGGAGCATAATTGTAGTTATCAGACGCCAGGGATTTTATGGGGGCATTAGAGATAGGGAAAGGTTGTTTAACAGATAATATGTTATAGTTAAATAGAAGTAAAAAGACCTATTGTTCTATTAAACAGTGGGGTGGCTATAAGTAATGGTAATGTACTGTATATTTCTCTAAAAAAATAGAAGATTTTGAATGCTTTAACCACAAAGAAATGATAAATGTTTGAAGAAATAAAATGTTACCCTTATTGGACTTACTCAGTACATATATATATATATATATATATATATATATATATATATAAAAACTTCATATGATACCCCAGAAAAATGCACAATATTCTAGGTATCAGCTAAAAATAAAATAGAATTTTTAAAACCCAGCAACAAACAAGAAAATGTCAATTCATGATAAAGGATAGGATAAAAGATAGTTGAGAGATTGGATAAAGACCACATATCTGTTTCTGATTGGATATTATGGGACTCTCTCCTAAGAGATGATATTTAGGATAATTCAAGGAGAATGATCACTACAGTACTTTCAGAGAAACCAAGGAAGAAAGGGATTCCCAGATGGAGAAAAGGAACTGGCATGTCTGTGGTTTAACCTTGATGACCTCAGACACACCATTTTGGTAACTAGAGAGAAAGAAAAAGGAAAGAACGAACAACAGAAAAAGAAGCCTGTGGAGGAAACAGAGCAGAAATCCAAGATGCAATGTATTAGGATTGAATGACAAATTGCCCTAAGGGAATTCAAAATGATGTAGCCACTTTGGAAAACAGGTTGGCAGTTTCTTACACAGATAAACATAGACTTTTCCCATGGCCCAGAAATTTTATTTCTAGTTACATACCCAACAGAAATAAAAACATGTGTTCACACAAAGACTTGTACATAAATGTTTGTAGCAGCTGCATTCAAAACAGCTGAAAAAGAAAAACAATCTAGGTTGAAGAACCAGCGAATCAATAGAATATGATCTGGCAATAAAAAGAAAAAAAATCATCCAAGCAGTACATGGATAAATTGTGAATTCATTTTACTAAATGAAAGCAGCCAAACCAAAACAGTTAGATATTTTTATATGACATTCTATAAAAGGCACAGCTATAGACAAATAAGAAGTTTCCAGGGACTGAAGTGGGAAATGTAGCTGACTTCAAAGGAGTGGCACTTGAGAACTGGAGTGGTAGGAGACTAACTATGCAGTTTTCTACACCACACAGCATGAACTTGTATGTGTGTGTACATATATAAACTAATATTTGTTTCTTTTTTAACTTTTTAAAATTTTTTACTGTACAGAAAATTTTATTTTATATATCCTTTCCCATGAATTTTTATAATTAATTATTACACAAATGCTGCCTGCTGACATTATCCACAGTTCACTTCTGTATTTAAAAAGAAAATTTTGGGGGGCCGGCGTCATGTCGCAGTAGGTTAATCCTCAGCCTGAAGTGCCGGCATCCCATATGGGCACCGGTTCTAGTCCCGGCTGCTCTTCTTCTGATCCAGCTCTCTGCTATGGCCTGGGAAGGCAGTGGAGAAAGGCCCAGGTGCCTGGGCCCCTGCACCCACATGGGAGACCAGGAAGAAGCTCCTGGCTCCTGGCTTCGGATCAGCACTGCTCCAGCCATTGCGGTCATTTGGGTAGTAAACCAGCGGAAGGAAGACCTTTCTCTCTGTTTCTCCCTCTCACTGGCTGTAACTCTATCTCTCAAGTAAATAAAATAAATCTTTAAAAAAACAAAAAAGAAAATTTTTGTAATTTATATAAACACATTTACCAGGGAAGATTTATCATGGAGACACAACATACACATACACATAATCTGATGTTCTGCAGACAGCAGTGTAGGAGAGATGTATTTTTAATCACCTTTCACTTGAGTGTCCTTCTGTAAAATATATGTCAAATTTAATAAGTCCTAAGTCTCCAAAGGAGATTTTCAAATGCCCAAATTTTTAAGAAACATCTTCCATGTCCATGTTGTAACTGCTGTACCATTTTTTCTTCCAGCTATTTTCCTTTGCTTGCAACAGGGGCCCAGATAAGATGGATATTTTGCTTAACTTCTCTGATGTCCTGAACTTTATTTTTCTTCAATCTTTTCATTACAAATTTAGATTGGTGTTTCTGTTTGATCTCTTCAACTGTCTTCATTGCATCAATAGTTTTATTCCATAGCTCTCTCTGGTATTTGACAGGTTCATTTCTTCATTTTTCAAATGCAAATAAATTATCCACTGTAAGCTATTTACCAGCTGCTTTTCTGAATGCTTTAGTCCACCTGACCTTGAGAGGATTACACTTCTTTTAAAGTTTTTAAGACATCCGGATTTACAGAATCTGAACACCTTGCCGTCTCTGGGTAGATTGACCTCGAATAGAAATGACACTCCTCAATGCACATGTTGAACCCATATGGGTGGCCACAGGCCAAATGCCTAGGTTGAGAGTTTTATTAATATAAAGAGAACAGATTTTATGCATGCTAGGTACAGTTCCAAGAGGACAACTGTGTGTGTTAGTTTCTAGATTCCTAGCTTTAAAACAAAAATAAAATAAAATAACCTTAAGATTTCTTCTTGACGTTATTGAGCAGTTGACACATCTCAAATTAATTTTATAAATCCATTGTCCCTGAGCACAGACTGGGTCCATGAATACAGTGAAAATTTGAAAGGTAAATTAAAAGAACTGAGAAGGTGTGTCAGAGGAATAAGCATCTCCAGGACAAACTGCACTCAGGAAATCCTATAATAAATAGCAGTCCTCCACCTAGTCATCAGATTTCTCAGCCCAAACAATAGAAACCATGGATTGAGACTACTATGGAACTGGATTTACTCAGTGTTAAACAGGAAGTGATATTGTCGAGAGTCTAAAAATGATGGTCAACAAGTAGTCTGAGAGTAGGTCAACAGGTGGGTCAAGTTTGTGCTGATAGGAAACCAAATGCATGACAAATATCATAAATAAAAGATAAACTCACATGTCAAAGAGAAACAGTAACTTCCAAATACACTTAACTGGCCCCATTGATCATGGGCAGATGACCTGTGTGTCTTGCTAGCCTCATTTATAAAATTATGAGAATGTCTACCTGTTGCAGTTAGGATGTCGCATTAGATCTCAATGTTCCTGCTTACTTGTAATCATTTGGATGAAAAATTTTTAAAAAACATGAATACTTAGATTGAGTGGTAGTATAAGAATGATGCTCTTTATTATATATTATAGTTTTTCTTTTTTTAAATTTATTTGACAGGTAGAGTTATAGACAGTGAGAGAGACAGAGAGAAAGGTCTTCCTTCCGTTGGTTCACTCCCCAAATGGCTGCTACGGCCGGTGCTGCGCTGATCTGAAGTCAGGAGCCAGGTGCTTCCTCCTGGTCTCCCATGCGGGTGCAGGGCCCAAGCACCCAGGCCATCCTCCACTGCCCTCCTGGGCCACAGCAGAGAGCTGGACTAGAAGAGGAGCAACCGGGACTAGAACCCAGCACCCATATGGGATGCTGGCGCCACAGGCGGAGGATTAACCAAGTGAGCCATGGCACCGACCCCTATATTTTTTTTCAACATACAATATTTGTACACATTCATGCTGTATAATATGATAATTTAATATATGGACACAATGTGTAATGATGAAATCAGGGTAATTAGCATTTACATGCTCTTAAATATTTATTAGTTTTATATGTTGAGAAACTTTGGACTCTTTTTTTCTAGTTATCAAAAAGCATGTAATAAATATAGTAAAATCATCATTAGTTGTGGAGTATTGCTACCCTATTACTGTGCAGTAGAACACCAGAACTAATTACCTTATCTAACTGCATTTAAGTACCTGTTATCTAACCTGTCCCCATCCTCTCTCACTCCCAACCATTAACTGCTATTTTACTTTCTATTTCTATAAAATTAACTTTTTAAAAAAATTTTTTTGACAGGCAGAGTGGACAGTGAGAGAGAGAGAGAGAGACAGAGAGAAAGGTCTTCCTTTGCCATTGGTTCACCCTCCAATGGCCGCCACGGCCGGCGCACCGCACTGATCCAAAGGCAGGAGCCAGGTGCTTCTCCTGGTCTCCCATGCGGGTGCAGGGCCCAAGCACTTGGGCCATCCTCCACTGCATTCCCGGGCACAGCAGAGAGCTGGCCTGGAAGAGGGGCAACCGGGACAGAATCCGGCACCCCGACCAGGACTAGAACCCGGTGTGCTGGCGCCACAAGGCGGAAGATTAGCCTGTTGAGCCACAGCGCTGGCCAAAATTAACTTTTTAAATTTCCACATATGAGTGAGACTACATGGCATTTGTCTTTCTGTGCCTGGCTTATTTCACTTAGTATAGTGTCCTACAATTCATTCTATTTGCTATAAATGACAGTATTTCACTCTTTTTATGGGTGAATAATATTCCATTTTGCATATATATCACATTTTCTTTATCCATTTATCCACTGATGGACAACTAAGTTGATTCCATGTTTTGGTTATTTTGAATAGTGCTTCAATGAACATGGAGTACAGGAATATCTTTCAAATAATGATATCACTTCCTTCAAGTATATACCAAGAAGTGGGATAGTTGTACCATATGGTAAATCTATTTTTAGCTTTTATGGAGTCTCCATATGGTTTTCCACATTGGCTATAATAATCCACAACCCCACCAACAGTGTATAAGAATTCCCCATTTTGGTATCTTCATTAGCGCTTTTACCTTTTTTTTTTATTTTTGACAATCATCAATCTAATTTGATCAAGATGATATCTCTTAGTAGTTTTGAGTTACATTTCATTGATGATTAAATTTTTTGAGCAATTTTTCATGTATTCAAGGATATCTGTATGTCTTTAAAAATGTTTATTTTGATCAATTTGCCCATTTTTAGTTCAATTAGTTATTCCTTTGCTGTTGACTTGTTTGAGTTCCTTATAATATTCTGGATATTAACCCTTTATTGAATGAACAGTTCAAAAATATATTTTCCCATCCTGTAGGTTATCTCTTCATTCTGCTGATTGTTCCCTTTGCTGTGCAAAACTTCTTAGCTTGATAAAAACCTATTTGTCTATTTTTTATTTATCTTCTTAAAAATTTTCCTCTGGGGGCCTGCATTGTGGCATAATGGGTTAAGCCACTGCCTGCAAGGCTGGCATCCCATGTGGGCAGCATTTCAAGTCCCAAGTCTTGGCTGCTCCACTTCCCATCCAGCTCCCTGCTAATGTGCCTGGGAAAAGCAGCAGAAGATTGCACAACTCCTTGGGCCCCTGCATCCACATGGGAGACCTGGATGAAGCTCCTGGCTCCTGGCTTTGGCCTGGCCAAGCCCCAGCCATTGCAGCCATTTGGGGAGTGAACCAGCAGATGTGAGATCTCTTACTCTGTCTTTCCCTCTCTCTGTCTCTAACTCTGTTTTTCAAATAAAAAAAAAGAACTCCTCTGGCTGGAATAAAACCAGGATCTTATAATTTTATAGTTTTAAGTCCTCTTAGAAATTATAACCCAGCATCATTCGTGGTATAGAATGCATTCTAGGAACAGTTGATTTATATAAACACATCTACCAGGGAAGATTTATCATGGAGACACAATCTAACATACATAACCCGATGTTCTGCAGACAGCAGTGTAGGAGAGATGTATTTTTAATCACCTTTCACTTGAGATGAAGAAACTTACCCCAGAGTCATATGGCTAATTAGGGCTTTTGGAAAATCAAAAATAAAGTAACTGTATACAAGTGTTCATCATGATAACCTAAGAATGGACACCATATAGCCAATTCAAGGCCTACTGGATGTCAAATATATCATGGTGCACCAAAACTGAAAATTATACTTAGTCATCTATATTTTGTATCTAAACTAGGCAGCATCTTTTTAAAAAAAAGTTTATTTTCATCTACTTGAAAGGCAGACTGAGAGAGAGGGGAAGAGTGGGAGTGAGAAGAGAGAGAGAGAGATAGAGAGAGAGAGAGAGAGCGCACACGAGAGAGATCTCATCTGCTTGAGCCAGAGCCTAGAACTTGGCAGGGACTGAAACACTTGAACCATCATCTTCTGCTTCCCAAATACTGGAGCAGAAGAGGAACTGGAACTCAAACAAGTATTCCCACCATACTAGGCAGCATCTTAAATGTTTTGGAATCACTAGAGAGTTGTTGACTCAGATATCAATCTTGAAAAATAATCTCTGACAACTTGATCAACTGAAATTTCCATAAAAGAGCATGATCCTCTGTTGCAGACATCATTTTGGGCAGAATGTGGAGGCTTTTCTCACTTTTTTGGTTGTCATTTGTTGCAGCACTAGAAAACATGCTCCAAATTATTTATAAGTCTGAGGAGTCAACCACAAGTGATGACCCAGGGAACTTCTCTGCAGCAACTCAGTCTTTGTGTTTATAAGGACATCATATTTGACCTTGTTGCTACAAGTAGACCCAATATTCCAAGGGAAAACTTCCCATGAAGTGTGGCATCAGACTAGGAAAAAATTGCTATTTAAAACTAACTCTTTATTTTTTTAGGCTGTGGTTTGGTGAAAGGAACCAACACATTAACGATTTTTCCCCCCAGAAGCCACTGAGTGACTCCTCCTGGCACAGGTTCGGCTTCCTGCTGGCTGTCTGGTCTCGGGGCAGGTGGGAGAGCAGAGGTTGTGTCGTCGGTGCCACGCAGGCAGGCGTGTGTGTCTGGGGCTCAGGGCCCCTCCTGCCTCTGGGCTGTGCGCGTGGCACCTGCTGGGCCGGCTGCAAGCTTCCCACTGCACGCCTGCGGCAGCAGCTTTGAGAGCCGGGATGGCTCTGCGCGTCTGAGCTGGAATGGCAGGGCGCGGCCCCTCCGCTCAGCCCCAGCCCCTGCCCGCCCCTCCTCCCACCCGTTCAGTTCGCGAGTCCCTGAAGCCTTTAACCAAGCGCAGTCACTGTGGACAGCCTTCTCCCGGTGACCCTGGGCAGCAGGACGAGGGCTGCCTGCGCGTGCGGGCCATGCGGGGTCCGTGCGGTTGATGGTGGCCCCCCGCTGAGGGCCGAAGTCGGGAGAGGTGACCGTGGGGTGTCCTGGGGTCCGCAGGGTGAGTGGGGGGCTGATGCAGAGCTAGGGAAGGGAGGTGCCCAGGCGACCCGCAGTGGGTGTGGGGCTTGCGTGGGGGGGGGGACTGTCCCCGGGGCCCCGCGCAGTATTTATTGCTAAGTTATTGTCCAGGAGGGGCGGCCCTGGGCCTGGCCGTCGTTTTTTATTGCTGTACATAGTGTATGTTTGTGATATATAAGGTTTTCTTTATTTTGTATATGATCAATAAACACCTTTTAAAAAGAAAAAAAAAAAAACTAACTCTTGCTGGCGCTGTGGAGCAGTGGGCTAAGCTTCTGCCTGCGGTGCCAGCATCTCATATGGGCACTGGTTCAAGTCCCAGAAGCTCCACTTCCAATCAAGCTCTCTGCTATGGCCTCAAAAAGCAGTAGAAGATTATCTGAGTGCTTGGGCTCCTGCACCCATATGGGGGACCCAGAGGAAGCTCCTGGCTCCTGGCTCCTGGCTTCGGATTGGCTCAGCTCCAGCCATTGCAGTCATTTGGAGAGGGAACCAGGGGATAGAAGATATCTCTCTGTCTCTGCCTCTCTGTAACTCTGCCTTTCAAATAAATAAATAAATCTTTAAAAAAACTAACTCTTGATGTTTTTGGCTTTTGTTCAAAGATGTTTTCCATAAGAAATAAAGCCAGAAGAGGACTGAGAATCAGGAATCCAGTCTGAGTGACTCACCAGACCCTCAGATTTTTCATTTCTAAAATAAAGCCCAAATAATCTCTGATGTTTTTCTAATCTGAGATACTCTTTTTCTTCATGACTTGCTTCCTTATCTTCCTCGGGTGTTCATTTAATTAATTAATTCACCTTCTCAATTAAGCCACCCCATCTAAAACTTAAGTGCACTATTTTTCCTGCCATATTTGTTTGTATAGGACTTCTCACCACCCTACATATTATATATTTTATTCATGTCATTAATTTCCATTTCATCCACTACAATATGAATTTCATGTAAGCAGGAATTTTTGTTTTGCTCTAAGACATGACTCTATAAAATTCCCTTTCACATAATAATTACCAAATATTTGTCCAGTGAAAAAATGAATGCTTCTGTTTCAAACTTCACTGAAATTCTGAAATTATGACAGCTTCTAGTGGTCATATTCTGATACTGAATATGTCTTTTGGCACTGTGTATATATGAAAGTACTTCAAAAACTTTGTGGAAACTGGAGTTAAAATTGCATGTTTTAGTGTAAAAAATTTGAAGTCCATGCATAAATTTTGATAACACATGTTTTCCATGAACTTCTTGAAGAACGTTCACCTCTCTTGGTACACTGTGACCTTTTATAGTCCACGTGCACACTAGATTTATACTCATTTATTCATTCCATATCTATTTGGAAAATCAGGACAGTTTATAATAAGAGAAAAATAAAAGCTTTACACAATGCTGATTTTTTATCAGAAATTAATCAAAATATAATATGATACAAATCAGAAAAATTTTTACCATATTTTGCTTTATAGTTAGCATCAGGGACATATGATGACAAAAAGTAAATAGTGCCTGTTTTTGCCTACAGAAATCTCCTAGTTTAACTTTCCTCATGACTGAATTTCTTGATCTAAATTACAAGGGCATTCAGTATATTATCAAATAGATTTTTTTGTATCTGCAAAAACCTACCATTTTTTTCAAACATAGTTATAATAGCCCACTATATTTTAAAAAATGAAGGCACCAAAATAAATTTGTGTATTACATTTTTCCACATTTTGAAGTACCTTCATATATGCACATATTTTTAAATAGACCCCTTCAAACAGAATTCAGAGAAAATGATTCTTTGTGCCTATATCTTACTCTTCCAATAGTGACAGTGATGTCTAGCTTTGGGAACTAAGCAATAGAAAAGTAGAAATTAGAAACTAATTTGAATGAAAGTCTATAGTCTTTACTACCAAATATGTACCCAGGTGAAATCAAGATGAAATTAACAAATGGAGCCATTGAAAGAGAAAGGAGTAACAAATTTATAACTCCAGGAAATAGGGATTAGGACATATTTCCTTAAGAATAAGAGGTAGTACTATCAATGATGAATGGAAAATTTATAGGCCAACTTTATAACAGCGAAGATATGCAGTGTCTTCAGAGAAAGGGTATTTCAGATATGTAAATTGTCCAGAAAGTTTATCTCCTTAAGAACCAAAGATTAACCACTAGACATTTAGCCTAGTGGATTAGATGCCAGGTAAGACATCTGCATCCCATTTCAGAGTACATGTGTTTGATACCCAGCTCTGGCCCCTGACCAACTTCCTGCTAATGCAGACCATAGAAGGCACTGGTGATGGCTCAAGTAATTGGGTACCTGCTGCCCACATGGTTGACCTGGATTGAATTCCCTGCTCTCATTTTTTGCCTGGCCAAGTGCCAACCATTGTGAGCATTTGGATAGTGTATCAGCACACAGGATTTCTCTCTCCTCCTCACTTTCCCTCCCTCCCTCTCTCCCTCCCTCTCTCAACCTCAACCTTGACCTCGACCTAGACCTCTCAAATAAATTTTTATAAGTTAAAAAAACAATGGGGCTAGCATTGTGGTGAAGCAGGTTAAGCCCTCTCCTATGACACCAGCATCCCATGACTAAAAGTTTGAGTCTCAGCTACTCCATTTCAGATCCAGACCCCTGCTAATGTGACTGGGAAAGCAGCAAGAGATGGCTTAAGTTCTTGAGTTCCTGCCACACACATGGGGGATCTGAATGGAGTTCCTGGCTCCTGGCTCTTGGCTTTGGTCTGGCCTAGCTCCAGCCATTGTAGGCCTTTAGGGAGTGAACCAGCAGACAGAAGATATCTCTCTATATATTTCTCTGTCTCTCCCCCCTCTCTCTCTGTAACTCTGCCTTTCAAATAAAAAAATCAATGTTTATATATTAAAAATGTTTAGTATACTTTAAAGATATCTTGCTCAGTTCCCTACATTTTTAAAAAAGAACAATGAAATATATGTATATATATATATATATATATATAATGCTTACTTAATTCATATAACTGAGTAACTACAATAAAGCTAAACCCATAATCAACCTCTTTTTTGACAATTACTGGAAAATGGGTTTATGTAGGGTTGGTTTCTATAGAGGCTGGGTCAATTGTGGACCCCAATAGTCACATCATAAATTGACCTCTTCCTAGAAGTAGCAAAACACTCAGTATTAAGTACCAAAATTCACTTATCTTTTCTGTTCCATTTTTTTTTCAATATTTCCATCTCAACAAGTCACACTTTTGGTAACCTTCTCTTCCATTGAAAATGAAGAACTATTTAGTGCATGACTTTTTACTGGCTCTTCTTCTGGTTCCCTTTAAGCCCTTAGTTAAGCTTATATATCTAAGATCTTCCTGTCCGCTTAGCAGTACCCCTGATGTTAGCAAGCATTGGGCCAGAACTGCCAGCAAAGTAGATTTCTCTGGTGCCTAATATGATCAGAAGAATCACCACTAATCCATAACTTTACTTCTATACATGCAGTGAGTAAGACTTTTTTAAGATTTATTTTTATTTATTTGAAAGACAGAGTTACAGAGAGAGGTAGAGACAGAGAGAGGTCTTCCATCCGCTGGTCTACTTCCCAGATGGCTGCAACGGCCAGAGCTGCCCCGATCTGAAGCCAGGAGCCAAGAGCTTCTTCCAGGTCTCCCACGTGGGTGCTGTGGCCATCCTCTACTGCCCC
Source organism: Lepus europaeus (assembly GCF_033115175.1). Taxonomy (NCBI): domain Eukaryota; kingdom Metazoa; phylum Chordata; class Mammalia; order Lagomorpha; family Leporidae; genus Lepus; species Lepus europaeus. The sequence continues at coordinate 63,113,093 of NC_084850.1, read as the reverse complement.
CCCCTTCCAGGCCACAGCAAAGAGCTGGATCGGAAGTGGAGCAGCAGGGACTAGAACCGGCGCCCATATGGGATGCCGGCACTTCAGGCCAGGGCATTAACCCGCTGCACCACAGCGCCAGCCCCATGAGTAAGACTTTTAACCTGACATCTCCATGTTAGGAAGGAACAGAATAAATTAGAAATGTCTTGAGCCATTAAGCCCTTCCAGAAAAGCACTTGCCTGGATTGAGCAGAGTTCCACTGTGGATAATAAATGATGTTTCCAGTTCCTTACTTCAATCACTAATGAATGAAAACATCATAAGGGAAAAACTTTCTGAGTCTAATGGCTGCAACCAGTTCTGTTAATGTATTCTCACTCTGTAGAGGACTGAAAGTAGAAGGAAAGGCAAGATAGGTTTTTCAATCCGCAGAGTCATAGTAGGGAGAGAAGTATGGATGGTACTGGGAAAATTCCCCTAAATATGAGTTAGTTTCCAAAATGCCTGTTTTATGCCTCCTCTACTTCTAGCTCAACTCCTCTCTTATTCCCCTTCATAGAACCATTCCAAGCCAAATCTTATAGTACATATTCTGATCATCTCTACCTTCTTACATTCTTCTTCCTCCTTTCAAACTCCAAAAAGTCCTTCCACTTGAGTTCAAAGCTAGTTACCCAAAGATGGAAATACCAAAAATATCCATGCTCAAGACCTTGGTCCTAGCCATTTAATCATTGGTACATCTTTTGTTCCAAAACATGGACTAGCTATCGCACCTTGAATCATTGTGTAATACACAGATAACTGGTGAAAGAGAACATCCAAATAAAAATATCTATCTTCATATATCACCTTCTTATCAAATCTGCTTAAGGCACTTCAAGATTCAATCACCAAATTAATTTTAGTTGATATTATGGAAAGTCAAGTGTACTGAAACATGTGAAAGATAAATGAAAAATAAGAAGTGCCCACACAGTCATATCTCAGCCAAATAGTACTTGTCTATCAGTCTGGAATTTACAGTTTGGGGAGCTGGTACTAAGCTTAACAATCATGACGCAACCAAGGTCATAGACACTGAGCCAGTTCTTTATAACCAATACAGCATAAAATAAGTTTTCTTCTTGTAAGCATTTACTGGGTTTTGGGTCACCTAATATATATTGTTAATTGTGTTTTCCTATGTCTTCCCTATACCCATACACATTTAAGAGATGTTCTGGGAAAATTTCACCTGGATCTCTGCCACCATAATGCCTGGGAAGCATTTCTCCCACTATGATACTGCTTTACCTGTTGACTCGAAGCCATAATGAATCTAAAGTGGCCAGGTGGCAGTCTTAACTTCCAGTTCAATGAAACCATTATTGCATTTGCCAGTAGAAGCATTCCTTCCTTTGGAACTAAGACCTCTAGTCCAGAAGAGTATAAGCTTGCAGAAATAGAAAGCAAATCTTTGCTAATGGGTAAGTAAGAGTAATAGTGAGTATTACTACTCCCATTTCCACTCCTTGATTCCTGACCCCTGAATATTGACTATGGAAGAAACAGTATCAAATACTGTACGCTGATTTATAGCATAAACACCTTTCTGGAGAGTGCCCCTCAAGTCTTGCAAGGTACAATAATTGAGTCTACAGAAGGTCATTAGACAATTGATCAAGATATCTGCTTCAGGGCCGGTGCCGCGGCTCAATAAGTTAATCCTCCGCCTGTGGCGCCGGCACACCAGGTTCTAGTCCCGGTCGGGGCGCCGGATTCTGTCCCGATTGCCCCTCTTCCAGGCCAGCTCTCTGCTATGGCCTGGGAGTACAGTGGAGGATGGCCTGGGTGCTTGGGCCCTGCACCCCCATGGGAGGCCAGAAAAAGCACCTGGCTCCTGGCTTGGGATCAGCGTGATGCGCTGGTCACAGCGCGCCAGCCACGGCGGCCATTGGAGGGTGAACCAATGGCAAAAGGAAGGCCTTTCTCTCTGTCTCTCTCTCTCTCACTGTCCACTCTGCCTGTCAAAAAAAAAAAAGATATCTGCTTCAGGAGAATGGAGAAAAGATAAGACCAGTGAATCCCATAAGCATGAGCCCACCTCCATCCTTAATTTGTTGTGAAGTGATTTCTTGATCAGAAGTAATGCTGTGTCACGTAACATGATGGCAGACAAGGCATTCTGTAAATTACAAATGGTAGTTTTGATTGACACTGAATTAAGGGGAGGCAAATCCATATCCAGAGTAACTGTTTAGTAAAAAACAAAACCCTGCTGCTTCTATAATGGAAGTAGTCCAATGTAACCAACCTGTCACCAGGTTGCTTGTTGATCACTCTAGGGAGTGGTGCCATATCAGGGATTCAATATTAGTCTGTCCTGGAAGATTGGCCACTGAGAAGTGGTTGTCACCAGATAAGCCTTGGTGAGCGGAAGTCCATGTTGCTGAGCCTATGCATAATCTCCTTCCATGCACCGTGACCACTTTGTTCATGAATCCATCGGGTAGTGACAGGAGTGGCTGGGGAAAGAGGCTGACTGGTATCCATAGACCATGCCCTCTAATCCAAATGACTAAAATCCTCCTCTGCTAAGATACCCTTTGGTAAACACTTACATGAGAGAAAAATATTTTCACAGTTTTTACCAATTAAGATAAATCTATCTAAATACCTCTTCCCCAGTCCTCCTTGTCACCAATATTCCCCAATCTTGCCCTAAGTCACTGATCATCCAATTAAACCATTGGTAACAGCCCATGACTTGATATATAATTGCACACCCACTCATTTTTCCTTCCAAGTAAAGTGAACAGCCAAGCACACTGCTTGAAGTTCTATCCTCTGAGAGTATTTCCTTTTATAACTGTCCTTCAGGAACATCCCAGAAAGGAACTGTAGGTGCCATAGCTGTCCATTTTCAGGTGATGCTTACAAACTCTGCAGAACCACTTGGAAACCCGACCTAAATCTTCTTTTCTTCTTTCAACTGATTGACAAGAACGTCCCATAAAGTTATAGGTGCAGGCTAGGAAAGCAAAGGTAAAGTAACAGGACTGTGGACCATGGGCATTTGAACCTCTTCTTCATATAATTTACTTACACCTTCAGGGCTTGCTCAAATCTAATCTCATATATGTTACTTCCATTTTATGATAGAGTGCAGCTGTGACTGCTAAATTGTCTGGCTTGATGAGTCAGACAATACTCAGTTCATGACAGTTATCTCAGGTTGCATAGTTTTGTAGTCCATGATTGTCTCTACTAAGGCCCAGTAGCAGGCCAATAGCTGTTTCTCAAAGGAGAGTAGTTATCTGCCAAATATGGGAGGGATTTACTCCAAAATCCTAAGGGCTTATGCTGTGATTCACCTACAGAGGCCTTCCAAAGCCTCCAAAAACAGTATCTTTACCTGCTACTGACAACTCAAGTATCAGTGAATCTGCTAGTTTAAATACTGTAAGTGGCAGATCAGCTTCCACGGCAGCTGGGCTTGTTGCACAGCCTTCTCTTGTTCTGGAACCCATTCAAAAGTAACAGGTTTGTAGGTCACTCAGTAAATTTTTGAGTACCATACTCAAATAAGAAATATGTTGTCTCTAAAGCCCAAAGAATCCCATCAGGCATTGTGCCTCTTTTTTGGTTGCAGCAGGAGCCAAATGCTGTAACTCATCGCCTTAGAAAGAATATATTGCCATGTGCCACACCAGTGGATCTAAATTTCAGTGAAGTGGAAGATCCCCGAATTTTAGTTTTATTTACTCCTTAATTTCAAAACATGCACATTTCTTACCAATAAGCCAATTTGCTATTTCTGGTTCACAGGTCCCAAATCATAATGTCATCAATGTAATGAAGTCTTGTGGAAGAGAGACAATCAACACCCCATAGAGTAAATTATGACATAAAACTAGAGAGTTGACATATCCAAAGGTAGGACAGTGAAGGTATACTGATGACAATGCCAACTGAAAGCAACCTGAATCTAGTAGTCTTTACTAAGAGGTGTGGAGAAAAACATCATTTGTCTATCAGTAGTTACATATCAATAACAGGGGATCAGTTAATTTGCTTAAGCAATGAAAACTCATCTGGGAGAGTAGCTACTACAGCCACCACCAGGTTAAGTTTATGATAATCCATTCTTTTTTTTTTTTTTGACAGGCAGAGTTAGACAGTGAGAGAGAGACAGAGAGAAAGGTCTTCCTTCCATTGGTTCACCCCCCAAATGGCTGCTATGGCTGGTGCGCTGCGCTAATCTGAAGCCAGGAGCCAGGTGCTTCCTCCTGGTCTCCCATGCAGGTGCAGGGCCCAAGGACTTGGGCCATCCTCCACTGCCTTCCTGGGCCACAGCAGAGAGCTGGACTGGAAGAGGAGCAACCGGGAAAGAATCCAGCGCCCCCACAGGGACTAGAACCCAGGGTGCTGGCACCACAGGCGGAAGATTAGCCAACTGAGCTGCGGCGCCAGTCCATTTCCATTCCTGAAATTTGGCTTTCTGCACAGGCCAAATAGATGAGTTGAAGGTGGATTTGGTGAGAATCACCACCCTGAATCCTTCAAGTCCTTGTTAGTAGTGTTAATCTCTGCAACTGCTCTAGGAATGCAGCATTACTTTTGGTTTACTAGTTTCCTAGGCAGAGGCTGTTCTGGTAGATTCCACATGACCTTTCCTACCACTGTAACCCTTGTTCTACAGGTCAGGAAAGCAATGTGAGTATTCTGCCAGTTGCTGAATATTTCTATTATACTTATGTGTTCTGAAAGTGATGAATAATGAGAGGATGGCTTTGATAACAACTGGACTCACTGTGAGATATACATGAGCTAAAACTCAATTGATCATCTGACTTCCATAACCCCCTACTCTGACAAGTAGACCACAGTAATGTTCTGGGTCCCCTAGAGTTACTGTTAGTTCAGACCCAGTGTACATTAATTCCCCAAGCCTGATTAATTCCTTTTCTCCAATGTATAGTCATCCTAGTAAAAACTCTATGTCCCTTTGTGCAAGGCTGGGAGGAAATTAAACTCATTTTTGGCAGTGTATCTTTTATTAAGGATGCTTATTCTTCCCTCTATTCAAGTGATGCTGAGTCTGAAAACTTGCTACAGTCTGAGAATTGTTTGAGAAGCCATGATTCTGTTTTGGTGACTCTGTGCACTTGACTTACAACTCTTCTGCTTAACATACATCAAGTCAGAATTCAGTTGACTTCACATCTATTTCTCTTTTAAGGACACCATGATAAACTAGCCAATGCTATAGGCCTTTGATTCTGTGAGTCAGATTACTCTGAGCACTTTTTTGACCTAGTTGTACATTACAGTAATCATGGCCACCTTGTCTTTGGTGATTAAGTGCCACCATGTGGCCTCTGCTGCCCTGGACTCCAGTAACCCTACTACATTTAAGAATCTTAGTTCAGTAGCAGTAGACCCCACTGTAATTCTTGACCTACAAAGACAGACCAAGGAGCTACTCAAGGATGCTGGGACCTCCCCCCCCCCAACAAATTTATTCCTCACAGTCACAGAGAAAGATATATTCTTTGGCCTCTCCAGGGATGATGGAACAGATCTTACATGAAATATCTATTCTACAATTCTAATCACTTAAAGTTTGATTCATCATAATCCAATTTTATGTTCCTTCTACCATTATTCTATACCACTAATAACCATTACTACACATTTTCCTCAGACTGCTATCTCTATAAATTGGAAAAATCACACAGTTCTTTTAGACTTTAGCATTTATTCTCATGTGTCACACTTTTTTTAAAATAAGACTTTCTTTTATAATATTTATTTATTTGAGAAGTAGAGTTACAGAGAGGCAGAGGCAGAGAGAAAGAGAGAGAGAGAGAGAGAGAGAGAGAGAGAGAGGTCTTCCATCAGCTGGTTCACTCCCCAAATGGTCACAACAACCAGAGCTGGGCCAATCTAAAACCAGGAGCCAGGAGCTTCCTCTGGGTCTCCCACATGGGTGCAAGGGTCATTACAGTTTCTTTAAATCTTTGCCTCAAGGTAAAGTAGAATTAACTTCAGATGGGTGGAAGTTTGCTTCTATAGGCAGAGAAGTCTTGACTAAATTTAGGAGTTCAACATTCCACGTTCATCAGGATCTGTTCATATATGCCCATGCCAATTTTGATGATTCCATTTTTTCCCAATCAGTGTTCTCACTTTAACAGCAGATTCCATGCAAGGTTAGGAATCCTATTTGTGTTCAATTTAGCCACTCACTGGATAAGCCACTATATTAGCTCTGGGACTGAAGATACGTGTTTCTTTTAGAAACTTTCTTTTTTTTTATTAAACTTTTATTTAATGAATATAAATTTCCAAAGTACAGCTTATGGGTTACCATGGCTTCCCCCCTCCCATAACTTCCCTCCCGCCCGCAACCCTCCCCTTTCCCGCTCTCTTTCCCCTTCCATTCATGTAAAGATTCATTTTCAATTTTGCACCACTTGATCTGGAAATTTGAAACTTTATTTGACATTGTCCAGCACAATTAGGGGCAATGAGCCAATCTCATTATACTCATTCATTTTATAATTGTGTTCTAAGGTATCAAAATGCATTCTCCCCAAAGCCTTGCCTTTTACAGAATTATTTCTTTGAGAGTATCCATTACTGATATTTTCTATATTGACACATGACAGCATGGACTATCACTACCTCTTTACTACTGGAAACAGAGTCATCATTGTTCTCAAACCTAATCAAATTATAGAATCAATTCTAGAACTTCTAGAAATTCCAGAACTGAGCCAGAAAATTCATCCTTAATATTATGTTCCTTTTAGGGCCAGCATTATGGCACAGTGGGTTAAGCCACTACATGCAATGCTGGCTTCCCATATGGGCACCAGCTCATATCCTAGCTGATCAGGCTTCCATTCCAGCTCCCTGCTAATGTGCCCTGGAGAAAGTGGTAAGATGACCCAAGTGCCTAGGCCCCTGTCACCCATGTGGGAGACCCAGATGAAGTTCCAAGTTCCTGGCTTTGGCATAGCCTAGCCCGGCCATTTCACCCATTTGGGGAGTGAACCAGCAGCTGGAAGATTCATATTCTCTCTCTCTTTCTCTCTCTCTCTCTCTCTCACTGCCTTTCATGTAAATAAATAAATCTTAAATATATATATATATACACATATATATATATAATGTTCTTCTATAATGATTATTGCCATCAGAATCAATATTAGCCAGGATTCTCCAAAGAAACAGGACCAATAGGAAATGAATTTTTATTGTTTTTATTTTAAATAATCACCTCATATGATTTTAAAGACTGGAATGTCTAAAAACTAGTATGGAAGAAGATCATGACAGAGTCTTAGGTAAGAATTAGTGTGGTAGTCTTGAGTCTGAAATCTGTAGGGCAGATCAGTAGCCTGAATCAGGATTTCTATGTTAAAGTCTTGAAGGAGAATTCTTTCTTCTCCTGGAAAATTTCAATTTTTGTTCCTAAGACCTTCTGCTGACGGGATGAGGTCTACTCACACGGTCAAAGGCAATATCCTTTACTTAAAGTCAACTAATTATAAACATAAATCACATCTACATAAATACCTTTAGGTCCAGCGCTGTGGTGCAGCAGGTTAACGCCCTGGCCTGAAGCGCCAGCATTTTATATGGGCGCCATTTCGAGTCCTGGCTGCTCCTCTTCTGAACCAGCTCTCTGCTATGGCCTAGGAAAGCAGTAGAAGATGGTCCAAATCCTTGGGCCCCTGCACCCATGTGGGAGACCTGGAAGAAGCTCCTCGCTCCTGGCTGCGGATCGGTGCAGCTCCAGCCGTTGCGGCAAATTAGGGAGTGAACCATCGGATGGAAGACCTCTCTCTCTCTGCCTCTCTTCTCTCTGTGTAACTCTGACTTTCAAATAAATAAATTAAAAAAAAATCTTTAAAAAAAACCTTCAAAATAACATCTAGTTTAGTGTTTGACTGAAAAATATGGCATCATATCTTTTTGTTATAAAAAAGATACACATTGTAGATTTTCTAAAGTAATCCAACTGGGCAAATAAGTGATTTTAGGAGTCTTGTGGCACCATTACAGAAATTTAGCAACAGTAAAACTTGCCTGTGAATGCTAAGAGAAGAGACACTAAGGTCTTTGAATCACTCCAGCTGATAAAGGAAATATTCAGTAATCATAGCACTCTGCATGATCTTAAAGTCATCCTGGTGCATCTAACAGTCCTTATATAGCATGTTTCTATTGGAAAGAAAGTGATCAGAAAGGCCTCAAGACTGACACAGCTGAGTAAAAAGGAACTGACATTCTGGAAATTCTGCCTCAAGTTTGACTAAAATGAAGATGATAATGTTTCACTCATTTTCATGTCTTGAATCATGGCAGAAAAGATGCTACAGCCAACTAACATGTCTGCCAAAGCTATGTTACTAATAAACACTGTAATGTATTTTCTAGATAAAAAAGGTGATGTCAATATCAGTGTGACATACAGACTGGCAAACAATCCCAGAAGAGTGGTGATGATGTTTGCAGAAGGTAGAACTAGATAATAGATATATTTGAATGTCAAGTACCTTCAAGGATCTTTCATATGGTCTTGACTTTTTTTAAAAAAAATACTAAATTGGACAGGATTCCTACAGTAAAGCAGAGAAAAAAAAAATATATATATATATATACAGATAAATGCAAAACAACAACCTAAAGTCAATTAAAACTATAGTTTGGGTGGCAGGCATCTAGCCCAGTCAGAAGGCCACTCTGGATGTCTAGATCCTATATCAGAGCCTGGGTTTGAGTCCCAGCTCTGCTCCTGATTCCAGCTTCCTGCTAATGTGCACCCTGGGAGGCACATTAAGTAACTGGGTCCCTGCTACCTTCAGGGGAGATTCAGATTGAATTTCTGGTTCCTGGTTCTTGGTTTAGGCCTGGCCTAGTCTCAGATGTTGTGAGCCTTTAAGAAGCAAAACAGCAAATGGGAGATCTCTATCTCTCTCATTCCCTCTTCCCCCCTCCTTCCTTCCCTCATCTCTCTCTTTCTAAGAAATAAAATATATTAAACTTTTTTTAAAAAATACTAAGATTTGGTCTCTCTCCATTTTTCTGTGTCTCTTTCTTTCAAATAAATAAAAATATATTGTTTTTAAAAACTATGATTTGGTCCAATTAATTCAATGTGTTAGCAAGCCAACATGCTAGTTATCTTTCCATGGTTAGACCTGATTTCATTTTAGATCATACTGTTGTGTGAAATTATCTTGTGGCTTGGTGGCTAAAGCAAAATATACATTCTGTTTTGATGTTTTCTACACATAAACTGATGGAATTATTCATTTTGATCCTGCCAGTCTGATTATTTACTTTAAGCAAATAACTCGAAGAAAATTTCCTACTCAGATATATGTTTCATTAGCAGAGGAAAGAACTGGGATAAGTATTTGGTAAAAGAAGGATAGGATTTTTCTGGGTCAGTGCACTAGAAAAGTTCTTTGTGTGAAATGAATGCATTGACAAGAAACTTGAAACGTGTTCTTCCTTCCTCTAAGCAAAAAGCTCTAGTTAAAATTAATAACTAGCTGTTCCAAAGCCTCCAAATAATTATCACCTTGGCATTTTTCACATTTGAAAGTGACATGTTTAGAACATCTCCTCTGCTCATCGAAATTCTCTTTTGTGTCCTGAGGTATACAGCCTGTGTGAGGTAGGTATTGAAAACATCATTGATGTATTGAGCCTTCTCATGAAGAAAGCAAAAACCAAAGGTGGCACATCGCACACAACACATTCCCTCTCTCTCTCTCTTTCTCTCTCTCTCTCTCTCTCTCTCTCTCTCTCTCTCTCTCACTAGAATATCTGGGAATATTTAAGAAGACATGGTGAATGTTAACTTGGATTTAATGATGTCTCAAGTTAAATGTGGCAAATTGGAGGGTGAATGACACAAAACTTGAAAAGAGCTATTATGAGGAAGTTTCTACTTCAAAGAAAGCTACCTTATGTTTCTGATAAGTATATCAACATTCTGGCCTGCTAAGATTTACTAACTAGATTTTGTGATGTTTCACATTAATAGCCCCTTCCCTGACAACTGTATGCAGTTAGTTAAACTATTTAAAATCATCATTGTTTTACAATTTATGACTAAGCAAGAATGCCCACAGGAGTCACAAAATCAAGTACCCTGAAGGCTCAGAAAAGCAATCTAAATCCTTATTTCCAGTGAAGAGCTGATAATCAGCTTCAGTCTATCACTGCTATTAAATGGTATTGTCATCATAGCTTTCCATTTTCCAAGAGCCAAAAGTCAGACATTTAAGTGAAATTCCTCACAGTTTTAATGTAGACAATTTTTTAATTCATAATGGTTTGCTTGCTTCTTTGTTTTGTTTTAACATCATGTAAAACAAAGTCCATCTGCCACTTTACAATTTTTGAGTTGAGTCCTGCAAAAGTCATATCCAACAAGTCAGAAAATTATGGGCCAATATCCCTGTTGTGCATTAGATACAAAAATCCTCAACAGAAATTCTAACAAACCAAATTCAACAGTATATTAAAAGGATCATATATCATGATGAAGTAGGATTTATCCTTGAGAAGCAAGAATGGCTCATGAGTTTTAAAAATATTTTACTGTGTCCTGTGAAATATAAGTACCATTATCCCCATTTTACAGATGAGAAAACTAAAGCTCAGGTTAAGTAACTCGACCAAAGTTATATACAGTTAAGAAGTGATATAACCATAGAATCCTGGCTTACCAAACTTTTGCTTTTTCTTTCCTAACATGTTTTTCCAAGAGTCAACAGGAGCTTATATTTGTATCTCTTTTATTATTGTGGAGTCATAGGCTGGGATACCAACACTCAAAGAGTATAAAGGAAAAAAAAAATTTTCTTCCCTCCCTAGTCTTGAAGCCCTTGATGTCTGTTCTCATTATTGCTACTAAAGTAACTTTTGAGATAATTTTACCACCTTTAAAAAGATACCAATTCGCATACAACAAAGGACTTGTTTGACTCTGCTTCCAAATCCCAAGTGAAGTATTTAAATTTTAGTCCTTCTCCCTAAAGCATACATCTTAAAATAGTTTTATTTTTCCTATTCTGGATACGAACCTCATATTTTTCATTTTTCCTCTTTGGATAGATTGCTTATTAACAACCAAGATCGTATCAGAGCCAGGTTCTTAGGCAGCCTTATTAGGGAACTGATTTTGTAGGCAAGCTTTCCCGGGTTTCTCCCTCCCTACCTCATACTATTGCTTCTGTAAATATATAAGTAATAACTTTCAATCATGAAGCCAATCCAGTATGTACTATTTTCACATGTCAATCAAAAATAAAAATAAAATTGCCTAACAACACTCCCTCAATTTCACTGTGGGTGCCATCCCTTCTAACCCTCTCCAGGACCATACTCTATCTGACAACCCCCTCCATTCCTTCAGCCTGTAAAATTTCTCAACTCTCTTCCAGCCTATAAACCTAACAAAGAAACTTTCTATGTCTCCATAGCTCCTACCTTCCATCTTCCTACATTTCTCCTCTTTGAAACAAATATATGACTAGACTTGTCCACCTGCAGTGCCATTACCTCCTCATCTTCCATTTTCTCTTCAGTCTATGCAGTCTCACTTCCACCTCCAGTATTCCAATGATACTCCTTACTTCCACTGTGAGTGACCGGCCAAATGCAATGTATTTTTCCAATCCTTCCTTTAATAGACTTCTTTGTTTTATTTGACAGTCATGATTTCACCTTCCTTTTTGATACATTGTATCCCCTTAGTTTCCATAACAGCACATTTTCTGCTTTCTTCATTGAGTTTTAATCTTTGCTTGCTCCTGAAGATGTTGATGTTCCTTAGGATTATATCATCAGTCTACTTCCTTTATCTATCTACACATTTGTATAAAACTATGCTCAAGCAAGGTCTCCCTTTTAAGCTTCTGTGTTCCTTCTAGATCTCTCTGCTTCGATGCCCTAAAGATACCCAAGCAGAGAAACATGAAAGTCACTTCTGACTCTGCCTTTTATCGCCTATCTAAGATCATATTCAGTCAAATTCCTGCCAACTTTACCTCCCTCGTACAAATTATTCCTTGCCCTGGTCGCTCCTTCTGTTCTTTCTACCTTTACTTTCACTACCTTTCAGGTTCAGGATCTCACTCATACCTGGGATCATTGCAACAACTCCCTGTCTGGTTGCTTGGAATCCAAAATTGTCCCATAACCTTCAAAGTGAAGTAGATAAATAGATATACTGAGGAGTTAGATTGCCATGGTTCAAATCTTAGGACTCTCCCTTATTAACTGTGTAATGTAGGACAAGTTACTGTTGCATACCTCAGTTTCCCCACTTATGAAGTAAAGATATAGGACCTAACTCATAGAGATGCTGTGAGGATTAGCTGTGTTAATATAGGTAAAAAGAAAATTGAATTACCTGACTTATGGTAATGTGCTTATAAGTTCTCTTTTCCAATTAAACCGAAGCAGGGTGGGAGGAAGAGAAGGGGAGGGAGGAAGGGAGAAAGGAAGGGAATATCATTATGTTCTTAGAATTGTATCTACAAACCACAACGAGCCTCTTAACAACTAATTAAAATTAAAATTTTAAAAATTAAAGAAAGAAAAATAAATAAATAGGAAAAAAACCTTCACTTTAGCAGTGGCCATCTAGAGAGATAATGCCTTAATGCATAGACTATTAGGTTAATGCTACTGAACTTTCAGAACACTAGCAAGTCTAAGAAATATGACTGTAATTAGCTATTGATATCATTTCCCTGCACTTGATAGATTAACCAGTGAGGTTAATTAACCAGAATATTTATAGTCACAAAAGTCTTTGGGGCCTCCTCTTACATTATACCACATAGACATGTGTGAATTCCCCTCCACCATGAGTCCTCCATGTTTGCAGATCTCCCACAACCTCTCTTTCTCTTCCTGCACCCAGCAGGTTTCAGAGACCAGTCACTTTCATTGTGTGAGAATACAAAGAAAATTCTATGATATCTATGAATTTGATTTTCTCCAAAATGGTTAAACTTATTTGAAATGCTTGCAAACACACATACACACACACACACACAAAGCAAGTTCCATTGGCACTTATTTTAGGGCCCCTGAGAATAAGGCCACCAAAACAAACAGGAAAAACAAAGGTCAAACAAAGAATATGACTTCAAGATCTCCAGAAGAGGCTCCTTCCTTTGTTTGTCAAGCAGCTCCACAATCTTCTAATCACCACAGTGCCTGAAATCCATCTGGTAGTGTTTTAGCTCTGATAATAAACAGTGTCTTTTCATTGAGGGCAGCTCAGAAATTTCCCCTTGAATTTTTTTACTATTTTATATATTATGTATTTTAAAAGTCAGAGTTACAGAGAGAGAGAGAATCTTCCATCCACTGGTTCACTCCCCAGGTGGCCACAACGGCCACTGACTGCTGGGCCAAGCCTAAATCAGGAGCCAGGAGCTTCATCCAGGTCTTCCATGCAGGTGCAGGGGTCTGAGCCCTTGGGCCATCTTCCACTGCTTTCCTAGGCTATTATCAGAGACCTGGATGGGAAGCAGGGCAGCCAGGACATGAACCAATACACAAATGGAATTTTTTTTTACCCACCATGCCACAATGCCCGCAAGGTTCCCTATTGTTAAAACATCCCTCTCTGGTTAATCTATCAGTATAGAAAATTCTATCAATAGCTAATTTGAGTGAAATACTAAAGACCCTTGCTATGGCATAGGTGTTACTTTGGGAAAAAAAATCCTTTAACTGATTGCTTACACTCCAAAATCTTGAGGAAGGGAAGAATGATTTCAATGTACTACAAAAGATTAAATATGATAAGATTGTCCATAAATTTAAGATGCTAAAATCAATCAAAGATACATTTTAATTTGTGGGACCTGAATCTGTGTATCATATGTTTTAAACGTGTTGGTAGAAAGAAACTAAAAACATTTTAGATGGTTGTGCTTAAGTTTACTGGCTAAACAAACTACACCATGTTAGATATTTAAGAGGTGTTTTCAAATACATGATTCTTAAAATTTATAGAAGGCATTGGACCTTCTGGTAAATGTTTTCTTAAGTTGTTATCTAATGGTTGAAACGGTTTGCTAAGTATTCATGTGATATTGCTATTGTCAGCAAGCGATCTAGGACTTGCTCCCTCATTTCTCTATTCTAAGCCCAACTTGTTCTTTCATTTCTCTATTCTCTTCAAGGTAGGAAACTAATTCTATTATGAAGGAATCTGTAGGATGCACAATTTAATCTTTAGACCTTATAAAAGAGATGGCTAACATTTTTTCTGCAATAGCATAGCCAAAATAAGAACTCAAATAATAATCTCATAGCTAGATTCACTTCGCCATCAGCGAAGTATACAGTAAGTAGAAAAAACCTCCCTTTCAGACCAAAGGGAAAGAAAGTTTTAAAGTGAGAATATAATTTTCCTCATGGGCATTGTCTACCTTAGAAAAACTACTACAGAACATGCCTGTGACTATAGACTTGTAGATCAGGCCACCGAAGATTAGAGATGGGAAACGGGCACTCCCTTGACTTGCATCCTCTGGTCTGCTTTAACACAAACCAGGAGGAAAAGAAAGCTAGGCATCAGAAGCAATGGGTGGCAGGCCTATTAATGGCTGATCTGTACAGTGATCTGCCCTCAAGGAGACCCAACAGGCCAGTCCACTGCAGTGGCTTTCAATGTGGTAAGCCTGGGCTTCAGCAGAAGTCAGCTTGTGAAGAGACCTGGCAGCTCTGCCAAGAGTTGGATCACTGGAAATGGACCTGCCCTGGAGTCAAAGGATGCCCAGGTCAGAGCCACAGATCTTATTGGCTCTAAGCTGAAAAGCCCTTCACTCAGCCCAACTTCCAAAGTGACCACTGCAGCTGAGGGGATGGTCAAGTAGGGTCAGCAACATTGCAGGCAGAACTGTAAATTTTTTGTTAGAGATGCCACCTGCCTTTACCTGGCCAGCTCTCCTCCCAGGCCAGCCAAGTAATGAAAGTCAACAGAGTGCCTTCCCCTAGGAGGTTCACACCTCCCTTAGGATATACCCCATGGGAAGAGATAGATAGGTCTGGGCCTCTTAACTTACAAGGCCTAAACCCCACCAGATTATTATCAAGCCCCTTCTATCAGGTTCTATTTGCCTCTCAATCAGAAAACTTAATTGTAGCTTAGACAGCACCTTTCTTAGCTCCTCTAATAATGACTCTGTCCTTTGTTCTAGACCCTGTCTAGTGCACTTGGGCCTCATTCCTTTGTAATCATAACCTCTACTCTACCACCAATGGCTCTACTCCCAACCTGTGTGTACTGATGGTCCTCTTCCCCACTTAATGCTGTATAATTGTTCAAACCTGGTAAATGCCACTCTTAGGATCATTGGTTACTATCCTCACTCTGTCTTTTATGACCTTGTCTAAATATGATCAGAGTCGGCAAACTTGGAAGGCTTCCATAGCCTTGGCAACTCATGACGACAGCCTAGGATGGTTACTGGCGCCATCAACTAGAGTGTCAATTTGTTGGGTCAACAACAGGAGCCACTGTGCACTTGCTCCTCATGTGGGATCTCTGTCCTTAATGTGCTGTACATTGTGATTTAATGCTATAACTAGTACTCAAACAGTATGTTTCACTTTATGTTTCTATGTGGGTGCAAACTGTTGAAATCTTTATACTAAATTGATCTTCTGTATATAAAGAGAATTGAAAATGAATCTTGATGCAAATGGAAGGGGAGAGGGAGCGGGAGGGGGGTGGGTTGCGGGTGGGAGGGAAGTTATGGGGGGGGGAAGCCATTGTAATCCATAAGCTGTACACTGGAAATTTATATTCATTAAATAAAAGTTAAAAAAAATTAAAAAAAAAAGATTAAATATGTATAAAGTTCCTATTTTGTGCAAGATAGTATATTGAGTACTGGGCATGGGCAGATAAAAAGGCATGAGTTCTGCCTTCAAGGAGTTTACAAGCAGAAAAAAGATGAGGGCACAAGGTGTAATATGAAATACTGAAAGGCAGGAGAGTTAGAAAATAAAGATAAATAAAATAAAATAAAAATAAAGAAAAGGCAATTAAATTCCCAAGATAAATATCCTTACTTCTTATTTGTTTTTTTAAAAATGCTTAGATCACAAAAGACAACCATGGGCAAGTAGTATCTGAAAAACTCTCCAACAACTATACCTATATTCCTTTTTCTTCCCTTAATCCCCTTTGTTCACTTTTGAAGCAAGCAAGGCTAAATTCTTTATTGGCATTTCAAAAAACTGGAAGCTTCTGCATAGCACAAAAAGTCAACAATGATTATCTTGGTAAAGTCATTACATTTTAGCCTTTCTACAACAGAAAGAGGATTCCTTGATGAATGATACGAAGACGGACCTGGGTCAGGAAGGAAATTGAGTCAACCAACTGCTTTACAGAATTCAGTAGAATTTCCCCTTATCTGAGCCAGGAATACCACTTCAAAGATCTCAACATGAGTTAGTGCATGCAAATGTCATGTCACACATCACCTCAAGAGGATGTGGAACCCAGCAACTACCAACTGCACTAAAGTAAGAATACATATCTTGACTTTTATCAAAAACAACATGACTACATTTATAACCTGATTGTGGTCATGGTTTCATGGGTGTATGCATATATTTAAACTCATAAAACTATATGCATTAGGTATGTGTAGATTTTTGTATAACAATGTATGTAAAACTTTTAAAATAGAAGGAAATAGGGGCCAGCATTGTGGCACAGTACATAAAGCTGCCACCTGAGATGCTGGCATCCCAGGTGGGCGTAGGTGGACGATGATCCAGATAGTTGGGCCCTTGTCACCCATATGAGAGACTCAGATAAAGCTCTTGGCTCCTGGCTTCAGCCTGGTCCAGCCCCTGCTTTTGCTGCCATTTGGGGAGTAACCCAGCAGATGGAAGATCTCTCTCAGTCTCTCCCTCTCTGACTCTGCCTTTCAGATAAATATATAAGTCTTTCAAAAATAAAACAAAACAGAATAGAATTAAATAGGTCTCCCAAAAAAGGAATGCAAAATCTGATCAACTGACACATGGCATATCTATACTGTTTACATCTGTCAAGACAAATTGTAGGCGTTGTTACATGCAAAAAATGAAATATTTATTAATTATTTTATGGGAAGATCAAGCTAACTTTAAAAAAAAAGTAAGACTCTACAAACTGTAAATGGACACCGTACCTCCCCAGAAATTAAGATTGGCTGTAAAACTTAGTTTCCTCATAGGAAAATACAGCCTCTAATCAGCACTAATGATGGCACCAATGATGGGGAAACACAGGATAAAGACATGGTACCTTGCCCTCAATCATTCTACAGTCCTATCAGAAAGAGCATTAATAATCACACTCACATGCGCACACACACACACACACACACAGAGAGAGAGAGAGAGAGAGAGAGAGAAATATGCTAAATCAATAGTATGTAACAGGAATTTGGTACCCAGTGGGTACATTGAGGTATAACAATTTTAAGGAAAAAGTCATGTTCTTGACTGTTGGCAATGTAGTTAACTTTTTTTCTTCCTAGCTAGCCCTGTACACATGTTTATCAAAATTAGTAACAGATATACTCAATGCTTCTAATTAGACATTTTCAAAACATAGATATTATACTCTATGATTATGGAGACTTCAACCACAGACTCTCGCCCCATGGTCTGTGTAAATGAATGGCATCAGAGCAAAATTCTGTTTATATTTCTTCAATCCTGTGATATGTCTAGCTGAAAGTTAGGGTAAGCCATTCAATTTATGTAAGACTAATGAATTTGCTCACACAGATTTCACAGGAAATATCTGAGTCATCACTGTTAACAACTTTTTGTGTAAAGTGGAAAAGATGATACTTCTGTTTTTGCTGCATAGAACAGCAACTTCTTGTTTTCCCGTTGAAGATGTGAATGAATTCAGTCTTCTTTGGTTTGAACACCCCCTACAGTTATGAATGAAACTCTATTTTGAGGCTTGGATGCCTCAAATCCTTTGTGAAAAAAGTGAATGGTAAGTAAATAAATATATACATATAATTAAATTAAATTTGAACCTCAAAGTAGGGTAAGAATCTTAATAAGGATATCGTACCCTGACATTTGAAAGTTCTCTGTTTCCCTAAGAATCTATGCCAAGAGATTTGGCTTTTCTTTTTTTTTTTTTTTTTTGTCCTTTCTTTTTACAGTGGGGGTTGGGGGGAGCAAGGAAGTATAGGGGGGAGGAGGAGTGGAATAGGGAATAGGAGAAGAGAAAGGGGAGAAAGGGCACCCACAAACACCAGATAGGGATAGCCATGATCAGAGGACTTTTAATCTGGAGGCAAAGATTTTTTTCAGATTGGATATTCAAGTAAAAGCAGCTTCCAAATATTCTTAGCTTGCACAATGAAGTTTATATAGTAACATTTCCACCTTATATCTGTGGAGTCCACTAACCTTCACCTGCAGTTTTCTCAAAAAGCAGCCACCACCACCTCAACTGCACACTGTGAGCTAAGCATTCATTTTTCACATGGGAAGACTGAAAATTAATGATAAAGTCAGAAGAAGAACCCACATTTATGGACTCTTGGCTCCAATAAGGGTAAGGGAGAGGGCTCAACATGAAACTGCAGCCAGACAAGATAGGGAGACTCCCAAACTCTGAGACTCAAACAGTGTTATCATAAGTTTGAAAATCCATAGCCATGGTCCTTTCAGAAATACTTCCCTACTTAGAACATATTTAATAATTAGTTTCCTAAAGGGTATTAATTACTGATTATTTCATTATTCATCAACATTTTTCAGATTTAACTGTTGTTGAGGTAAAATGTTTGGCAGGCAGTGGGGACTTGTCCTGACAGTATAATACCAAAGGCACAACAAGCACATACTTAGCCAGAAGTACCCTCCAACTGCTGGAGAGGGGACTGTTGGCAGCTGTTGGTTCACAGTATTTGTCCTGAGTATCTGCCATTAAAGAATAATTGACTGGTGAAAGGACCCCTGGACTCTTTCAATACATGTGCTCTGGCACCTGCTCTTTTCTCCCTATCCCAGAGCCAAGAGCCAAAGGGATAGTCTCAGCTTCATTTCCTGACTTGTAGAACAATGCAGCTGGTGCCAGAGAACAGTAGGGGTCTCCCATTTCTTTGGCAGAACAAACTGAGAAAAAAAAAAAAAAAAAACAAAGAAAAAGAAAAAAGAAATGCTCTAAAATTAACCCTTTCATTAGGCCTAGTAAGCAGGCCTACAAATAGCTCCAGGCTGTGACTTATCCTTTCTTGATAGCCCTGTGCCATCCTATGTAAAGGCTATAAGGTTCCACAAAACTAGTTCTTTCAAAGTGAAAAGCTAGAGTGGACGTCCTCAGTAGTTTGAAATTATGAGCAAGTTCCCATCTCCTTCAGAAGGACTTCCCCGGCTATCTCAGATTAGATGCCATCACTCTCTCCCACCTTTCCTAGGATTCCTGCTATATTTTCAGTACCTCTCCTTCGGCCCTTGTCAGACAACACTATGCAACATGGAAGTAATTTTTGTAAATGCTTGCTGTTCCCTATACACATACTTAAAGGTCCTACAGAGAAGAACTAATGACCAGAATTTTGTTGTTGTTCCTTTTAACCTGGGACTGCAAATTATGAAGCAACGGGCTATTCCCTGCTGGAAATCCAAAGGAAAATTCTAAAGATATATGTTAGCCCTAGTTGTACAACTCTCTAACTTATGATATTAATTCTTATTTAGTGAAATAACTCACATCTAAACAAGCTTTGTGATACACACACACACACACACATTTGGTTATCAAGAGATTATCTGACCAAACTATACTAGAGGTAAAATACTAATGAATAGTAATGATAATGGGTAAAAAAACCTCGGCGCCGTGGCTCAACAGGCTAATCCTCCGCCTGCGGCACCGGCACACCAGGTTCTAGTCCCAGTCGGGGCACCGGATTCTGTCCCAGTTGCCCCTCTTCCAGGCCAGCTCTCTGCTATGGCCAGGGAGTGCAGTAGAGGATGGCCTGGGTGTTTGGGCCCTGCACCCCATGGGAGACCAGGAGAAGCACCTGGCTCCTGCCTTCGGATCAGCACGGTGCGCCGGCCGCAGCGGCCATTGGAGGGTGAACCAATGGCAAAGAAAGACCTTTCTCTCTGTCTCTCTCTCTCTCACTGTCCACTCTGCCTGTCAAAAAAATAAAAAATAATAAAAAAAAACCCTCTGACTCCTAACCTCAGATACCTCCTGCTTCTGCTATGTACCTAATTCAAACAGAACAAAAGCCATATCAAGCACAAGATGACATTTTGGATCCTGTTTCTGAAAATAAATTTATCAACTATTCCTCCTAGCTTTGTGCCATTTGTGTATTTGATCACTATTTTACCTATGCCTTCATTTAATTCAGCAATGAAAATGTTGGATTAGGATGGGGCCCAGGATAGCCCCCCCTGACACACTATATTAAATATCTATCCTAGTGAGTATAGATGCATTAAATATGACTCAATAAAGCCAGTTATTTAACCTGACATGAACCATGCCCAACCATCTGCACTCTCCTGCACACAAAATTTCACATTAGTTAGTCTCACAAGACTAACATGAAATTTTATGGTATGTATATCTGAACTCCAAATGGGATCTGCCCTATTCCCTTACTCTTGCTATATAGGAAGTTAGCCCTTCCCTCACTTCCCCCCAAAATACCAGAAGTGCTGAGGGCACTAAAAGGTTATGTAATTGGGTAACAGAAGAAGAGCAGAGGAGCAGAGATTAGACACTGTCAAAATTCACTGGAATCCAGATTGGAATGACTTAAATAATAGGATTCATGTCACTTTCACTGGAAGACTTCACCCTCTAATCTTTTCAATTTTTTTTTAGGATTTACTTTATTTATTTGAAAGAGCTACAGAGAAGGGGAGAGGGAAAGAGAGAGGGAATAGGGGGAGAGAAAGAGGGAAGGAGGGAGGAAAGGAGAAGCGAGGAGAGGAGAGGAGAGGAGAGGAGAGGAGAGGAGAGGAGAGGAGAGGAGAGGAGAGGAGAGGAGAGAGAGTTAGTTCCATCCACTGGTTCACTCCCCAAATGACCACAACCGCTGATCCAAAACCAGGAGCCAGGAGCTTCTTCCAGGTCTCCCATGTGGGTCCAGGGGCCCAAGCCTTGGGCCATTCTTCCCTGCTTTCCCAGGCATATTAGCAGAGAACTGGATTGGAAGTGGAGCAGCCAGGACTGGAATTGGTGCCCATATGGGATGCCAGTACTGCAGGCTAGGGCTGTAACCCACTGCGCCATGGCATCGGCTCCTTGCAACTTTTTAAAACTATGCTTTCTCTTTTCCTTAGCAGATAGTTAAATGGAAGTTAACAAGGGTAGGGATAAGGAAAGAGAGGTAGAAATCAGTCAAAGAGTAAAAAGTTTGAGTTATGTAAGCTGAATAAATTCTAGAGAGTTAATGTACAACATGGAGAGTGTAATTAATGATACTGTACTGTATACTTGACATTTGCTAAAAGAGTAGATCTTAAGTGTTCTCAACACCAAGAAAAGGTTAAAAAAAGAATTACTGAACATTTATCATCTATCAGATACCAGGAATAAATTTATTAAAAAATATGAAATTATGCATGCCTTAATCAAATGCTAACCTTCTAGGCCTACCATCTTCATAGGCTCATACATATGTATTATTTTTCCCTTGTGAAATACTCATATATTATACTCTTCAGAGATTCTTGGGCTTTTCAACCCAGAAAGTTCACATCATGACCACTCCCTTTATTTGTCAGATAATGAAAATCAGTTCAGAAAGAGAAAGTGATTTGTTGTAGGTCCTATAGCAAGTCAGAATCTTATTTGGAACTAGAAACTCCTTTCCTGAATTTTGCCATATTTCACAACCTCCATGAACACTACACACTTTGTCTTGCCTTGGCCACTAAAATTAAGATATAAACTGATTTTTTACCATCTTTTCGAAATCATTTTCAACTTTGCCAAGTTGTGATTTGGGGGCCACTTGCACTCTTTTTCACAGACTTTTAGAAGTGAAGAAGGAAGAGCAGTTGGGATCAATTAGATGCTTTGTTTAAGTATTATTCTCATACAGCACAAAGCCAGTAGTTTCTTTGGGACAGAGATGCTGTCAAATATGCTGTCAGATCCAAAGCTTGAATGAAAATAAACAATTATATCTAGTACACAAAGCATAAAAAACTTGATTACAAGTGAGAAATGATACCACATCATATGTCCTTTTGAAACAGAAAGGATTAACTATTCAAATCAGTTTACAAAGCATATATTGAGCATGTGAAAGTGTAATTCACCCCGAAGTGCAAAGTTTGGAATGATTTTAAGTCCTTAATAATTATAGTAAGTTTAAATAATAGAATATCATGGATCCAATAAAAATATTAAGGAAATAAATTTACCTACTGAAATACAAACATACTCATGTGAAATTATTAAGTAGTCATGAAAATAGTTTGAAAGATTACATACAAAGCTGAAGAATACACAAAATAAAAGGAAAGATATCTGTGCTCATGGATTAAAACATGATTAAAATGCCAATACCATCCAAAACAATACACAGATTCAATGCAATCTCTACCAAAATCCCCATGACATCCTTCACAGAAAGATAAGACAATTAACAAACAATTATTCTTAGGTGTTTAAATCTTAACTGAAAAGTGATCCCGGTTAAATATAAGAATGAGAAAAAGAGAGGGAGGAGATGTACAATTGGGGACATGTTCAATCAGACTTGCCCCAAATGATGGAGTTAGAAACGTGCCAGGGGATTCCAATTCAATCCCATCAAGGTGGCATGTACCAATGCCATCTCACTAGTCCAGCTGATCAATTTCAGTTCACAATTTATCACACTGATAGATCTAAGAGTCAAAGTGATCACACAAACAAGACTAATGTCTGCTAATACTAACTGATAAAACCAAAAAAGGGAGAGAAGGATCCAACATGGGAAGGGGGAGACACAGCAGACTCATAGAATGGCAGATGTCCTAAACTGCACTCTGGCCTCAGAATCAGCCCTTAAGGCATTTGGATCTGGCTGAAGAGCCTATGAGAGTATTTTAGGCATGGAAAGCAAAGACACTCTGGAAAAAAAAAAAGAAGAAGAAGAAGAAGACCTAAATGAAGGATCTCAGCAAGTGTGATCCCAGTGAAAGAACGGGGCCATCAAGGTAGGAGGTATCTTTCTCTGAAGGGAGGAGAGAACTTCCACTTTGACTATGACCCTGTCAGAGTAAGATCGAAGTCGGCGAAACCTAAAGGCTTCCATAGCCTCGGCAACTCATGACTAGAGCCTAGGGAGATTACTGACGCCATAAACAAGAGTGTTAAATTGTTAAATCAACATCAAGAGTCACTGTGTACTTATGTCCCATGTGGGATCTGTCCTTAATGGGTTGTCCAATGTGAAGTAATGCTATAGCTAGTACTAAAACAGTATTTTTACACTTTGTATTTCTGTGTGGGTGTAAACTGATGAAATCTTTATTTAGTATATACTGAATCGATCTTCTGTATATAAAGAGAATTGGAAATTAAAAAAAAAACCTTGATGTTAAATTGGAAATTACATAGGAAATTAATCAATCTTTTTAAAAAAAAATATCATGCAGGATTTCTGTCATTAATGTGCTGTACACTGTTATTTAATGCTATAACTAGTACTCCAACAGTATTTTTTCACTTTGTGTTGCTATGTGAGGGCAAACTGTTGAAATCTTTATATATACTAAACTGATTTTCTGTATATAAAGAGAATTGAAAATGAATCTTGATGTGAATGGAATGGGAGAGCGAGTGGGAAAGGGGAGGGTTGCAGGTGGGAGGGAAGTTATGGAAGTTATGGGGGGGAAGCCATTGTAATCCATAAGCTGTACTTTGGAAATTTATATTCATTAAATAAAAAAAAGAAAAAAAATTTGTTTGGGACCACAAAAGGCCCTGAAATAGTCAAAGCAGCTATAAGAAAGAAAAACAAAGTTGAAGGTAATGCATCTCCTGATTTAAAACTATATTACAAATCCATAATAATCAAACACTGTGGTATTGGCATAAAAGCAGACACATAGAACAAAATAGAGAGCTCAGAAATAAACCCAATCATGTGAAGTCAACTAATTTTTGACAAAGACACCAAAAAGGCACAATGAGGAAAGGGTAGTTTTTTCAATAAATGGTGAGAGGGAAAGCTGATTTTCCACACGCAAAAGAATGACATTGGATCTGTGTTTTATACCATATAAAAAACCAGCTCAAATTGAGTAAGCAACTTTGTAATAAGATCTGAAATCATAAAACTCACAGAAGAAAACAGGGGGAATCTTCTTGATGTTAGCCTGGGCAATGGTTTTTAGCTATCACATCAAACACACACTACCTTTCCATTTCTTATTATAGAATAAGATAAAATGAAATCCATTGCCTAAATGTGAGAGGGAACCCAAGTGTCCACCATACTCAGAATGAATATGAGAAACTACACAGCAGCAGAGCACACCAATTAGATGTTATTTCAAGAATGCCTTGAAGGTCCAGGTCTCCCAAAACATTTCTCCCTCACCAGTTGGTTTGTGTCCAAAATTCTACTTGTCAGAGTTCTATTGCTTTAATTTAATGCTTTACTCTCCATAAAAATGTCAGTGCCTCTTTCCTTTCCTAGGCCTTCTGCCCTTTAGTCCATCCTACCTCTCTTCTCCATGAAGACATATAATAATTAATCAGTTATCATTTACACCTCAAAGAATACCGGGATATCAAAGCAGATGAGTTCCTACAGTCAACTTATTTAACATGCATAGTTGGACAAATCAGACCTACAAAGATGAGATGACATTCCAAAAGCTGTGCAGTAAGCTAGTAATAAACGAAGGACTTATCTCGGGGTGAATGAAAACCCTGAAGGCAGATATTTCCAGAGAACCTAATGAGAGGTCACTTCTGGCATCCTCAAAGCTGATCCTCTCAGATGTTGGGAGAGACAAGGGCTAGTTCCCATTTTTTGATATGTTAAAAAGGGAAGAAATTTCAAATAATAGTTACAAAATGGTGGTATATTCAACAATGTGCAATTTGCAAAATTATGACAATTTTAAAAATTAATTCTAGTGCAGTACAGGGCTATGATCTGGTGAGGAGACACGCAGATTTAAACAAAAAACACTATTCCATTTGAAATATCCCTTAAGAACTTTCTGCTGGAATGAATCTTAAAAATCTAGTCCATAGGATAGCAGATATGTTACAAATACTGGGCCAGCTCTAACGAATTGGCAGTGCCTTCTAGAAATGGTGTATTGAGAAGACCAAATAGTACCTGAGTTGAATGGCTAATGGGTCTAACAGCTTCATGCTTATAAATGACAAAAGAGATCAAGATGAAGATAGTTTTACCAGAGTCATACAGACATCCAGTTATTTAGGATTAGAAGTAAAAGGTCTTGACATCACACAATATATTTTTCACTATATTATATCACATTCAGCCTATAGTCATTAAATAAATTATTATCAGATTAATTGAATTTACATATTCAGCAAGCTCTTTGTTATCTAGGACACTCAAGGTATTGCAGTCATAATGTCCTGTTTCAATGAAATGCCAAATTTTGACTCTTAATAACCCAAAAAGTTGGACTCCTCAAAACTAAAACAAAAGTCATCTTCTACTCATTCAGAAGGGAGTGAAGCTGGGAAACTTGTAAATTGCATTTGCCCATAGATACTTAGGGTCATAAGAAAATATGTTTTGGGACCCGCCTTGTGAGGTAGCAGGGTTAAGTCACCATCTGTGATGCCAGCATCCCATACGAGCACCAGTTTGAATCCTAGCTGCTCCACTTCTCATCTAGCTCCCTGCTAGTGTGCCTGAGAAAGCAGTGGAAGAAGGCCCAAGTGCTTGCACCCCTACACCCATGTGGGAGACCCAGAAAGAGTTCCAGGTTGCTGGCTTCAGCCTGGCCCAGCCCTGGCAGTTGTAGCCATCTGGGAAGTGAACCAACAAATGGAAAAATCTCTCTCTCATTCTATCTCTCCCTCCCTCTCTGTAACTCTGACTTTCAAATAATTTTTTTAAAAATTCATGGAAAATGAAATTTAAAAAAGATAAAATTCAAGGAAAAATTAAAAAATTATGTTTCCTATATGTGGATTGTTTCTGCCCACTGTAAGATCATTGAATTTTCCCAGTCCTTTTGGGTCCATCTCAAGCCATGTCTCCTCCATGAAGTCACTGGGACCACACAAGTTACCAGGACCATCCTTTGATCATCTCCAGACGTAGGCCTATGACTCAGATATCTTACAGTGTCCCACTGCAACAGCTACCTCTAAGTTTTCTTTTGTGTATATATCCCTACTAATCAAGAAAACTAAGTTCCTTGGGGTCAAGATTCTGCTTTTTTGTATGTCACTAGAGTACAGTAAGTTCCTCAAGGATGATGTATTGCTTAGTAGACTTCATGGAAAGTTAGTGCTGAGAAAAAAATAAGTTAACTTTGAATAAAGGCCCATAGTGTCACCAGTAATACCTAGACTCCCTAAGAACATATATTAATATTCAGAGTTGAAATTTAGTGATAAGGAAGTTCAGTCAACATGAATTAATTTAAGAGAATACTACCACAAAATTTTAAAAATTGGAAACTTAAAAGGTTGAAAACCAAACTTGAGAGCAGATATGATTAAAGAAAGGCTTGCAAGGGTTAATTGTGGACTTCTGCCAAAAGCCTTTCAGAAGGAAGGGAGAAGGTGAGGGGTGGATTTAAGCAAATATAAGAGCAAGGACTCTATTCCTAGGAGTTCACACTTCAGAGACAGGATGTGAATGCAGAAAGTTAAGTGGTACAACAAGGCAAGTTGAATTTTGAGGTGCCTCAGAATTGCCAAGCACACTGGCAAATAAATTTTCATATATTTGGAGACAATTATTAAAATGTCTCCTTCACCTTTACTCATCAAGAATGTAGAATTTGGCGCCACTGTTGTGGTCTAACACGTTGAGCTGCTCCCTGCAATGCTGGCATCCCATATCAGCACAAGTTTGAATCCTGGTTGCTCCACTTCTGATCCAGCTCCCTGATAAAGCACCTGGGAAAGCAGCAGAGGATGGCCCAAGTGCTTAGGCCTCTGTGTCCATGTGAGAGACCTGAAAGAAGCTCCTGGCTCCTGGCTTTGGCCTGGCCAGCCCTAGCCATTGCAGCCATTTGGGGAGTAAAACACCAAATGGAAGATCTCTCTCTGTCTGTCTCTCCCTCTCTCTCTCTCTCTGTAACTCTGTCTTTAAAATAAATAAAATGAATCTTTTTATAAAGTAAAATAAATAAATAACAATGTAGAAATTGATTTCTTTCAGCTACTCTAAGCCTCTACATTTATGCACTTACTTCCCATAATTGATTTTTATTCTTTGACACTTAAGCACTGTGCCAGTCTTACAGTTCCTGAGCCTCACTGATACAAAATAAAAAGTATGTCTCAGCTAATGAGATCTTTCCAAAGTTACAATTCTAACCTTATATTTTCCTTTATAGAGAAAAAAGAAATGCTGCATTTGGTTCTTAGCTCTGCTACATGAAGCTAAATCAAGTTACTCAAGTTCTCTGAACCTCAGTTTCCTCATACTCATATGTAAAATGGAGATAACAATACCAAAAAATAACATGTTCCAGTTATCACAATTCCTGGCACACAGTAAGTACACCACCAATGGTTAGCTATTATTTGTTAATACAGCAAGCTCACTTCATCAACTTAGTAAAAATAAATGAATCAGATGCTTTCTGAGACACACTGTCCATTCTACACTGATCCAGAGACTGGATGGCTATCTTTAACCTCCATCAGACTACAGGAGGACTGTTTTTCAGTACTTTGGAGATTCTCAGAAGAATGATCCAACCACAAGACTGTGCAAATGGCAATAAGGAAGGTTTTTTTTACTGAAGATTTTTTTCAATAAAGATTTTTTCTTTGTGCCTTTAGCTACAAAACCTTTCCTTACAAAAGCATCTCAATTAATCAAGTGTGATATATAAGGAAACAATATATTATCAGTCCTCTGCAGGCAGAGGATTAACCAAGTGAGCCATGGTGCCGGCCCCTATTAATGGATTCTAATGGAGGAAAAACACAGTTGCAAGTTGAATACTTTATGAAAATTAACAGCTAGGGAGGATGTTAAAAAAGGGACCATTATGCAAATATTTTCGGTAATAGATTGATGTTGTATGGAACGTGATGTAGAGAAGAAACTATTGCAAAGTAACAAGAAGAGGGAGTGAGCAGGACTTTTCTCTGTACCTCCATTTCCACATTTGTGCAAAGGTGAAAATAATTGCTGCTGTAATTTTCTTATAATAGTATGACACATGTCAACTACTATGATAGAGTTGAAAAGTACTGGAGTTCTATAGCAGTGTCAGCAATTGTTATTTGGATATAATACAGGTCTTCTTCAACTGCAGCGATCTAAGATAATATCTGACTCACCACAGAGATGAAACAGTTGGGATTATTTCATGCCTGAGTAAGACTTGCATTTTGGATCTACCATTGAATCCCTTAGAAGACTCCTAGAAACATCCTCTTTAAAAACCTCCACTGACATGTCCTTTAAGAAACCAGCTCAGGGCTGGCACTGTGACATAGTGGGTAAAGCCACTGCCTGTAGTGCCAGTATCCCATATGGGCACTGGTTCAAGACCCAACTGCTCCAATTCCTATTTGGCTCTCTGCTGTAGCATGGGAGAGCAGTAGAAGATGGCCCAAGTCCTTGGGCCCCTGCACCCACATGGGAGACCCAGAAGAAACTCCTGGCTCCTGGCTTTGGATTGGCACAGCTCCAGCCGTTGCGGCCAGTTGGGGAGTGAACCAGCGGATGGAAGACCTCTCTTTCTCTCTTCCTCTCCTCTCTCTTTATGTAACTCTGAAGAAACCAGCTCTATATTTATATGAAAGTTTCAGATAAGTGGTCCTAGAACAAAGACAGACTGATGGCAGCAAGAAGTCAGTAATGTCTTGGGGTGTCTCCTGGTTGCAGATTCAATTGGGCTTCTGACTCCAAGAGGAAATCAACAGGAAAGAGAAGCAGAAAAGGAAACCCACAAAAAGCAGTTTTCTCATCTGAAAAAGCCAAATACCACCACCACACCTACCCTCTCCCACTTTCTAATAACTCATTTGTTTATTTGTTCAATAGACACTTACTGATCTAAGGTGCTGTATTATACAAAGATGAATAAGAACTATACATATTGATGCTTAAAATTAGCAAAGCATGCCTTTGGTACAACTCCTACAGAAAGTTCCTATTTTGTGTCCCATTCCAAAACTTCAAAGGCTTTGCTTCCAGGAAACTAACAAACAAATCTCCACTGAACAGTGGGGCCCTTGGAAACACAAGGACATTACTGTATTCATCTTTGATTTCCTCAAAATCAAGACAAGTAGAAACCTGGCTATGAATATTTGGTGCTGAAGACATGTCTGTTCAAATTTGAAGGTGGATGTACAATAATTGTTTAATAGAAGTATTATGTAACACAATTTCTATGCATTATCATCTCATGTTCCCAACAATTCAGAATATTTCCATGTGGGTGCTTTTGAGAACTACAGGCAGCTAAGTTGCAAATTAGGACTCTGCCATTTTTTTTAAACCTTAGCAGGATTTAGACAAACTGCATAATCACTGCACTCACACTTTTTACTCATGTGTCATTTTTTTCAACTATTTGGAATCTGATATATCTAAAGGTTGAATGAGTATGAAAAATTAACCCGAACACAAATCTCAAAATAGTAATTCCTTACATTTCATAAAATGAATTTATGTCAACAATCTTTTTCCAAAGGGGTTTCAAAGCAGCTGCAATAATATCTTAGATCTGCATTGTGCTTTCCAATATGATTTCATATGCACTCTCATTTGATCCTTGACAGCGCTAGCTCTATGGAGTAGATACAGTTGATTTCATCATTTCCACTTTTAAACAGTAATAAACCAAAGCAGGATGATAAATTCACTTGCTCAATGGCCCTTATATTCTATGTAGTGGGACTGGAACTTTAATAAAGGCCTTTTGGCTTCTCCCTGTCAACAGGCTTCTTTCTGTGTACACTAAAGCTGAAAACAGACAAGAGATTGCAGCACATAGTTTATGTGCTATCTGTGAATAGAAAGAGTATAATTAGAACCTCTGTATTAATTATAAAGTTTAGTGACTTTGACAATCATGGCATGAAGATATACTTGGAAAATATGCAGAAATCATATATAAAATCTGTTGTAGGGGCCAACGCTGTGGCGTAGTGGGTGAAGCCTCTGTTTGAGGTGCCAGCATCCCATATGAGCACTGGTTCGAGTCCCAGCTGCTCCACTTCTGAGTTAGCTCTCCGATATGGCCTGAGAAAGCAGTAGAAGATGGCCCAAGTTCTTGGGCCCTTGCACCCATATGGGAAACCTGGAATAAGCTCCTGAGTCCTGGTTTCAGATCAGTCCAGCTCTGGTCATTGCGGCCATTTGGGAAGTGAACCAGTGGATGAAAGACTTCTCTTTTTGCCTCTGCCTCTCTGTAACTCTGCCTTTAAAATAAATAAATAAACATTTTAAAAAAGAGAAAGCCGATAAACTCGACTATATATGATTTTTTTAATCTAAATTGAAATTTGTACTTTTTATTTTTAATAAATATTTTAATTGACATAATAATTGTGCTTATTTATGGTTTCCTGTGTGATATTTCAATTATAATGATCAGATCAGGGTAATTAGTATATCCATCACCTCAAACACTTATTGTTTCTTTGTGTTGAGAACATACAAAATCTTCTCTACTAGCTGTTTTCAATGGGTTACACTACCGTGCTATGGAACATTAGAGCTCATTCTTTCTATTCACCTGCATCACTATGCCCATTAGCCATGCTGTATCCAACTCTTCTTTCCACACTTTTTAATCTCTAATAATCATTTTTCTACTCTCTACTTCTATGAGATGACTGATTTTAGCTTTCAAATGTGAGACTATGCAGTATTTATATTTCTGTACGTGACTTATTTCACTTAATAAATGTTTGCTTAATGGGAAAGCAGTAGAAGTTGACTCAAGTGCTTGGGCCCCTGTTCCCCTGTGGGAGACCTGGAAGAAGCTCCTGGCTCCTAGCTTTGGATTGGGTCAGCTCCTGCCATTACAGCCATTTGGGGAGCGAACCAACAGATGGAAGACCTTCCTCTCTGTCTCTCCCTCTCTCTGTCTGTGATTCTATCTTTCAAATAAATTTTAAAAATTAAAAATAAAAATATTGTGCAATTGAGTAATTCCACTTCTGAGTATACATCCAAAAACAGTTGAAAGCAAAATCTCAAAGATGTATTTTAATACCCATGTTCACATCAGCAATATCTACATTATGCATAAATGGAATATTATTCAACCTTAAAAAGGAAGAAAAATTCTAACACATATGACAACATAGATGAATCCAGACGAAATTATGCTAAGTGAAATAAGGCAATCACAAAGAAATAAATATTGAATGATTCCATTTATGTGAGATATCTAAGGTAATTTTAAAATACAGAAACTAGAATGGTATTTTCCAGGGGATGAGGGAGAGAGAAATGGGGAATATTTGTTTTAAATATTATTCATTATTTTTTATTTATTGTTGTTTTAAATAAATATACTGAAAAATATTTCAGTTTTTGAAGATAAAAAATTCTGGAGACTGATTGCATAAAAGTGTCAATATACTTAACATGACTGAACTGTACACTTAGAAATGTATAAAATGGCAAATTGTATGTTATGTGCTCTTAAATAAAAATAAAGATTAGATCAGAATTAAGCAAGATTGTGGCTGAGTAAGAGGCTCCAAGATCACCTCCCTGGCACCAATGTGAACAATGATACACACACTAAGTCACCTTCACAAGAGATGCGGAAGCCAGATAAGGACTACAATACCTCATTCTGTTATACTCATAGAGAAATTGCATTGAAGAAAGCAAAATTTTGGCCACATCGCCCCTTCCCCAGCTACAAGGAGTGTGGCATGGATAAACACCACCCACCAGGACAGGGAGAGCAAACTGAATCCCAGTGTCAGACCCATTGTGAAAAATTCAGTTGGACTAATGCCCCTGACCCATTCCCCAGGCCCACACCTGTGGGGTAAATATTTGGAGCTTCTACAGCCAGGCAGCCTCTACCTTCCCTCTCCCAATCACTGGCAGAATGCAAAACTCTATCCACTCACAGAGGCCAGGACAGGGAGCTTAGGATCACAGCTTAGGGCTCAAAGCACAGCCAATAGTGCTAGAACCTGGCACCTGATAAAGCCTAAAGGTTTCTGGTCCCCAGCTGGTGCTCAAAGAACTTGCCCAGATCAAGCAGAGTTATGTGTTCTGGGGGGGGGGGGGGGTTGGACTCATTTTGGCATGTGTCATTACCACCTTTTGACGGGTTTGGCAGATACTGTTGGTAATTTGTAGGAACCTCTGACTCTGGAATCAAGTGTCACCAGCCAGGGGCCAGTCTGGGTGGCCAGCAAGAGCTGCCTTTATCACTGTTTTCTAACCTTGGGCAGACAGAAAGGAGCATGGGACTTTGCCTTGGGACACAGTGCTAGCTAGAAAAGCCCAATGCTGATCAAGTGCCTGTGATCAGAGTCTCTCGACTTGCCCCAGTATTGGACAGAAATCTGTGCCCTAATGAGATATACTTGTCTTGGTGTATATTGTGTATCAATCACCGCCAGTTTTTTTGAAGGCCAGTTGTGCACTCCAATGATTGCACAGGACCTAACAACTGGGAGTTCCAGGTATGACCAATTTAGGACCTGTCTGAGCAACTGACAGTCTGCCTCTATCATCCCTTCTATAACCTTGGCCAGACAGCAAGGAATTTCAGGGACTCATTGCCAGGATGCTAAAACCCAGCACTGAACAGACTCTAACAGTGCCTTGTCTCCAGGCCAGTGCCTGCAGAGACTCTGGATATGCTTCATGTGGAGTTCTGTGACCCCAGCAGTTCAGGCTTTTACTTTAGCCAGCGTCACCAGTGTCTAGTAGGTTTGGCATTGGACAGCATGTCCAAATCTGTATCAAACAGCCTATAGCAAGATAATCTTTGGTCCTATACTCAGACTGTATGGGTCTTGGTGGTCTTTGGGTTCCAGATGTGATCTAGCATTGTAGCATTGGTGGACACAAGATGAGGAGTCTGAGCTTACCACAGGCCTAGGAAGAGGTTTATAGGGATGGACTATCCTCATTTTAGGCACTTCCTCAGTTTATACTCAACAAACACATCCATTGCAGATTTGGTAAAAAGAAAAAAATTGTATTTGGGAACTCTTTTAAGAATGAATCAGTAAAAATGTGTCAAAAGCAGATCAGAGACAAACCATCACTTAGGGTGCTATCAGGTGCTGAAATTACAATACTATCTATAGACTCAGAGAAAACAAGCTATTTTGAATTTCTAGAAGGACTACTGCAAATGAAGATAAATTACTACAATTAATTCTTCGAAGCACAAATGATGTACAACAACAAGCATCAAGAACTTTCAGGGAAGCATGATCTCACCTAATGAGCAAAGGTTCCAAAAACCAACTATCTAGGAAGTAAAACTTCCAAATGCTGAGATGAATGTTTCAAAATGGCTATTTTAAAGAAACTCAATGAATTTCAAGAGAATGCAGAGAAATTATCCAATACTCTAAAAAATATCTGATAGCAAAATGGAGGTAATTAAGCAAAATCAAGCAGAAATACTTCAACTGAAAAACATGATAGAAGACATAAGTAGTGGAATAGAGCAAATGGAAGAAACAATCAGTGAACTCAAAGACAAACTATTTGAGAATACATAGTTGGAGGAGAAAGAAAAAAGTAAGAGAAATAAAGAAAGAGTAAAGGAAATGTGGGATAGCATGGAAAGAACAAATATTTGAGTTACTGGGATTTAAGAGTGACCAGAGAATGCCAAAGGGTTGGAATACATATTCAAAGAGATAATGGCAGACTTCTCAAACCTAGACAAAAATACAACTATCCAGTTATAGGAAGGACAAAGATCACCAGTAAGATTCAACCTAGCCAACTTTACCCTAAACATAATCAGTCTCTCATATATTGAAAATAGAGGATTCTCAAAACTTCAAGAGAAAAGCAATCAACAACACATAAGGGGGTTGCAAGTCACCCAACTTCAGACTTCTCAGCAGAAAACTTACAATCCAAGAGGGAATAGGATGTTCACAATACTTAAGAGATAAAATTGTTGAAGGCTACTGTATCCAGCAAAGCTATCTTTAAGATAGCAGGAGAGATAAAGATATTACGAGACAAAAAAAAGCTTAGAGAATTTACCATCATCAGCTCTTTGTTAAAAAATGCTAAAGAAAATTCTTCAAAGTAAAAGAAAGACATGCTAAGAAGTAAAAAGAAAATAACAGAAGATAGGAAACTCACTGGTAAGAATAATAATACAAAAAATTCAGAAAGCTCTAATATTGTAAACATGGTGTGTTTAGATCTTTACTGTGATGACTAAAAAATTATAACCACTACATTAATATGTTAAGAGACAAGCAATATTGAAAAGGTCAAATGCAACATCAAATTTCAAAAGATGGAGAGGAATGAAGCACAAATGTGGAGCTCTTTGTTGGGATATCTTATCTCTTTATGTTTTGTTTATAACTTTCCCTATCTTTATAAACAAGTTAGCCATCATCATTTCAAAATAACTTGTTATAGCCAAAGAAGTTATTTGTAAGCTTCATTATAACTATAAATCAAAAACCTAAAGCAGACTTAGCAAAAATAATAAGGAATCAAAGCACACCACTAGAGAAAATCACTTAAGCACAAATGAAGATTGCAGGAGGAGAAAAAAGGAACTAAAATAAACATACCCCAAAAAGTATTAAAATGTCAGTAGTAACAGCTGATCTTCAATACTTGCCTTAAACATCATGGATTAAATTGTTCAATTGGAAGACATAGAGTGACCAAGTGAATTAAAAAACAGGACCCAACTATATGCTACTTAGCAGAAATCCACTTCACCTCAAAGGACATATATAGACTGACAGTGAAAGGATAGAATAAGATATTCCATGCGTGAATGCAAACTGATGAAATCTTTACTAAGTATATAAGAATCGATCTTCTGCATATAAAGATAATTGAAAATGGAAAAAAAAAACCTGGTGTTAAATTGCAAATTGCATAGAAAATTAATTAATTTTTAAAAAATATCATGTAGGATCTCTGTCTTTAATGTGCTGTACACTGTTATTTAATGCTATAACTAGTACTCAAACAGTATTTTTTCACTTTGTTTTGCAAACTGTTGAAATCTTTACTTAATATATACTAAACTGATCTTCTGTATATAAAGAGAATTGAAAATTAATCTTGATGTGAATGGAAGGGGAAAGGGAGCAGGAGTGGGGAGGGTTGCGGGTGGGAGGGAAGTTATGGGAGGGGGGGGAAGCCATTGTAATCCATAAGCTGTACTTTGGAAATTTATATTCATTAAATAAAAGTTTAAAAAAAGATATTCCATGCAAATAGAAATTAAAAGAAAGCAGAGTAACCATACTTCTATCAGATAAAATATAGTTTAAGTGGAAAACAAGAAAAGAGATAAGGAATGTTATTGTATAATAATGAAAGGTTCAATACAGCAAGAAAAAATAACACAATATGTATAAATGCGTATATGCATATATACATATATATGCACCCCATATTGGAGTAACCAAATATATAAAGTAAATATTAATAGACCCAAAGGGAGAGATAGACTCCACTACAGTAATAGTAGGGGACTTTAACACTACATTTTCAGAAATGGACAGATCATCTTGACAGAAAACCAATAAAGAAATGGCGGAGTTGAACTGCACTCCACATTAATTGGCCCGAACAAACATCCACAGAACTTTCCATCCAAAAAAGCAGAATATACATTCTTCTCAAGATCACATGGGGAACATTTTCCAGGTTAGATCATATTGTAGGTCACAAAACAAATCTCTATAAATTCAGAAGAACAGAAATCATATCAAGTCTCTTCTCTGACAACAATACAATAAAACTAAAAATCAATAACAAGAAAGGGGCTGGCACTGTGGCACAGTGGGTTAATGCCCTGGCCTGAAGCGCCAGCATCCCATATGGGCGCCGGTTCAAGACCTGGCTGCTCCACTTCTGATCCAGCTCTATGCTATGGCTTGGGAAAGCAGTAGATGGTGGCCCAAGTCCTTGGGTTCCTGCACCCGCATGGGAGACCCAGAAGAAGCTCCTGGCTCCTGGCTTCGGATCGGTGCAGCTCTGACTGTTGCGCCCAATTAGGGAGTGAACCAGCGGATGGAAGACCTCTCTCTCTCTCTCTGCCTCTCCTCTCTCTGTGTAACTCTGACTTTCAAGTAAATAAAATAAATCTTAAAAAAAAAAAAAACAAGAAAAATTTTGGAAGTTATACATATGAAAGTTAAACAACTTACTCCTGAAAAGGAATCAAGGAAGAAGTCAAGATGGAAATTTTAAAATTTCTTGAAACAAAGCATACCAAAACTATGGGACATGGCAGGACCAATACTAAGAGGGAAGTTTAGAGAAAGAAAAACCTGTGTAACCATAATAAAGGCATTTTCCTTCCCCATTTTGTCATATTGTAACAAAAAACAACTACTAATATTGTAAATTACTTGTGACTAGTCTTGTAAGTAATAGTGTTTGCATAAGTCTTTTGGAAGCCTAGAGACACAAGATGACTGGAATGGAGACTTTCCCACCCAGCTAAGCTCCATATCAAAGAAGGCTCTACCCAACTAATGCTAAGCTCCATGTCAAGAAATCTCAACCCAACTGATTTCCAGATCATCAGAACAAAACCTAAAAATCTGCCTAATTATCAATTGACTAGACTCTGTTTTCCCCCAACCTTCTGCTGAAATTACCCATTTCCCTTTAAAATTCTTTTTGCTGGCTTATTAGGCAAAAAGAGCCCAATTTGGTTTGAGAGATCTCTCCCCAAGATGGCCAGCTTCTTGAAATAAACTCTTTCCACTCACCAACTCTTGTCTCTGGTGATTTGGCTGTCCAGTGTCAAGCAGCAAGGACCTTATAGTTTGTCCGGTAAACCTCCATTAAAAAAGAAGAAAGATCTCAAATAAGCCAGTTATCACCTGAAAGAACTAGAAAAATAAGAACAATTCAAATCCAAAATTGGTAGAGAGAAATAAGAAGCTCAGAACACAAATATAGAGACAAAAAATACAAAAAAAAAAATGAAACAAAGATGTGGGGCTTTGAAAAGATAAACAAAATTGATAAACCCTCAGCTAGACTAGCCAAGAAAAAAAAAAGAGAATTCAAATCTGTAGAATCAGAAATGAAAATGCAGATATTAAAACTGACACCACAGAAATAGAAAGCATTTTTAGCAATTACTATGAATAATTATATAGCAGCAAACTTAATAACCTAGAAGAAATGGAAAAATTCTTAGACACATGTACCTTATCAAGATTGATCATACAGTTTAGAATAATTCATTTTGTTGCCTCCCTACTTCTCACACTGATATTTTCCCCACTTTCTTTTTTAAAAAATATTTATTTGAAAGTCAGAGTTACACAGAAAGAGGAGAGGCAGAGAGAGAGAGAGAGAGGTCTTCCATCTGATGGTTCACTCTCCAGTTCGCCGCAACGGAGCTGTGCCGAAACGAAGCCAGGAGCCAGGAGCTTCTTTCTGGTCTCCCACATGGGTGTAGGGGCCCAAGGACTTGAGCCATCTTCTACTGCATTCCCAGGCCATAGCACAGAGCTAGATAAGAAGTGGAGGAACTAGGTCTCGAACTAGCGACCATATGGGATGCCGGCGCTTCAGGCCAGGTTATTAGCCCGCTGTGCCACAGTGATGGCCCCCTTCCCTACTTCTTATTTTGCAAAATTTCAAGCCTACCAAGGACTTTAATAAGTAACATAATGACTACTCTTCACCTAGATTTACCAATTGTTAAAATTATTGCAAAGTTGTTTTATTTCATTCTCTCTCCCTCTCCCTCTCTCTCTCTCTCCCTCCCTTCCTTCCTCCCTCCCTCCTGCTAAACCATTTGAAAGTAACTTTCAGGCATCATTTTTAATGAAACAAAATGTGATCACAACATATCATTAATTGATAAAAATGGTTATGTGTGAAAATGCTAAGTATGGTATCTTTTGGATGATAAGGCTGTATGATTCCTTCCCTTTCCAAATTCCTTAGGAAAAAAAATCTTGAATGAGGTATACATTACTGAATCAATAATTCTATTTAGAAGATTGATTAAAATTTACTGCTGCTATATCTGTTGAGATTATTTCTATTTTGTGAACCTCAATAGTACCAAGTATAGTGCTGGAGGTACAATGGATATTCCGTTAAATCATAAAGATAAAAGTATTTTTATACTGCCCCAGATGTGCCAGTCTCTTTTATCTAACTTGATATCCCCATCATCTTCCAAACATGACTTAAGAGGCCCTTGAGTGCTATGATTTATGGTGGCACCTATGGAAAGGACTCCTACACCTTCTATCACCATCTCTACTTAGTTTTGTTTAAGATAAATATCATCTATAGGGAAACTGTGATTGATTTTGCTTGAAAGGAAGACATATGTCACAATTTTTTATCACATTATGGAAAAGTTTTTGTACAAAAAGTTGTCAGTTGGTATTTTGGGTGTACAGAGAG
The DNA here is from genome assembly GCF_033115175.1 of Lepus europaeus. Lineage (NCBI taxonomy): Eukaryota > Metazoa > Chordata > Mammalia > Lagomorpha > Leporidae > Lepus > Lepus europaeus. Next base: position 63,074,273 of record NC_084850.1, on the reverse strand, counting down.
TTTTTAAATAATTATTTCCTTAATGCCAAAACAAAAAAAAAAAGATTTTATCAGGAACAAATAGAATACCTAAACTGTAACAAGTAGTGAGATTGAATCAGTAATAAAAAAAAAAAATCAGCTGGCTCCGCAGCTCAATAGGCTAATCCTCTGCCTGTGGCGCCGGCACCGGGTTCTAGTCCCGGTGGGGGTGCCGGATTCTGTCCCGATCGCTCTTCTTCCTGTCCAGCTCTCTGCTGTGGCCCGGGAAGGCAGTGGAGGATGGCCCAAGTGCTTGGGCCCTGCACCCGCATGGGAGACCAGGAGAAGCACCTGGGTCCTGGCTTTGGATCAGCACAGTGCACCAGCCGCAGTGCGCCAGCCGCAGCGGCCATTGAGGGGTAAACCAAAGGTAAAGGAAGACCTTTCTCTTTCTCTCTCTCTCTCTCTCTCTCTCTCTCACTGTCCACTCTGCCTGTCAAAAAAAAAATCTCCCACCAAAGAGAAGAGCTAGACAACATGGCGTCACTGCTGAATTTCATCAAACTTTTAAAGAAAAATTAACACCAAAACTTTTTAAATTAATTCAAAACAATAAGAGGGGGAAATTCTCCCAAATTAATTATTACCTTGAAACCAAAACCAGCAAGGACACAGCAAGAAAATAAAGCTGCAAACAAATATCCTTTATGAACACAAATGCAAAAATCATCAACAAAATAGTAACAAACTGAATACAAGAGCACATTTCAAAGATCATTCACCATGAGCCAGTGTTACTTATCCGAGTGAGAGAAAGATGGTTCAACAAACACAGAGCAATAAACATGACACATCAACAAAATGAGGAACGAAAGTCACATGATCATCTCAATGGATACTGAAAAGACATTTGATAAAATTCAGCATCCCTTCATGACAAAAAATCTTAACAAATTAGGAATGGACGTGCCATATCTCAACATAATAAAGTTCATATATAACAAGTCAACAGCCAACATCATGTTGAATGGGAAAAGCTGAAGGCTTTCTAAGATTGGGAACAAAACAAGGATGCCTACTTTAACTATTTTCACTCAACAATGTACTGAAAGATCAAGCTGGAAGAACTAGGCAAGAGAAAGAAATAAAGGGAAGAGAGACCAGAAAGAAGGAACTCAGATTGTCACTATTTGTTTATCTTACATATAGGAAATCCCAAAAATCCTGCCAAAAAGCTGTTAGAACTAATAACTTCAGCGAAGTTGCAGCATATAAAGTCAATGTACAAAAATCATTAACTGTTTTATACACCAATACTGAATCATTTGAAAAAGAATTCAAGAAAGCAATCTCATTTCCAATAGTTAAAAAATATAAAATAAATACCTAGGAATAGATTTAACCAGAGGCGAAAGTTCTCTATAATGAGAACTATAAAACATTGATGAAAGACATGAAAGAGGACACACAAAAAAATGAAAAGACATCTGATGTTCATGAATTGGAAGAATCAATATTATTTAAAATGTTCATACCACTCAAAGTAATTTATAGTTAATGCAATCTTAGCCAAAATCCTAATGGCCTTCTTCACAAAACTAGAAAAAAAACTACTGAAATTTGTATAGGGCAACAAAGTACACCAAATAGCCAAAGCAATCTTGAGTAAAAAGAAAGAAAGCAGGAGGCATTACACTTATTTTAAAATATAACAAAACTACAGTGATTAAAACAGCATGATATTAGTATAAAAACAGTTCCATAAACCAACAGAATAAATGTCTTAGACATACACGCACACATCTGCAGTCAGATGATATTTGACAAAAGTGCTAAAAATGCATTGGAAAAAGGATAGTCTTTTTAATAAATGGTGTTAGGAAAAGTGGATGTCCACATGAAGAATTAGAGATCCCTATTTCTCACTATGAACAAAAATCAACTAAAAATGGATTAAAGATATAAATGTGAGACCTGAAATTTTGAGACTATTAAAAGAAAACCTAGGAAAACCTTCAAGACATTGGAATTGGCAAGGATTTTCTGGATCAGACTCCAAAAGCACAGGAATTAAAAGCAACCATAGACAAATGGAATTTCACAAAACTAAAGAACTTTTGCACAGCAAAATAATGTATCAATAAAGAGACCACCTACAGAATGAAAGAAAATACTTGTAAGCTATATATCTGACAAGAGGTTAGCATAAAGAATATCTAAGGAACTTAAACAATTCAAGAACAAAAAGTAAATAATCCAGTTTCTAAATGGGCGGTAGATCTAACGAGAAATTTCTCAAAAACGATATATAAATTTCCAACGGGTACATGAAAAAAGTCCTCATTATCACTACTCATCAGGGGAATGTAAATCAAAACCACAATGTGATATCACCTCACTCTAGTATGTTTGGGTACTATGAAAAACAAAAATAGCAAGTGTTGGCAAGAATGTGGATAAAAGGAAAACTTTGTTCAATGTTGGTGGAAATGTAAATTAAGATTGCCCTCGTGGAAAATAGTATGGAGGTTACTTATAAAGCTAGAAATAGATTTAACATGTGATCCAGAAATCTCATTACAGGATATATATCCGAGGTAAACAAAATCCATCTGTTGATGGGACATCTGTACTCCCATGTTTACTTCAGCATTACTTACAATAGCTAAGAAATGGAAACAATCTAAATGTCTATCTACCAATTAATACATAAAGCAAATGTGGTACTGTTGTAGGGTAGGTTGGACCAAAATTAATATCTCAGGCTCTTGCCCTTTACTTAGAGAATTCTAAGCACAGGCTCAAACACGGCATGCAGCATGATAAGGTTTATTTAGAAAGTGAGAATACACAGGCACGTGAGGGCATCATTAAGGGAGAATGGGCTAGGAAAGGTAAAAAAGGGAAATTTCATATCCTGCTCTGTTCATCCTGGGTCCACGAGGTGAGAAGAAAAGAGAGCACCCTCCCCTTCCCCAGGCTTCTTATTAGCTTTGAATAGGGGAGTGGTTACACAGTACCACCCCCAGGTCCTAGGTAAGGGGAGGTGCATCCTGGGGAAGGGTCATATGATTGATGATAGGACTACATGGGGGTGGGATATATGTGGCCTTCAGCTCATGAACTTAATCTATCACCCTGACTTTTCCCACATCAGTACAATATACACAATGGAACATTACTTAGCCATAAAAGCATTAAATCCTGTCATTTGCAACAACGTAATGGAACTGTAGGTCACTATGTTAAGTGAAATAAGCCAAATATACAAAGACAAGTATCACATGATTTCACATATATGTGGAGTCTAAAAAATAGGTGATCTTACAGAAGTTAAAAATACGGAGTGGCAAGATGGCGGAATAGGAAGGGAGCACATTCATATTCTTCGGCAAGACACAGGTTAATAAAAGTGGAGATACTGCAGGGTCAAGGAAGAGTAGGGGAAGAAACAGCAGAGGAGACTCTTCCGGAGCTGGTGATTCACAGTGGACCTGCGTGGAGAGCGTGGGAGCCCGGGTTCGGGACACCAGCGGCAGACTCAGCGCACCAGCACGGGAACGCGAGGTGAGCCGAACCGCAATAGCCCGAGGCACCAGCGGGCAAGCGGAAAGAGGAGGCTAGAGGGAACGAGGCTTGAAACTCCGTGGGGAAAAGTTCACCGGGCTAACTAGAAGAGAGAGAGGAAAAAAATAAAAAAAAGTGGCCGAAACGGACACGAGTTTCTCTCTCTCCGCTCACCCCTCAAGGGCGAGCAAGACAAAGAGCAGGCGCCATTTTGGACATACGTCATAAGCAGGGCGACCTCAGGTCTGCACCGGCCCTGAGCTGAGCAGAAAAACCTGACTCTGGGAGGGTGAAATAACAGGAGATTAGGATCTAACTTGGCAACCCAGTGGGAGACTGCAGGAGAATTGGAGCCCTCACTGAAGGCAGCAGAGATTCCCTGTGTGGTCCTTGGGAAAGAGCTTCCAATCTCTGGCTCCTGTGGGTATATCATTTGCCTGCTAACTACCTCCAATTATGTTCAGCTGTGTGGAATTACTTCCCTTTTGAATCAAAAAAAAAAAAATAAAAGAAAGAGAGAGAGATTTACCATGCCTAACCTGGGAGTGTCATCTTTGACACACCCTCAACCCTGAGGAACCAAACACAGCTCTCAGTCCACACCCATCTCAAGCCTCTAAGGCTCCACCGAAAGCAGACAGTCCACTTAATCTAGAGTCATAGTATAAACAGAAAAAAAAAACACCACAGTGAAGAAACCAAGTATCTCCAACATGCCATACAACAAACGCAAAAACCGAGGTAACAAGAACAAGGAAGACACTATGACGCCCCCAAATGAAAAAGACACCCCAATTCAAGATTATGAAGATGATGAGATCGAAGAAATGCAAGAAGCGGATCTCAAAAAATTGATAAGAACATTAAGAAGTTCTCAAAAACAAATTCTTGAACTACAGAAATCCCTAATGGACAAGATAGAAAATCTCTCTCGTGAAAATGAAATATTAAGGAGGAATCAAAATGAAATGAAACAACTAGTGGAACAAGAAACTGTGATAGTGACGAGAAATCATAATGAAATGAAGAATTCAATAGATCAAATGACAAACACATTAGAGAGCCTTAAAAACAGAATGGGCGAAGCAGAAGAGAGAATATCAGACTTAGAAGACAGAGAACAGGAAAGGAAACAGGCAAACGAAAGAAAAGAAGAAGAAATTAGAAATCTAAAAAATATTGTCGGGAATCTACAGGATACTATTAAAAAATCTAACATTCGGGTTCTAGGAGTTCCTGAAGGCATGGAGAGGGAGAAAGAATTAGAAGGCATTTTTAGTGAGATACTAGCAGAAAATTTCCCAGGTTTGGAGAAGGACAGAGACATCCTAGTACAGGAAGCTCATAGAACCCCTAATAAACATGACCAAAAGAGATCATCACCACGACACGTTGTAATCAAACTCACCACAGTGAAACATAAAGAAAAGATTCTAAAAGGTGCAAGAGAGAAACGTCAGATTACTCTCAGAGGATCTCCAATTAGACTCACAGCAGACTTCTCATCAGAAACCCTAAAGCTAGAAGGGAATGGCGAGACATAGCCCAGGCACTAAGAGAGAAAAACTGCCAGCCCAGAATATTATATCCTGCAAAGCTCTCATTTGTGAATGAAGGTGAAATTAAGACTTTTCATAGCAAACAGAAACTGACAGAATTTGTTGCCACTCATCCTGCCCTGCAAAAGATGCTTAAAGATGTGTTACACACAGAAACACAGAAACATGGTCACCAATATGAAAGAAGGTAAAGGAAGGAAACCTCACAGCAAAAGATCACAGGAAGCTCAATTTCTCTTTGACATAGAATTAAACTCTGATGCTCTGTTAAATCAATGTGTGAAAGTAATCTATTATGTTCTCTTGATGTCTGTTAAATTCTAATTCTTCAAAAATAGCTGAATTTTTATTAAGAGCTATGGGTTATTTAAATATGTGCTTATTTTCAAAGATTTGAATAATCACCTTGTAACAATGATCAAATTTGGTCTATGTTATGTCATGATTTTAAGGAATCTTATTTCAACCAGATATTTTGGATTTTGATATTGGTCTATTATGCTATAACATAGCATATGTGCGTACATATTATATGTCCACATGGGGAAATTTTATTAAGAGTTTTATTTTAAATGGCTTTTAGATAAGATTGTCCATAAATTTAAGCTGCTAAAATCAATCAAAGATACATTTTAATTTGTGGGACCTGAATCTGTGTATCATATGTTTTAAACTTGCTGGTAGAAAGACACTAAAAACATTTTAGATGGTTGTGCTTAAGTTTACTGGTTAAACAAACTACACCATCTTAGATATTTAAGAGGTGTTTTCAAATACATGATTCTTAAAATGTATAGAAGGCATTGGACCTTCTGGTAAATGTTTTCTTAAGTTGTTATCTAATGGTTGAAACGGTTTGCTAAGTATTCATGTGATATTGCTATTGTCAGCAAGCGATCTAGGACTTGCTCCCTCATTTCTCTATTCTAAGCCCAACTTGTTCTTTCATTTCTCTATTCTCTTCAAAGTAGGAAACTAATTCTATTATGAAGGAATCTGTAGGATGCACAATTTAATCTTTAGACCTTATAAGAGATGGCTAACATTTTTCTGTAATAGCATAGCCAAAATAAGAACTTAACTAATAATCTCATAGCTAGATTCGCATCGCCACCAGCGAAGTATACAGTAAGTAGAAAAAAAAACCTCCCTTTCAGACCAAAGGGAAAGAAAGTTTCAAAGTGAGAATATAATTTTCCTCATGGGCATTGTCTACCTTAGAAAAACTACTACAGAACATGCCTGTGACTATAGACCTGTAGTTCAGGCCACCGAAGTTTAGAGATCGGACTTGGGCACTCCCTTGACTTGCATCCTCTGGTCTGCTTTAACACAAACCAGGAGGAAAAGAAAGCTAGGCATCAGAAGCAATGGGTGGCAGGCCTATTCATGGCTGATCTGTACGGTGATCTGCCCTCAAGGAGACCCAACAGGCCAGTCCACTGCAGTGGCTTTCAAAGTGGTAAGCCTGGGCTTCAGCAGAAGTCAGCTTGTGAAGAGCCCTGGCAGCTCTGCCAAGAGTTGGATCACTGGTTATGGACCTGGCCTGGATTCGAAGGTTGCCCAGGTCAGAGCCACAGATCTTATTGGCTCCAAGCTGAAAAGCCCTTCACTCAGCCCAACTTCCAAAGTGACCACTGCAGCTGAGGGGATGGTCAAGTAGGGTCAGCAACATTGCAGGCAGAACTGTAAATTTCTTGTTAGAGATGCCCCCTGCCTTTACCTGGCCAGCTCTCCTCCCAGGCCAGCCAAGTAATGAAAGTCAACAGAGTGCCTTCCCCTAGGAGGTTCACACCTCCCTTAGGATATACCCCATGTGAAGAGATAGATAGGTCTGGGCCTCTTCACTTACAAGGCCTAAAGCCCACCAGATTATTATCAAGCCCCTTCTATCAGGTTCTGTTTGCCTCTCAATCAGAAAACTTAATTATAGCTTAGACAGCACCTTTCTTAGCTCCTCTAATAATGACTCTGTCCTTTGTTCTAGACCCTGTCTAGCACACTTGGGCCTCATTCCTTTGTAATCATAACCTCTACTCTACCACCAATGGCTCTACTCCCAACCTGTGTGTACTGATGGTCCTCTTCCCCACTTAATGCTGTATAATTGTTCAAACCTGGTTAAGGCCACTCTTAGGATCATTGGTTACTATCCTCACCCTGTCTTTTATGACCTTGTCTAAATATGATCAGAGTCGGCAAACTTGGAAGGCTTCCATAGCCTTGGCAACTCATGACGACAGCCTAGGATGGTTACTGGCGCCATAAACTAGAGTGTCAATTTGTTGGGTCAACAACAGGAGCCACTGTGCGCTTGCTCCTGATGTGGGATCTCTGTCCTTAATGTGCTGAACATTTTGAATTAATGCTATAACTAGTACTCAAACAGTATGTTTCACTTTGTGTTTCTATGTGGGTGCAAACTGTTGAAATCTTTATACTAAATTGATCTTCTGTATATAAAGAGAATTGAAAATGAATCTTGATGCAAATGGAAGGGGAGAGGGAGCGGGAGAGGGGAGGGTTGCGGGTGGGAGGGAAATTATGGGAAGGGGAAGCCATTGTAATCCATAAGCTGTATACTGGAAATTTATATTCATTAAATAAAAGTTAAAAAAAAAAGTTAAAAATACAGAGACCAGTGCTGTGGTGTAGTGGGCTGGGCCTCTGCCTGCAGCTCTGGAATCCCATATGGGCACCAGTTCATGTCCCAGCTGCTCCTCTTCCAGTCCAGCTCTGTGCTATGGCCTGGGAAAGCAGTGGAAAATGGCCCACATGCTTGGGCCCCTGCACCTCCGTGAGAGACCCAGAAGAAGCTCCTGGCTTCTGGTTTCAGATGGACTGAGCTCCGGCCATTGCAGCCATCTGGGGAGTGAACCAGTGGGTGGAGAACCTTTCTCTCTGTCTCTCCCTCTCTCTGTCTGTAACTCTATCTCTCAAAGGAATAAATAAAATCTTTAAAATATATATATGCATATATATGTATATATATATATATATATATATATATATATATATATATAAAATGGTACTTACCAGAGGCTGGGGACAGAAGTAGTAATGGACAGATGGGAAAACTTTTGCAGCTAGATAGGAGTAAGAAATGCTGGGGTTTAGAGAGCGGCAAGATGGCTGAATAGGCAGGGAGCACACTATTAGTCCGGGGGAGAGATAGTTTAATATAAGTTAGTTTAATATAAGTGGAGATACTGCAGGGTCAAGGAAGAGGAGGGGATGAAACAGCAGAGGAAACTCTTCCGGAACTAATGATTCACAGTGGACCTGCGTGGAGAGCATGGGAGCCCAAGCTCAGGACACCAGCGGCAGACTCAACACACCAGCGCTGGAACGCGAGGTGAGCCGAACCTCAATAGCCCGAGGCACCAGCGGGCAAGCAGAAAGAGGAGGCTAGAGGGAATGAGGCTTGAAACTCCGTGGGGAAAAATTCACCGGGCTAACTAGAAGAGAGAGAGGAAAAAAATAAAAAAAGTTACCGATACGGACACAAGTTTTTCTCTCTCCGCTCACCTCTCAAAGGCGAGCAAGACAGAGCAGGCGCCATTTTGGACATACGTCATAAGCAGGGCGACCTCAGGTCTGCACCGGCCCTGAGCCTAGCAGAAACACCTGACTCTGGGGGGAGGGGTGAAATAACAGGAGATTAGCATCTAACTTGGCAACCCAGTGGGAGACTGCAGGAGAATTGGAGCCCACACTGAGGGCAGCAGAGATTCCCTGTGTGGTCCTTGGGAAAGAGCTTCCGATCTCTGGCTCCTGTGGGTATATCATTTGCCTGCTAACTACCTCCAATTATGTTCAGCTGTGTGGAATTACTTCCCTTTTGAATCAAAAAAAGAAAGAGAGATTTACGACACCTAACCTGGGAGTGTCATCTTTGACACACCCTCAACCCTGTGGAACCAAACACAGCTCTCAGTCCACACTCATCTCAAGCCTCTAAGGCTCCACTGAAAGCAGACAGTCCACTTAATATAGAGCCATAGTGTAACAAGAAAAAACACCACAGTGAAGAAACCAAATATCTCCAACATGCCATACAACAAACGCAAAAACCGAGGTAACAAGAACAAGGAAGACACTGTGACGCCCCCAAATGAAAAAGACACCCCAATTCAAGATTATGAAGATGATGAGATAGAAGAAATGCAAGAAGCAGATCTCAAAAAATTGATAAGAACATTAAGAAGTTCTCAAAAACAAATTCTTGAACTACAGAAATCCTTAATGGACAAGATAGAAAATCTCTCTCGTGAAAATGAAATATTAAGGAGGAATCAAAATGAAATGAAACAACTAATAGAACATGAAACTGTGATAGTGACAAAAAACCACAATGAAATGAAGAACTCAATAGATCAAATGACAAACACATTAGAGAGCCTTAAAAACAGAATGGGCAAAGCAGAAGAGAGAATATCAGACTTAGAAGACAGAGAACAGGAAAGGAAACAGGCAAACCAAAGAAAAGAAGAAGAAATTAGAAATCTAAAAAAATATTGTCGGGAATCTACAGGATACTATTAAAAAACCCAACATTCGGGTTCTAGGAGTTCCTGAAGGCATGGAGAGGGAGAAAGAATTAGAAGGCATTTTCAGTGAGATACTAGCAGAAAATTTCCCAGGTTTGGAGAAGGACAGAGGCATCTTAGTACAGGAAGCTTATAGAACCCCTAATAAACATGACCAAAAGAGATCATCACCACGACACGTTGTAATCAAACTCACCACAGTGAAACATAAAGAAAAGATCCTAAAATGTGCAAGAGAGAAACGTCAGATTACTCTCAGAGGATCTCCAATTAGACTCACAGCAGACTTCTCATCAGAAACCCTACAAGCTATGAAGGGAATGGCGAGACATAGCCCAGGCACTAAGAGAGAAAAACTGCCAGCCCAGAATACTATATCCTGCAAAGCTCTCATTTGTGAATGAAGGTGAAATTAAGACTTTTCATAGCAAACAGAAACTGACAGAATTTGTTGCCACTCATCCTGCCCTGCAAAAGATGCTTAAAGATGTGTTACACACAGAAACACAGAAACATGGTCACCAATATGAAAGAAGGTAAAGGAAGGAAACCTCACAGCAAAAGATCACAGGAAGCTCAATTTCTCTTTGACATAGAATTAAACTCTGATGCTCTGTTAAAGCAATGTGTTAAAGTAATCTATTATGTTCTCTTGATGTCTGTTCAATTCTAATTGTTCAAAAACAGCTGAATTTTTATTAAGAGCTATGGGTTATTTAAATATGTGCTTATTTTCAAAGATTTGAATAATCACCTTGTAACAATGATCAAATTTGGTCTATGTCATGTCATGATTTTAAGGAATGTTATTTCAACCAGATATTTTGGATTTTGAGCCTTCCTGGCATTCTTGACAGGCATTCAAAAAATCAAAGTTTCAAACAATCTGGTCTCTAAAATTTCCAGTAAATCCTGGACTTTGGTTTTTCCAGTTTGGGCCCAACTGAAAAATCGAAGGACCTATGTCTCTCATGTTATAGAGACACCAACTAATCAGGCTATTTGGATTATATTAGAAGGACTGTCAAGATGTGATGTGGTACCAGACTTTAAGTTTCTATAATGGAAAATGCTATTAATACAAATGTTTGAGAATTAAAAAGTCTAATGATCTTGTGTTACTAGACATGATAGTTATCTTAATGAGAAAGCCCCAGAGGCCTAAAGGGTTAAATACTTGTAAAATCCTACAGGTGCTTTCAAAAATACTGTGAAGGAAGCAAGTGCCTCTTGTTGGTTGATGAGTTTATAATTTTAAACATGGCAACTTAAAGTCTTTTGTCATCCATAGTTATATATGATGTGCTGCTCATAAAACTAAAGCATTGTTGGTTCTGTGTTTAGCTGTCCTCCTATAGGTTCCTATGGACGTTTTCCAGCCACTATTATTGTATTCATTACTTTGGGATGGCTCTGTATACAGATGAAGCCAATAATGTATTAACAGTACCAACTGAGAAAAAGTATGGTTAACTGAGGTTACTAAAAACAAAAAGCAATTCAAATCAATTGGCAATCTACAAAAAGAGTTAAAGATTTTAAAAGCTATTATTAAAATTGCTATATTGGTCTATTATGCTATGTTATATGTGTGTACATATTGTATGTCCACATGGGGAAATTTTATTAAGAGTTTTATTTTAAATGGCTTATAGATAAGATTGTCCATAAATTTAAGCTGCTAAAATCAATCAAAGATACATTTTAATTTGTGTGACCTGAATCTGTGTATCATATGTTTTAAACGTGTTGGTAGATAGAAACTAAAAACATTTTAGATGGTTGTGCTTAAGTTTACTGGCTAAACAAACTACACCATGTTAGATATTTAAGAGGTGCTTTGAAATACATGATTCTTAAAATGTATAGAAGGCATTGGACCTTCTGGCAAATGTTTTCTTAAGTTGTTATCTAATGGTTGAAACGGTTTGCTAAGTATTCATGTAATATTGCTATTGTCAGCAAGCGATCTAGGACTTGCTCCCTCATTTCTCTATTCTAAGCCCAACCTGTTCTTTCATTTCTCTATTCTCTTCAAGGTAGGAAAATAATTCTATTATAAAGGAATCTGTAGGACGCATAATTTAATCTTTAGACCTTATAAAAGAGATGGCTAACATTTTTCTGTAATAGCATAGCCAAAATAAGAACTTAAATGAAAATCTCATAGCTAGATTCACTTCGCCATCAGTGAAGTATACAGTAAGTAGAAAAAACCTCCCTTTCAGACCAAAGGGAAAGAAAGTTTTAAAGTGAGAATATAATTTTCCTCATGGGCATTGTCTACCTTAGAAAAACTACTACAGAACATGCCTGTGACTATAGACTTGTACTTCAGGCCACCGAAGATTAGAGATGGGAAACGGGCACTCCCTTGACTTGCATCCTCTGGTCTGCTTTAACACAAACCAGGAGGAAAAGAAAGCTAGGCATCAGAAGCAATGGGTGGCAGGCCTATTCATGGCTGATCTGTACGGTGATCTGCCCTCAAGGAGACCCAACAGGCCAGTCCACTGCAGTGGCTTTCAAAGTGGTAAGCCTGGGCTTCAGCAGAAGTCAGCTTGTGAAGAGCCCTGGCAGCTCTGCCAAGAGTTGGATCACTGGTTATGGACCTGGCCTGGATTCGAAGGTTGCCCAGGTCAGAGCCACAGATCTTATTGGCTCTAAGCTGAAAAGCCCTTCACTCAGCCCAACTTCCAAAGTGACCACTGCAGCTGAGGGGATGGTCAAGTAGGGTCAGCAACATTGCAGGCAGAACTGTAAATATCTTGTTAGAGATGCCCCCTGCCTTTACCTGGCCAGCTCTCCTCCCAGCCCAGCCAAGTAATGAAAGTCAACAGAGTGCCTTCCCCTAGGAGGTTCACACCTCCCTTAGGATATACCCCATGGGAAGAGATAGATAGGTCTGGGCCTCTGAATTTACAAGGCCTAAAGCCCACCAGATTATTATCAAGCCCCTTCTATCAGGTTCTGTTTGCCTCTCAATCAGAAAAATTACTTGTAGCTTAGACAGCACCTTTCTTAGCTCCTCTAATAATGACTCTGTCCTTTGTTCTATGCCCTGTCTTGTGCACTTGGGCCTCATTCCTTTGTAATCATAACCTCTACTCTACCACCAATGGCTCTACTCCCAACCTGTGTGTACTGATGGTCCTCTTCCCCACTTAATGCTGTATAATTGTTCAAACCTGGTTAAGGCCACTCTTAGGATCATTGGTTACTATCCTCACCCTGTCTTTTATGACCTTGTCTAAATATGATCAGAGTCGGCAAACTTGGAAGGCTTCCATAGCCTTGGCAACTCATGACGACAGCCTAGGATGGTTACTGGCGCCATAAACTAGAGTGTCAATTTGTTGGGTCAACAACAGGAGCCACTGTGCGCTTGCTCCTGATGTGGGATCTCTGTCCTTAATGTGCTGAACATTTTGAATTAATGCTATAACTAGTACTCAAACAGTATGTTTCACTTTGTGTTTCTATGTGGGTGCAAACTGTTGAAATCTTTATACTAAATTGATCTTCTGTATATAAAGAGAATTGAAAATGAATCTTGATGCAAATGGAAGTGGAGAGGGAGTGGGAGAGGGGAGGGTTGCGGGTGGGAGAGAAGTTATGGGGGGGGGGAAGCCATTGTAATCCATAAGCTGTACACTGGAAATTTATATTCATTAAATAAAAGTTAAAAAAAATAAATTTTAACCAAAAAGTGATCCCTGTTAAATATGAGAGTGGGAATAAGAGAGGGAGGAGATGTACAATTTGGGACATGCTCAATCGGACTTGCCCCAAATGGTGGAGTTAGAAATGTGCCAGGGGATTCCAATACAATCCCATCAAGGTGGCATGTACCAATGCCATCTCACTTGTCCAAGTGATCAACTTCATTTCACAATTGATCACATTGATAGGTCTAGAGTCAAAGGGATCACAAAAGACTCGTGTCTGCTAATACTAACTGATAGAATCAAAAAGGGAGAGAACGATCCAACATGGGAAGCAGGATACACAGCAGACTCATAGAATGGCAGATGTCCTAAGTAGCACTCTGGCCTCAGAATCAACCCTCAAGGCATTCGGATCTGGCTGAAGAGCCCATGAGAGTATAGTAGGCATGGAAAGCCAAGAAACTCTGTAACAAAAAAAAAAAAAAAAACGAAGACCTAAATGAAAGATCTCTGTGAGTGAGATCCCAGTGGAAAGACCAGGGGCCATCAAGGAAGGAGGTACCTTTCTCTGAAGGGAGGAGAGAACTTCCACTTTGACTATGACCCTGTCAGAACAAGATCGAAGTCGGCGAACGCTAAAGGCTTCCATAGCCTTGGCAACTCATGACTAGAGCCTAGGGAGATTACTGACGCCATAAACAAGAGTGTCAAATTGTTAAGTCAACAACAGGAGTCACTGTGTACTTACGTCTCATGTGGGATCTGTCCTTAATATGTTGTGCAATGTGAAGTAATGCTATAACTAGTACTGAAAGAGTATTTTTACACTTTGTGTTTGTGTTTCTGTGTGGGTGCAAACTGATGAAATCTTTACTTAATATATACTGAATCGATCTTCTGTATATAAAGATAATTGAAAATGAAAAAAAAACACTTGGTTTTAAATTGGACATTGCATAGAAAATTAATCAATTTTTTAAAAATATCATGTAGGATCTCTGTCCTTAATTTGCTGTACATTGTGATTTAATGCTATAACTAGTACTCCAACAGTATTTTTCACTTTATGTTTCTATGTGGGTGCAAACTGTTGATATCTTTACTTATTATATAGTAAACTGATCTTCTGTATATAAAGAGAATTGAAAATGAATCTTGATGTTAATGGAAGGGGAGAGGGAGCGGGAAAGGGGAGGGTTGCGGGTGGGAGGGAAGTTATGGGGGGGGAAGCCATTGTAATCCATAAGCTGTATTTTGGAAATTTATATTCATTAAATAAAAGTTTAAAAAAAAGAAATGCTGGGGTTCTAATGCACAGTGAGGTAACTACAGGTAATGTATTGTATAGTTCTCTATTTTAAAAAGAACTGAAAGACAGGATTTGGGATGTTTTCAACATAAAAAAATGTTAAATGCTTAAAAGAATCAATATATTAAACTTATTAGATATTACACAAAGTATACACGTAACATCACATAGTACCCCATAAATATTCAAAATTTTTATATGTCTGTTAAAATTTTTAAAATGCAAAAATTAAATGGGGATGTAATAATTGCAGCCAGTTTATAAAGAATTCCTGCTCTCAGGAATAAATAAAATAACATATGTATAGTTCTAAATATGATATCAGTAATAAAAACAAGACCACATTAAAAATAAAAATTAAGGCAGGGGGCAGATGCCCCCTGCCTTTACCTGGCCAGCTCTCCTCCCAGCCCAGCCAAGTAATGAAAGTCAACAGAGTGCCTTCCCCTAGGAGGTTCACACCTCCCTTAGGATATACCCCATGGGAAGAGATAGATAGGTCTGGGCCTCTTAACTTACAAGGCCTAAAGCCCACCAGATTATTATCAAGCCCCTTCTATCAGGTTCTATTTGCCTCTCAATCAGAAAACTTAATTGTAGCTTAGACAGCACCTTTCGTAGCACATCTAATACTGACTCTGTCCTTTGTTCTAGACCCTGTCTAGCACACTTGGGCCTCATTCCTTTGTAATCATAACCTCTACTCTACCACCAATGGCTCTACTCCCAACCTGTGTGTACTGATGGTCCTCTTCCCCACTTAATGCTGTATAATTGTTCAAACCTGGTCAATGCCACTCTTAGGATCATTGGTTACTATCCTCACTCTGTCTTTTATGACCTTGTCTAAATATGATCAGAGTCGGCAAACTTGGAAGGCTTCCATAGCCTTGGCAACTCATGACGACAGCCTAGGGTGGTTACTGGCGCCATAAACTAAAGTGTCAATTTGTTGGGTCAACAACAGGAGCCACTGTGCACTTGCTCCTCATGTGGGATCTCTGTCCTTAATGTGCTGTACATTGTGATTTAATGCTATAACTAGTACTCAAACAGTATGTTTCACTTTGTGTTTCTATGTGGGTGCAAACTGTTGAAATCTTTATACTAAATTGATCTTCTGTATATAAAGAGAATTGAAAATGAATCTTGATGTGAATGGAAGGGGAGAGGGAGCGGGAGAGGGGAGGGTTGTGGGTGGGAGGGAAGTTATGGGAGGGGGAAGCCATTGTAAACAAAAGCTGTATACTGGAAATTTATATTCATTAAATAAAAGTTAAAAATAAAATAAAAAAATAAAAAATAAAAATTAAAACATTAATAAAAATTAAATTTAAAATATTGAAAAATGTTGTTAAGTCCAGGTAACATGCTTTGGGGAATGGTAATTTAGAATACCCTTTGAAAGGAATGAATTCTGAAAAAAAATGGAGCTTGTTTAAGCATTTTAAATAGTTCTCATGGAAGTAGACATAACAAAATATTTCAAGAAAAAAATATCTAGGGCAGTCCAAAGAAATAATAGATACATGAAACATTTTGTAATCTCTCATCTTATATGACAGTCATGAAGAAATGGGATTAAAATTGCTACAGAGGGACACAAGAGACCTGATTTATATACTCAGCTCTACCACAAAGTGTGTCATTTTGAACAACTGTCACACTGAACCAACCCTATGTCTTGTTGTCCCATAAGTAAACTAAAGCTAATAACACCCCTGTCACAAGGTTGTTGGGAGGATCAAGTCAGATAAGGTTCATTGAAGTCTTTGGAAACTTTAAAAGTATGATTCAGATATAAATGATTGTTATGATCACTCAGATAATCTGTTACAGAAAAGTGTATAAAGCACTCCCAAAGTGCTTTCATTCAATTTACACTATGAAAACCTGTGTTTCTACTCCAATGTGATGGGTGCCAGGAAATACAAAATTCATTGTTGCGTCAATAAGAGAATTTCATATCAAATATATAGTAATTCATTATGATTTGTTTTAAATATCCAAGAGAAGAACAAGAGGTGGGGGAATAATTCAACATTTGGTGTCAGGTGCCAACTGGCCAAAGTGGAGCCGTTTCCTTTAGCTTAGCAACAAACTGTTATTCTGCTTGGTTTCTAAGACACACATACTTTTGGTCTGAATGTTTAAGAGTCCAATTAGCACATGTCATTTAACTGGGAACATATGACCAACTGGTCTGGCAATACATTTTAGTTTTTTTTTTCTTTCCCAAACCAAACCATCAAAAGGAGAATATTCACCAGCATGGGTAAAAGTAGTTAATACAAAGAAAAATTTTTATATGTTGTTTGCTCTCTGGCATCATTTCATAGAAAGCCAAAACTGAGAAAAATTTCAAGTATGTCTTCCCAGTGCCCAGCTCTTTGGCATCACCTCCCACTTCACTGTCCCTATACACTGTCATACAGAACTCTGATGCTTCCCAGTACTCAAAGACATTTCTATTTTTATGCTGTGAGTGGAAGATGCAATATGATCAAAGCTAGTTTAAGCAGAGATGGAGAGTGGAGGAGAGGACAAGACAGCATGAAAGAGACCCCTTAAAAGACTGTGAATGCTTGCCTCATGAATTCAGGTGTGAATTCAAAAACTGTTGTAACCTCAAGTTTTATTTAATTTTAATTAGAACAACAGAACTTTGTTCATTTTATAAGAGCAATAAACTCTGTGGATTGAGGACACAGAGATAGCTTAATGTCAAAATCAAATGCACTTCCCACGTATTTAGTGGTATACATAGTTGTTATAGAGCCAAAGCTGCTTGAGCATATGAGGTATTTATGTACCTAAAAATAATTGAGATAATTTTTACACTAACACATCAAGCATTTCTGGAATCATTTTTCTCTTCTATTTCTGCCCTCCCTCCATTTGTTCATTTAAGATAGAGTGCTTTTGGATGTGAAATGAAGTTACTGTCTGAATCCCACTCACGTGTCTATACCACCCTGTTCCCAAATTAGAAGAAACAAATCTTTGTGCCAAGGGTTCTCAAAAACTCCTGACTCAAGATTCTTTGCATAAAACATGTACAACTGCCCTGAACAGTTTCTAGAAACTCAAAATAACAGGTGGTGCCTGCCTTTAGGAAAGGCATGATCGTTGAGGCTCTGCTAACATGAGTAGCTCCTAAAATTGGCAGCCCTAGCTGAAAGTGGACTAGAGCAGAGAATGAGAAGGGAAGTGCAAGCGTATGCAGAAAGGCAAAAAAAAAAAAAGCACACTTTGAGAAAAATCCCCATATTCTTTTAACATGCATCATTAGAGAATGATAAATTTTTCTAAAACATTTAAAAGATAATTTAATAATACAGACTTTGAACAGGGGAATACCTTGGAACCCCAAACAAGATAAGTGAATTTTAAACAAGATTGTATCAAGAGGGCACAGACTTCCTGAGAAAATAAAAAAACTGGAAGATGAAAGAGACATGGTATCTAAACATTAGCCCCACCAATTGTGAAATGTAAACAATAAACTAAATCCTCCCATTTTACCTCTAGAGAGTAAAGTAGTTGTAATACATATTGTTGGATTTTGCCCCTCCCAGAGCCACTCAAGAACTTAATCAACCTAAATAATATTTATGGCTATTAATAGCTTATTAGAAGTAAAAATTGCAGGAGCCGGCACTGTGGCACAGCAGGTTAACGCCCTAGCCTGGAGCGCCGGCATCTCATATGGGCGCCGGTTCTAGTCCCAACTGCTCCTCTTCCAATCCAGCTCTCTGCTATGGCCTGGGATAGCAGTAGAAGATGGCCCAAGTCCTTGGGCCCTTGCACCCACATGGGAGACCCGGAGGAAGCTCCTGGCTCCTGGCTTTGGATCAGCACAGCTCTGGCCGTTGCAGCCATCTGGGAGTGAACCAGTGGATGGAAGAACTCTCTGTCTCTACCTCTCTAAGTAATTCTGTCTTTCAAATAAATAAAATAAATCTCTAAAAAAAAGAAATAAAAATTGTAGTAATGACCAATGACATAATTTACCCCAGAAGATTATTCCAGTTGAAAGAATATTAAACTACTCTCAATAATATAATGCCTTAATTCAAAAGAATGAGAATTATAATGGCATTTCTGAATCTCTGATCAAATAGTGGTACTATTTCATGAAATAAGAATTTTCAGAAACTCTCTCACAAGGTGAACAGATATTATGTACAAATTCAACCATAATAAAGTATTTCTGCTCCATGACTTTCCTCTTATACTGGCATGAGACTGATTGGCATATTCAGGGCTTGTGTTGTGGTGCAGTATGGGCATCGGTTCAAGCCACCCAGCTGCAAGGGCAGGCACTGTGGCGCAGGAGGTGAACATCCCACCTGCAGTGCTGGCAACCCATATGGGTGCTGATTTGAGTCCCAGCTACTCCACTTGCTCCCTGCTAATGTGCATGGAAGAACAGCAGAAGATGGCCCAATTATTTGAACCCCTGCTACCCATGTAAAAAAAAAAAACAGAAGCTCCTGGTTCCTGGCTTCGGCCTGGCCCAGCCCTGGCCAATGCAGCCATTTGGGGAGAAACCCAGCAGATGTAGCACATGGAAGATCTCTTTGTATCTCCTCTCTCTCTCGCTCACTCTCTCTGTAACTCTACCTTTCAAATAAATAAATCTTTTAAAAAAAAAAGTCCCAGCTGCTCCACTTCCAATTCAGCTCCCTTCTAACATACTTGGGAAAGCAGCAGAAGATGGACCAAATATTCAGTCTCCATATTGGAGACCCAGATGAAGCTTCTGGCTTCCACGAGGCCCAGCCCCAGCCCCAGCTACTTCAGCCATTTAGGGAGTGAACCAATTGATGAAGATTGGTCTCTGTCTCACACTTTCTCCCTCTGTAACTCTGCCTTTCAAATAAATAAATAAATCTTTTAAAATAAAGAGTTGGAAAATTGAAGACTGGTCCTATAGAAACCAACTTCTGTGATGGTGAGGCACAGTGCTACAAAAATCTGCTCCTCCATAAAAACATTTAGAACACTAGCAAAATGTGTCAAAAAGAACTTTTTCGGAAACTTTTTCCAGAAATTAACAAAATGCTTCAAACAATCTAAAGATCATTTATTCACATTGAATCTCAGTAAGAACAGTGGTCATTGTGGCATGTAAACTTGTTCTATTCTCCCCCCTTTCTCCCCAACTGCATAATAACCTTTGGAAACTAACAGCCTTGAAATCATGGTAACTATTAAAATAAGCACTTAACTGCCAATGCTGGAGGCAGAATGAATTCTGTGGTTCTGCAAAACCCTATCTGTACATAACTGTTCACTATTTGACCTACCTAGAGGTTCCATGGAAACTATGACTCAAGGTCCTTGTCTTCATCTGAACGGACACAGAGCTTACTCAGAGTAAACAGCCTTTTAGTCAAGACATCTATTGAAATAATTCAGTAGCAATTGTTTAACATTATAGTTGTCTGAGACAGTGATAACAGCTGGAGCAAGAAAGAAACTTATGAAATAACAAAATGAAAGGTAGAGGTCAGCGCTGTGGCGTAGTGGGGAGCAGGAAGAATATGATTTCCATTGTTGGTAAATGATATTATGAAAATGATCAGAGATTTTATTGCCATACCTAGTTGGGGGTGGGGCAGGAGGCATTCAGTAAAAACTATCCCCTGAGGAAGTGAAAATGTTAGATTTAATAAAACAAAAACTCTGACATCATAGAAATACAAACAATCCTCAGAGGTTAACAGAAAATTACGTAGCAACAAATTTGATAACCTAGAATAAATGGAGAAATTTCTGAACATGTGCACATTACCAAGATTAAATAACAGGAACAGGCATTGTGGTACACCAGGTTAAGCTTGTGATGCCTGCATAACATATGAAAGTGCTTGGCTCAAGTTCCAGCTATACTGCTTCTGAGCCAGCTTTCTTCAAATGTACCTGCAAGGCAGCAGTGATAAGCCAAGTATTTGGGTTCTTTTTACACACACACACACACACACAGGAGACTAAAATGGAATTCTTAACTTTTGGTCTAGGCCTGGTTCGACCCTGGTTGTTGTGAGCATTTGGGGAGTAAACCAGATGGAAGATATTCTCTCTCTCTCTCTCTCTCTCTCTCTCTCTCTTTCATCCTCACACCCTCTGTTTCAAATAAATATGTAAATAAGTCTTCAAAAATAAATTACTCATGGAGAAAGAAAATAAACAAGCTAATCATGAATAGTAAGATTAAGTCAGTAACGAAAATCTCCCATCAAAAAAGGCCCAGAATCAGATAGCTTCACTTCTGAAGTGAATATTTTTTATTTCAGAGACAAAGAGAAACACAGAAAGACACCAACTATGCATTGGATCACTTCCCAAATGCCCACAATGGCTAGGATTGAGATAAGCAGGAGCCAGGAACCAAAATCACAATCCAGGTCTCCACAGGGAAAGCAGGAACAAGATTACTTGAGTTATCACTTCTGCTTCCCAAGGTCTGCATTAGCAAGAGGCTGAACTCAGGAGAACCAACAGACTAGCTTCCCTGATAAACATAGATGCAAAAATTCTCAACAAAATTCTGGCCAATTGAATCCAACAACCCCATCTGAAAGATCATCCACCCAGACCAAGTGGGATTTATCTCTGGTACAAAAGGATGGTTCAACATTTGCAAATCAATCAATGTGATACATCATATTAGCAAATTGAAGAACAAAAGCCATATGATTATCTCAATAGAGGCAGAGAAAGCATTTAATAAAATACAATATCCTTTCATGATGAAAACCTTAAGCAAATTGGGTATAGAATGAATATTCCTCAACACAATCGAGGCAATTTATGACAAACTCAGGGCCAGCATCCTACTGAATGGAGAAAAGTTGGACGCAATCCCACTGAGATCTGGTACCAGACAGGGATGCCCACTCTCACCACTGCTATTCAATAAAGTCCTGGAAGTTTTAAACAGAACCATTAGACAAGAAAAATAAATCAAAAGGCTACAAATTGGGAAGGAGGAAGTCAAACTATCCCTATTTGCAGATTACATGATTCTATATATAGGGGATGCAAAAGATTCCACCAAAAGGCTATTGGAACTCATAGAAGAGTCTGGTGAAGTAGCAGCATATAAAATCAACATACAAATATCAACAGTCTTTATATACACAGACAATATCCCGGCTGAGAAAGAACTTCGGAGATAAATCCCACTCACAATAAGTATAAAAGATCAAATACCGGCTGGCACCACAGCTCACTAGGCTAATCCTCTGCCTGCGGCACCGGCACACCGGGTTCTAGTCCCAATCGGGGCGCCAGATTCTGCCCCGGTTGCTCCTCTTCCAGGTCAGCTCTCTGCTGTGGCCCGGGAGGGCAGTGGAGGATGGCCCAAGTCCTTGGGCCCTGCACCCGCATGGGAGACCAGGAGAAGCACCTGGCTCCTGGCTTTGGATCAGCGCAGTGCGCCAGCCACAGTGCGCTGGCCGCAGCGGCCATTGTGGGGTGAACCAATGGAAAAGGAAGACCTTTGTCTCTGTCTCTCTCTCTTTCTCTCACTGTCCACTCTGCCTGTCCAAAAAAAAAAAATCAAATACCTTGGAGTAAATTTAAGCAAGGATGTTTTAGATCTCTACAATAAAATTACAAAGCACTAAAGAAAGAAAAGAAGACAGTAAAAAAGTAAAAATTTTCCATGTTCTTGGGTTGGAAGAATCAACATCATCAAAATGTCCATACCACCAAAAGCAATTGACAGACTCAATGCAATCCCAATCAAAATACCAGTGACATTCTTCACAGATCTAGGAAAAATGATGCCAAAATTCATATGGAAATACAAGAGATCCCGAATAGCTAAAGAAATCTTATAAAACAAAAACAAAGCCAGAGGAATCACAATACCGGATTTTAAGACCTACTACAAGGCAGTTATAATCAAAACAGCTTGGTATTGGTACAAAAACAGATGGATAGACCAATGGAACAGAATAGAACTGCCAAAAATCAATCCAAGCACCTGAAACCAACTTAAATTTGACCAAGGAGCTATAATCAATCCATGGAGCAAGGGCAGTCTTTTCAACAAACGGTTCTTGGAAAACTGGATTTCCGCATGCAGAAGTATCAAGCAGGACCGTACCTTACACCTTACATGAAAATCCATTCAAAATGAATTAGAGACCTAAATGTATGACCTGATACCATCTAATCACTACAGAACACTGGGGAAACCCTGCAAGACATTGGCACAGGCAACGAGTTCTTGGAAAAGACCCTAGAGGCACAGGCAATCAAAGTCAAAATCAACTGATGGGATTATATCAAATTGATAAGCTTCTATACTGCAAAAGAAACACTCAGGAAAGTGAGGAGGCAACTGACAAAATGGGAGAAATTATTTGCAAACAGTGCAACTGTTAAAGGATTAATAACCAGAACATATACAGAGATCAAGAAACTCCACAACAACAAAACAAACAACTCAATTAAGAAATGGGGGGAAGAGGCGGCAAGATGGCGGAATAGGCAGGAAGCACACTTAGTCCGGGGGGAAAGAAAGTTTAATATAAGTGGAGATACTGCAGTGTCAAGGAAGAGTAGGGGATGAAACAGCAGAGGAAACTCTTCCGGAACTAGTGATTCACAGTGGACCTGCGTGGAGAGCGTGGGAGCCCAAGTTCGGGACACCAGCAGCAGACTCAACGCGCCAGCGCTGGAACGCGAGGTGAGCCGAACCTCCATAGCCCGAGATACCAGCAGGCAAGCGGAAAGAGGAGGCTAGAGGGAACGAGGCTTGAAACTCCGTGGGAAAAGTTCACCAGGCTAACTAGAAGAGAGAGAAAAAAAAAATAAAAAAAGTGACTGATACGGACACAAGTTTCTCTCTCTCCGCTCACCTCTCACAGGCGAGCAAGACAGAGCAGGCGCCATTTTGGACATACGTCATAAGCTGGGCGACCTCAGGTCTGCACCGGCCCTGAGCCTAGCAGAAAAACCTGACTCTGGGGGGAGGGGTGAAATAACAGGAGATTAGCATCTAACTTGGCAACCCAGTGGGAGACTGCAGGAGAATTGGAGCCCACACTGAGGGCAGCAGAGATTCCCTGTGTGGTCCTTGGGAAAGAGCTTCCGATCTCTGGCTCCTGTGGGTATATCATTTGCCTGCTAACTACCTCCAATTACGTTCAGCTGTGCGGAATTACTTCCCTTTTAAATCAAAAAAAGAAAGAGAGATTTACGACACCTAACCTGGGAGTGTCATCCTTGACACACCCTCAACCCTGAGGAACCAAACACAGCTCTCAGTCCACACTCATCTCAAGCCTCTAAGGCTCCACTGAAAGCAGACAGTCCACTTAATATAGAGCCATAGTGTAACAAGAAAAAACACCACAGTGAAGAAACCAAATATCTCCAACATGCCAAACAACAAACGCAAAAACCAAGCTAACAAGAACAAGGAAGAAACTATGTCGCCCCCAAATGAAAAAGACACCCCAATTCAAGATTATGAAGATGATAAGATCGAAGAAATGCAAGAAGCAGATCTCAAAAAATTGATAAGAACATTAAGAAGTTCTCAAAAACAAATTCTTGAACTACAGAAATCCTTCATGGACAAGATAGAAAATCTCTCTCGTGAAAGTGAAATATTAAGGAGGAATCAAAATGAAATGAAACAACTAGTGGAACAAGAAACTCTGATAGTGACTAGAAATCATAATGAAATGAAGAGTTCAATAGATCAAATGACAAACACATTAGAGAGCCTTAAAAACAGAATGGGCGAAGCAGAAGAGAGAATATCAGACTTAGAAGACAGAGAACAGGAAAGGAAACAGGCAAACCAAAGAAAAGAAGAAGAAATTAGAAATCTAAAAAATATTGTCAGGAATTTACAGGATACTATTAAAAAACCCAACATTCGGGTTCTAGGAGTTCCTGAAGGCATGGAGAGGGAGAAAGGATTAGAAGGCATTTTCAGTGAGATACTAGCAGAAAATTTCCCAGGTTTGGAGAAGGACAGAGGCATCTTAGTACAGGAAGCTTATAGAACCCCTAATAAACATGACCAAAAGAGATCCTCACCACGACATGTTGTAATCAAACTCACCACAGTGAAACATAAAGAAAAGATCCTAAAAGGTGCAAGAGAGAAACGTCGGATCACTCTTAGAGGATCTCCAATTAGACTCACAGCAGACTTCTCATCAGAAACCCTACAAGCTAGAAGGGAATGGCGAGACATAGCCCAGGTACTAAGAGAGAAAAACTGCCAGCCCAGAATACTATATCCTGCAAAGCTCTCATTTGTGAATGAAGGTGAAATTAAGACTTTTCACAGCAAACAGAAACTGAAAGAATTTGTTGCCACTCATCCTGCCCTGCAAAAGATGCTTAAAGATGTGTTACACACAGAAACACAGAAACATGGTCACCAATATGAAAGAAGGTAAAGGAAGGAAACCTCACAGCAAAAGATCACAGGAAGCTCAATTTCTCTTTGACATAGAATTAAACTTTAATGCTCTGTTAAAGCAATGTGTTAAAGTAATCTATTATGTTCTCTTGATGTCTGTTAAATTCTAATTGTTCAAAAACAGCTGAATTTTTATTAAGAGCAATGGGTTATTTAAATATGTGCTTTTTTCAAAAATTTGAATATCTGCTGCTCATAAAACTAAAGCGTTGTTGGTTCTGTGTTTAGCTGTCCTCCTATAGGTTCCTATGGACTTTTTCCAGCCACTTTTATTGTATTCAGTACTTTGGGATGGCTCTGTAAACAGATGAAGCCAATAATGTATTAACAGTACCAACTGAGAGAAAGTATGGTTAACTGAGGTTACTAAAAAGAAAAAGCAATTCAAATCAATTGGCAATCTACAAAAAGAGTTAAAGATTTTAAAAGCTATTATTAAAATTGATGTATTGGTCTATTATACTATATTATATGTGTGTACATATTGTATGTCCACATGGGGAAATTTTATTAAGAGTTTTATTTTAAATGGCTTATAGATAAGATTGTCCATAAATTTAAGCTGCTAAAAGCAATCAAAGATACATTTTAATTTGTGGGACCTGAATCTGTGTATCATATGTTTTAGACTTGTTGGTAGAAAGAAACTAAAAACATTTTAGATGGTTGTGCTTAAGTTTACTGGCTAAACAAACTACACCATGTTAGATATTTAAGAGGTGTTTTCAAATACATGATTCTTAAAATTTATAGAAGGCATTGGACCTTCTGGTAAATGTTTTCTTAAGTTGTTATCTAATGGTTGAAACGGTTTGCTAAGTATTCATGTGATATTGCTATTGTCAGCAAGCGATCTAGGACTTGCTCCCTCATTTCTCTATTCTAAGCCCAACTTGTTCTTTCATTTCTCTATTCTCTTCAAGGTAGGAAACTAATTCTATTATGAAGGAATCTGTAGGATGCACAATTTAATCTTTAGACCTTATAAAAGAGATGGCTAACATTTTTCTGCAATAGCATAGCCAAAATAAGAACTCAAATAATAATCTCATAGCTAGATTCACTTTGCCATCAGCGAAGTATACAGTAAGTAGAAAAAACCTCCCTTTCAGACCAAAGGGAAAGAAAGTTTTAAAGTGAGAATATAATTTTCCTCATGGGCATTGTCTACCTTAGAAAAACTACTACAGAACATGCCTGTGACTATAGACTTGTAGTTCAGGCCACCGAAGATTAGAGATGGGAAACGGGCACTCCCTTGACTTGCATCCTCTGGTCTGCTTTAACACAAACCAGGAGGAAAAGAAAGCTCGGCATCAGAAGCAATGGGTGGCAGGCCTATTAATGGCTGATCTGTACAGTGATCTGCCCTCAAGGAGACCCAACAGGCCAGTCCACTGCAGTGGCTTTCAATGTGGTAAGCCTGGGCTTCAGCAGAAGTCAGCTTGTGAAGAGCCCTGGCAGCTCTGCCAAGAGTTGGATCACTGGTAATGGACCTGCCCTGGAGTCGAAGGATGCCCAGGTCAGAGCCACAGATCTTATTGGCTCTAAGCTGAAAAGCCCTTCACTCAGCCCAACTTCCAAAGTGACCACTGCAGCTGAGGGGATGGTCAAGTAGGGTCAGCAACATTGCAGGCAGAACTATAAATTTCTTGTTAGAGATGCCCCCTGCCTTTACCTGGCCAGCTCTCCTCCCAGGCCAGCCAAGTAATGAAAGTCAACAGAGTGCCTTCCCCTAGGAGGTTCACACCTCCCTTAGGATATACCCCATGTGAAGAGATAGTAGGTCTGGGCCTCTGAATTTACAAGGCCTAAAGCCCACCAGATTATTATCAAGCCCCTTCTATCAGGTTCTATTTGCCTCTCAATCAGAAAACTTAATTGTAGCTTAGACAGCACCTTTCTTAGCTCCTCTAATAATGACTCTGTCCTTTGTTCTAGGCCCTGTCTAGTGCACTTGGGCCTCATTCCTTTGTAATCATAACCTCTACTCTACCACCAATGGCTCTACTCCCAACATGTGTGTACTGATGGTCCTCTTCCCCACTTAATGCTGTATAATTGTTCAAACCTGGTAAATGCCACTCTTAGGATCATTGGTTACTATCCTCACTCTGTCTTTTATGACCTTGTCTAAATATGATCAGAGTCGGCAAACTTGGAAGGCTTCCATAGCCTTGGCAACTCATGACGACAGCCTAGGATGGTTACTGGCGCCATAAACTAGAGTGTCAATTTGTTGGGTCAACAACAGGAGCCACTGTGCACTTGCTCCTCATGTGGGATCTCTGTCCTTAATGTGCTGTACATTGTGATTTAATGCTATAACTAGTACTCAAACAGTATGTTTCACTTTGTGTTTCTATGTGGGTGCAAACTGTTGAAATCTTTATACTAAATTGATCTTCTGTATATAAAGAGAATTGAAAATGAATCTTGATCCAAATGGAAGGGGAGAGGGAGCGGGAGGGGGGAGGGTTGCGGGTGGGAGGGAAGTTATTGGGGGGGGGAAGCCATTGTAATCCATAAGCTGTACACTGGAAATTTATATTCATTAAATAAAAGTTAAAAAAAAAAAAAAAAAAAGAAATGGGGGGAAGGATTTAAACAGACATTTTTCAAAAGAGGAAATCCAAATGGCCAACAGACACTTGAGAAAATGCTCAGGATCACTAGCCATCAGCGAAATGCAAATCAAAACCACAGTAAGGTTTCACCTCACCCCAGTTAGAATGGCTTTCATACAGAAATCAACAAACAACAATTGCATGCAAGGATGTGAGGAAAAAAGTATCCTAACCCACTATTGGTGGGAATGTAAACTGGTAAAACCACTATGGAAATCAGTTTGGAGATACCTCAGAAATCTGAATATAGCACTACCATATGACCCAGCCATCCCACTTTCTGGTAATTTACCGAAGGGAAATGAAATCAGCAAATAAAAGAGTTGTCTCCAACTCCATGGTTACTGAAGCTCAATTCACAATAGCTAAGACATGGAATCAACCCAAATGCCCATCAACTGAAGACTGGATAAAGAAATTATGGGATATGTACTCTATGGAATACTGCACAGCATTAAAAAAAATGAAATCCGGTCATTTGCAACAAAATGGAGGGATCTGGAAAACAAAATGTTGAGTGAAATAAGCCAGTCCCAAAGGGACAAATACCATATGTTCTCCCATTTGTGATAACTAATAGAGCACCTAAAAGGAAATCTGTAGAAGTGAAATTGACACTTTGAGGAGCAATGGCTTAAACAGCCCTTGTCTTGACTGTTGAGGAACAGTTTTTTTGTATTTTATATATTTTTTTCCTGATGGAGAATGGGACTGGGAATGGGAGAGGGAGGAGGAGGTGAGGTGGGAGTAGGGGTGGGAGGGCGGGCATGATGGGAAGAATCACTATATTCCTAAAGTTGTACTTATGAAATCTGTACTGATGAAATAAATGGTTTCTTTCAGAAAGAAAAACTGTATATATGACATCTTTCCTTTTTATATAAACAAATACACTTATACAAGACAGACATAAATCACAATGGATTTAATTGTTCATTTAAGGTTAGCTTTGTATCACCCAGGAGATGAAGGCGA
Organism: Lepus europaeus; assembly: GCF_033115175.1. NCBI lineage: Eukaryota > Metazoa > Chordata > Mammalia > Lagomorpha > Leporidae > Lepus > Lepus europaeus. The sequence continues at coordinate 63,045,595 of NC_084850.1, read as the reverse complement.
GTTATTTCCAACAACTCTAAAAATGATATATTTCCTTTTTTGTATATTTGTTTGTTGTAAAGAATGGGGAAAGGGGAAAGCATTCTGGCTTAGTGGGTTAAGCTGCTGCATGCAGGACCAACATCCTATGTGGACAATAGTTCAAATCCTGGCTGCTCCACTTCCAATCCAGCTCTCTGCTAATGTGCTTGTAAAAGCAGTGGAAGATGGCCCAAGTGCTTGGGCCCCTGCACCCATGTAGGGTGCCCAGAAGAACCTCCTGGCTCCTGGCTTCAGCCTGGCTCTGCCCTGGTTGTTGTGGCAATCTGGGAAGTGAACCAGCAGATGGAACACCTCTCTCTCTCTCTCTTTCTCTCCAGCAAGTGAAATAAAGATATCTCTCTTTCTCTCTCTCTTCTCTCTCTCTCTCTCTCTCTCTCTCTCTCTCTCTCTTTCTCTCTTTCTCTCTCTCTCTCCCCACCTCCTCTCCCTATAACTTTGCCTTTCAAATAAATAAAATAAATTTTTAATAAAGGAGGAAATAATCTTGAGAATCAAAAAATAAATAAATAAGTGTACAATCCTTTTTGTTTCCTGAAATTTTAAAAAAGTTAATATGGATAATTAAGGAAATTTTATATTACTTCTTTAACACAATAGTATTAAATAAATGTCCTAAGGGTTGCATTTAAATTCTGATTATGCATTAAAATTCCTTAAGTTGTAGCAGATACATCTTCCCTGTTGAATTTTACCAAATGTTTTAGGAAGAACTAACATCAATTATACTCACACTGTTCCAAAATAACTGAAATGGTGGGAACCCTTAGAAAGTTGTTCTATAAGGTCAGTGTTACCTTGATTCCAAAACCAGAGAAGGAAACAAGCAAAATCTATAGACCGGGGCTGGCGTCGTGGCGCAGTAGGTTAATCCTCCGCCTGCGGCGCTGGCATCCTTTATGGGCGCCAGTTCAAATCCCGGCTGCTCCTCTTCCAATCCAGCTCTCTGTTATGGCCTGGGAAGACAGTAGAAGATGGCCCAAGTGCTTGGGCCCCTGCACTCACGTGAGAGACCAGGAGGAGGCTCCTGGCTCCTGGCTTCGGATCAGCACAGCTCCGGCTGTTGTGGCCATATGGGGAGTGAGCCAGAGGGTGGAGGACCTCTGTCTCTCTCACTTCCTTGCACTGTAACTCTATCTCTCAAATAAATAAATAAAACTTTTAAAAAACTGTGACAAATATCCCTGATGAGCATAAATGCAAAATTTCTCACCAAAATACTAGCAAATTGAATCAACAACACATGAAAAAGATCAATTATCCTGACCAATTGAGATTTAACCCAGGGATGCAGAGATGATTCAATATATGCAAATCAAGGAATCTAATACATCACATCAACAGCATGAAGGGAAAAAATCATAAAGTCATATCAATAAATGCAGAATAGGGATTGGATAAAGTACAGTATACATTCATCATAAAAATCTTAAACAAATTAGAAAAAATGTACCTCAATATAATAAAGGCTATATATGACAAACATACAGCCACCATCAAATTGAATGTGGAAAAGTTAAATGTATTTAAACTAAGATCTGGAACCAGACAAGTATGTCCACTCTTACTACTCTTATTCAGTACAATTCTGGAAGTTTTAGACAGTGCCATTAAGCAAGAGAAAGAAATAAAAGGAATATAAGAAGAAAAGAAGAAATCAAAGTATCCCTATTTGCAGATGACATAATTCTATATAGTGAAGAGCCAAAAGACTCCACTAAACGATTATCAGAACTGATCAGACAAGTTATAGGATTCAAAACTGACACACAAAAATCATTAGCGATTTTACAGACCAACACTGAACTTCCTGAAGAAGAACTCACAACAGCAATCCCATTCACTAAGGCTGCAAAAAAGTTAAATGGCTTAGGAAGTGGAAGACTTCTACAATGTATATTTAAAATACTAATGAAATAATTTGAAGAAGAAACAAAAATTGAAAGACCTCTTATATTCATTGATTGAAAGAATCAGTCTTACTAAAATGCATATACTACCGAAAGGGTTTTACAGAATCAATGCAGTCTCTATCAAAGATATTCCTTACAGAATTTAGAAAAAAATCCAAAAATTCATATAGAAACATGAAATATGCCAAACAGCCAAAGCAATCATGAACACTGGAAACAATGCTGGAGTAATCAATACCAAAATACAAGACAAACTACAGAGCTATTGTATAAAAAACAGCATAGTGACAGCGTTACAACAGATACATAGACCAATGAAACAGAACATAAACTCCAGAAATAAATCCATACATCTACAGCCAACTTTGACAAAAGTGCTATACAACACTCTCTGGAGAAAGGACAGTCTCTTCAATAAATGGTGCTAAGAAAACTAGATTTCTATATGTAGAAGTCTGAAAGAAGACCCTTACTTCTCATGCTATTTAAATATCAACTCAAAATGGATCAAAGATTTAAATGTAAGACCTGAAACTATGAATATACTAGAAGAAAACATAGGGAAAACATTCCAAGACACTGAAATAGGCAATGCTTTTTTGGATATAAGTACTAAAAGCAAAGCAAAAGTGGATAAATGTGATTTTACCAAACTTGGAAGTTTCTGCACGGTAAACAAAACAATCAACAGAGTGAAGAGACAATGAACAGAATGGGAGAAAATATTTATAAACTATGCATCTGATAAACAATTAACAGCCAGAATATATAAGGAAATCAAAATTCAACAAGGAGCCAGCTTTGTGGTGTAGCAGGTAAAGCTACCTACTGCGATGCCAGCACCACATGCAGGAACCAGTTCACGTCCCAGATACTCCACTTCTGATCTAGGTCCCTGCTAATGGCCTGGGAAAACAGCAGAAGATGACCCCAAATATTTGCACCCCTGCAACCCACATGGCAGACCCAGATGAAGCGCCTGGCTCCTGGATTTGGCCTGGCTCAGCCCTGCCAATTGTAGTCACTTGGGAAATAAACCAGTTAATGGAAGATCGCTCTCTCTCTCTCTCTCTCTCTGTCTCTCTCTTTCTCTCTCTCTCTCTCCTCCTTCCCTCCCTCCCCTCCTCTCCCCACACTTCCCTCATCCATCTCTCTGTAGCTTTGACTTTCAAATAAAGAAAAATTTTTAAAAAAATCAACAACAGTCCAGTTAAGAAATGGACAAAGGATCTAAAGACATTTTTCAAAAGAAGAATCACAAATGACTGAAAAATACATGACAAAACACTAGTATAACTAGGCATCAGGGAAATGAAAATCAAAACCTTAGTGAGGTATCATCTCATTCCATTCATAATAGCTACTATCAAAAATTCAAAATGACAAATAATGCTGAAGATATGAAGAAAAGGGAACCCTAATATACGGTTTGTGGAAATGTAAATTAGTAATGCAGCTGTGGAGAACAGTATGGAACTTCCTCAAAAAGGTAAAAATAGATCTATTATATGGCCCACTTACCCTACTTATCCCACTTGTAGGTATATATTTGAAGGAAATAAAATCATTATATGAAAGATATTCCTGCAGTGATAATATTGCAACATTATTTGCAATCAGCAAGACACGGAATCACAGGGCCAGCACAGTAGTGTAGCAGGTAATGCCACTGCCTGCAGTGCCGGCATCCCATATGGGCACTGGTTCGAGTGCTGGTTGCTCCACTTCCAATCCAGCTCTTTGCTATGGCCTGGGAAAGCAGGAGAAGATGGCCCAAGTCCTTGGGCTCCTGCACACATGTGGGAAGACACAGAGGAAGCTCCTGGCTCCCGCCTTTGGATCGGCGCAGCTCCAGCCATTGTAGCCAACTGGTATGTGAACCAGCTGATGGAAGATGTCTCTCTCTCTCTCTCTCTCTGTCTCTCTCTCTGTCTCTCCTTCTCTTTCTATGTTACTCTGACTTTCAAATAAATATAATAAATCTTTTAAAAAAGGACATGAAATCTACTTAGTTGTCCATCATTGGGTGATTGGATAAAGAAATATATATATATATATATATATATGAACATTACTCAACCACAAAAAAGAATAATATACAGTCATTGATGGAACTGAAAGAAATCATGTGTTAAAGGAAATAAACCAGACACCAAAAGATAAATGGCATTTGTTTTCTCCAATGGGTGAAATCTGAAATAGTGATTACTAGAGGCTGGCAAGGGTGGGGATGATAGAAGTTCTGAAATCTTATACCAAACACAGTCTAGTAAAGGTAATGGGTACTGGAGTTCCAAAGAATAGTAAGGTACCTATAATCCATGATAAAGGCAGTGGAAAGTTTAATTACCTGATATAATTGGTTTATGTTCGTGTATCTGTAGAAATATTGCAGTATACACCATAAAACACAGCTATTCAATGTTAATCCAATTTTTTAAGAAATCAAAAGAGAAATCCAAATTTTTTGGAAGCAAATGAAGATAACAACACAACATATCAAAACTTATGGGATACAGCAAAAGCAGTGTTAAGAGGAAAGTTTATAACAATAGGTGCCTACATCAAGAAATTGAAAAAGCACAAAACAAACAAGCTATCAAAGCATCTCAAGGATCTAGAAAAACTGCAGGAAACCGGACCCAAAATTAGTAGGAGAAGAGAAATAACTAAAATCAGAGAAGAAATCAACAGGATTGAATAAAAAAAAATTACAAAAAATCAGCCAAACGAAGAGCTGGTTTTTTGAAAAAATAAACAAAATTGACACCCCATTGGCCCAACTAACTAAAAAAAGGAGAGAAAAGACCCAAATCAATAAAATCAGAGATGAAAAGGGAAATGTAACAACAGACACCACAGAAATAAAGAGTAATCAGAAATTACAACAAAGAGATGTATGCCAGCCAACAGAGAAATCTATCAGAAATGAATAGATTCCTGGACACATACAACCTACCTAAATTGAACCAGGAAGACATAGAAAACCTAAACAGACCCATAATCGAGTCAGAAATTGAATCAGTAATAAAGGTCCTCCCAACAAAGAAAAGCCCAGGACCGGATGGATTCACTGCTGAGTTCTACCAGACATTTAAAGAAGAACTAATTCCAATTCTTCTCAAACAATTCAGAACAATCAAAAAAGAGGGAATCCTCCCAAATTCTTTCTATGAAGCCACCATCACCTTAATTCCTAAACCTGAAAAAGATGCAGCAGAGAAAGAGAATTAAAGACCAATTTCCCTGATGAACATAGACGCAAAAATCCTCAATAAAATTCTGGCCAATAGAATGCAACAACACATCAGAAAGATCATCCACCCAGACCAAGTGGGATTTATCCCTGGTATGCAGGGATGGTTCAATGTCCACAAATCAATCAATGTGATACACCACATTAACAAACTGCAGAAGAAAAACCATATGATTATCTCAATAGATGCAGAGAAAGCATTTGATAAAATACAACACCCTTACATGATGAAAACTAAACAAATTGGGTACAGAAGGAACATTCCTCAATACAATCAAAGCAATTTAAGAAAAACCCATGGCCAGCATCCTATTGAATGGGGAAAAGTTGGAAGCATTTCCACTGAGATCTGGTACCAGAGATGCCCACTCTCACCACTGTTATTCAATATAGTTCTGGAAGTTTTAGCCAGAGCCATTAGGCAAGAAAAAGAAATTAAAAGGATACAAATTGGGAAGGAAGAAGTCAAACTATCCCTTTTGGCAGATGATATGATTCTTTATTTAGAGAATCCAAAGAACTCTACTAAGAGACTATTGGAACTCAGAAGAGTTTGGCAAAGTAGCAGGATATAAAATCAATGCACAAAAATCAACAGCCTTTGTATACACAGGCAATGAATGCCATGGCTGAGAAAGAACTGCTAAGATCAATCCCATTCACAATAGCTACAAAAACAATCAAATACCTTGGAATTAACTTAACAACAATGATGTCAAAGATCTCTAATATGAGAATTACAAAATCTTAAAGAAAGAAATAGAAGAGGATACCAAAAGATGGAAAAATCTTCCATGCTCATGGATTGGAAGAGTCAATATCATCAAAATGTCCATTCTCTCAAAAGCAATTTATAGATTCAATGTGATACCAATCAAAATACCAAAGACACTCTTCTCTGATCTAGAAAAAATGATGCTGAAATTCATATGGAGGCACAGGAGACCTCGAATAGCTAAAGCAATTTTGTACAACAAAAACAAAGTTGGAGGCATCACAATACCAGATTTCAGGACATACTACAGGGCAGTTCTAATCAAAACAGCATGGTACTGGTACAGAAACAGATGGATAGACCAATGGAACAGAATAGAAACACCAGAAATCAATCCAAACATCTACAGCCAACTTAGATTTGATCAAGGATCTAAAACCAATTCCTGGAACAAGGACAGTCTATTCAATGAATGGTTCTTTTTTTTTTTAACTTTTATTTAATGAATATAAATTTCCAAAGTACAGCTTATGGGTTACAAGGCTTCCCCCCTCCCATAACTTCCCTCCTACCCGCAACCCTCCCCCCTCCCACTCCCTTTCCCCTTCCATTCACATAAAGATTCATTTTCAATTCTCGTTATATACAGAAGATCAGTTTAGTACATATTAGGTAAAGATTTCAACAGTTTGCCCATTTGCAACACAAAGTGAAAAAACTACCGTTGGAGTACTAATTATAGCATTAAATAACAATGTACAGCACATTAAAGACAGAGATACTACATAATAGTTTTTTTAAAAAAAATTAATTAATTTTCTATGCCATTTCCAATTTAACACCAGGTTGTTTTTTTCATTTCCAATTCTCTTTATATACAGAAGATCAATTCAGTATATAATTAGTGAAAACCTCATCAGTTTGTACCCACATAGAAACACAAAGTATAAAAATACTGTTTCAGTACTAGTTATAGCATCACTTCACATTAGACAACACATTAAGGACAGATCCCACATGGGGTGTAAGTACACAGTGACTCCTGTTGCTGACTTAACAATTTGACACTCCTGTTCATGGCGTCAGTAATCTCCCTAGGCTCTAGTCATGAGTTGCCATGGCTATGGAAGCCTTTAGAGTTCGCTGACTTTAATCTTATTCCGATAGGGTCATAGTCAAAGTGGAAGTTCTCTCCTCCCTTCGGAGAAAGGTACCTCCTTCTTTGATGGCCCCGTTCTTTCCACTGGGATCTCACTAACAGAGATCTTTCATTTAGGTCTTTTTTTTTCCATGATATCTTGGCTTTCCATGCCTACTATACTCTCATGGGCTCTTCAGCCAGATCCGAATGCCTTGAGGGTTGATTCTGAGGCCAGAGTGTTGCTTAGGACATTTGCCATTCTACGAGTCTGCTGTGTATCCTGCTTCCCATGTTGGATCTTTCTCTCCCTTTTTGATTCTATCAGTTAGTATTAGCAGACACTTGTCTTGTTTGTGTGATCCCTTTGACTCTTAGACCTATCAGAGCCATCAATTGTGAGCTGAAATTGATCACTTGGACTAGTGCGATGGCATTGGTACATGCCACCTTGATGGGATTGTGTTGGAATCCCCTGGCACATTTCTAACTCCACCATTTGGAGTCAGATTGAGCATCTTCCAAATTGTAAATCTCCTCCCTCTCTTTTTCCACTCTTAAATTTAACAGGGATCACTTTTCAGTTAAAATTTAAACACCTAAGAATAATTGTGTGTTAATTACAGAGTTCAACCACTAGTACTAGAACAACAACAACAACAAATACTAAAAAGGATAAACTGGATTTCCACGTGCAGAAGCATGAAGCACGACCCCTACCTTACACCTTACACAAAAATCCACTCAACATGGATTAAAGACCTAAATCTATGACCCAGCACTATCAAATTATTAGAGAACACTGGAGAAACCCTGCAAGATAGGCACAGGCAAAGACTTCTTGGAAAAGACCCCAGAGGCACAGGAAGTCAAAGCCAAAATTAACAATTGGGATTGCATCAAATTGAGAAGTTTCTGTACTGCAAAAGAAACAGTCAGTGACAAAATCTCCGTCCAGCTAACACTGAACAACCAGGCATTGCTAGTTCAAGTGTATTACTAGTTCAAATGTGGATCAAACGGGAGGTCTAGCCAAAAGGGAAAAAGTGTTCCAAAAGAGACTTAGAGACGATGGGAGATGGTTATGCGGCAGGTGCTAGAGAACCGGGTTCCAGGAGCCCAAGAAAACTCTAGTGTCCACAGGCTACACGGTGAAAGCCCGGAAGCCCAAAAACTTAAACTTTATGGGTTACACGGTAAGACTGGTTAAACCCGGAAACCCAGGCCCATAACCCACTGGTTACACGGTAAATATCCGGAATCCAAAGGATGGCAGAGATCTCTGCCACAATTTCTCCTCTAAGTCAGGCTACGCAGTAAGCACTGGTTAAACCGCCAGTTAAATCTGAAAGCCCAGGAAGTCAGGCTAGAGACCCAACTCACTGCCTCACTTCTCCTCTTTTCTCTTCCAGAAGAGAAGTTATTACTGTTCTGCAGGACTCGCCACTGTGATATACGGTTTGATCCCCAGACCTCATGTAAGGGATGGCTGACCTTTTCTGTAATAATGCCTGGCCACAGTATAGAGGACCAAACAGCATAGCCAGTATAAGAGGTTAAACTATGAAATAATGTAACAGCTAGATTGATTTTCCAGTGTACATGGTAAATGGGCAGAACTCCCCTTTTAAACCAAACTGAGGGATAGATAGGAAGCTGCACTGATGACCTCAAAGTATGCAAGCAGGTCACCACAGTTGATTTTACCTAAAAGGTCATAGTTCTCATGGGCACAGTTTTAACTCGCAGAAAAATACTAAGTATCAGAATTTGCCCATGACCATAGTTTTTTTAGCTCACCCTGATATTAAAGAAATCAGGGTTGGGTTGAGCACCCCCTTGACTGACATCATAGAGGCTGCCTCCTTGGTCTATTTTATTAGAGACCAGGAGAACGAGGAGCAAGCTAGCAGCAGAGGATAGGCAACAGGCCAATCAATGGCTGTTTTACACAGTGATCTGCCGTCAAGGAGACCCAGCAAGGCCAGTGCACCCCAAACAGCACCTGTTGCTGATATAAGGAGCCAGGGCATTGGGCAAGCAGCTGTCGTGACAGAAACTGCCTTCTGTCAGCTCTGCCAAGAGCACGGCCACTGGACACTGAACTGCCCTGGGTGTCGAAGGACTCCTGGTTCAGAACCACAGACCTTGTGGCCCCGAGCTAAAAAGCCTTTGGCTCTGCCCAGCCTCTGCCCAGCTTCTAGCTCCAGCCACTGCTATTGAGGAGATGGCCTAGGGTCAGTGAAATGCAAGTTGCCTATTTCTATCAGCCTCCTATTAAAGCTCTCCTCCTAGTCCAGCCAGGTAATGCAAGTCAACAGGGTGCCTCCCTTAAAGGAGATTCGCATCTCTTGCAATTCTCTTCCAGCACCCCCTGGATAGGTCTGGGCCTCACACACCTGGCCAGGCCTTAAACGTCTATCCAATATTATTAAGCTTAGAGAAAGCCCTCCCTGCCTGTTCCTAAAAACAGGGCTTTCAGTAACAGCTAGCTCAGATAGTCCTGCACCTACTTGGACAGGTCCTCACTGAGGACTTAAAGGGCCTATCTCTTGAGGGGGGTGCACAATAATCCATAATGTAGATGATTAAATGTAAATGATTTGTTAGTCTGTCTCCTTTCCCAGCCTGAGACTCTAGTCTTGTACATTGGCTTAACTTCCTAGCAAAACTAACTACTAGGTATCTGGAGGAAAACAAAGCATTACTAGTCCATTAGAGTGTTAATTATTTAACCCTTATCCTCTCCCCTGGGGAGAGAAAACCAGCCCCAGAGAGGATATGGGCCATGCAGCAAATTCCTACTTCTGCAAACTTCAGGCAGTCCCAGCTTTTCTCTATCAGGTTACAGGTTCCTAGATACAGGGAAATAACACAGTTCCTAAACCAGGCTCTCGACAGGCAGCCAAAGCAGAGCCCCCTCCTTTGGGGGAAAGAGCAAACCACAGCCTTTGCTCAGCTAAAGGATGCTATGGCTAAGGCCCCTGTGCTAGGACTGCCAAGCTCAGAGAAACCCTCCCAGCTGTATGTCACTGGGAGGCAAGGAGTCGCCTTAGGAGGGTTAACTCAGGATCTGGGACCTGTTAAGCAACCTGTGGGCTACTTTTCTAAAACCTTAGACATGGTTGCACAAGGATGGCCTCACTGCCTAAAGACAATGGCAGCAGCTGCCTTGCTGACAGAGGAGGTATCTAGAATTACACTGGGGCAAGATACCGCCCTTTATACCTCACATCAAATAAATTCTGTATTAGAGCAAAAGGGCTCTCACTGGCTCACAGACAGAATACTAAAATATCAGGTTCTCCTTCTAGAAAACCCTCAGGTAAAAATAAGGCATTGCTCTACTCTAACCCAGCTACTTTAATGCCAGTTCCAGGGGAAAATGGTCCCCTCCACTCCTGTGCTGAGACTATAGACTTGATCTATGCCAGCAGAAGGGTCCTAAAAGACAGCCCCCTGACTAATGCACATAAAGTTTGGTTCATAGATGGAAGCAGTTTTGTCAGACAGGACCTGCTTCTCAGGGTATGCAACAGTTACAGCATGGCACGTTATTGAAGCATGCTCTGCCCCCAGGAACTTTTGCTCAGTTAGCAGAACTGATTGCCTTAACCAGAGCTCTAGATCACACAAGGGATTTGTAAGGCATCTTCACTCTGCATGGAGAACTCAGTCTTCTGGTAAGGTAGAAAGAACCAACCAGGCTCTATGGAAAACATCAAGTATAGAAATGTGTGCTTGGTAAGAAAGGTTTAGAAGGAAAGAGTGTTGTTGGTAAGAAGGGTTAAAAAGGAAAGAACCTTTTTTAAATAAGAAAAGGACATGGTTTGTAAGAATGACTTTATCCTGATGGCTAGTTTTTTCTAGACTGGAATGGAAATGGTGAAATGTTTAAAGTAAGTTGAAGAGACTGTGTGGAAGTCACAAAAGGTTATAAAAGAAAGAAATATTGGACATGCTAACTGCTGCTCCGAGAGGTATCTGTGCCATGCTCCAGGAAGAATGTTGTCTCTGAGTCAATCAAACTGGACAGGTACAAACACAAATTTGTACTTTTCCTGGACAATTCCAAACAGCTCCAGGACCAGGCCAAGCAGGGCTGGGATTTCTGGCCTGACATCTGGTTATGAAAATCCTGACTATTTCCTCTCCTTGGCCCAATAACATCTGTAATCTTGCTGCTTCTCTTTGGACTATGTGTTTTTAATACCCTTGTTTGTTTTGTCTCTAACAGACTAAAAGCTGTTGAACTCCAAATGGTCACCAGACAAGGCTTCCAGCTCATTCCACTGGATGACCTGAGCAGCCCTCCAGACCGAGCAGGACAGTCTTTCCAAGGCCACTGTTGCACACCATAAGACAGATAGCAAGAGGAAATACCCAAATCCCCCTTGGCGCCCACATGCTAGCTTTGAAGAAGTTACAGAAAACGGAACTCCATCCATAATCCCAAAGAAGAATTTTGGGTATTACCTCTTGAGGGGGGAATGTTAGGTAGGAAGTCAGTTATGAGCTTATGTGTGTGTAATAGGCCTAAAGAGAAGACATCTATGTCCAGTGTATGCTGCATCTCAAGGTCATCCCAATGGTGTTTCAGGGGCAGCCCAGAGTTCGCATCCTGCCCTGCCCCCTTCTACCTGATAACCTGCCAGGAGGAGGTTCCCACCCCTTCTGCCTGACAATCTTCCACAATCTCCCAGGTGCAGCCCAGTATCTGCATCTCAAACACCCTGCTCCCTTCCTCCTGTCTGATAACATTTGCATCCATAAAGTCCTTTGTGTCAGACCTCCAAGAGAGAAGTTTTTCTATTTACATCCAAAAAGCCCTTTGTTCCAAGAGGAGCAGAGGTGGAGAAGCAAGACCCATCTCCTTAAAAACCCCCAGCCTCAACTGGACTGTGCACTCAGCCCTCTGCCTTTCTGCTGAGTCACCCGCCTGGCCTGGCCAGGTGTAATCTCTCCACTCAAACATGTAACCTCACTTCTTGCCCCCCGAGTCTCTCAGGCTCTGTCTGGAGAGGTGCCCATCCACCTTATGGATGTCCCTTCCCTAATAAACCTTGCTATTTTACCTACCACTAAAAAAAAAAGAAACAGTCAGGAAAGAGGCAACCAACAGAATTGGAAAAAATATTTGCAAACTATGCAACAGATAAAGGATTAATAACCAGAATCTACAAAGAAATCAAGAAACTCCACAACAACAAAACAAACAATCCACTTAAGAGATGGGCCAAGGACCACAATAGACATTTTTCAAAAGAGGAAATCCAAATGGTAAACAGGCACATGAAAAAATGTTCAAGATCACTAGCGATCAATTTCAGTTCACAATTGATCACAATGATAGGACTTAGAGTCAAAGGGATCACATAAACAAGACTAGTGTCTGAATAATACTAACCAATAGAATAAAAAAAGAGAGAGAATGATCCAACATGGGAAGCAGGATGCACAGCAGACTCATAGAATGGCAGATGTCCAGTCGAAAAGTACCCTATACCTTGTGCGGTTGTGTGAATGCAGCCTGTTGAAATCCTTGCTTAATATATACTAAGTTGATCTTCAGTATATGAAGGTAATTGAAAATGAAACTCGATAAAGGGCGGAATGGGAGAGGGAGAGGGAGAGGGGAGGGCCACAGGAGGGAGGGAGGTTGGGGGGGAAGCCACAACAATACAAAAGTTGCACTTCGTAAATTCACATTTATGAAATAAAAAAAAAAAAAACAGAATGTCAGATGTCCTAAACAGCACTCTGGCCTCAGAATCAGCCCTTAAGGCATTCGGATCTGGCTGAAAAGCCCATGAGAGTATTTCAGGCATGGAAAGCCAGGACACTCTGTCAAAAAAAATGACCTAAATGAAGGATCTCAGTGCGTGAGATCCCAGTGGAAGGAACGGGTCATCAAAGAAGGAGGTACCTTCCTCTGAAGGGAGGCGAGAACTTCCACTTTGATTATGACCTTGTCTAAATATGATTTGAGTCGGTGAACTCAGAAGGCTTCCATAGCCTTGGCATCTCATGACAAGAGCCTAGGATGATTACTGATGCCATAAACAAGAATGTCAATTTGTTAAGTCAACAACAGGAGTCACTGTGCACTTACTCCTCATGTAGGATCTCTGTCCTTAATGTGCTGTACATTGTGATTTAATGCTATAACTAGTACTCAAACAGTATTTTTCACCTTGTGTTTCTATGTGGGTGCAAACTGTTGAAATCATTACTCAATATATACTAAACTGATCTTCTGTATATAAAGAAAATTGAAAATGAATCTTGATGTGAATGAAAGGGGAGAGGGAGTGGGAAAGGGGAGGGTTGCTGGTGGGAGGGAAGTTATGGGGGGGGCCCATTGTAATCCATATGCTGTACTTTGGAAATGTATGTTCATTAAATAAATGTTTAAAAATAAAATAAATAAATTAAAAAAGATCACTAGCAATCAGGAAAATGCGAATCAAAACCACAATGAGGTTTCTCCTCACCCCGGTTAGAATGGCTTACATACAGAAATCAACTAACAACAGAAGCTGATGAGTATGTGGGGGAAAAGGGACACTAATCCACTGTTGGTGGGAATGCAAACTGGTTAAGCCACTGTGGAATTCAATCTGGAGATTCCTCAGAAACCTGAATATAACCCTACCATACAACCCAGCCATCCCACTCCTTGGAATTTACCCAAAGGAAATTAAATTACCAAATAAAAGAGCTGTCTGCACCTTAATGCTTATTGCAGCTCAATTCACAATAGCTAAGACATGGAATCATCCTAAATGCCCATCAACGATAGACTGGATAAAGAAATTATGGGATATGTGCTCGCTCTATAGAATACTATACAGCAGTAAAAAACAATGAAATCCGGTCATTTGCAACAAAATGGAGGAATCTGGAAAACAAAATGTTGAGTGAAATAAGCCAGTCCCAAAGGGACAAATATCATATGTTCTCCCTGATTGGTGACAACTAACTGAGCACCTAAAAGGAAACCTACTGAAGTGAAATGGACACTATGAGAAACAATTACTTGATCAGCCCTTGTCCTGACTGTTGAAGAATAACTTACTATTTTATTCCTTTTAGTATTCTTTTTCTACTTAATACCATTGTTTGCACTCTTTAATTAACACACAATTATTCTTAGATGTTTAAGTGTAACTGAAAAGTGATCCCTGTTAATATAAGAGTGGGAATGAGAGAGGGAAGCGATGTACAATTCAGCACATGCTCACTCGGACTTACCCCTAATGGTAGAGCTAGAAATGTGCCAGGGGATTCCAAATCAATCCCATCAAGGTGGCATGCACCAATACCATCTTACTTGTTAAAGTGCTGAGTTTAAGTTCATAATTGATCAAAAAGATAGGATTGTCAAAGGGATTACATAAATAAGACAAGTGTCTGCAAATAATTGATAGAATTAAAAAGGAGAGAATGATCCTACATGGGAAGCAGGATATGCAGCAGACTCATAGAATGGCAAATGCCCTAAACAGCACTCTGGCCTCAGAATCAGCCTTTAAGGCATTCAGATCTGGATAAAAAGCCTATGAGAGTTTTGCAGGAAAGCCAAGACACTGTGGCAAAAAAAATGACCTAAATGAAAGATCTCTGTGAGTGAGATCCCAGCAGGAATAACAGGCCATCGAAGAAGGAGGTACCTTTCTCTGAAAGGAGGAGAGAACTTCCACTTTGAATAAGGCCTTGTCTAAACAAGATCGGAGTTGGCGAACTCAAGAGGCTTCCATAACCTTGGCAGCTCATGACAAGAACCTCTGGTGATTACTGATGCCATAAAAAAGAGTGTCAATTGTTAAATCAACAACTGGAACCACTGTGCACCTGCTCTCCATGTAGGATCTCTGTCCTTAATGTGTTGTACTATGCGAATTAATGGTAAAACTACTACCCAAACAGTACTCTATACTTTGTGTCTGTGCGGGTGCAGTCTGTTGAAATCTTTACTTAGTATATACTAAGTTGATCTTTTGTATATACAGATAATGGAAAATGAATCTAGATGAATAATGGGATGGGAGAGGGAGTGGGAGATGGGATGGTTGTGGGTAGGAGGGAGGTTATGGGGGAAAAAGCCTCTATAATCAAAAGTTGTACTTTGGAAATTTATATTTATTCAATAAAAGTTAAAAATTAAATTAAAATATATAAATTTTAAAATAATGTATAAGATGATATTTTAATCAAACTTCCTGAAAAGTTAAAAGACAAAAAGAAAGAGAAACGCAGTTCTAATTAGGAGATAAGAGTTTTTTCATTCCTCAAGTGCCTGGTTATTCTAGAACATTCCAAACCTCAGCAAGGACATTTTGTAAGATCTAAAATTAAATGAGTATTATTTCCTTCCTGTTCCACCCACAAAGATCATAACTTGTCAACTAACTTCATAATGTTCAAATCATTTTCTTGGCACTGTTCCTTTAATTGAAAATGAAATTTCTATTATTGGTCCAATTTAGTTAACAGGAAAGAGGTTGCATCTCAGAAATGCAAATTTCCCCAAAGGAGACATTATTGGGAAATTGCTCAGATTTAAAGGAAATTATCAGACTAAAAACTATGGAATGGAAATCAGACTATCCTTAGAAATTTTGATAAGTATTGTTCATAGGCAATGATGGATAAATTAGGTAATTTTATTTCACTATATCTCCACGAGGAGGTAGTGACTAATGTGGCTTCCTGTTAGCAACCTAATACATAACTGAGAGTGAAAATGAAGAAAGGAAAGCTAAAGAGTCCAACATATCATATTATACTCTATTGTGTGCATGTGTGTGTGTGTATGTGTAATGATATGTATAGAATGAAACACACTTTTGGGTTGCCAGATAAAACACAAAATACCCTGCTAAATTTTAATTTTAGATAAATAATATTCTTCTATTATAAATATGTCCCATCCAATATATGAGACATGTTTATACTAAAATATTCCTAGTTTTTTCAAATTCAAACTTAACTGGGTATCATATTTTTATTTGATAATTTGGCAAACTTACTCAAATATCAGTGTCAGCAGAGCCTCACAGTTTTCAATTGTAAAGTAGAAATTTTCTTTTTGCCTATATATTGGTTTATAAAAAAGCTTCAGAACGTGACATAGTTTGGAGTTTGGAGTTAGTACAAAGATAGACAAATAAACCAAAGAGAAGTAAATAGGTAGCTTGAGATGTTACTCATGCACATACAGGAATTTGGAATGTGGAATTTCTATTTTTTATTTTATTTAAGGTATACAAATTTCATGTTTCTTATAATTTTTATTTTTTAATGTTATTTAAGTTATAAAAGTTTCAAATATTTCATATATAGGAACATAGTGACACTTCCCACCCTCTCCTCCCTCCCATCCACACTCCTACTCCTCTTCCTCCTTCCTCTCATATTACCTCTCAATTTTTACAATAATCTACTTTCAGTTTACTTTATACTCATAATATTAACCCTGCACTAAGTAATGAGTTCAACAAATAATATGAAGAAACAAACACTGTTCCTCAACAGTAGAGACAATGGCTGTAAATAATCATCAAAACTGAAAATGTCAACTTCGCTCCTATGCATTACATCTTTGGTACTCTATTATTTTCCACAGATAAGTGAAAACATATGGTATCCATCTTTTTGAGACTGGCTTATTTCGCTAAGCATAATGGTTTCTAGTTGCATCCATTTTGTTGCAAGACAGGATTTCATTCTTTTTTATGACTAAGTAATATTCCACTGTGTGTGTGTGTGTATGTCTGTGTGTACCATAATTTCTTTATCCAGTCATCAGTTGATGGACATATGGGTTGATTCCATAGCTTAACTATAAATATCAATAATATCTTAATTCTATACTCTAAACATTTCAAAGAATGTGTAACATGTCAACTCATTTTACATTTATAAGAATCTTGAGAAGTAGGTATTTATTATTCATGAGGAAATTAATGCATAAAATAGACAAGTTACTTATCCAAGGCCATTCATATTTTCAGAAACCAAGTCAGAATTTCAATTTAAGACTTCTGGGGCCAACGCTGTGGCATAGTAGGTTAAGCTTCTGTCAGCAGACCTAGCAGCCAATATTGGCACCAGTTCAAGTCCCGGCTTCCCTGCTTCTGATCCTGCTCCCTGCTAATGGCCTGGGAAGGCAGCAGAAGATATCCCAAGTGTTTGGGCCCCTGCACCCATGTGGGAAACCCGGAAGAAGCTCCAAGC
Source organism: Lepus europaeus (assembly GCF_033115175.1). Classification (NCBI taxonomy): domain Eukaryota; kingdom Metazoa; phylum Chordata; class Mammalia; order Lagomorpha; family Leporidae; genus Lepus; species Lepus europaeus. The sequence continues at coordinate 63,028,295 of NC_084850.1, read as the reverse complement.
TCCTGACTTCAGATCGTCTCAGCTCCAGCCATTGCAGCCATTTAGGGAGTGAACCATCCGATGGAAGACATCTCTATCTCTCCCTCTTTCTGTAACTCTGCCTCTCAAATAAATAAATAAATCATTTAAAAATTAAATAAATTTAAGATTTCTAACCCAGTGCTGCTTGAAGTTTAATGAGCACAGGAATTATCTGGTGATTAAAAGTTCAGATGTAGGCATTTTGCCTAGCAGTTAAGACACCTGCATCCCGCATTAGAGTGCCTGGGTCCCTACCACTGGTTCCTTACTCCAGATTCCTGCTAAAGCAGACCCTGGGAGGCAGCAGTAATGGCTCAACTAGTTGTGTCCCTGCCACCAACATGGGAGACCTGGATTGAGTTCTCAACTCAGTTTCAGGTCTCTGATATTTGGGGAATTAACCAGTAGATGGGAGTGTATTCTCTCTCTCTCTCACTCTCTCTCTTTCTATCCCATTGACTCTCACCTCTCAAATATATTTTCCTAAGGTTCAAATTATGATTCACTAGGCCTGGAATAGAGCCCAGGATTCTTCATTTCTAACAAGTTCCCATGTAATACTAATGTTGCTGGTCCACAGACCACAGTTTTGAATCGTGAGGGTATAACTCAAACCCAAAGTAATGGTGTCATTTGTTTACTACTATATTTTTACTTATATGTAAATAAATAAACTTAACTAAACTTTCATAGTCTGAGTAAACATGGAGTAATACACTTAGTAATATGATTGAGAGGCTGTTTTCTAGATAATTTAGGTCTAAATATACTTCCACCTGAGTTAGTTTTCCCTTTTTTCCCACAGCTGCTATGAACAGAAGTAAACTTCACCTTGGAGACCTTAGTCTCTGCTGGAAATCAATGAGTTAAAAGTAATCCAAGTTAAAAGTTAGGTAGTAGAGCTTCCTATTACTACTCTTAACAAAACTTTCTTCAACAAAAAGGGTGGAGTTGGGAGAAATTCAGTTAGAGTTATCTATCTAAAAACACACTGACTCAAAATTGTTCAATACCTTCCTGTTTCCTCCTGAATGAAAGTTAGATTTTGGGCCCTCCATTACCTTGATCTTCATCTTGTTCTAGAATATCTTTCCACTCATATCTCTGTCTTATTTGAATCTGTGTCTCCTCACGGAACTATGACTCCTCAAGGGTAGCAACTAGCATAACCTCTGGCATCTAATAAGAAATCAAGGGGCCATGGGGCCGGTGCTGTGGCACAGAGGGTAACGCCCTGGCCTGAAGCTCTGGCATCACGTATGGACGCTGGTTCGAGAACCGGCTGTTCCACTTCCAATCCAACTCTCTGCTATGGCCTGGGAAAGCAGTAAAAGATGGCCCAAGTCCTTGGTGTCCTGCACCTGCATGGGAACCCTGGAAGAAGTTCCTGGCTCCTGACTTCGGATCAGCACAGCTCTGGCTGTTGCGGCCAATTGAGGAGTGAACAATCAGATGAAAGACCTCTCTCTCTCTCTCTCTCTCTCTCTCTCTCTTTCTCTCTCTGCCTCTCCTCTCTCTGTGTAACTCTGACTTTCAAATAAATAAATAAATCTTTTAAAAGGGGGGGGGAGGGGTAGCGCTGTGATGTAGTGGGATAAGCCTCTGCCTACAGCGCGAGATATGGGCGCCAGTTTGTGTCCAACAGTGGCTCCTCTTCCAATCCAGCTCTCAGCTATATCCTGGAAAAGCAGTAGAAGATGGCCCAGGTGCTTGGGCCCCTGCACCCACATGGGAGATCTGGAAGAAGCTCCTGGCTCCTGGCTTCCATTTGGCCCAGCTCTGGCCATTGCAGCCATTTGCGGAGTGAACCAGCGGATGGAAGATATCTCTCTCTGCCTCTCTGTAACTCTGCCTTTCAAATAAATAAGTAAATAGGGGAGCGGCAAGATGGCGGAATAGGCAGGGAGCACACTATTAGTCTGGGGGAGAGACAGTTTAATATAAGTGGAGATACTGCAGGGTCAAGGAAGAGGAGGGGATGAAACAGCAGAGGAAACTCTTCCGGAACTAGTGATTCACAGTGGACCTGCGTGGAGAGCGTGGGAGCCCAAGTTCGGGACACCAGCGGCAGACTCAACACACCAGCGCTACAATGCGTGGTGAGCCCAACCTCAATAGCCTGAGACACCAGCGGGAAAGCAGAAACAGGAGACTAGAGGGAACGAGGCTTGAAACTCCGTGGGGAAAAGTTCACCAGGCTAACTAGAAGAGAGAGAGGAAAAAAATAAAAAAAGTGACCGATACGGACACAAGTTTCTCTCTCTCCGCTCACCTCTCAAAGGCGAGCAAGACAGAGCAGGCGCCATTTTAGACATGCGTCATAAGCAGGGCGACCTCAGGTCTGCACCAGCCCTGAGCCTAGCAGAAAAACCTGACTCTGGGGGGAGGGGTGAAATAACAGGAGATTAGCATCTAACTTGGCAACCCAGTGGGAGAATGCAGGAGAATTGGAGCCCACACTGAGGGCAGCAGACATTCCCTGGGTGGTCCTTGGGAAAGAGCTTCCGATCTCTGGCTCCTGTGGGTATATCATTTGCCTGCTAACTACCTCCAATTACGTTCAGCTGTGCGGAATTACTTCCCTTTTGAATCAAAAAAAGAAAGAGAGATTTACGACACCTAACCTGGGAGTGTCATCTTTGACACACCCTCAACCCTGTGGAACCAAACACAGCTCTCAGTCCACACTCATCTCAAGCCTCTAAGGCTCCACTGAAAGCAGACAGTCCACTTAATATAGAGCCATAGTGTAACAAGAAAAAACACCACAGTGAAGAAACCAAATATCTCCAACATGCCAAACAACAAACGCAAAAACCAAGCTAACAAGAACAAGGAAGACACTATGACGCCCCCAAATGAACAAGACACCCCAATTCAAGATTATGAAGATGATGAGATAGAAGAAATGCAAGAAGCGGATCTCAAAAAATTGATAAGAACATTAAGAAGTTCTCAAAAACAAATTCTTGAACTACAGAAATCCTTAATGGACAAGATAGAAAATCTCTCTCGTGAAAATGAAATATTAAGGAGGAATCAAAATGAAATGAAACAACTAGTGGAACAAGAAACTCTGATAGTGACTAGAAATCATAATGAAATGAAGAGTTCAATAGATCAAATGACAAACACATTAGAGAGCCTTAAAAACAGAATGGGCGAAGCAGAAGAGAGAATATCAGACTTAGAGGACAGAGAACAGGAAAGGAAACAGGCAAACCAAAGAAAAGAAGAAGAAATTAGAAATCTAAAAAATATTGTCGGAAATCTACAGGATACTATTAAAAAACCCAACATTCGGGTTCTAGGAGTTCCTGAAGGCATGGAGAGGGAGAAAGGATTAGAAGGCATTTTCAGTGAGATACTAGCAGAAAATTTCCCAGGTTTGGAGAAGGACAGAGGCATCTTAGTACAGGAAGCTTATAGAACCCCTAATAAACATGACCAAAAGAGATCATCACCACGACACGTCGTAATCAAACTCACCACAGTGAAACATAAAGAAAAGATCCTAAAATGTGCAAGAGAGAAACGTCAGATTACTCTTAGAGGATCTCCAATTAGACTCACAGCAGACTTCTCATCAGAAACCCTACAAGCTAGAAGGGAATGGCGAGACATAGCCCAGGTACTAAGAGAGAAAAACTGCCAGCCCAGAATACTATATCCTGCAAAGCTCTCATTTGTGAATGAAGGTGAAATTAAGACTTTTCATAGCAAACAGAAACTGACAGAATTTGTTGCCACTCATCCTGCCCTGCAAAAGATGCTTAAAGATGTGTTACACACAGAAACACAGAAACATGGTCACCAATATGAAAGAAGGTAAAGGAAGGAAACCTCACAGCAAAAGACCACAGGAAGCTCAATTTCTCTTTGACATAGAATTAAACTCTGATGCTCTGTTAAATCAATGTGTTAAAGTAATCTATTATGTTCTCTTGATGTCTGTTAAATTCTAATTGTTCAAAAACAGCTGAATTTTTATTAAGAGCTATGGGTTATTTAAATATGTGCTTATTTTCAAAGATTTGAATAATCACCTTGTAACAATGATCAAATTTGGTCTATGTCATGTCATGATTTTAAGGAATGTTATTTCAACCAGATATTTTGGATTTTGAGCCTTCCTGGCATTCTTGACAGGCATTCAAAAAATCAAAGTTTCAAACAATCTGGTCTCTAAAATTTCCAGTAAATCCTGGACTTTGGTGTTTCCAGTTTGGGCCCAACTGAAAAATCGAAGGACCTATGTCTCTCATGTTATAGAGACACCAACTAATCAGGCTATTTGGATTATATTAGAAGGACTGTCAAGATGTGATGTGGTACCAGACTTTAAGTTTCTATAATGGAAAATGCTATTAATACAAATGTTTGAGAATTAAAAAGTCTAATGATCTTGTGTTACTAGACATGATAGTTATCTTAATGAGAAAGCCCCAGAGGCCTAAAGGGTTAAATACTTGTAAAATCCTACAGGTGCTTTCAAAAATACTGTGAAGGAAGCAAGTGCCTTTTGTTGGTTGATGAGTTTATAATTTTAAACATGGCAACTTAAAGTCTTTTGTCATCCACAGTTATATCTGATTTGCTGCTCATAAAACTAAAGCGTTGTTGGTTCTGTGTTTAGCTGTCCTCCTATAGGTTCCTATGGACTTTTTCCAGCCACTTCTATTGTATTCAGTACTTTGGGATGGCTCTGTAAACAGATGAAGCCAATAATGTATTAACAGTACCAACTGAGAGAAAGTATGGTTAACTGAGGTTACTAAAAAGAAAAAGCAATTCAAATCAATTGGCAATCTACAAAAAGAGTTAAAGATTTTAAAAGCTAGTATTAAAATTGCTATATTGGTCTATTATGCTATGTTATATGTGTGTACATATTGTATGTCCACATGGGGAAATTTTATTAAGAGTTTTATTTTAAATGGCTTATAGATAAGATTGTCCATGAATTTAAGCTGCTAAAATCAATCAAAGATACATTTTAATTTGTATGACCTGAATCTGTGTATCATATGTTTTAAACGTGTTGGTAGAAAGAAACTAAAAACATTTTAGATGGTTGTGCTTAAGTTTACTGGCTAAACAAACTACACCATGTTAGATATTTAAGAGGTGCTTTCAAATACATGATTCTTAAAATGTATAGAAGGCATTGGACCTTCTGATAAATGTTTTCTTAAGTTGTTATCTAATGGTTGAAACGGTTTGCTAAGTATTCATGTAATATTGCTATTGTCAGCAAGTGATCTAGGACTTGCTCCCTCATTTCTCTATTCTAAGCCCAACTTGTTCTTTCATTTCTCTATTCTCTTCAAGGTAGGAAACTAATTCTATTATGAAGGAATCTGTAGGACGCACAATTTAATCTTTAGACCTTATAAAAGAGATGGCTAACATTTTTCTGTAATAGCATAGCCAAAATAAGAACTTAAATGAAAATCTCATAGCTAGATTCACTTCGCCATCAGTGAAGTATACAGTAAGTAGAAAAAACCTCCCTTTCAGACCAAAGGGAAAGAAAGTTTTAAAGTGAGAATATAACTTTCCTCATGGGCATTGTCTACCTTAGAAAAACTACTACAGAACATGCCTGTGACTATAGACTTGCAGTTCAGGCCACCGAAGATTAGAGATGGGATACGGGCACTCCCTTGACTTGCATCCTCTGGTCTGCTTTAACACAAACCAGGAGGAAAAGAAAGCTAGGCATCAGAAGCAATGGGTGGCAGGCCTATTAATGGCTGATCTGTACAGTGATCTGCCCTCAAGGAGACCCAACAGGCCAGTCCACTGCAGTGGCTTTCAATGTGGTAAGCCTGGGCTTCAGCTGAAGTCAGCTTGTGAAGAGCCCTGGCAGCTCTGCCAAGAGTTGGATCACTGGAAATGGACCTGCCCTGGAGTCGAAGGATGCCCAGGTCAGAGCCACAGATCTTATTGGCTCTAAGCTGAAAAGCCCTTCACTCAGCCCAACTTCCAAAGTGACCACTGCAGCTGAGGGGATGGTCAAGTAGGGTCAGCAACATTGCAGGCAGAACTGTAAATTTCTTGTTAGAGATGCCCCCTGCCTTTTCCTGGCCAGCTCTTCTCCCAGGCCAGCCAAGTAATGAAAGTCAACAGAGTGCCTTCCCCTAGGAGGTTCACACCTCCCTTAGGATATACCCCATGTGAAGAGATAGATAGGTCTGGGCCTCTTAACTTACAAGGCCTAAAGCCCAACAGATTATTATCAAGCCCCTTCTGTCAGGTTCTATTTGCCTCTCAATCAGAAAACTTAATTGTAGCTTAGACAGGACCTTTCTTAGCTCCTCTGATAATGACTATGTCCTTTGTTCTAGATCCTGTCTAGCGCACTTGGGCCTCATTCCTTTGTAATCATAACCTCTACTCTACCACCAATGGCTCTACTCCCGACCTGTGTGTACTGATGGTCCTCTTCCCCACTTAATGCTGTATAATTGTTCAAACCTGGTAAATGCCACTCTTAGGATCATTGGTTACTATCCTCACCCTGTCTTTTATGACCTTGTCTAAATATGATCAGAGTCGGTAAACTTGGAAGGCTTCCATAGCCTTGGCAACTCATGATGACAGCCTAGGATGGTTAATGGCGCCATAAACTAGAGTGTCAATTTGTTGGGTCAACAACTGGAGCCACTGTGCACTTGCTCCTCATGTGGGATCTCTGTCCTTAATGTGCTGTACATTGTGATTTAATGCTATAACTAGTACTCAAACAGTATGTTTCACTTTGTGTTTCTATGTGGGTGCAAACTGTTTAAATCTTTATACTAAATTGATCTTCTGTATATAAAGAGAATTGAAAATGAATGTGGATGCAAATGGAAGGGGAGAAGGAGCGGGAGAGGGGAGGGTATCGGGTGGGAGGGAAGTTATGGGCGAAAAAAGCCATTGTAATCCATAAGCTGTACACTGGAAATTCATATTCATTAAATAAAAGTTAAAAAAAAGAAAAAAACAAATAAATAAGTAAATAAATAAAATCTTTTTTAAAAAGAAATAAATGTTGCTGATTAAATAATGAATCAATTAAACAAAGTTAATTTGCATGTAATATTGGTGATTAAACATAAATCATAACCCATCATCTAAATCATTGCCATTATTATTAATGTTACAAGTCAAAAGTTTGTCATTCTCACTTTGTTTCTTTGTTGTTCAGAATTATCCAACAGACCTTTCTTTGATGATGAAAATACTGTCTGCATTGTCCAATGTGAGTCCTATATGATGGCCAGTAAACACATATGGCTCTTAGGCAGTGTGGTTTGGTAGTGTAGTTGAAGAACTTAATTTTATATTTTATTTAACATCACTTTAAAATAGGGGCTACTGAACTAAGTAGTACAGATTATACTAATAAAGAAAAGCACTTTTCCCTGGTGCCATGAACCTTTTAATCTCTCTCTCTCTCTCTCTCTCTCTCTCTCTTTCTCTCTCTCTCTCTCTCTCTCTCTCACACACACACACACACGAATTTATAAATAGCTATGTAGGCCCTGGAAAAATGATCATGAAGCTTCAGGAAAAAAAAGGACATCTGTGTGGTGAGATACACATAAGATCTCAAACAATTAGAACAGATGTAGCCATCCTCTGTCCTCAGGTAGGACCATTTAACTGCCACCATTTTTGCATTACACAGGAGTGATTTCAGCAGTTCCAGACCAATATTTTGGGAGTGAACATCAAGTCACACATGTTGTGTACAAAATGAATATACTACAAACCTGTGAGACCACATTTGGGAAAGAAAAATCCTAATCCAAACTTATATTGGAAGCCAAGCGGACTCCAAGATGAAAAGTTCCCACAAGTGTATGTTATTCGAGAAAACAAAGTGAGAGGCACTAATGGAAAGGAAAGAGTTTTTGTCACTGCCAATATCAGAGTCATCAAGGAGTTATCATAAGTTTCAATTTGGTTCTGTATTGTCAGTATATTTATAAATTCAAGAGGGAAAACACTGGCTGGAGTACCAAGTTGATTCCAGAATTGCAAGTATGCTTGAGGAAACAGGTCACTAGGAGTACTCCATTCTTCTCCTGGTTAATGCAGTGATGGAAAAGGAATTCTCCCTACATGAAGAAAAAAGTCAGCATATACCACCTCTATTCATAGTTAAGAGCAATACTTTATAGGACAAAGTATAGCTATGGTCATTGGATAGGATTCCAATACCTGGGGTATACCACCTTACCACACCTGGCTGATCATGATCCCAACTGGGTCATATGAAGACAAAAGATAAACTCCTTCATTTCATACAGTCCTAAACTTTAAACACTAAAGCTGAAATTACACTGAAGATATCTAATCAAATCTCCCACTGTACAAATAAGAAAATAAAAACCCAGAGAAAATAAGGGAATTTCCCCCAGGTCATCCAGTTGTGTAGTTACAGAGCTGGCAACAGAATCTCAGTCTTCTCAATCTTTGTTTATTGCTCTTTTCTCTGCATCAGTTAGTATGATGACCTCACAGTACAGTGAGATGGTGAGCTACCAGACCAGAATCATAAAGGCAATAAATACCATAAGTGGTTAAAGCAGGGGGTTCTTTGTACTTTATATCTCTTTATGAGAATGGATACTACCTCAAATGTGTTCATTGCTGTAGTGGAATGAGAAGGCCATGCCAAAATGGCCACTGGCAAGTGAGCGTCAGTTACTCAGGAATGGATTTGAAACCCACATGGCAAATGGAGCCTGCCTGGCAACAGGCTGTGATTGGATGGCTTTGAATCCCACCTGGCAATGGAGCCTGCCTGGCAACAGGCTGTGATTGGATGGCTTTGGAAACTGCCTGGCAACAGGCTGTGATTGGTTGGGGCATAGACTGCCCCTTGACCGGATTGGCTGGTCTTGGCTATATAAGATGTTGTACCAACTCAAATAAATGAGTTTGCGGGCTGCTTGCCTCAAGCCCGCTTTCACCCGACTCCCTGGGTCTGTGTGGTGTCTCCTCGCCTCTTGTCCCCACCACGCTCCTCCTCTCAGAAATGAATCCACTGCAACATTGTTGAAAAATCAACTGCAACATCTTGCTACTCTTTCTCCCAACTGCTAGTTTAATTTCTTCCCTCCACTTTTTCTTGCTCTTCTTTTTGCTTACATTTGACTGAAAGGTTCCATAGTCTTCCTAACTTCTATAATCTTGTTTTGTGTCATGTTCATTATAAAATCCAGAAAAACCCACTTTAATGTTCTGGATCTTGGCATAACCAAAATGGCTATTTCTACTGTGGTGATAAAGTAGGTTAAAAAATTCATGGCTTATATTAATTTCCGTTGATTATTTGCATAAAACGATTTATTAAAGTTCTTCTATTTTTTAAATTTGTTTGAAAGGTGAGAGAGAGGGGTCATGAACATGCCCATCCACTAGTTCACTCTTCACATGACCACAACATCTGGGGCTGAGAGCCAGGAACTTAATCCAGTTATCCCACGTGGGTAGCAACTCGACCCTGTTGCCTTCCATGGTCCACATTAGCAGGAAACTGGAATCAAGAGCTTCAGCTGGGTATTAAACCCAGGTACTCTGGTGTGGGAGGTAGATGCCTTAACCTCTATGTTAAATTCCCACCCCTAAAGTCCTTGCATTGGTAATCTCCTTCATTAAGTGAAATTTAATTGTTTCCATATGGAAGAGATTTTAAACACTCTAATTTGGGCTTTGAGGCAGAGCCTTGCCATGGCTTTGCTAGAATACTAGTGTGCCAAGGGACTCAGGCTGTACTGGAGGCAGGGTTTTAGGTAGCTGAGAAATTCTTCTTTTGCTCAGAAACGCCTAAATTTGGTTCTGAGCCAACTTAGTATAGAAGCTGTTCTTGTTAAGAGCTGAATTTTTGGAAATTAACTGTCTGTGGGAACATAGTCAATGTGATTCAGGTAATCCTGCAAAATTTCTTCATGGCCCTTGGAATTTTCCACTATGTGATATATGATGCTTACTCGATACCAACTGTTTGTTTGGTTTTTTTTTCCACAAAATTAGCAAATTTTGTTGAAATGAAACTTAGGTCTCCCAATCCAACTCCCTACTAAGTGATGCACAAACTGTATGAAGTCTCATACAAATGACCATCCAGACATTAATTGAACACCTCCAGAAACAAAGAATTTACTACTTCATAATGCAATACATCTCACTTTACGGACAGTGCTAATTAGGAGAAATATCTATTACATGTCAAGTAAAACACTATCTCTGCACAGTTTTCACCCTTGGACATAATTTTTATTCATAGGTTGACACAGAGCAAATCTGCTCCTTCCTCCTAATGACAGCACTTTGAAGTATTTAAAAAATAGGAATCGTATACGTTTTGAAGCTTTTCCTCTGTAGACTAAACATGTTCTGTTCCATCAACTATTTCTGAGATGACATTATTTTTGGTCCTTACATTACCTTAGATGTACCCTAGTTTGTCAAAGTCCCTCTTAGAGTGTGCTGACTCTAAAAAAGAGTATCAATTGTTAAAGCAACAACAGGAGTCACTGTGCACCTACTCCCCATGTAGGATCTCTGTCCTTAATGTGTTGTACTATGCAAATTAATGGTATAACTAGTACTTGAACAGTACTTTATACTTTGTGTTTCTGTGTGGGTGCAAACTGTTGAAATCTTTACTTAGTATATACTAAATTGAACTTCTATATATAAAGATAATTGAAAATGTATCTTGATGTGAATGGGATGGGAGAGGGGTTGGGAGATGGGATGGTTGCAGGTGGGAGGGAGGTTATGCGGGTAAAAAGCCACTATAATCCAAAAGTTGTACTTTGGAAATTTATATTTATTAAATAAAAATTTTTAAAAAACATAAAAAGAGTGTGCTGACTCAACTGAAGTATATACTTAAGGTTTACATTGCTTCAACCAAGTAGAATGAGCGCCTACCTTGATTTACACACAATACACTTCATGCAAAATATTTCACTTTTTGTTTCCTTTGTCCCTCCCTCCTTCACATTTTTGGCAAACCTATCACAATATAAATTCATATTCAGCTGTAATCACTCAAATTCTTGAAATTTTTTCACACAGACTGCTATTAAGTCATACAGTTTCCCATATTCTATTAAACATTTACTCCGTATCAAATACTTTTTTGCCTTATATGTTTCAAGCAATATAGCAAGATTAGGGGTATATAAATAAGCTTGGGGTTTACTTTTGCAAATCTGGTTCAAGATTTTTCTATATCCCTATTTAAGCTTATATTATTAAATTTTATCCTCCAGGTTGACCTACTGAAAACTTTTTGGATCCAGATTCTGTTGCATATCACATTCAGTGCATCTTGTAACTTCATCTAAGCTGCACAGTTGAACAATTTATCTGTATGCTCTAATCAAAGTCCTCGATTAAAAAAATCTGAAAAGTGTTCAAATTCTGATTATTCAGAAATTGACAAATTCCTTCTTCAGCCACTCCCTTTTCCTTTACCAAATTAATATCTGTGACTTTTCTTCTGGTCATATGAGTATGTTGAGGTCTGGCTTATTAAATGCCTCAGTACTTATTTATATTTTTAAAATCCTCCTTTCAAAAAAGTTTTACTGTCTAGTTTAATCTTGCATAATGTGCTCAAAATCTTAATAACCTTATTTCTCTCCCACATGCATATTTTTTTCCTCTGAATAAAGATTTACCAAACATTTCTTGTTCCATTTACTTTTTGATTGTGGTAAAATACACATCACACAAAATCTGCAATTTTAATCATTTTAGGTGTACAGTTCTGTGGCATTAAGTATATTAACACTATTGCTCAATCATTATCACCATCCATCTCCATAACTGTTTCATATTCCCAAACTAAAATGCCATGCCTGTCTTTCCTTACTCTGGCTCTGTGAACAGTACCCTACAATTTGTCTCCATGTATTTGACTACTCTAGGTAATTCACATAAGTAGAATCATACAGGATTTGTTCTATTGTGACTAGTTTATTTTATATAACAATGTCCTTGAGGTTCACCTACTGTGGTACATATCAGAATTTTCTTCTTTTATCTACCACATATTGTTTATCCATTAATCTACAGATGGATGCTTGAGTTACTTCTACTTCTTGGCTACTCTTAATAATGCTGCTAAGAACATGTAGGGGGGCCAGTACTGTGGCATAGTGGGTAAAGCTACTGCCTGCAGTGCCAGCATCCCATATGGGCACTGGTTCAAGTCCCAGCTGCCCCACTTCAAGTCCAGCTCTCTTCTATGACCTAGGAAAGCAGTAGAAGATGGCCCAAGTCCTTGAGCCCCTGCACCCACGTGGGAGACCCGGAAGACGCTCCTGGCTCCTGACTTCAGTTCGGCACTGCTCCGGTCATTGTGGCCATCTGAAAAGTGAACCAGCGGATGGAAGGCTTCTCTCTGTGTCTCACTCTCTCTCTCTCTGTATGTAACTCTACCTCTTGAATAAATAAGTAAATCTTTTTTTAAAAAAAATGAACATGTGTGCACAAATATTTATTCGTGTCCCTGATTTCAGTCATTCTGGATATATACTCAGAATTGAAACTACAGGATCATTTAACAGTTCTATTTTTTAATTTTGAGGCAAATCACTATACTGATTCTCCAACATGCACCGTTTTACCTTCCTACAAATTGCATATAAGTGTTATAATAACATATTTTCTGGGAGTTGTTACTCTTGTTATTGTTGCTGCTGCTGTTCTTGTTATAACCATCCTAATGTGTGTAAAGTTGTATCTCATTGTGGTTTTGATTTTCATTTCCCTAACGATTAGTGATGTTCAGCTTTTTTTTTTATTTTTAGCCAATCATGTAACTTCTTTTGATAAATCTCTATTCAAGTCCTTTGCCCACTTTTATTCACAGTTTGTTTTTATTGTTGTGCTTTAGGAGCTCTTCACATATTCTAGATACTAACTCCTTACCAGAAACACAATTTGCAAATATTTTCTCTCATTCTGAGAATAGTTTTCCTTGGTGCAAATACATTTATGGTTTTGGTACAGCCTAATCTATCCATTTTCTTCTCATTTCTTTTGCTTTTGGCGTTATATCTCAAATAATTATTGCCAAATCCAATACTATCACACTTCCCCCCATGTTCTCTTCTTCTTCTTCTTCTTTTTTTTTTTTGACAGGCAGAGTGGACAGTGAGAGAAAGACAGAGAGAAAGGTCTTCCTTTTGCCGTTGGTTCACCCTCCAATGGCCGCCGCGGCCCGTGCGCTGCGGCCAGCGCACCGCGCTGATCCAATGGCAAGAGCCAGGTGCTTATCCTGGTCTCCCATGGGGTGCAGGGCCCAAACACTTGGGCCATCCTCCACTGCACTCCTTGGCCACAGCAGAGAGCTGGCCTGGAAGAGGGGCAACCGGGACAGGATCGGTGCCCCGACTGGGACTAGAACCCGGTGTGCCGGCGCCGCAAGGCGGAGGATTAGCCTAGTGAGCCGCGGCACCGGCCCCATGTTCTCTTCTATGAGATTTATTGTTTTAGCTTTTATGTTTCAAACTTTCATACATTTTGAGTTAATTTTGGTATGTGGCACAAGGTAAGGGTCAAACATCATTTTTTTCCATGTGATATCTAGTTTTCCCAACACCATTGTCAAAAAAAGACTATCCTTTCCCAATTTACTGGTCTTAGCTCACTTGCTGAAAATCATTTGACCATATCTGAGAGGGATAGTTTATGTCCGGATTCTTTATTCTACTTCCTTCGGCTATATGTGTGCCTTTATGACAATATCCACTGTTTTTGGTTACTATAAGCTGTATAATGTTTTGAAATGAGGGAGTGTGAGATCTGAAACTTCTTATTTTTTTAAAGATTTATTTATTTATTTGAAAGTCAGAGTCACACAGAGAGAAGGAGAGGCAGAGAGAGAGAAGGAGAGGCAGAGAGAGAGAGAGACGTCTTCCATCTGCTGGTTCACTCCCCACTTGGCCGCAATGGCTGGAGCTGTGCATATCCAAAGCCAGAATCCAGGAGCTTCTTCCAGGTCTCCCACATGGGGGCAGGGTCCCAAGGACTTGGGCCATCTTCTACTGCTTTCCCAGGCCACAGCAGAGAGCTGGATCAAAAGTGGAGCATCCGAAACCCAAACCAGCGCCCAGATGGGATGCCGGCACTGCTGCAGTGGCTTTACTCTCTACACCACAGCGCCAGCCCCTTTTCCTATTTTTTAAGATGACTTTTACTATTTATGATCCCTCTATATTTCATATGAATCTTAGGATGAATTTTTCTAATTCTGCAAAAAATGCCTTAGGGGTTTTTTAAAACTGTTTTTATTTAAGATTTATTTGTTTATTTGAAAGGCAGAGTTAGAGAGAGGCAGAGGCCTAGAGAGAGAGGTCTTTCATCCACTGTTTCATTCCCCAAATGGCTGCAATGGCCAGAGCTGGGACAATTCGCAACAGGAGTCAGGAACTTCTTCTGGGTCTCCAATGCAGGTGCAGGGACCCAAGAACTTGGACCATCTTCCATTGCTTTACTAGGACATAGCAGAGAGCTGGATCAGAAGTGGAGCAGCCAGGCATGGAAAGCCAAGGCACTGTGGCAAAAAAATGACCTAAATGAAAGATCTTTATGAGTGAGATCCCAGCGGAAAGAACAGGCCATCAAAGAAGGAGGTACCTTTCTCTGAAGGGAGGAGAGAACTTCCACTTTGAATATAACCTTGTTTAAATAAGGTCAGAGTTTGTGAACTCAAGATACTTCCATAACCTTGACAGCACATGACAAGAGCCTCAGGTGATTACTGACGCCATAAATAAGAGTGTCAATTGTTAAATCAACAACAGGAGTCACTGTGCACCTACTCCCCACATAGGACCTCTGTCCTTAATGTGTTTGTACTATGCGAATTAATGATAAAACTACTACTCAAACAGTACTTTACACTTTGTGTTTCTGTGTGGGTGCAAACTATTGAAATCTTTACTTAGTATATACTAAGTCGACCTTCTGTATATACAGATAATGGAAAATGAATCTAGATGAAGAATGGGATGGGAGAGGGAGTGGGAGATGGGATGGTTGTGGGTGGGAGGGAGGTTATGGAGGGAAAAGCCACTATAATTCAAAAGTTGTACTTTGGAAATTTATATTTATTAAATAAAAGTTGAGGAAAAAAAGGAGAGAAGGACCCAACATGGGAAGCGGGATACTCAGCAGACTCATAGAATGGCAGATGTCATAAATAGCACTCTGGCCTCAGAATCAGCCCTTAAGGCATTTGGATCTGGCTAAAAAGCCCATGAGAGTATTTCAGGTATGGAAAACCAAAACACTCTGGCAAAAAAAAAATGACCTAAATGAAAGATCTCTGCAAGTGAGATCCTAGTGGAAAGTATGGGCCATCCAAGAAGGAGGTACCTTTCTCTGAAGGGAGGCGAGAACTTCCACTTTGATTATGACCTTGTCTAAACAAGATCGGAGTTGGCGAACTCAAGAGGCTTTCATAGCCTTGGCAGCTCATGACAAGAGCCTTGGGTGATTACTGACATCATAAATAAGAGTGTCAATTGTTAAAGCAACAACAGGAGTCACTGTGCACCTACTCCCCATGTAGAATCTCTGTCCTTAATGTGTTGCACTATTCAAATTAATGATAAAACTACTACTCAAACAGTACTTTATACTTTGTGTATTTGTGTGGGTACAAACTGCTGAAATCTTTACTTTGTACATACTAAATTGATCTTCTGTATATAAAGATATTTGAAAATGAATCTTGATGTGAATGGGATGGGAGATGGAGCGGGAGATGGGATGGTTGTGGGTGGGAGGGAGGTTATGGGGGGAAAAAGCCTCTATAACCCGAAATTGTACTTTGGAAATTTATATTTATTAAATAAATGTTTTTAAAAAGCAAAAAAATAAAGCTAACAAATATTTTCTCCCTGCAAAAAAATAAATAAATAAATAAAAGTTGGGGAAAAATAAGTAAGTGGAGCAGCTGGGACTTGAACTGGTACTGCAGGCAGTGGCTTCACCTGCTATGCCACAGCACCAGCCTCTAAAATTGCTTTTCTAAAGATTTATTGATGCATTTGAAAGGCGGAGTGAGAGACAGACACAGAGAGAGACACACACAGAGAGAGAGAGATCTTCCATCCACTGATTTACTCCCCAGATGGCTGTAATGTCCTGATTGGAGCCCAGAACTCCATCTGAGTCTCCCATATGGATGACAGGGGCCAAGTACTTGAGCCATCTTCCACTGCTTTCCCAGGTACATTAGCAGGGAACATGATAGGAAGTAGAGCAGCCAGGACTTGAGCAGGCACTCCAATATTGGATGCTGCTGTTGCAAGTGGTAGCTTAACCTGCTGCACCACAATGCCAGCCCCTCTTCGGGATTCTTATAGGGATTGCATTGAATCTGTGGATTGCTATGGATAATATGGTATCATAACAATATTAAGTATTTCAGTCCATGAACACAGAATACACTTCCATTATATGTGTCCTTATCAATATCTTTCAGCATCATCTTACAGCTTTCCATATACAAATCTTTAGTCTCTTTGGCTAACTTTATTCATAAGTACTTATTCCTAAGTATTCTTTTTGGTGTTACTGGAATTATTTCCCAAATTTCCTTCCAGATTGTTCATTTTTATTGTATAGAAACACAACTGATTTTTGTATGTTTATATCTTCTGAATCTGTTATACTTACTAGCCTAGCAAGCATTTGTTGTGGATCCTTTAGGGTTTTATACATATAATATCATGAATTCTGTGAACCAAGATCATTTTACATCTTCCTTTACAATACGGATGCCTTTTTGTTTCTTTCTCTTGCCTATTTTCCATTGCTAGGACTTCCAGTATTATATTAAATGAAAGTGGTGAAATCAGATGGGTCCAGTATTGTAGCACAAAGCCTTAAGACACTACTGGGGCACCTACAACCCATATGCTTCAGCCTGCCTTACTGATTGCGGCCATTTTACGGTGAAACAGCATGTGAAGTTTCTCTATCTCTATCTCTATCATCTCTATCTCTATCTCTATCTCTCTTTCTCAGTCTTCCTCGATATCACTCTGCCTTTCAAGTAAATAAACAAATAAATCTTTTTAAAAAGGAAATCAGCCATTTTTGCTTTATTCTTGATCTTAAAGAAAAAGCTTTCAATTGCTCACCTTTTAATATGCTAGTCATGGGATTTTCATTTATGGTCTTTTTTATGTTGTGGTAGTTTCCTTCTATTATTTGTTCATCAAGTATTTTTCTCTTGAATGGACATTATATTGTCAAATGCTTTTCTTCCATCTATTCAAATGATCATGTGGGGTTTTTTTTTTTTGCTTTATTTTTTTAATATAGTGTATCATATTGATTGGTATGTTGAACCACACTTGAAAATTCTAGGGATAAATCTCACTTGGTCTTGGTGTAAAATCTTTTTAATATGCTGTCAAATTTTATTTTCCTAGGTTTTTTTAATTTCTGCATCAATATTCACAAGGGATATTGCCCTTTTTTCTTTTAATGTCTTGGGCTGATTTTAATAATTGGGTAATATTGGTCTCACAAAATGAGTTTGGAAGTTTTCTCTTCAGTTTTTTTGGGAATGTTTAAAGACAATTATCACTAATTCTTCTTTAAATATATAGTAAAATTCACCTGTGAATCAATCTAGTCCCAGATTTTTCTTTGTTAGGAGGTTTTGGGTTGTTGATTCAATCTCTCTACTAGTTGTAGAGCTGTTTATTTTTTATGATCTAGTCCTGGAAGGTTAACTGCTTCTAGAATTTTATCCACTTCACTAGGTTATTCATCTATTTATTGCAATACAATTATTCGTAGTACTCTTGTATAATGCTTTTTATTTATGTAAAGTCAGTAATGGCCCACATTTCATTTGTTATTTGGGTTATTAAACTTTTCTTCTTCTTCCTTCATTGACATATTGATTTTCTTTATTTTTGCAGATTTTTTCTATTGTTTTATCAGTCTTCATTTTATTTATCTCTGCTCCAATCTTTTTTTTTAACTTTTATTTAATGAATATAAATTTCCAGTGTACAGCTTATGGATTACAATGGCTTTTTTCGCCCATAACTTCCCTCCCACCCGCAACCCTCCCCTCTCCCACTCCCTCTCCCCTTCCATTTGCATCAAGATTCATTTTCAATTCTCTTTATATACAGAAGATCAATTTAGTATATATTAAGTAAAAATTTCAACAGTTTGCACCCACATAGAAACACAAGGTGAAACATACTGTTTGAGTATTAGTTATAGCATTAAATCAAAATCTACAGCACATTAAGGACAGAGATCCCACATGAGGAGCAAGTGCACAGTGACTCCTGTTGTTGACCCAACAAATTGACACTCTAGTTTATGGCGCCAGTAACCACCTTAGGCTCTCGTCATGAGTTGCCAAGGCTATGGAAGCCTTCCAAGTTCGCCGACTCTGATCATATTTAGACAAGGTCATAAAAGACAGGGTGAGAATAGTAACCAATGATCCTAAGAGTGGCATTAACCAGGTCTGAACAATTATACAGCATTAAGTGGGGAAGAGGACCACCAGTACACACAGGTTGGGAGTAGAGCCATTGGAGGTAGAGTAGAGGTTATGATTACAAAGGAATGAGGCCCAAGTGCGCTAGACAGGGTCTAGAACAAAGGACATAGTCATTATCAGAGGAGCTAAGAAAGGTCCTGTCTAAGCTACAATTAAGTTTTCTGATTGAGAGGCAAATAGAACCTGACAGAAGGGGCTTGATAATAATCTGGTGGGCTTTAGGCCTTGTAAGTTAAGAGGCCCAGACCTATCTATCTCTTCACATGGGGTACATCCTAAGGGAGGTGTGAACCTCCTAGGGGAAGGCACTCTGTTGACTTTCATTACCTAGCTGGCCTGGGAGGAGAGCTGGCCAGGTAAAGGCAGGTGGCATCTCTAACAAGAAATTTACAGTTCTGCCTGCAATGTTGCTGACCCTACTTGGCCGTCCCCTCAGCTGCAGTGGTCACTTTGGAAGTTGGGCTGAGTGAAGGGCTTTTCAGCTTAGAGCCAATAAGATCTGTGGCTCTGACCTGGGCATCCTTCGACTCCAGGGCAGGTCCATTTCCAGTGATCCAACTCTTGGCAGAGCTGCCAGGGCTCTTCACAAGTTGACTTCAGCTGAAGCCCAGGCTTACCACATTGAAAGCCACTGCAGTGGACTGGCCTGTTGGGTCTCCTTGAGGGCAGATCGCTGTACAGATCAGCCATTAATAGGCCTGCCACCCATTGCTTCTGATGCCTAGCTTTCTTTTCCTCCCGGTTTTTGTTAAAGCAGACCAGAGGATTCTGCTCTAATCTTTTAATGTATCCTTCCTTCTGCTAGCATTGGATTTAGTCTGTTCTTATTACTCTAGTTCTGAAGACTATAATGCCAAGTTATTGATTTGAAATCTTCTTTTTAAAGAAAACATTTACAGTTATAAATCTGTTTTAGCATTGATTTCACTGCATCCCATAAGTTTTGGTATGCTGTGTTTTCATTATCATTTGCCTCAAGACATTTTCTAATTTGTTTTTTTTTTTCTTTTAAAGATTTAGCTATTTATTAGAAAGTCAGAGTTGAGCAGGAGAGAGAGAGAGAGAGAGAGAGAGAGAGAGAGAGAGAGAGGTCTTCCATCCACTGGTTCACCCCCACGGATGGCCGAAACAACTAGGGCAGTTCAGGCTGAAACCAGAAGCCAAGAGCTAGGAGCTTCTTCCAGGTCTCCCATGTGGGTGCAGGGGCCCAAGGACTTGGGCCATCCCCCACTGCTTTCCCAGGCCATTAACAGGTAGCTGGATTGGAAGTGGGGTGGCTGAGAATTGAACCAGTGTCCATATGGGATGCCAAACATCACAGGCAGTGGCTTTACCCACTATGGCACAATGCTGGCCCTTATTTTTTTAAAGATTTATTTATTTATTTATTTGAAAGTCAGAGTTACACAGAGAGAGGAGAGAGAGAGAGAGAGGTCTTCCTTTCACTGGTTCACTCCCCAGTTGGCTGCAAGGGCCGGAGCTGCGCTGATCTGAGTAGGAGCCAGAAGCTTTTTCCGGGTATCCCACGCAGGTGCAGGGGTCCAGGGACTTGGGCCTTCCTCTACTGCTTTCCCAGGCCATAGCAGAGAGCTGGATCGGAATTGGAGCAGCCGGGACTTGAACCAGAGCCCATATGGGATGCTGGCACTGCAGGCGGCAGCTTTACCCACTATACCACAGCACCGGCCCCTCCTGGGCCCTACTTTCTAATCTCTGAGTTAGGTGATAGAGACCAATTCTTTAGGCAGCCTACAGACAGCTTAGAAAGTTGCAAATTTAATACACTCTGCTGTCTTCAACTTGTAGAAAAGGACTGGAGATCACGTTGCTACTTCTTCTAAATGGTGCTGCACTGGAGTGGGGGACGTTGGTACTTGAAAAGACAAGGACAAGCCAGCTCTCTGCTGTGGCCCGGGAAGGCAGTGGAGGATGGCCCAAGTGCTTGGGCCCTGCACCCACATGGGAGACCAGGAAGAAGCACCTGCCTCCTGGCTTCGGATCAGCGCAGCGCCAACCGTAGCAGCCATTTGGGGAGTGAACCAGCGGAAGGAAGACCTTTCTCTGTCTCTCTCTCCCACTATCTATAACTCTACCTGTCAAATAAAAAAAAATTAAAAAAAGAAAGACAAGGACAAGTAAAAACACCATGAGATTTCCTACTGTTGTTCATGTTTTGTTGAATGTGTGATTGCTTGGCTGCTGTAGTTCTTCAGTTTCCAGAGCTCCTATAAAGTTATCTTAGCTTTTAATCATTTATTTCATTGTTTGATTCTGCAGTAGAACAAGAACCTGAAGCTTCTTAGTCTGCCTTCTTGCTGATGTTATTCTTATTAGGCATTTTTTAATGTCAGATTCATATGTTTGAGCTGTATTACTGACTGATTATTACAACTGCTTTCTTCCTTGTCACTTGGGTTTCTTTAGGTAACAGATGAATAAATCATTGACCCAAGTATTTATTAGTTTAGGAACAAATAAATTGCTGTGTGCATCATACAAGGGCTTGCCTTTTCGTTTGTGTAATGAAAGCAACTTGATCAGGAAAAGTCCCAACCTTAATAATGTATCTTTCTATGTTTGAGAAACCTGTTTTCAAAATCCAAACCATAAGCTTGAAGATTACAAAGGGAGGTCTGTGATCTCAGAACTAAGAATGTAATGTGATGTACCCCAATCTGTACATTTCATTTCTTTGCAATAAGGATTCTTACTAAACTAAGTTTGCATGGATTTCCATTTTCACTTATAAATGCACTGTCTGTATTCAAATGCCTGGTTACATAAAGTGTGACTGATTCTTGGGGTCTGTTTTTTGGAGTACTGATTAAGTCACTGCTTGGGATGCCTACATCATCTATCACAGTGCCTGGATTTGAGCTCCTGGTCTTATGCTTCCAAATTAGCTTCCTGCTAATGCACACCATGGGGGGCAGCAGATGATGGCCCAAATACTTGGGTCCCTGCCACCAACATGTGAGACTTGGATTGAGTTCTTGGATTCTAGCTTCAACCAGCCCTGACTAGTTTAGGTATCTGAGAAGTGAACCAGTGGATAGAAGATCTTTCTCAGGGCTAGGGCTGTAGTGCTGTGGGTTAAAGCCTTTGCCTGCAGTACAGGCATCCCATATGGGCACCGGTTTGAGTCCTGGCTGCTGCACTTCCAATCCAGCCCTATGCTAATGTACCTGGGAAAGCAGCTGAGGATGGCACAAGTTCTTGGGCCCCTACACCCACATGGGAGACCAGGAGGAAGCTCCTGACTCCTAGCTTCTGATCAACTCAGCTCTGGCCTTTGCAGCTATTTGGGGAGTGAACCAGCAGATAGAAGATCTCTACCTCTCTCTGTGTGTAACTCTATCTTTCAAATAAATAAAATAAATCTTTTTTAAAAAAGATTTTTCTCCATTTCTCTTCTCCCTCTGCCTTTCAGATAAAATGAAAACTAAAAAAAAAAAAAGTTAACTTATTTTTTCCTTAAAAATATCTGATTCCTGGCCATCAAGGAGAGAGGCGCCTTTCTCCGAGGGGAGGAAGGAACCTCCACTGTGACACGGCCTTGACTAAATAAGTTCAGAGTCGGTGAACTCAAGGGACTTCCATAGCCTAGACGGCTCATAGCAAGAGTCTCGGGTGATTGCTGACATCACAAATAAGAGTGCCAATTGTTAAATCAACAACGGGAGTCACTGGGTACATGCTCCCCATGTAGGATCTCTGTCCTTAGTGTGTTTTACTATGAAACTTAAAAACACTACTAGTCGAACAATACCCTATACCTTGTGCGGTTGTGTGAATGCAGCCTGTTGAAATCCTTGCTTAGTATATACTAAGTTGATCTTCAGTATATGAAGGCAATTGAAAATGAAACTCGATAAAGGGAGAGATGGGAGAGGGAGAGGGGAGGGCCACGGGAGGGAGGGAGGTTGGGGAGGGGGAAGCCACAACAATACAAAAGTTGCACTTTGTAAATTCACATTTATGAAATAAAAAATAAAAAATAAATTTAAAAAAAATCTGATCCCTGACTGTTTTTAGCAGAGAATCTCAGGAGATCTAGATACCTTCCATGCCTTTGCAGTTTTCAATTATTTTCATAAAGAAGTATGTGGGGGTGGGTATTTGGTCTACCAGTTAAGGTGTTAAGATAACTGGGTTTGAATCCTATCTCTGCTCCCAATACCAACTAATTGCAAGTAATTCCAACTTCCTGTTTATGTGCCACTTAGGAGGCAGCAGGTGATGGCCCAAGTAATTGGTCCCTGCCACCCACATGAGAGAACTGGATTGAGGTCTTAACTCCTTGCTTTGCCTTGACCCAGTCCCAGCCACTTCATTTGGAGAATAAATCAGCAGATAGGAGCCTGCTCTTTCTCCCTCTCCCCCTTCCTTTTTCCCTCACTCCTCCCTCTCCCCGTGCCTCTCAAATCAAAAGAAATTTTTAAAAAAATAAGTGAGTGTATCCACCTACTTTTGTATTATTTGGAACTTCTGTTCAAGATAAACTAAAGAAAAGAATTCTGCATAAGCCATATTGGAGCACCCTTGGGGTTTATGTTTAAAAGAGGACTTTTGAATACATTTCTTCCAAATAGCTTAAGAGGCACATCTAGATTCCTTAACAGACACTAGAAACTGTTTTTTAAACAGTATAAGACTCACATAGATTCCTGACAACTCTCAAGGTAATTGGCACTGAGAGTGAGAGAGAGAAAGAGCGAGCTAATTACCACAATGTGATAGTTCTCAGTTCCAATTTTACACAATAAAGAGAGAAAACAAGAATCCACATTAGATTGAAACCTCCATCATAATATGTGAAATATGTGGCTTATTTTTTTCTTTGTCAAAGTAAAGTCTCAGCCAAAGAGGAAGAGACACCTCACAATGACCAGAGACTGACTGTTGTTTTCAACATCCTTCTTCCTTTTCCTTCCCAGAATCTAAGAGCCTTTGCAAGACCTAGAGTTGACCCCAGTCCAACTCAGTGTCTCTCAAGGCTCCAAACCAAGTTTGTCTTGTTCAAGCAGGTAGGTTTGAATGGTATGTGCAAGAGACTGACTATTTTTTCTTGTCAGGCTTTACAACAGAGATGATCTTAAATGGGCAAAAAGGATCTTCTTTTAATTTCAGGTTTGGGGAGAGATGGATCCTTGTGCTTACTATATATATATATTTTTTCTTCCTCATTCACCAAGACTCTTCAAAGAGATAGAATGCCAGAATAGAAACCCCTTCCTCTACATACTTTTATCATAAGATCACTAAAAGGTTGCTTTCACTGGAGGGTCAAACTTCTCCTATGACTGCTTAAAGGGGCAGTAATGAGGGTCTGGGATTATGGGAAGACTGAAGGGGAGAGGGAAGAGGGCTACAAGGGGTGGCAGAGAATCTAGTATAGTCATAAAAGATAGGACAAATCCTTCCTATGATTCCTTTATCTGTCCATTTAAAGAGAGGTTATGGGGCAGGAGATTATTTGGCACAGTAGTTAAGATGCCACTTGGTATGCCTGCATCCAATATCAGAGTGCCTGGCTTCATGTCCCAGCTCCTCTGCTTCTGATCCAGCTTCCTGCTGGTGTGCACCCTGGGAGGTAACAGATGATGACTCAAGTATTTGGGTCCCTGCCACCCATATGGAAGTTCCTTGACTGAGTTCCAGACTGAGTTCCTTGATCCTGGCTTTGACCTGGGTCAGCCCTGGCTGTTGCAGGTATTTTGGGAGTGAGCTAGTAGATGCTTGAAGAAGACAAGCTTGGTTTGGAGCCTTGAGAGAAACTGAGTTGGACTGGGGTCAACTCTAGGTCTTGCAAAGGCTCTTAGATTCTGGGAAGGAAAAAGAAGAAGGATGTTGAAAACAGTCAGTCTCTGGTCATTGTGAGGTGTCTCTTCCTCTCTCTCTCTCTCTCTTTCATTGCCTTTCAAATAAAATGAAAGTATTTTTTAAATAAGGCATTTTTCCTTTCAGCAATAAAATAAAGTGAGGCTATACTTGGGAGCTGATGATATGACAAAAACACCAGAACAACTAAGCTTCCAGGACTATTAGGCAGACACATATCAGAAATGGCTGCTGGAGGCCAACATTGTGGCACAGAGTGTAAAGCCACTGCCTGCAGCACTGGCATTCCATATGATCATGGCCACTTCAGATCCAGCTGCCTGCTAATGGCGTGGGAAAAGCAGTGGAACACAGCCCAAGTGTTTGGGCCCCTGCCACCCATGTGAGAGACCCTGATGAAGCTTTTGGCTTCGGCCTGGCCCAGACCTGGCTTTTGCGGCCATCTGGGAAGTGAACCAGCAGATGGAAGATCTTTGTGTGTATGTGTATTTGTCTCCCTCTCTCTCAGTAACTCTGTCAGATAAATAAATACATCTTTAAAAAATGGCTGCTGAGGTCCAGGAACTGAAGAGACATTCACAAATGGGGTCTACATCACAGTTGCTTCCATTTCTATGTGTAACACAGATACATAGGAAGTATCAACATCCCACATAACTATGAGGGCAGGATGAATGTGTCTTTTCACGTTTCTCCCCAGCTCCTCTATGTGCTTCTCCTGGCATGTTACCAATGGCTTCCCTTTCCATTACATGTACAGTAGTCATACACGCATACATGTGCACACACATATACAACTCTCCTGTGTGCTATGGTGTGTGTCTTACATTCACTGACTGGTTGCCCGTAAGTTGGCAGTTAATCCCTAATTGAAGCAGTAGTTCAACATAACTTATGATATGCCCTCTTTCAGAAGTCATTTGATAGGTATCTTGGGAAGACTAAAATGGCTTTGTAGCTTTGCCAGGAATAACTCTCTAATGATACACTGAAAGGCACTGGACGGCATAATCTGACACAAGCTAAAAATAAAAATAGACTTTAAGAAGACCTAGAATCTCTGATGCACCCAAGCCACATTAGGCAAGTAAAGAAGACTATCATAACCTTCTGTTTCATCACTGAGAGAATGGAGATAATAATAATTGCACTTTGTAAAATAAAGCTGTGTTGATTATTTTTCTGCCAAGGGTCAAGGATTTTGGTGAAAGATCCTTTGGACATATCACTTACATATCTCCCTAGCTAAGACATTGAACTCATTCTTCTCTACTGAATAGGCTGAGGGATCCTTCACTTGTACATAGGAAACAACACAAGAAACATCTTAAGATTGATTTCAGAATGTAAGAGCCAAAACCTTTTTGTTTTGTAGCATAAAGTAAGATTGTGAAGGATGGGGCATGGGATGAAGGTACTTCAGTGGTGGGGAAGGCCAAGAAAACATAATGAATATCAACAATAGAGGATTGCTTTAGTAAATTATAGTATACCTTATACTATGTTGTCATGAAATACTGTTAAGTTTAAAAAACAGAAAAATAAAATTACATGCTAATATTTGCTTGTTTCTACATTAAAAAACAGTGACACATGAGAAGCTAATAAAAGTGGTACCTATGAGGGGCAGTGAGAACTGAACAAAGGTAGAATCAAAAGTTTTCCCTACATGCATTAACATGTACATACACATGTACATATTAAATTCTCAATGTTGAATACATCACCTATTCAAAACATTAAATACAATTATTTTTTAAAGCTAATAGTAATTTTTGTCCCCCTCTAAGTGGCTTTTATTTTCTTCTTTACATCTTTATGCGACCTGCATTTCCCAAATCTTCTATAATAAGTTCATATGTTGCTTATATTAAACAGAAAACAAGTATTAAAAATAAAGTTAAGCAAGCATGTGGAGACAATGTCTGAAGAAGAGAGGCCTAGGGGGGATGGGGCAAAGAGGAGACAGGCTTTATCAATCTTACCTAGGAATGGTCCATCGCTTAGCTCCTTGGAATAATTTACCTCTATACAGGAAGAGATCCATGTAGGTAGGTTCCCTAGTCCTACAACACCCCATATCACTTTTTTTTAATACTCCATTCATTAGCCATCAATTTTTTTAAACTTTTATTTAATGAATATAAATTTCCAAAGTACAGCTTATGGATTACAATGGCTTCCCCCCCCCAAACTTCCCTCCCACCAGCAACCCTCCCCTTTCCTGCCCCTTCTCCCCTTCCATTCACATCAAGATTCATTTTCAATTCTCTTTATATACAGAAGATCAGTTTAGTATATATTAAGTAAAGATTTCAACAGTTTGCCCCCACATAGTAACACAAAGTGAAAAATACTTTTGGAGTACTAATTACAGCATTAAATCACAATGTACAGCACATTAAGGACAGAGATCCTACATGATATTTTTAAAAAATGGATTAATGTTCTATGCAATTTCCAATTTAAAACCAAGTTTTTTTTTCATTTCCAACTATCTTTATATATGGAAGATCGATTCAGTATATACCAAGTAAGGATTTCATCAGTTTGCACCCACACAGAAACACAAAGTGTAAAAATACTGTTTCAAGCCGGCGCCGCGGCTCACTAGGCTAATCCTCCGCCTTGCGGCGCCGGCACACCAGGTTCTAGTCCTGGTCAGAGCACCGATCCTGTCCCGGTTGCCCCTCTTCCAGGCCAGCTCTCTGCTGTGGCCTGGGAGTGCAGTGAAGGATGGCCCAAGTCCTTGGGCCCTGCACCCCATGGGAGACCAGGAGAAGCACCTGGCTCCTGGCATCGGATCAGCGCGGTGCGCCGGCCGCAGCGCGCCACCCGCGGCGGCCATTGGAGGGTGAACCAACGGCAAAAGGAAGACCTTTCTCTCTGTCTCTCTCTCACTGTCCACTCTGCCTGTCAAAAAAAATACTGTTTCAGTACTAGTTATAGCATTACTTCACATTGGACAACACATTAAGGACAGATCCCACATGAGGAGTAAGTACACAGTGACTCCTGTTGTTGATTTAACAATTTGACACTCTTGTTTATGGCGTCAGTAATCTCCGTAGGCTCTAGTCATGAGTTGCCAAGGCTATGGAAGCCTTTAGGGTTCGCCGACTTCGATCTTATTCCGACAGGGTCATAGTCAAAGTGGAAGTTCTCTCCTCCCTTCAGAGAAAGGTACATCCTTCTTTGATAGCCATCAAAATTTTATCAGATACAGCATCAAATTAAGCAATGGTCACAGGATTAGCAGACTAAACAGAGTATTCCTGTGGTGGAATGAGAAGGCCATGCCAAGGTGGCCACTGGCAAGGAAGTGTCAGTTACTCAGGAATGGCTTTGAAACCCACCTGGCAACGGAGCCTGCCTGGCAACAGGCTGTGATTGGTTGGGGCATAGACTGCCCCTTGACCAGATTGGCTGGTCTTGGCTATATAAGATGTTGTTCCAACTGTAATAAACGAGTCTGTGGGCTGCTCGCCTCAAGCCTGCTTTCACCCTACTCCCGGGGTCTATGTGGTGACTCCGCGCCTCTTGCCCACACCACGCTGCTCCTCTCAGAAACGAATCCACTGCAACATTGTTGAGAAATCAATGGCAACATCTTCCCAGTTAAATTTGAACTTCACAAAAATAATTTGACTATAAAATTACCAAAAATTATTTTTGATTCATCTGAAATTCAAATTTAAACATTTTGCTATTGGGTTTCAGTTGTACTATTTTTACTAAATCTAATTACCCCAGAAGTGGACCCATTGAGCCAGGGATATCAGCCCATAAAGAGCCCTAGGAAGTCATTAGAAATGAAGGAAATACGATTAGAAGGCATTCTTCAATATGCTGCTTGACATGAGAATGAAGATGAAGACAGTGCTCAAGTAGTAAAAATTGAGAGTCAAACTGTCTTCTAAAGAAAGTGGGACCTGTTACTTTTTGAGCTTTTTTTTCTTAAGTTTTTAATTCAGTGAGAGAAATGCACAGGAAAGTGAGGGCTTTAAATGTGGGAGAAAGAAGCCTAGAAGCTAAATTGGGTCCATACCAGGTAGAGAGCAGGCCAGGAGCCATGTGGAGCAAGCATGCAGGCAGGAAAACAGAGGCATGGCAGAGGCCAAAAGGCCTCCTGCCTGGAGGCTCAATGCAACAAGGGCACAACAAATGTATGCAACTAGGGCAGAGCCCACCGTGTTCCAGATCTTTTCTTTACTCCCCAAAGTGAGTGCTTATGTAGTCTGATTGGCAGGTGGGCATAAAAGTGGGGTCAGGTAGGGGCATAAGATCACACAAGGGGCATGGTGGAGGGCATGGTCATCCAGCTCACAAACATAATTAATTTGATCCTATCTCCCTGCCTATGTCATTCTCCCCTCAGAGACTCCAGACCTTAATCTTAAGGGATGCTAAAGGGCGTAGAATCATCACATCTTCTATAGCTGCTTCCTGCTTATTAGGGGCATAGCGCAGTCCTTGCCTGTCCTGGGTCTGGAAGTCTCTGCCTATCTCACCTAACAAATTCATTTTATGAGCTGGAGAATTTATAGTAACCACCAATAGCTGTGTCCCCTGTATGGTCAGTTATTACTCTGAAAAGTCGTTGAGTTCTGAAACATATAAGCTTGTCAATCAGCATAAGTAAAACTGGAACAAAACCAATTGCACGTGGGGCGTGCCCCTTAAGATAGAAAGAACATATCTCACTGACTCCCAGATAGTGGTTGGTGATAGGCTAACCTTATGCAGATCATAAACCCATTTGCTTGAGCATGGAGAATTATAATAGAAGAAACCATTAAGGAGAGGGGTAGGATATGTCTGCCTAAGAAGTACCAAAAATATACAGAACATATTTAAAACTTAAGTAAAAATACAGGTATTCTGTGAAATATCAAGAAATGCCGATTTATATGGTCTAGATCAAATACGAGAAAGCCTCAGCTACCTGAACCACTTGAACAAAACATTAACATTTTGGCTGGAAATTTTTTCTAAATTGTGTATTATATGCCCCTCCATTTCTCAAACTAAGGATTCAGAGAATAGCATTCTTCTTTTGATAATTAAAAGCATAATCTCAGGAGCCTCTGAGATATGTAGGATGATTTGTACTATACTAAGCGGTCCCAGATGATTTTGTTGTTGGTATTTACATCTGTTTTTCATTGTTTTTCTCTTAGTCTCATTTCTCAAAGCTCACTCCTTGTCTACCATGAGCAGTCTCTCTCATGGCTTTTAACTTGGTATTATTAATTAGTATAAGACAGGAAGTGATATACTCTTATTCACAAGTGAAGAGCCTGGTCCCTGTCAACTTCCCAATTCTTATCCACGTCTACTCCATTCACAGAACTTCTTTGCTCTTGCCAGTTTTCTAAATGGATCCATATACTGCATTTGTTTCTATATACAGCCACAAATATATAATGAGTATAGTTATAACCCATATTTATCTTTATATACTTGTAATTTTTACCCACCTGTCCTGGAAACCCTCCTTTTCTCTGCCTGCCTGACTCTTCCTTCTTCAAGGCTGTGATCAAGCACTTAACCCTTTCAGGAAACTTTTCCTAATCACTCGAAACTGAGTTTAGTGTCTCATATCTGTGCAGCCATAGCACTCACTACACTACAGTAATTGTCTACTTAGATGGCTGTACTCCTAGATAATGGAGAACTTAGAAAATGCTCTACACATAATAGTCAAGGGATACTAAGAGCTTTATTATGATTGAGGTGCATATGCTTCAACACATTACATTTGCCTGTTCATCTTACCCTGAATGTCTATCTCATAGATTCTGGGATTTAAGGACCATGCCACAGGTTAAGCATAGAAGGATGACACTGTCAGTTAGGTGAGAACACAGATGAAAAAGCATATTATCAAGACAAAATCTGCTGGCAAAGTTTTTATTGGAAAGGCAGAAAGACACCAAGACAGACATATAGACAAGGAGACAGAGCTTCTATCTGCTGGTTCACTCCATCAGTGCCCCCCAACTAATGGGGTTAGAGAAGGCAAGGGCTGAAGCCGGGAGCTGGGATCTCAATCTTGATCCCCAACATGATCAACAGGAATCCAATTACTTGAGTCATCACTTCTGGCACTCAGCGTCAGCATTAGTTGGAGCAAAGAATCAAACCCAGGTAGTCCAACCCTGAATACAAACATTTTAAGTTATATCTTAGCCTTCAGTCTAAATGCCTGACTTGGGAAATTTTTTAAATTTTTTTATTTGTTTGTTTGTTTGTTTGTTTGTTTGAGAAACAGAGTGTGAGAGAGGGAGAGCGAGAGGGAGAGGCAGAGGGAGCAGGAGAAAATTCTCATTCACTGGTTCACTATCCAAATATCTGTACAGCTGGGGCTGGGCTGCAGCAGAGGCCATGCGGCAATCCAGGTTTCACACTGGCTGGCAGGAACCCCATTACTTTAAACATCATTGCTGCCTCCCAAGGTCTACATTATCAGGAAGCTAAAGTCAGAAGCCAAAGCTGGGAATAAAAGCCATATACTCTAATGTGGAATGCAGGTATATTTATCACTGAACTAATTGCTTTACTCCCTGATGGGATTTTTTTTTGGCTGGTTTTCTAATTCTCAAGTGTATACTGGAAAGTTAACATTGATAAATAGCTGTGTTTAGTAAGTTAGAATTCATATCAAACTCTGTCTACTACTCCAATACACAGTATAGGGACACAGCTTGCATCCTATTCCCAAATGAAAATGGAAGATCCAAAATATAGTGGTAGAGACATTTAGTAGTGAGGATTGAAAGCAATGATGTGACAACACCATAAAGGGATAGCTGAGATCATGAAAACTGAGGAGTCCTTAAGAGAGAAGAAAAAGCTGGATATTTGAACTTTACAATAATGCCCACAGTTAATCCAGCTCTCTGTTGTGGCCTAGGAAATCAGTGGAAGATGGCACAAGTGCTTGGGCTCCTGCATCCACATGGGAGACCCGGAAGAAGCTCCAGGCTCCTGGCTTCAGATGAGCTCAGCTCTGGCTGTTGTGGTCATTTGGGGAGTGAACCAGCAAATGGAAGGTACCTCTCTCTCTCTCTCTTCTCTCTCTCTCTCTTTCTTTCTCTCTCTCTCTCTCAGGCTCTGCCTCTCTGTAACTCTATCTTTAAAATAAATAATGAGTTTTTACAAAAAAGAAACTTGGGCCAGCGCCGCGGCTCAATAGGCTAATCCTCTGCCTACGGCGCCGGCACACTGGGTTCTAGTCCCAGTTGGGGCGCCAGATTCTGTCCTGGTTGCCCCTCTTCCAGGCCAGGTCTCTGCTATGGTCCAGGAGTGCAGTGGAGGATGGCTCAAGTGCTTGGGCCCTGCACCCCATGGGAGACCAGGAGAAGCACCTGGCTCCTGGATTCAGATCAGTGTGATGCGCCGGCCACAGCACGCCGGCCACGGGGGCCATTGGAGGGTGAACCAACGGCAAACGGAAGACCTTTCTCTCTGTCTCTCTCTCTCTCTCTCACTGTCCACTCTGCCTGTTAAAAAAAAAAAAAGAAAAAGAAACTTGGTCAAAGATATACGTATTCCCTTTGCCTTCTTCTAGACACATTCTGACATGTTACAGATATGTTCCAAAAGTTTTTGGAGGATAAAACTTTGATTGCTGTAGCATGGTGCTAAAATATACCAAGATAAATGCAATAGGATGGCTGCTTCTCCAAACATCTGCCCTCTAACTCTATTCAACCTTCATTCAAGGATAAATCATGACTCACAAAAGTGACACAGTACAAATCATTCTCACAACTGAAGTCTAATAAGAATGAGTCAGGGGAAAAGGAGCAGCAAGATGGCGGAATAGGAAGGTAGCACACTATTAGTCCGGGGGAGAGACACTTTAATAAAAGTGGAGATACTGCAGGGTCAAGGAAGAGTAGAGGAAGAAACAGCAGAGGAAACTCTTCCGGAACTAGTGATTCACAGTGGACCTGCGTGGAGAGCGTGGGAGCCCAAGTTCGGGACACCAGCGGCAGACTCAACACACCAGCGCTAGAACGCAAGGTGAGCCAAACCTCAATAGCCCGAGACACCAGCAGGCAAGCAGAAAGAGGAAACTAGAGGGAACGAGGCTTGAAACTCCGTGGGGAAAAGTTCACCAAGCTAACTATTAGAGAGAGAGAGAAAAAAAAAGTGACCGATACGGACACGAGTTTCTCTCTCTCCGCTCACCTCTCAAAGGCGAGCAAGACAAAGAGCAGGCGCCATTTTGACATACGTCATAAGCAGGGTGACCTCAGGTCTGCACCAGCCCTGAGCCTAGCAGAAAAACCTGACTCTGTGGGGAGGGGTGAAATAACAGGAGATTAGGATCTCACTTGGCAACCCAGTGGGAGACTGCAGGAGAATTGGAGCCCACACTGAGGGCAGCAGAGATTCCCTGTGTGGTCCTTGGGAAAGAGCTTCCAATCTCTGGCTCCTGTGGGTATATCATTTGCCTGCTAATTACCTCCAATTACGTTCAGCTGTGCGGAATTACTTCCCTTTTGAATCAAAAAAAGAAAGAAAGAAAGAAAGAGAGATTTACCACACCTAACCTTGGAGTGTCATCTTTGACACACCCTCAACCCTGAGGAACCAAACACAGCTCTCAGTCCACCGAAAGCAGAAGTCCACTTAATATAGAGCCATAGTGTAACAAGAAAAAACACCACAGTGAAGAAACCAAATATCTCCAACATGCCAAACAACAAACGCAAAAACCAAGCTAACAAGAACAAGGAAGACACTATGACGCCCCCAAATGAACAAGACACCCCAATTCAAGATTATGAAGATGATGAGATCAAAGAAATGCAAGAAGCGGATCTCAAAAAATTGATAAGAACATTAAGAAGTTCTCAAAAACAAATTCTTGAACTACAGAAATCCTTAATGGACAAGATAGAAAATCTCTCTCATGAAAATGAAATATTAAGGAGGAATCAAAATGAAATGAAACAACTAGTGGAACAAGAAACTCTGATAGTGACGAGAAATCATAATGAAATGAAGAATTCAATAGATCAAATGACAAACACATTAGAGAGCATTAAAAAAAGAATGGGTGAAGCAGAAGAGAGAATATCAGACTTAGAAGACAGAGAACAGGAAAGGAAACAGGCAAACCAAAGAAAAGAAGAAGAAATTAGAAATCTAAAAAATATTGTCAGGAATCTACAGGATACTATTAAAAAACCCAACATTCGGGTTCTAGGAGTTCCTGAAGGCATGGAGAGGGAGAAAGGATTAGAAGGCATTTTCAGGGAGATACTAGAAGAAAATTTCCCAGGTTTGGAGAAGGACAGAGGCATCTTAGTACAGGAAGCTTATAGAACCCCTAATAAACATGACCAAAAGAGATCCTCACCACGACATGTTGTAATCAAACTCACCACAGTGAAACATAAAGAAAAGATCCTAAAATGTGCAAGAGAGAAACGTCAGATTATTCTTAGAGGATCTCCAATTAGACTCACAGCAGACTTCTCATCAGAAACCCTACAAGCTAGAAGGGAATGGCGAGACATAGCCCAGGCACTAAGAGAGAAAAACTGCCAGCCCAGAATATTATATCCTGCAAAGCTCTCATTTGTGAATGAAGGTGAAATTAAGACTTTTCATAGCAAACAGAAACTGACAGAATTTGTTGCCACTCGTCCTGCCCTGCAAAAGATGCTTAAAGATGTCTTACACACAGAAACACAGAAACATGGTCACCAATATGAAAGAAGGTAAAGGAAGGAAACCTCACAGCAAAAGATCACAGGAAGCTCAATTTCTGTTTGACATAGAATTAAACTCTGATGCTCTGTTAAAGCAATGTGTTAAAGTAATCTATTATGTTTTCTTGATGTCTGTTAAATTCTAATTGTTCAAAAACAGCTGAATTTTTATTAAGAGTTATGGGTTATTTAAATATGTGCTTATTTTCAAAAATTTGAATAATCACCTTGTAACAATGATCAAATTTGGTCTATGTTATGTCATGATTTTAAGGAATCTTATTTCAACCAGATATTTTGGATTTTGAGCCTTCTTGGCATTCTTGACAGGCATTCAAAAAATCAAAGCTTCAAACAATCTGGTCTCTAAAATTTCCAGTAAATCCTGGACTTTGGTGTTTCCAGTTTGGGCCCAACTGAAAAATCGAAGGACCTATGTCTCTCATCTTATAGAGACACCAACTAATCAGGCTATTTGGATTATAGTAGAAGTACTGTCAAGATGTGATGTGGTACCAAACTTTAAGTTTCTATAATGAAAAATGCTATTAATACAAATGTTTGAGAATTAAAAAGTCTAATGATCTTGTGTTACTAGACATGATAGTTATCTTAATGAGAAAGCCCCAGAGGCCTAAAGGGTTAAATACTTGTAAAATCCTGCAGGTGCTTTCAAAAATACTGTGAAGGAAGCAAGTGCCTCTTGTTGGTTGATGAGTTTATAATTTTAAACGTGGCGACTTAAAGTCTTTTGTCATCCACACTTATATATGATGTGCTGCTCATAAAACTAAAGCATTGTTGGTTCTGTGTTTAGCTGTCCTCCTATAGGTTCCTATGGACTTTTTCCAGCCACTTCTATTGTATTCAGTACTTTGGGATGGCTCTGTAAACAGATGAAGCCAATAATGTATTAACAGTACCAACTGAGAGAAAGTATGGTTAACTGAGGTTACTAAAAACAAAAAGCAATTCAAATCAATTGGCAATCTACAAAAAGAGATAAAGATTTCAAAAGCTATTATTAAAATTGCTATATTGGTATATTATGCTATGTTATATGTGTGTACATATTGTATGTCCACTTGGGGAAATTTTATTAAGAGTTTTATTTTAAATGGCTTATAGATAAGACTGTCCATAAATTTAAGCTGTTAAAATCAACCAAAGATACATTTTAATTTGTGGGACCTGAATCTGTGTATCATGTTTTAGACTTGTTGATAGAAAGAAACTGAAAACATTTTAGATGGTTGTGCTTATGTTTACTGGCTAAACAAACTACACCATGTTAGATATTTAAGAGGTGTTTTCAAACACATGATTCTTAAAATTTATAGAAGGCATTGGACCTTCTGGTAAATGTTTTCTTAAGTTGTTATCTAATGGTTGAAACGGTTTGCTAAGTATTCATGTAATATTGCTATTGTCAGCAAGCGATCTAGGACTTGCTCCTCATTTCTCTATTCTAAGCCCAACTTGTTCTTTCATTTCTCTATTCTCTTCAAGGTAGGAAACTAATTCTATTATGAAGGAATCTGTAGGATGCACAATTTAATCTTTAGACCTTATAAAAGAGATGGCTAACATTTTTCTGTAATAGCATAGCCAAAATAAGAACTTAAATGAAAATCTCATAGCTAGATTCACTTCGCCATCAGCAAAGTATACAGTAAGTAGAAATAACCTCCCTTTCAGACCAAAGGGAAAGAAAGTTTTAAAGTGAGAATATAATTTTCCTCATGGGCATTGTCTACCTTGGAAAAACTACTACAGACCATGCCTGTGACTATAGACTTGTAGTTCAGGCCACCGAAGATTAGAGATGGGACTTGGGCACTCCCTTGACTTGCATCCTCTGGTCTGCTTTAACACAAACCAGGAGGAAAAGAAAGCTCGGCATCAGAAGCAATGGGTGGCAGGCCTATTAATGGCTGATCTGTAGAGTGATCTGCCCTCAAGGAGACCCAACAGGCCAGTCCACTGCAGTGGCTTTCAGTGTGGTAAGCCTGGGCTTCAGCAGAAGTCAGCTTGTGAAGTGCACTGGCAGCTTTGCCAAGAGTTGGATCACTGGAAATGGACCTGCCCTGGAGTCGAAGGATGCCCAGGTCAGAGCCACAGATCTTATTGGCTCTAAGCTGAAAAGCCCTTCACTCAGCCCAACTTCCAAAGTGACCACTGCAGCTGAGGGGACGGCCAAGTAGGGTCAGCAACATTGCAGGCAGAACTGTAAATTTCTTGTTAGAGATGCCACCTGCCTTTACCTGGCCAGCTCTCCTCCCAGGCCAGCTAGGTAATGAAAGTCAACAGAGTGCCTTCCCCTAGGAGGTTCACATCTCCCTTAGGATATACCCCAT
Organism: Lepus europaeus; assembly: GCF_033115175.1. Lineage (NCBI taxonomy): Eukaryota > Metazoa > Chordata > Mammalia > Lagomorpha > Leporidae > Lepus > Lepus europaeus. Next base: position 62,991,777 of record NC_084850.1, on the reverse strand, counting down.
GTGAAGAGATAGATAGGTCTGGGCCTCTTAACTTACAAGGCCTAAAGCCCACCAGATTATTATCAAGCCCCTTCTGTCAGGTTCTATTTGCCTCTCAATCAGAAAAATTACTTGTAGCTTTGACAGCACCTTTCTTAGCTCCTCTAATAATGACTCTGTCCTTTGTTCTAGACCCTGTCTAGTGCACTTGGGCCTCATTCCTTTGTAATCATAACCTCTACTCTACCTCCAATGGCTCTACTACCAACCTGTGTGTACTGATGGTCCTCTTCTCCACTTAATGCTGTATAATTGTTCAAACCTGGTTAATGCCACTCTTAGGATCATTGGTTACTATCCTCACCCTGTCTTTTATGACCTTGTCTAAATATGATCAGAGTCGGTAAACTTGGAAGGCTTCCATAGCCTTTGCAACTCATGACGCAGCCTAGGATGGTTACTGGTGCCATAAACTAGAGTGTCAATTTGTTGGGTCAACAACAGGAGCCACTGTGCACTTGCTCCTCATGTGGGATCTCTGTCCTTAATGTGCTGTACATTGTGATTTAATGCTATTAATCGTACTCAAACAGTATGTTTCACTTTGAGTTTCTGTGTGCATGCAAACTGTTGAAATCTTTATACTAAATTGATCTTCTGTATATAAAGAGAATTGAAAATGAATCTTGATGCAAATGGAAGGGGAGAGGGAGTGGGAGTGGGAGGGTTGCGGGTGGGAGGGAAGTTATGGGAAGGGGAAGCCATTGTAATCCATAAGCTGTACACTGGAAATTTATATTCATCAAATAAAAATTAAAAAAAAAATAAAATAAAATTGCTATATTTGTCTATTATGCTATGTTATATGTGTGTACATATTGTATGTCCACATGGGGAAATTTTATTAAGAGTTTTATTTTAAATGGCTTATAGATAAGATTGTCCATAAATTTAAGCTGCTAAAATCAATCAAAGATACATTTTAATTTGTGGGACCTGAATCTGTGTATCATATGTTTTAAACGTGTTGATAGAAAAAAACTAAAAACATTTTAGATGGTTGTGCTTAAGTTTACTGGTTAAACAAACTACACCATGTTAGATATTTAAGAGGTGCTTTCAAATACATGATTCTTAAAATTTATAGAAGGCATCGATCTTCTGGTAAATGTTTTCTTAAGTTGTTATCTAATGGTTGAAACGGTTTGCTAAGTATTCATGTGATATTGCTATTGTCAGCAAGCGATCTAGGACTTGCTCCCTCATTTCTCTATTCTAAGCCCAACTTGTTCTTTCATTTCTCTATTCTCTTCAAGGTAGGAAACTAATTCTATTATGAAGGAATCTGTAGGACACACAATTTAATCTTTAGACCTTATAAAAGAGATGGCTAACATTTTTCTGTAATAGCATAGCCAAAATAAGAACTTAAATAATAATCTCATAGCTAGATTCACTTCGCCATCAGCGAAGTATACAGTAAGTAGAAAAAACCTCCCTTTCAGACCAAAGGGAAAGAAAGTTTTGAAGTGAGAATATAATTTTCCTCATGGGCATTGTCTACCTTGGAAAAACTACTACAGACCATGCCTGTGACTATAGACTTGTAGTTCAGGCCACCGAAGATTAGAGATGGGACTTGGGCACTCCCTTGACTTGCATCCTCTGGTCTGCTTTAACACAAACCAGGAGGAAAAGAAAGCTAGGCATCAGAAGCAATGGGTGGCAGGCCTATTAATGGCTGATCTGTACAGTAATCTGCCCTCAAGGAGACCCAACAGGCCAGTCCACTGCAGTGGCTTTCAATGTGGTAAGCCTGGGCTTCAGCAGAAGTCAGCTTGTGAAGTGCCCTGGCAGCTATGCCAAGAGTTGGATCACTGGAAATGGACCTGCCCTGGAGTCGAAGGATGCCCAGGTCAGAGCCACAGATCTTACTGGCTCTAAGCTGAAAAGCCCTTCACTCAGCCCAACTTCCAAAGTGACTACTGCAGCTGAGGGGATGGTCATGTAGGGTCAGCAACATTGCAGGCAGAACTGTAAATTTCTTGTTAGAGATGCCCCCTGCCTTTACCTGGCCAGCTCTCCTCCCAGGCCAGCCAAGTAATGAAAGTCAACAGAGTGCCTTCCCCTAGGAGGTTCACATCTCCCTTAGGATATACCCCATGCGAAGAGATAGATAGGTCTGGGCCTCTTAACTTACAAGGCCTAAAGCCCACCAGATTATTATCAAGCCCCTTCTGTCAGGTTCTATTTGCCTCTCAATCAGAAAACTTAATTGTAGCTTAGACAGCACCTTTCTTAGCTCCTCTAATAATGACTCTGTCCTTTGTTCTAGACCCTGTCTAGCATACTTGGGCCTCATTCCTTTGTAATCATAACCTCTACTCTACCACCAATGGCTCTACTACCAACCTGTGTGTACTGATGGTCCTCTTCTCCACTTAATGCTGTATAATTGTTCAGACCTGGTTAATGCCACTCTTAGGATCATTGGTTACTATCCTCACCCTGTCTTTTATGACCTTGTCTAAATATGATCAGAGTTGGCAAACTTGAATGCTTCCATAGCCTTGGCAACTCATGACGACAGCCTGGGGTGGTTACTGGCGCCATAAACTAGAGTGTCAATTTGTTGGGTCAACAACAGGAGCCACTGTGCACTTGCTCCTCATGTGGGATCTCTGTCCTTAATGTGCTGTACATTGTGATTTAATGCTATTAATAGTACTCAAACAGTATGTTTCACTTTGTTTTTTCTATGTGGGTGCAAACTGTTGAAATCTTTATACTAAATTGATCTTCTGTATATAAAGAGAATTGAAAATGAATCTTGATGTGAATGGAAGGGGAGAGGGAGCGGGAGAGGGGAGGGTTGCGGGTGGGAGGGAAGTTATGGGAAGGGGAAGCCATTGTAATCCATAAGGTGTACACTGGAAATTTATATTCATTAAATAAAACTTAAAAAATAAAATAAAGTAAAATAAAATTAAAAAAAAGAATGAGTCAGAATATTATCTTTGTATACCAGGGGTAGATTTTTAGTATAGAATTCAACTTTATGAGGGAACCTTTAAAAATTTCATGGAAAATGAATATTATAGAAAAATTATACATGAATTTCAACATATTTTATACACCAAAACAAATACCTTTGAATTTCATTTTTCCACAAAATTTTATAGTACACTTATACTTCATAGTTTCCCTTCTCCAGTGACAACCTCAACTGTGATATCAGCACTAGAAGTGAGAATGATGATCTCTACTCTTGACTCCCTGTGTTCCCTGCTTTTAAGAGTGCTTCAGCATGAATGACAAGGCTCCCTGCTCTCCCATCATCATTCTCAGGCTGCAAGGTTTTCACTATGGACACAGGATAAGAAATATGGCTATTCTTTTTGGCTCTCATAGTGATATAACAACCTTCTACGATCAAAAATTGTCCCATAATCAATCTGTATATATTAAATTTTTATTATGAATATAGTAGCATCCTAGGTATTGTAGGTGATATTTGGTCCTTCTTATGAGGACTTCACAATCCAGTTATAGTTAGAGTATATACAAATTTAAAAAAAAAAAATTTAGGGCTGGAGCCGTGGCTCACTTGGCTAGTACTCCACCTGTGGCACTGGCATCCCATATGGGAACCAGGTTCTAGTCCCAGTTGCTCCTCTTCCAGTCCAGCTCTCTGCTGTGGCCCAGGAGGTCAGTGGAGGATGGCCCATGTGTTTGGGCTCCTGCACCCGCATGGGAGACCAGGAGGAAGCACCTGGCTCCTGGCTTTGGATCAGCACAGCACCGGCTGTAGCGGCCATTTGGGGAGTGAACCAAGGAAAGAAGACCTTTCTCTCTATCTCTCTCTCTCTCTCTCTCTCTCTCTCACTGTCTATGACTCTACCTGTCAAATAAAAAATAAATAAATAAAAATAAATAAATAAATAAATAAATTTAAGATTTATATCTAGTTGTAAGATAGCTGGGTCAAATGATGGTTTGATTTGCAGTTCTCTGACAATTAGTAATGTTAAGCATTTTTTTCATATAATTACCATTTGTATATTCTCTTTGGAGAAATGTCTATTCAGCTCATTCATTCATTATTTTTAATAGATTTATGTATTTATTCATTGATTTGGAAGTCAAAATTATAAAGAGAGCAAAATAGACATCTTCCACTTGCTGGTTCATTTCTCATATGGCTGCAAAAGCCAAGGCTGGGCCAGGGTGGAGCCAGGGTGAAGCCAGGAGCTTCTGCCAGCTCTTATACCTAGGTGTCAGGGGCCCACCTTCTGCTGCTTTCCAAGGCTGCTGCTGTTGTTGAGTTTCTCATATCTTCTGGAAATTAATCTTTTGTCAAATGAATAGCTTGCAAATATTTTCTCCCATTCTATATGTTGCCTTTTCACTCAGTTGATTGTTTACTTCTCTGTGCAGAAGCTTTTTAGTTTGATATAATCTTAGTTATCAATTTTCCTCCTGTTGCCTATGTCTTGGGAGACATATACAAAAAGTCTTTGCTCAAATGATCAGTTTCAGTTCATAATTGATCATAATAATAGGATTAAGAGTCAAAGGGATCACATAAACAAGACCAGTGTCTGAAAATACTAACTGATAGAATTAAAAAGGAGAGAACAATCCAACATGGGAAGCGGGATACACAGCAGACTCACGGAATGGCAGATGTCCTAAACAGCACTCTGGCCTCAGAATCAGCCCTTAAGGCATTCGGATCTGGCTAAAAAGCCCATGAGAGTATTTCAGGCATGGAAAGCCAAGACGCTCTGGCAAAAAAAAAAAAAAATGACCTAAATGAAAGATCTCTGCGAGTGAGATTCCAGTGGAAAGTATGGGCCATCAAAGAAGGAGATACCCTTCTCTGAAGGGAAGAGAGAGCTTCTACTTCAACTATGGCCTTGTCTAAATAAGGTCGGAGTTCGTGAACTCAAGAGGCTTCCATAGCCTTGGCAGCTCATGACAAGAGCCTCGGGTGATTACTGACATCATAAATAAGAGTGTCAATTGTTTTTTTATATATATATATAGAGTTAGACAGTGAGAGAGAGAAAGAGAGAAAGGTCTTCATTCTTCCGTTGGTTCATCCCCCAAGTGGCCACCACAGCTCACCGGCCACCATGTGCCAGCGACCAGCATGCTGTGCCGATCTGAAGCCAGGAGCCAAGTGCCTCCTCCTGGTCTCCCATGCAGGTGCAGGGCCCAGGACCTGGGCATCCTCCACTGCACTCCCGGGCCACAGCAGAGAGCTGGACTAGAAGAGGAGCAACCGGGACAGAACAGGCATCCCAACCGGGACTAGAACCTGGGGTGTCGGTGCCGCCGGCAGAGGATTAGCCTATTGAGCTGTGGCACCAACCGTCAATTGTTAAATCAACAACAGGAGTCACTGTGCACTTACTCCCCATGTGGGATTTCTGTTCTTAATGTGCTGTACTATGCGAATTAACGGTAAAACTACTACTCAAACAGCACTTTATACTTTGTGTATCTGTGTGGGTGCAAACCCTTGAAATCTTTACTTAGTATATACTAAATTGATCTTCTGTATATAAAGAGAATTGAAAATGAATTTTGATGTGAATGGGATGGAAGAGGGGTTGGGAGATGGGATGGTTGTGGGTGGGAGGGAGGTTATGGGGGAAAACGCCATTATAATCCAAAAGTTGTACTTTCAAAATTTGTATTTATTAAATAAAAGTTAATATATATATATTATATATTTTTATATATATATATATATATAAGTCTTTTCCCAGAATAATGTTATAAAGCATTTGCCCTATATTTTCTTCTAACACTTTCAATATCTCAGGTCTCACATTAGCTCTTTGATCTCTTTTGAGGTCCTCTTGTATATGGTTAGATAAAGTTGTCTAGTTTCTTTCTTCTGCTTTTGGATACTTAGTTTTCCTAGCACTTTTTCTTAAAGAGACTTTCCTTCCCCAAAAAAGTGTACTTGTTGCCTTTGTCAAAAATTAGTTGGTTGTAAATACATAGGTTTATTTCTTGCATTTCTATTATGTTCCTTTGATCTGTGTGTCTGTTTTAATGCAAGTATCATGCTTTGTGTCTCTCCAGCACAATAGTATGTTTTGAACTAAGGTAAATTTATTATTGTTGTTAAGGATTGCTTTGGCTATTAGAAGTTTTTTTGTGATTCAGAAAGTAACAGCTCATGGAAGTCTAAGATGGTGGAATAGGGAACAACATCCTGTGCTAGGCCAGGGATAAATAGTAAAAAAAAAAAGTGGTGCTTTTTACAGCTGGACTTTCCAAAGGCTGGGATGGAATACCAGGTCCACGGCCCCTTCCATGAAGAGTGTAGGGTTATGATTAACCACGTAGCATCTTACCAGATGAACATCAGTGATGCTTATTTATCTATGGCCCGTTATTATGGTGAGGACACAGAATTTCCTCCTTTTGCCGTGTTCTTTGAGCAGCAGGCTGAGGTGAAGAGGGAGCATGCGAAGTAGTTCCTGAGATATCTGAGGAAACGTGAAGGCGAAATATGCCTTCCGGTAATTCAGAGGCAAGCTATGGATAACTGGGGAACTGGCGTACAAGCCTTAAAGTCTGCTCTGTTCATGGAGAATGTACTAAGCAAGATGCTGCAAGACCTGCAGGCTTCAGCTTCTGATACTGGTGAAAAAGATCTCTTTCACTTTGTGGGGGAATTCCTGGAAAAACAGAAAAAGAACATAAATTATCTGGAATACCATCTTGGCTGTATGGAGCAATTAGAAAAGTCCGCTGAGCCATCAGCTGAATGTAGTGGGTCTACATAAGCCTTGATGGTTTCCACTTGCCCAAAGATGGCTTTCCTTCCTATCCTCATTGTTGTGCATGCAAATAAATCTGCTTTATGTGTAAAGAGAAAAAAAATGTATAGGAAGAGCACTCTCAAGGGGAAATTAGAGAGAAAACTGCAGTGGAAACTCCATGGAAAGAAGAGAACCACTGTGGATCTTTGCGGAAGGTGCAGACACACAGCATGAACACAGACATGATACAGACACGAGTCCAGTAGCCAAGAGCCAGAGAGGATGCCAACTTGGAGACGAAAGTGAAATTAGACTGCATCAGCCTCTGGTAATATAGCCAGAGGGGGAGTGTGAGTCCTAGGAGCTAGAGGGTACCCAAAGACCCAGTGGAAGTCAAACGAGCACGCTTCCCTCACCCCATCCTCACCACAACTGCACCCAGTGCCTAGCAGAGCAAGGGTGGGTACCATTTTGAGAACAAGCGGCAGCTGTGGAAACCCTTGTGTACACACACAGCAACCTGCTGAGACAGGATGCCATCTTCTGAGCAGTACTGGAGGCAGCGCCAGGGAGAGGGCAACATTTGGCCAGTGACTCTTCTGTACATGCATGATCCAGAGTATCTAGCAGAGGGAAATATCTGCATTCCCCCACTGATTTTGAGCCTGCCTGAAAGGATTAACAGGAAGCTAGGTACCCATGTAAGGCTGTCAGGTGTCCCCAGCCTCCCAACATACCACAGGCTCCAGTGTTCAAGCAGCCTGGGCAGAGCACCCACAGACAACTAGCGTGGGAACCATCTGCTTCTCTGTAGAACAGACAGGCTGGCAATGTGGAGTGGATCCTCTGCACCCAGTGACTGTGGGAGCCTTGTGTGTTGAGATTCTGGGGACGCTATGGCTATACGAGAGGGTGCAGGGTGTAGCAGGGTCTCTGGGCAATCATTGTGTGCAGCTCCACACGCTCGGAGAACCCTGGTTGCCTTGTGCAGGTCATTGCACCAGGATCTGTGCTCTGAGCGAGGACTGTGCAGATCAATTGTGCAGTTCATATGGCAGTGCAAATGAGTGTTTTACCCCTGGAAGCTAGCATAAAAACATTGGTCACCTTGGAGGAGAGGAGGTAAGGGTGTGACCACACGAACAGAGGTGACCATTCCCCTCCTTCTGTTAACAAGAGGAGATCTACCATGCCCAACTTGGATGTTACCCTAAATATTGACCCCAACCTGGAGCACTTTGTTTTGTTGTTGTTGTTGTTGTTGGTTTGTTTTATTTTCACTTTTATTTAATAAATATAATGTCCAAAGTACAGCTTATGGATTACAATGGCTTTTTTCAACCATAGCTTCCCTCCCACCCGCAACCTTCCCCTCCCCCACTCCCTCTCCCCTTCCATTCACAACAAGATTCATTTTCAATTATCTTGATATACAGGAGATCAATTTAGTATATATTAAGTAAAGATTTCAACAGTTTGCACCCACACAGAACATAAAGTGTAAAATACTGTTTGAGTACTAGTAATAGCATTAATTCACATTGAACAACACATTAAAGACAGATCCCACATGGGGTGTAAGTACACAGTGACTCCTGTTGTTGACTTAACAATTTGACACTCTTGTTTATGGCATCAGTAATCTCCGTAGGCTCTTGTGATGAGTTGCCAAGGCTATGGAAGCCTCTTGAGTTCACCAACTCCGATCTTGTTTAGACAATGTCATAATCAAAGTGGAAGTTCTCGCCTCCCTTCAGAGAAAGGTACCTCCTTCTTTGATGGCCTGTTCTTTCCGCTGGGATCTCAATCACAGAGATCTTTCATTTAGGTCAGTTTTTTAATTTGCCAGAGTGTCTTGGCTTTCCTTGCCTACAATACTCTCATGGGCTCTTCAGCCAGATCCAAATGCCTTAAGGGCTGATTCTGAGGCCAGAGTGCTGTTTAGGACATCTGCCTTTCTATGAGTCTGATGTGTATCCCACTTCCCATGTTGGAATTTCTCTCCCTTTTAATTCTATCAGTTAGTATTAGCAGACACTTGTCTTGTTTGTGTGATCCCTTTGATTCTTAGACCTATCAGAGCCATTGGTTGTGAACTGAAATTAATCACTTGGACTAGTGAGATGGCATTGGTACATGCCACCTTGATGGGATTGTATTGGAATCCCCTGGTACATTTCTAACTCCATCATTTGCGGCAAGTCAGATTGTGCATGTCCCAAATTGTACATCTCCTCCCTCTCTTATTCCCACTCTTATATTTAACAGGGATCACTTTTCAGTTAAAATTTAAACACCTAAGAATAATTGTGTTTTAATTACAGAGTTCAACCAATAGTATTAAGTAGAACAAAAAAATACTAAAAGGGATAAAGTATTAAGTTGTACATCAACAGTCAGGACAAGGGCTGATCAAGTCATTGTTTCTCATAGTGTCCATTTCACTTCAACAGGTTTCCTTTTTGGCACTCAGTTGTCACTGATCGGGGAGAACATATGATATTTGTCCCTTTGGGACTGGCTTCTTTCACTCAGCATTATGTTTTCCAGATTCCTCCATTATTTTTTATGTATTTTTATTTTTTCCAAGATTTATTTTTTTCAACGTTTATTTAACACATATAAATTTTCAAAGTACAACTTTTGCATTATAGCAGCTTTTCCCCCCATAACCTCCCTCACACCCACAAAATCCCATTTCCCATACCCTCTCTCATCCCATTATTCATCAAGATTCATTTTCAATTATCTTTATATACAGAAGATCAATTTAGTATATACTAAGTAAAGATTTCAAGAGTTTGCACCCACACAGATACACAAAGTATAAAGTGCTGTTTGAGTAGTAGTTTTACTGTTAATTCACATAGTACAACACATTAAGAACAGAAATCCTACATGGGGAGTAAGTGCACAGTGACTCCAGTTGTTGATTTAACAACTGACACACTTATTTATGATGTCAGTAATCATCCAAGACTCTTGTCAGTAGCAGGTATTTATCAAAAAAGGCAAACAAGAGAGCAGCAAGATGGCGGAATAGGAAGGTAGCACACTATTAGTCCGGGGGAGAGACACTTTAATAAAAGTGGAGATACTGCAGGGTCAAGGAAGAGTAAGGGAAGAAACAGCAGAGGAAACTCTTCCGGAACTAGTGATTCACAGTGGACCTGCGTGGAGAGCGTGGGAGCCCAAGTTCGGGACACCAGCGGCAGACTCAACACACCAGTGCTGGAACGCAAGGTGAGCCAAACCTCAATAGCCCGAGACACCAGCGGGCAAGCGGAAAGAGGAAACTAGAGGGAACGAGGCTTGAAACTCTGTGGGGAAAAGTTCACCAGGCTAACTAGAAGAGAGAGAGAGAAAAAAAAAGTGACCGATACGGACACAAGTTTCTCTCTCTCCGCTCACCTCTCAAAGGCGAGCAAGACAAAGAGCAGGCGCCATTTTGGACATACATCATAAGCAGGGCGACCTCAGGTCTGCACCGGCCCTGAGCCTAGCAGAAAAACCTGACTCTGTGGGGGTGAAATAACAGGAGATTAGGATCTCACTTGGCAACCCAGTGGGAGACTGCAGGAGAATTGGAGCCCACACTGAAGGCAGCAGAGATTCCCTGTGTGGTCTTTGGGAAAGAGCTTCCGATCTCTGGCTCCTGTGGGTATATCATTCACCTGCTAACTACCCCCAATTCCATTCAGCTGTGTGGAATTACTTCCCTTTTGAACAAAAAAAAAAAAGGAATGAAAGAAAGAGAGATTTACCACGCCTAACCTGGGAGTGTCATCCTTGACACACCCTCAACCCTGAGGAACCAAACACAGCTCTCAGGCCACACCCATCTCAAGCCTGTAATACTCCATCAAAAACAGACGGTCCACTTAACACAGCCATAGTATAACAAGAAAAAGCACCACAGTGAAGAAACCTAATATCTCCAACATGCCAAACAACAAATGCAAAAACCAAGCTAACAAGAACAAGGAAGACACTATGACGCCCCCAAATGAACAAGACACCCCAATTCAAGATTATGAAGATGATGAGATAGAAGAAATGCAAGAAGCGGATCTCAAAAAATTGATAAGAACATTAAGAAGTTCTCAAAAACAAATTCTTGAACTACAGAAATCCTTAATGGACAAGATAGAAAATCTCTCTCGTGAAAATGAAATATTAAGGAGGAATCAAAATGAAATGAAACAACCAGTAGAACAAGAAACTGTGATAGTGACGAGAAATAATAATGAAATGAAGAATTCAATAGATCAAATGACAAACACATTAGAGAGCCTTAAAAACAGAATGGGCGAAGCAGAAGAGAGAATATCGGAATTAGAAGACAGAGCACAGGAAAGTATACAGTCAAACCAAAGAAAAGAAGAGGAAATTAGAAATCTAAAAAATATTGTCAGGAATCTACAGGATACTATTAAAAAACCCAACATTCGGGTTCTAGGAGTTCCTGAAGGCATGGAGAGGGAGAAAGGATTAGAAGGCCTTTTCAGTGAGATACTAGCAGAAAATTTCCCAGGTTTGGAGAAGGACAGAGACATCTTAGTACAGGAAGCTTATAGAACCCCTAATAAACATGACCAAAAGAGATCCTCACCACGACATGTTGTAATCAAACTCACCACAGTGAAACATAAAGAAAAGATCCTAAAATGTGCAAGAGAGAAACGTCAGATTATTCTTAGAGGATCTCCAATTAGACTCACAGCAGACTTCTCATCAGAAACCCTACAAGCTAGAAGGGAATGGCGAGACATAGCCCAGGCACTAAGAGAGAAAAACTGCCAGCCCAGAATATTATATCCTGCAAAGCTCTCATTTGTGAATGAAGGTGAAATTAAGACTTTTCATAGCAAACAGAAGCTGAAAGAATTTGTTGCCACTCGTCCTGCCCTGCAAACGATGCTTGAAGATGTGTTACACACAGAAACACAGAAACATGGTCACCAATATGAAAGAAGGTAAAGGAAGGAAACCTCACAGCAAAAGATCACAGGAAGCTCAATTTCTCTTTGACATAGAATTAAACTCTGATGCTCTGTTAAAGCAATGTGTTAAAGTAATCTATTATGTTTTCTTGATGTCTGTTAAATTCTAATTGTTCAAAAACAGCTGAATTTTTATTAAGAGCTATGGGTTATTTAAATATGTACTTATTTTCAAAGATTTGAATAATCACCTTGTAACAATGATCAAATTTGGTCTATGTTATGTCATGATTTTAAGGAATCTTATTTCAACCAGATATTTTGGATTTTGAGCCTTCTTAGCATTCTTGACAGGCATTCAAAACATCAAAGTTCCAAACAATCTGGACTCTAAAATCTCCAGTAAATCTTGGACTTTGGTTTTTCCAGTTTGGGCCCAACTGAAAAAATCGAAGGACCTATGTCTCTCATCTTATAGAGACACCAACTAATCAGGATATTTGGACTATATTAGAAGTACTGTCAACATGTGACGTGGTACTAAATTTTAAGTTTCTGTAATGGAAAATGCTATTAATACAAATGTTTGAGAATTAAAAAGTCTAATGATCTTGTGTTACTAGACATGATAGTTATCTTAATGAGAAAGCCCCAGAGGCCTAAAGGGTTAAATACTTGTAAAATCCTACAGGTGCTTTCAAAAATACTGTGAAGTAAGCAAGTGCCTCTTGTTGGTTGATGAGTTTATAATTTTAAACATGGCGACTTAAAGTCTTTTGTCATCCACAGTTATATCTGATTTGCTGCTCATAAAACTAAAGTGTTGTTGGTTCTGTGTTTAGCTGTCCTCCTATAGGTTCCTATGGACTTTTTCCAGCCACTTTTATTGTATTCAGTACTTTGGGATGGCTCTGTAAACAGATGAAGCCAATAATGTATTAACAGTACCAACTGAGAGAAAGTATGGTTAACTGAGGTTACTAAAAACAAAAAGCAATTCAAATCAATTGGCAATCTACAAAAAGAGTTAAAGATTTTAAAAGCTAGTATTTAGAGCCTATGGAGATTACTGACGCCATGAACAGGAGTGTCAAATTGTTAAGTCAGCAACAGGAGTCACTGTGTACTTACACCCCATGTGGGATCTGTCCTTAATGTGTTGTCTAATGTGAAGTGATGCTATAACTAGTACTGAAACAGTATTTTTATACTTTGTGTTTCTGTGTGGGTACAAACTGATGAGGTCTTCACTAATTATATACTGAATTGATCTTCTGTATATAAAGAGAATTGGAAATGAAAAAAAAACAACCTGGTGTTAAATTGGAAATGGCATAGAAAATTAATTAATTTTTTTAAAAAAAAACTATTATGTGGTATCTCTGTCTTTAATGTGCTGTACATTGTTATTTAATGCTATAATTAGTACTCCAATGGTAGTTTTTTCACTGTGTTGCTATATGGCAGCAAACTGTTGAAATCTTTACCTAATATGTGCTAGACTGATCTTCTGTATATAAGAGAATTGAAAATGAATCTTTATGTGAATGGAAGGGGAAAGGGAGCGGGAAAGGGGAGGGTTGCGGGTGGGAGGGAAGTTATGGGAGGGGGGAAGCTATTGTAACCCATAAGCTGTGCTTTGGAAATTTATATTCATTAAATAAAAGTTTAAAAAAAAGTAAAAAAAATAAAATAGATGGCTAACATTTTTCTGTAATAGCATAGCCAAAATAAGAGCTTAAATAATAATCTCATAGCTAGATTTACTTCGCCATCAGCGAAGTAAACAGTAAGTAAAAAAAAAAAAAACAAAAAAAGAAAAAAGAAAAGAAAAGGAAAGGAAAGGAAAGGAAAGGAAAGAAAAGAAAAGAAAAGAAAAGAAAAGAAAAGAAAAGAAAAGAAAAGAAAAGAAAAGAAAAACCCTCCCTTTCAGACCAAAGGGAAAGAAAGTTTTAAAGTGAGAATATAATTTTCCTCATGGGCATTGTCTACCTTAGAAAAACTACTACAGAACATGCCTGTGACTATCGACTTGTAGTTTAGGCCACCAAAGATTAGAGATGGGACTTGGGCACTCCCTTGACTTGCATACTCTGGTCTGCTTTAACACAAACCAGGAGGAAAAGAAAGCTAGGCATCAGAAGCAATGGGTGGCAGGCCTATTAATGGCTGATCTGTACAGTGATCTGCCATCAAGCAGACCCAACAGGCCAGTCCACTGCAGTGGCTTTCAATGTGGTAAGCCTGGGCTTCAGCAGAAGTCAGCTTGTGAAGAGCCCTGGCAGCTCTGCCAAGAGTTGGATCACTGGAAATGGACCTGCCCTGGAGTCGAAGGATGCCCAGGTCAGAGCCACAGATCTTATTGGCTCTAAGCTGAAAAGCCCTTCACTCAGCCCAACTTCCAAAGTGACCACTGCAGCTGAGGGGACGGCCAAGTAGGGTCAGCAACATTGCAGGCAGAACTGTAAATTTCTTGTTAGAGATGCCACCTGCCTTTACCTGGCCAGCTCTCCTCCCAGGCCAGCTAAGTCATGAAAGTCAACAGAGTGCCTTCCCCTAGGAGGTTCACACCTCCCTTAGGATATACCCCATGTGTTCAGACCTGGTTAATGCCACTCTTAGGATCATTGGATACTATCCTCACCCTGTCTTTTATGACCTTGTCTAAATATGATCAGAGTCAGCGAACTTGGAAGGCTTCCATAGACTTGGCAACTCATGACGAGAGCCTAGGGTGGTTACTGGCGCCATAAACTAGAGTGTCAATTTGTTGGGTCAACAACAGGAGTCACTGTGCACTTGCTCCTCATGTGGGATCTCTGTCCTTAATGTGCTGTACATTTTGATTTAATGCTATAACTAGTACTCAAACAGTATGTTTCACCTTGTGTTTTTATGTGGCTACAAACTGTTGAAATCTTTACTTAATATATACTAAATTGATCTTCTGTATATAAAGAGAATTGAAAATGAATCTTGATGTGAATGGAAGGGGAGAGGGAGCGGGAGAGGGGAGGGTTGTGGGTGGGAGGGAAGTTATGGGAGGGGGAAGCCGTTGTAATCCATAAGCTGTACATTGGAAATTTATATTCATTAAATAAAAAGTTTTAAAAAAAGGCAAACCAAATGGCCAATAGACACATGAAAAAATGCTCAGGATCACTAGCCATCAGGGAAATGCAAATCGAAACCACAATGTGG